>NC_142690.1:3642000-4249000 GCF_056320005.1 Nelumbo lutea
ACTGGTTCATAGTCCTCAAGCTCCACCTCAGGATCACTGAGGTAGTCGGGGGACACGACTCGGTTGGTGGAACCTACGTCGGCCCTACTCGAAGAATCGTCTGAGCTATCAAAGCTAGACATTGGGGAAAAGATGGATTTAGGAAAGTACTCACCGGAAAGTTTGAAGAACAAGCCAAAGAACCGTGAAGACTGTATAACCAGCCTTGACGCGAGCTGGAAAAGACGTGGACGCGAGCTGAAAGGTTGGACGCGAACTCAGTAGACAAACCGATCAAGGTCCCCCACTATTTATAGTTACAGTAACAAAGAATCGATCGTCCAGACCGAAGATGATCCGACGACCCACGTTCTTATTGACCGCACAACCCTTAAGGTCGAGACGTGATTGGCGCACGTCTTTCCGAAAAAAGCGAAATGTCAGCGCAAATACAAATATGCCCGAAAGATTTAGTCATTTTAGATCCGATGGCCCACGTTTTTATCTATACCACTTATTAATATATTTATTGCCAAAGAGATTTTGAATAATTGGGTTTGGATTGGACACACCTAGGCTCGAAAGATTCAAAGATTTAGAATCATTTTAGAAAGAATGCAAATACAAATATGCATGGTTTTTAAAACTGAACTGGTTAGGAGTCCAGTTATTGGGTCGAACAGTCTGACTGTTCGAACCAAACGCTTGGCCCATTCTGACAAAAAAAAAAGGGTCAAAACCGTTCAAATGGTTAATTGCCCGGTTCAATGGTTTGCTGACCAAAATCAATGGTTTTGGGGGAAAATTTTTCCGATCCAATCTGGTTTTGAAAACCATGCAAATATGTATTGTGGGAAGAATGCAAATACAAAAATATGGACACTCCAATCTGATCTGTCTGAAGCCTTATACAGTATTTCTAAACCATATATTAGCTCAGTTTAGAAGGGGCAAAATCTTGTATTTTGTATGTATTTATATTGTACATATTTATACTTATACTCTTTCCAATCTGATCTTTCGGAAGCCTTATATGCAAATCAAAAGGTAAATTTCGTTTTCTTATTAGTAATGTCTCTTATGCATAAAAGGACATCAATCAAGGCATTAATTTAATTAATGACTATGCAAATTGCAAATGAATTATGAAATCGATAGTCCTCTTTAAAGGTACATAGGTTTAGGGTCGCATCCAAGTTTGAATTATATTCCAATACCTTTATATTCCATTTCTTTTTATGATTGAATCAAGACAAAATTTATGGTGTATGATAAGCAATCAGCGATAAAATGACATGTTACAACTAACATTTTATTTTAACATTGTTAAAGTGTTGATGGTAAATATACACTGATTCAATGTTAAACATATTTCTAATCCAGGTTGATGCAATTTAATAATATACGAACCAATGAACATTGACATTTGTTTTTAAATTTTGTTGTTTAAATAAAAGTGTTATCTATCAGTAAAGACTGGTGGCGCTCTGGTCAATGGAACGCGTTTCTGAGGACACGGCAGCCTCTGTCTGTATGCAGCCTCTGTCTGTCTGTCCTTCAATTTTCCATGGTCGCGTCCTAACTTTTTGGCTCTGGGGACACGGCAGGCAACCGCTTCCACAGTCCAACGCAATTGCAATTGACTTCCAACAAGTCCATAGTGAAGTCAATCAATAAAAATTTTTCTGATACTCTCTGTATAAGAAAACAGGCGATAATGTAATTGTAGACGACTGTACCACCTTCGATTCAATGGCTTCTGCTGCCTCTCTTCATCTTCTCTTCCTCTTGCTTTCTCTTCCTCTTCTACCCATTTTTGTAGCCGCTCAAACCAACGTGACCGTGGGTTTATCCCTCTCCGCTGCTGACAACAGTTCTAGCTGGCGCTCACCCTCCGGCGAGTTTGCATTCGGGTTTCGCCGTCTAGCTAACACCAACCTCTATCTGCTTGCCATTTGGTTCGATAAAATACCTGAGAAAACCATAGTTTGGTATGCTAGCGGAGATAAGCCTGCACCAGAAGGATCAAAAGTCGAGCTTACCAGCGACCAACTTGTGCTCAATGATCCTCAAGGCCAATTGATATGGAAGCAGCCTGACTCTCCACCAAACGCTGCCATCTCTTATGGTGCCATGCTCGACACTGGAAACTTCGTCCTCCTACCTGGTCCAAATTCTGGCTATGCATGGGAGAGCTTCAACAGTCCCACTGACACCATCTTGCCCACACAAACATTGCAGCTGGGTGGCCAGCTTTCCTCTCGACAGACGGGAACCAACTACTCCAGGGGAAAGTTCCAGCTCCGCTTTCTCGACGATGGGGATCTCGTGCTTAATACCGTAGGCTTGCCGACCAGCTTTTCTTATGGTGACTACTACGTTAGTGGCACGAAAGCTCAAGATCCAACAGATTCTGGTTATCAATTGGTGTTTGACGAATCTGGATACATGTATATACAGCGAAGAAACGGACAGAAATTTGATTTCAACAAAACAACGATACCCCAAATCCCAAATTACTATCACAGGGCAACGCTTGATTATGATGGGGTCTTCGTTCAATATTACCGCCGGAGGACCGGCGATGCAAGCTGGCAACAATTGTGGACAATTCCTGATAACATTTGTCTCGGAACTTTGAATGATTTGGGAAGTGGAGTCTGTGGATATAACAGCTACTGTATGCTAAAAGATAGCCGGCCTAGTTGTAACTGCCCCAGCAGATATTCCCTCGTGGATCCAAATAACCAGTTAAGTGATTGCAAACCAGACTTCTTACCAGATTGTATCGCGGAAGATGGATCAGGAAACAAAGAGGAGGAATTTCAGTTCCAGGTGTTGGATAGAATTGATTGGCCGACATCTGATTATGGAAGATTGGAGCCCATGAATCAATCAGAATGCCAAAATTCTTGCTTGCACGATTGCCATTGTGCGATTGCCATCCACAGAGGCCAGACATGTTGGAAGAAAAAGCTTCCACTCTCTAACGGGAGGTTCAAAGAGGATGACACTGCAAAAGCACTTGTTAAAATTAGAGTAACTGCTCCTCCTCCACCACCTTCTTCTCGCAATAATACTCATTGTCCTATAATTCCAGACGCAAAAGGGAAATATGAGAATAAGACATTAATCCTTACTGGGTCTCTGCTTTTGGGTAGCTCCGTATTTGTTAATTTTCTGTTTGGAGCTGCATGTCTTGTTCTTTTCACAAATCGCAAGAAACTGAAAACAGTTGAACCAGAAATCAGCGTCTTGGAAACAAACCTGCGTTCTTTTACTTACAAGGAGCTTGAAGAAGCTACCCAAGGATTTAGTGAAGAGATTGGTAGGGGTGCCTTCGGCATTGTTTATAAAGGGGTATTGGGAACACGTTCTAGATGTCTGGTCGCAGTGAAGAAGTTAGACAAAGTGGTTCCAAAGGGGGAGGAAGAATTCAAAACTGAAGTGAGAATCATCGGTCGGACCCATCACAAGAACCTAGTGCAATTACTTGGATATTGTATGGAGGGACAGCAGCGGCTATTGGTGTATGAGTTCATGAGCAATGGCACTTTCGCAAGCTTTCTTTTTGGAATTATGAGGCCTGATTGGAACCAACGTGTTCAGATTGCTTTTGGTATCGCAAGAGGACTCGTTTACTTGCATGAAGAATGCAGCACCCAGATCATCCATTGTGACATTAAGCCCCAAAACATACTTCTGGATGACCATTTCGCGGCCAGGATTTCTGACTTCGGATTGGCGAAGCTTTTGATGACTAATCAGAGTCGAACTCTTACATCCATCAGAGGAACCAAAGGGTACGTCGCACCTGAGTGGTTCCGCAACATGCCAATCACCGTCAAGGTGGACGTATATAGTTTTGGGGTCATGATGCTGGAGATCATCTGTTGCAGGAAAAGCGTCGAACAGGAGACGGTGGCCGATCATAGAGTAATTTTAACAGATTGGACTTGCGATTGCTATCAACAGGGAAGGTTAGATGAGCTGGTGGAGAACGATATGGATGCAATGAATGATATATGTCGTCTAGAGAGGTTAGTGAGGATTGCGATATGGTGCATTCAAGTGGAGCCATCGCTGAGGCCCACGATGAAGAAGGTCATTCAGATGCTAGAAGGCATTGTCGAAGTTCCTCTACCGCCATGTCCTTATCCTTATAGCTCTGTTAATTAGTTGAAAGCAGAAATCATGATCGACCCCTGTTACTACGTTCCAGGCAACAAATTCATGGTTGACTCTGGGATTACACTTACAGGCGTCCCCATCTTCTCTTCCCTTTAATTCTGAAATCTATTGTATATCTCCTATGTAACCACAATTATGCACTTCTTTCAGTTAACTTTTTTTCCTTTTCTTTGGGTGACGTAAGTATTCGAATGACTTGTATATAATCTTTGCTTACTCTCTTTCTTTCTTTCTTACTGTATCAAAAAAAATCATAGTATATAAAATTATATAGAATATTAAATGTATCAAATATCATGGTTTTTAAAACTGAACTGGTCAGGGGTCTGGTTACTGGGTCAAACGGTTTGATTGTTCGAATCGAACGTTCAATTCGTTCTAACAAAAAAAAAACGGTCAAAACCATTGAAACGGTTAACATCTGGGTTTACCGACCAAAATCAACAATTTTAGGGGAACATCTAGGTCAAACAGTTTATTTCTTTGACCACCCGGGTCAGTGGTTTTTTACCAATTCAACGTCTTTTTTTAATATAAAGAAAGCGGTCCATTCCAAAAGACCAAAACTGAACCCTGAGCCATGACCAATTCCTAGGTTAAGCAATCTAATCGTTTAGTCTGGATCCAGTTTTCAACATGGTGGATGGTACAACCATAGGACTGTCAATAGACCAGGTCTGGTTTGGGACAACCAGTACTATTCCCGAATGATAATTTAATTGGGACAAAACATAAACCCAAGACTTTCCTAATTAATTATTGGGATAATTGGGTCTGACCCAATAGACCTATATATATATATATATATAGTTTTATGCAAACAATAATTTAAAATTTGATTTTTGATAACATAACCTTAATAAAAATGACAATAAAAATAATAAATTATTTATATGTTAATAAATCAAGTATTTTTAAACAAAATGAGTTGTTATATTTTCTATCAAATTTACCTTTTAGACATAAAATATAATAAAAATTACAAAAAAACTAGAAAATTATTATATTTTATTTACAAAATAATTGCTTTGGGTCTGACTCGACCAGTTCAGTACAAGCAAGAACCAAAAATGATGTAACCGTTTCAGGTACAGCCAGCCCTACACAGCCAAGCTAAACCGAAAAAATCTAAATGGGCTACACTATTTCCGTTTGGTTGGTGGAAATAGGGGTGTGGAATCAGAATCAGTGCAACTGTTTGGTTGGGTGGAATCGGAGGCATTCCCCAATTTCGATTCCGATTTTAATTTCGACTGTGAGTCTGTGAATTTTGGACAATAAAACTCGCTCTCTAGAGATTTTGAAAAGTCAGGTAAGTTTAAGGAAAAATGTGAAAATTTTATGATAAATTTTAGATAATATGCTTTGAATTTATAGGTTATAGATTTCTAAGTTGAATTCCCCAAAGCCATAAGTTTTATCAAAAACAGCTAAAAAAATATCATATTTGGACGAAAACTCCTTCATCGACCTTAAATATCTAAGCAGTCGGTAAAGACAACAGTCTCGGCTCTCTGAAGAAGTTAGTTTTTTTACTTTCTTTTTCCCGCGTTGAAGAAGTCAGTAGCTGTTACCTGTTAGAACTTAGAACCTTATGAGTTGCTGCTCCTCCCCACTCCCCAGAAGTCAGTCGTAAGGCAGCCGACTCCAAAGATAACTAATAGACCACACATTCCAGGAAGTACCCATTTACGCATGTATGGAAATTTTTTATTATTAGATTTTAGGGTCATCATCATCATCCCCAAAGGCGGAAGAAGTTCGTCTACTGTGCACGATTTTATTTCCAGCACAGTTCATCTGAGAGGCTTCTTGCTTCTCTCGCTTTCTACCGTCGCCCAATCCTATCGTAACATAAGCTTAGGCTCATCTCTTTACGCCGGCGACGACAATTCGTCATGGGTTTCACCATCTGGTGATTTCAGGCCATTGGAGCAAGAGGCTTCTTGCTTGCCATCTGGTTTGATAAAATACCCGATAAAACAATAGTTTGGTCGGCCAACCGAGACGAGCTGGTGCAGACAGGATCAAAAGTCGAGCTGACCACGGACGGCATGCTTGTACTTAAGGACCCTCTAGGCCGAGAGAGATATGGAACGCTGAATTCTTCAAGAATGGAGTGAGTTATGCTGCCACGCTCGACACCGGGAACTTCGTCCTCGTAGACCAAAATTCTGTTACCATGGGAGAGTTTCAATTTACCCACTGACACCATATTCCCTGCACAAACATTAGATCGAGGGAGCCGTCTTGTTTGTCCTCAATCAGAAACTGACTACTCAGGCGGGAAGTTCCAGCTAGCTCCGAATGCAGAGAGACGGTAACCTCGTGCCTTACCCCATGGCTTTCCCAACAGATAAGGTTTACCACGCTTACTGTAGGAACTGGCTCTCAATTGGACTTCAATCAATCCGCTTACATTTACCTAACGCTAACAAATGAAAGCCTACTGCACTTTCCACCAGCAAACACAGTTTCCTTATCAACACTAGACCCATACCAAAGAGCTACTCTTGATTATGATGGAGTTTTCAGGCATTAGGTATACCCAAAATCCACCAGACAAAGTAACAGAAGATGGTCCAGTGTGTGGTTCATGCCTTCAAATATCTGCACGCAAATTACGGGGGTATTACGGCAGTGGTGCTTGTGGGTTGAACAGCTACTGCATTTTTTATTAAGAGAGCAAGAAGCCCAATTGTGAATATCTACCTGGGTATACCTATTTGGATCCCAATAACAAGTGGAACAGATGCAGGTAGAACTTTGTTCCACAAAGTTGTGAAGGGGGATCACAAGAAACCACCCTGTTTGACCTGAGGCCGATGTCTAACACTGACTGGCCGGAGGGCGATTATGATGCATTTGAAGCGGATGAAGAGTGGTGCAAACAAGCGTGCTTGAATGACTTTCAGCGCAGTTGCCATTCCCAGAGATGGGAACTGCTGAAAAAAAAAACTCCCGCTCTCAAACGGAAGGACAGATCCAAGTTCTGGGGGAAAAGCTCTCATTCAAAGTACGCAGGGATAATTCCTCCTCAGAGTGCGCATTCCCGCGTGCAGAAAAGAAAAACCCATCGACTTTGATCTTCCCGTGGTTGTTGCTTTTGGGAGGATCTGTGTTTCTGAACTTCGTGTTTATAACAGAAAAGAGTAATGAAAAAAAAACCCGAACCGTACCATGTCATGCCAGAGATGAATCTGCGTAGTTTTAGCTACAAAGAATTAGAAACTACAAATGGGTTCAAGGATGTATTGGGTATTGGTGCTTTTGCAACAGTTTATAAAGGGAGCCTAGCAGCTAGCAAGAGGAACCATGTTGCAGTGAAGAAGTTTGACAATATGGTGAAGGGAAATGAGAAGGAATTCGACGTCGAGGTATTTGCGATTGACCGGACCAACCACAAGAATCTGGTCCAACTTCTAGGATTCTTCAATGAAGGGCAACACCGTCTTCTGGCATACGAATTCATGAGCAGTGGCTTTTTAGCAACCTTTCTCTTTGGAAGCTTAAGGCCTAACTGGAATCTGTTGGAGCAACGGAAGTGTGGTAGTAAAAATCAAAGGAAGAACCAAAAAATCTGTAGAAGAGAAAATGAATATAGAATGAAGATCAGAAGAGAAGAAGATGAAAAGCCGTACAGTTGTGGGTTTGACTTGGTTCTTAGCTTATTGAGCTCTGTTACAAAAGTTTCAGATTAATTTTATTTTTACAGTTTAGACCTTTCAACTCTAAAATCCGAGGGAGACAAAATATAAAAGAAAATTACAAAATTAAGAACTAGAGAGTGCAGATATATTGCACTTGAAAACGAAAGAGGGCTCATTTACCTGAATGATGAATGGAAAACCTAGATCATCCATTGTGACATAAAGCCTCAAAACGTCCTTCTAAACGACTCACTTACAGCAAGAATTTCTGATTATGGATTGGCAAAGCTTTTGAAAGCCGACCAGAGACAAACTAGAACAGGCATAAAGGGAACCAAAGGGTATGTCGCTCCCGAACGGTTCAAGAGCAGGCCCATCAGAGTGAAGGTGGACGTTTATAGCTATGGGGTGATGCTGCTAGAGATTGTTTGTTGCAGAAGGAATGCGGAAACGAAGCTGGAGGATGAAAACACGGTGATACTGACTAGGCTTGTGACTGCTACATGGGAGGGAGTCTGGGCTTCTTAGTGGAGAACGAGGAGGAAGCAACTAGTGACATGAGAAGGTTGGAGAAGCTTGTGAGGATGGCAATGTGGTGTATTCAGGAGGATCCATCTCTAAGACCTACCATGAAAATGGTCACACACATGCTGGAAGGAACTCTTGAAGTTTCTGACCCACCGCATCTTTCTTCATCTTCCTTAGCTTAATTAATTTAATTTGTTGATATATGTACTTGGGGTATATGATCAAAGGATGGACTTGCATATCTAATACTCTTGGAATGAATGTTATATTTCAATATTCAAAGAATGTTATTAATTTCTTAAAATAATGTTCAGTTATAGTGGACCACTACTTTTACCCAATCACTATTCACGCATAACCCGATGGATTCTATATGCACCAATACGTTGCAATACTTTGAACCTTCATATCCATTGTTAAATTACGAATACTTAAATCATTCCTCAACATTTTAATCTGCCCCTAGCCCTTCTAACCCCTTCAACTTGTAACCGATAGAGCAGGAATCTTGTCTATTTTCTCTCGTTTTATTATTCATTAGAGCTGCTCCTAGGTTACCAACTGAGGGGTGGCTCAATTGTTTGAGCCAGCAGAAATGTGGATTTGATTCCTACAACCACCGACTTTGGGGGGCCGAGGGTTTATTAATGTGGTGCCACATTATTCGAACGGCCGTGGGGGATTCGGGCGCATCACCGAAATACCAAAACAAAGACAAAAAAGAACCTACTCCAAGGTTCCTTCCTAAAATCACTTCATTTCTGACCCTACATTTTATTCTCACTGCCCAAAACCCGGCTCCATATTATAGGCAACCCAAAACCCTGCTCCATATTATAGCCAACCCAAAACCCTGCATTCAGTACACATTGTACATGTATTTACCATGGCAAGACAGCTTGTTCCTTCTCCCTGCATCCACTAACCAGTAATTGGACAAATTCATTCAGTCGCAGACACAAGAATGGAGTAAACCAAAACGTCCAAAAGAGATCCCTTATCCAATGGACCATTAAACATGCAGCCGCAGACGTGATAAAAGTAACCAATCGCACATCCATAGATCCATCATCCATTCATGCACACGTACATAAAGAGTTAAAGCAATATCAATTTTTATTTAATTGAAAATTAACGTTTTATGGGAGGAGAGATCTGCGCAACACATCACCAACCGCCAACTCAAGGAAGACCTCCATTAAGAATTGACTGCCGGTTTTTTTTACAGGTTAAAACACTTACCCCACGGCCCTCAAGAGGGATTCCTCGACAGTTCTCAGTAGGAGGGCACCTCTATCATATGTGGACGTGGGCATTACAAGAAAATATTAAAAGTGAAAAAAAAGAGGAAAAAAAAAAGAAAAAAAAAAAAAAAAAAAAAGAATTTACAGTGGCTGACCATGTATAAAGACAAGTAGAAAAACTCATCCAGCTACATGTCTTAGTTTCATGTGCTTTTTCTGGTAGTTGTCGCCACAGATGTCAGGCTCAACCTGCAAAAATTACAATAAATATGTAAAAAAATCCAAACAAACACCAATATGATTCATTGTCTTCCATACTAAGTTCAACAAAGAATAAACCCAAAATTTGCATTCCCGTTTTTTATTGATCACTGTACCTAATAAGCAGCTTGCGCTGGGGCATGGATGTAGATGCTGGCATTGCATTAGAGAACCAACGGTACTTGTGATTTTAACTGAAAAATATGGCACACCCACCAGTTATGCTTTGATGATGTATTATATAAATGCGAGTTTCGTATCTTTAAATGCTGCTTTGCTGTTTCTCAAAATCATCAGTTAAAGTACCATATAATGGAAACTTAATGTAGCATTCCCTAGTTAGTTGAATAAATTTTAGGAGGAAAAGGATTGCATCAAGTGAATGCGGGTTGGCTGGTAAAATAATTCTACATTTGATATGATGTGCAACATAACAGAGAAATGGCTTTGCTGGTGGGGGAGTTAAGACAGTTTACCTCCCCCCCCCCTCTTGTAATTAAAGTTTCAGTCTTAATAAAATTTTCTGTTACTGGTGAAAAAAAAAAGAATGTAGAAATTTTTAAAGGAAAAGGATTGCAAGGCTGGCAAACCTCAAGCTCCTCCAAGCCTCCATTCTGAATAAATCCAGCTGGTGAACATATTCCATTTACTGCTGCAGCTCTAACATTTTCTGCCAAAGATTCCGAGGAGATGCCTTTCCTGCTCACTCCAAATACTTTGACTTGATCAGTTGATCCAATATCATCTTCTAGTTCATCAAGCTCCTCTAGGAAACCCTGCTGACTAACGGATGGACCAGAAGCAATCTTCTCGATTGCAAGCTTTTCTGCCTCCTTGGAGCATACCAAATCAGAATTAGTAGAGGAAGGTTTAACCAGTGGGCTGCATCTAACAGATCCCTCAGTTTCACCACCATGAGAAGGAACCCCAGTGAGACATGTAGCACTTATTGGGCTGTCCCCTAACTTATTTTCATGCTGTCCTCTTTCTCTTACCTCAGATGGTGCATCATAAAACGTAGCAGTAGTGCAGGTACTAGCAGTGGGTGAGCTATGACTTACAGATCCTTCAGTAGTAGTTACTGACAAAAGTTTGGCAGCTCTTGGATTATTTTCATCATTGTCATCGCCCAATCTTCTCTTTCTTATATCATCTGCTACACCCATGGCACCTACTGCACTTTCACATGATTTGCTAGCTTGAACAGAATTGCAAAGCTTCAGATTTGAAACTGGCTTACCCTCCCCATCTTCTTTAGCAGGACGGGAAGGGCGAATTCCACCAGGAAAGACAAAGAGAGGAATTTTCCTTCGCTTTATATGAGACACATGGATCTCCATTCCAGGTTTCCATAAAGTGTACATACCAACAGAAAGCTTGAACTCCTCTACAGTTGCCCTAATATCAAATTGCTTCCCTTCATGCACAGAAACACCTTGTTTTCTTGAAAGGCCCATGAAGTAACTACAGTGGAATGGTCTTGATTTGTCTGAGAAGTCACCAGGATGCGGATGGCATTGAAGCATTCCAAATGTATGTCTCTCAATCTAGGTTGAGCATAAAAGGAAAATTAGAAACGAATATGTTGTTATACACTGGCCAAAGAAACCAACACCATAAGTGACAACCACCTTTAATGTAAGCTGCCGAAGTCGGGATTCAACCCAACCTTTCCACTTCCTCAAGTCATCGTCGTTCTCAGCACTGATGTCAATCTGCAGGTAATTTTTATATGCTTCAAAGAAAGGGTAAGGCTCAAAGAGAGCATTCCATTGACTGCAGGTGTTTACCCACATCAATTCAGAAAAGAACTTAAGGGGCTTGAAATTCTATGCAGATGGATGCCAATATTCCATCCCCCCCCCCTCCCCCACAAAGAGAGCATTCCAGTCAGCCTTGTTTTTCTCCATTGACTGCAGGTGTTTACCCACATCAATTCAGAAAAGAACTTAAGGGGCTTGAAATTCTATGCAGATGGATGCCAATATTCCATCCCCCCCTCCCCCACGCCCCCCCCCCCCCCCCCCCAAAACCGACTCCTCTGACTGTTGACATGGTTATGCTACACTATTTTGTTTAACATGGATTGCACAAGAATGCATTTTCTCCTACTTACAAACACCCAATGTCCTTTTGACAAATCAAATAATTTAATGGATATGCTTTCAAACATAAAAGTACTTGTCAGAAGAATCTAATAAGGACAAGCAATTCCCAATGCGCATGCTTTCCTCAACTCGCATAAGTCGAAAACCTAGGAACATACCTCACAAATTTCATTTCCTCTCTGGAACTCTTCTGTCATAACACGCAATGTACTCGATGAAACATTGTAGCTGGAGTTCATGCAAGGATAAGCAGGAGTAATTATGGGCATCTGGTGAAGCCTGTCACGGTAATTTTTTCTTGGATCCCAAACAGGAAGACCCAAAGATCCTTCTTCTATGGCACACAGCATGACTGGATTTGGCCAACGCCACCGGGTAAAAACCCTGAAGAAACGAGAAACCAACATACTTGGTAGTGCATTTGGGTATAGCTGGCATATACGAGCAACAAGCAATGCCCATGTTTATACCACCAAGAAACCCTGCCACCTGGTCATGGAAGAGAGAGAGGGAGGAGAGAGAATGTGACCAATATATAATAGAATAATGGAATGAATAATGAGATGAACATCTGCAAGAGCCTCCATTACATTTGAATAGACTCCACGGCGTTTTGCCCAAAACCTCATGCATCTTAGTGTTGTACGGAAATTCTACGTCAGACAAAGCAGAGACATGAAATCATTCAAAGGGAATTCACTAACGGATACCCACATATGCATATTAAAGCAATCAAGACCTGAATATTTGGTACCAAACGCAGAATCCGATCGGTCACTCTGCATCCATTGAGACTACGAACTGTCTGTTCATCTGCATTCTGTAATATACTGTCTTGTGAAATATCTAAGTCCTGCAACAAAATAACACTGTTTGAAACAGATTTACCAAATGCATTTTGGTAGGGATACACTTAAATTATGAAGCATTAAAACGCCAATTTAATAAGGTCAGCTAGAATATTTAGATTTGGCAACGTCCCAGTTCAGAACATGCTATTGTGGATCGATACAGACACAATAATTAGCCTTGGACATACGAATGGCAACGGGGCGGGGCACCCCCTCCCCGTCCCCGCCCTGAAGTCACTATACCTTGCCCCGTACCTGCCTCATCCTCGATGGTGGGGCGAGTTCAGGGTGGGACATCCATTCTCCATCGGGGGAATGGATATACGATATAGGAATTTGGGGGTATTTTAGAATTGAATTATAATACTTTAGGGGTAATTCAAAAATAAAATTATGGGAACCTAAGATTTTAAAAATTTAGGAAAAATTTAGAGATATTTTAAATATCAATATTAATCCTAGAGATATTTTATTAATTTACCTTCGGGTTTGGGAAATTATATACAAAACCCATCCCTGCCCCGTACCCGGTTCGGGGAAAATTATTTTCCCTGTCCTCGCCCCGTCCTTGTTTAGGGTCGGGGAAAACCCGCCCCGTTCGGGGTGGGGTGGGGCCCTGGTTTTACGAGGGAAATTGCCATCCCTACTTGGACATGGATTCAATATGTCAAACAGAAATAATGATTATAGTCAGTCTCCTCTATCCAGGTGAACTCCTACGAATCTTATAGTTTTTTTTTTTTTTGCCGGGCTTATTTGTTCTCGTTTTGGCAGGTGAACTCCTCTATCCACGCTCTGGCAGTCCAGGTGGAGAGGGGCTTGAAGCAAGTGCAAGCTGCTGAAGAGGCTTCCCGCGCTGCGCAAGTCGAGTTAACGAGGTCTCGGAGGGACAACGAGGCCTTAGGATTGGTGGTGAAACACATGGAGCTGGACCTGGAGCATCAGGTCGGGTATCTTCAGGATGATATCAGGGAGATGACTGAGATCTTCTCTCAGGCTGTTGAGGAGGCGAAGGTGAAGGTCGTTAACGATTACATCGCCTCGTCGCGCTTTGGCGACGTGATGGTGGGCTCGTACAGAAGGGGTTTCAAGTTGAGCCGATGGATGTTAAGGAATACATACCCCGAGCTCGACATTAGTGCCATAACCACTTCGCGCATCACTCCGGAAATGGCTGCCACAGCTGATGATGACGCAGATTCCGAAGGCGAAGCGGAACCTTTGGGTATTGTCAAAGTCCCTTCTGAAGGCGAGGAAGATGTACCTCCGGGCCTGTGAGCTCGTCGTTGTTTTTTTTTTTTTTGGAATGAAATGTAAACAAGATTATTTTGCAATGAATAGTCCCCCTTTTTTGGCAAATTGTTGAGTCATTTTCTCTTTTCGCCGAGCTAACTATGTTGCCGAACTTCTAGACTTAGGCCCCGAGGCGAGTTAACATAGTAAGGCTATATGCCCGACCTGTTCTCTACCCGGGTTAGTTTACATAAGCTGAATTGGGCCCTGGGCTATGCACCTCAGGATCCCTACTCGTGCAGCTTGCTTCGTTGATGAGGTGCCGAGGTCATCTTTAGCTCGGTATTCCGGCCCTTACGGTGCCGAGGTCCTTGTTAGCTCGGCATTCTGGGCCTTAGGGTGCCGAGGTCTTAGTTAGCTCGGCATTCTAGCCCTTAGGCTCTAGTAGTGGCTCATGGTCTGCTTAGTTTGATCATTTATAGGTAAAATCGTCTTAAGTTGACGATGTTCCATGCCTGGGGTATCTGTTTACCTTCCAGGGTCTCGAGCTCGTATGCTCCCCCGAGTGCTCTCTTTACTCGGTAGGGTTCTTCCCAGTTCGGCCCGAGTTTGCCAACGCTGGGCTCAGGTACCATGACCTTGTGGAGATCCAGGTCGCCAACGCAGAAGTTTCGTCTCTTAACTCTAGCATTGTAGTACCGAGCTACCCTTTGCTGGTACGCTGTGGTCCTGATGTATGCAAGGTCCCTCACCTCGTCAAGTAGGTCGAGGTTGGTACGTAGCTCATCGTTATTAGTATTGTCGTTGTATGCTTCTAATCGAAGTGAGGGGATTTCGATTTTGGCTGGGATGACTGCCTTCATGCCATAAGTGAGGTTGAAGGAAGTTTCTCCAGTGGTGGTCTTCTCTGTAGTTCGGTATGCCGATAGGACACTGGGCAGCTCATCTGCCCATAACCCTTTAGCTCGGTCTAGCATGGCTTTTAGTCCGTGGAGGATAGCTCTGTTCATGACTTCTGCCTAACCGTTTGCTTGTGGGTGCGCAATCGATGTGAAGTTTTGCCTGATCCCCATGTCTTGGCACCACTCTTGGAATTTGATGTCCTCAAACTGCTTGCCATTATCGGAGATCAGCACCCGAGGTAGCCCTAAGCGGCACACTATGTTCTTCTAGAAGAAGTTCTGGACATTTTGAGCTGTAATGGTTACGAGAGTTTCAGCTTCAACCCACTTGGTGAAGTAGTCTACTGCCACTACTAGGAACTTCCTTCCTCCTGTTGCTAGCAGGAATGGCCCGAGTAGGTCGATACCCTATTATGCGAAGGGCCATGGGCTGGTGAGGTACTTGAGATCGGCGGCGGGATAGTGGTGAATATTGGCATGCTTTTGGCACTTTTGGCACTTCCTGACTAGCCTGACGACGTCTGCTTTCATTATTGGCCAATAGTACCCCTATCGTAGTGCTTTCTGAGCGGCGGCCCTGCCCCCAGGTGTCCTCCACATAGGCCTTCATGAATGTCGCGGAGTACGAGCTCAGCTTCGGGAGGTCACAAGCAGCGTAGGTAGGGGAGCGTGTAGAATCTTCAGTACAGTCGTCCGTTTATCATGACATACTTGACTGCCTGGCGCTCTACCCTCCTGGCGGCGTTGCGTTCTGTGGGGAGGGTTCCATGTAGTAGGAAGCTCGCGAGTGGATCAATCCAGCTCGATTCTGCTTGGGCGACAGGAGCGACCTCCTCTGCTCCCTAGAGAATGCTAGGACGAGGTAAGTCCTCTATGTACACAGTTCTCATGGTGTTGTCACTAGTGCTGCCAGCTGGGACAGGGCGTCAGCCTCAGCGTTCTCTGACCTCGGGATTTGCTTGATGAAGTGTGACTGGAAGCTAAACAGCGCCTCTTTTACCTTTGTCAAGTAGGCGATCATAGTTGGCTCGTGGGCTTCGTATTCCCCTGTAACTTGGTTGACCACAAGCTGGAAATCGCTGCAGATAACTATGCGTTTTGCCTTTACCTCATGCGCCAGAGCTAGCCCGGCTATCAACACCTCGTATTCGGCCTCATTGTTAGATGCCGTGAATTCAAAGCGTAGCGCGTACTCCAGTTTTGTGCCACTCGGACCGTGGAAAACTATACTGGCTCCGCTGCCCCACTGATTTGAGGAGCCATCTACGTGAAGGATCCAGGGCTCTTCATCTCAGTTCGCGTCCGGCCTAACTAGGAGAGATACCGAACTGGGTGCGACCTCACGGGGCTCAGACTCAACTGGCTTGGGAGCACCGAGCTCACCCGAACTGGGGGTCTCATGCTCAATCGGACTGAGGACCTTCGAGCTGAACGTGCATTCAACAACAAAATCTGCCAAGGCTTGAGCTTTGATAGCGGTTCATGGCTTGTTCTAGAGATTGTACTCACTGAGTTTGATGGCCTACTTCGTCAATCGACCGGAGATCTCGGGCCTGAGTAATACTTGCCTCAAGGGTTTGTCGGTGAGGACGATGATGGTATGGGCTTGGAAGTACGAAGGGAGTTTGCGGGCTGTAATGACCAGCGCATAGGCTAGCTTTTCTATCTCCGGATACCTCGTTTCTGCTCCCTGCAATATTTTACTAACATAGTAGATGGGTCGTTGGACCTGATCTGCTTCCTTTACCAGTACTGAACTAACCACTTCGTCGCTTGCCAAGAGGTACAATTCTAAAACATCGCCCTCTTCAGGCTACGTCAATACTGGGATACTGGCGAGGTATCTTTTGAGCTCGTCAAATGCGAGCTGGAATTTTGGGTTCCACTCGAACCCTTTGTCTTTTATTGCCTTGAAGAAGGGCAGGCAACGGTTTGCTGATTTAGACATGAAACGACTCAAAGCGGCTATTCTGCCGTTTAGCCTCTGAATCTCTTTCACTTTTCGGGCTGGTCTCATATCTAGGATGACTTTTATCTTGTCCGGGTTGGCCTCAATACCGCGTCGGTTGACGATATACCCTAGGAACTTACCCAAAGTGACACCGAAGACACACTTATTTGGGTTTAGTTTCATGTTAAATTGACGCAGAATTTGAAAGATAGAACGCGATCTTGTATCAATTCATGCGAAAACTATGTCTTGACGACTATATCGTCTACATAACATTCTATCTTTGTGCCAATTAAGGGTTGAAACAACTTATTCACAAACCTTTGAAAGGTTGCCCTAGCATTTTTTAGTCCAAAGGGCATAACCTTGTAGCAGTACAGGCCGAACTCGATTACAAAGGCAGTTTTTTCCTCGTCGGCAGAGTCCATCCTGATTTGGTTGTAGCCCGAGTAGGCATCCAGGAAGCTTAGCAACTCGTGTTCCGAGGTCGCGTCCACTAGGCGGTCAATCCTGGGGAGGGGGAAGCAATCTTTCGGGCAAGCTCGGTTCAGGTCGGTGTAGTCGACGCACATGTGCCACTTGCCGTTCGCCTTTTTTACCAGAACGGGGTTGGCTACCTAGCTCTGGTAATGAACTTCCCTTATGAAGTCTGCTGCGAGGATCTTCTCGACCTCCTCATCGACCGCCCTCCAGCGTTCTAGGGCTAAATTGCGTTTCTTCTATCTAATGGGTATAACTTCAGGGTCAGTATTGAGCTTGTGAGCCATGAGCTTAGGGTCTATGTTAGGCATTTCTGCCACGGACCAAGCGAAAACATCTAAGTTACTGAGTAAGAAGCGTATCAGTTTGGATCGCAAGTGTTCTTTCAGGGATGCACCGACCTAAAGTGATCTGGCGGGGTCTTCTACTGAGACAGGAATGAGAACAGTTTTCTTTGTTGGTGCAGCTCTCTCCTCGTTCTATTCCACTGGTCGCTCCAATTCGAAGTCGCTAGTTACCTTGGTTTTTCCCTTGAGGGCGGCGACGTAGCACTTGCGGGACTCAAGCCGGTCGCCCCGCACTACCCCGATGCCGAAGTCCATTGGGAACTTCATGGCTAAATAGTAAGTAGACACCACAACCTTTAAAGCATGGGTGATTGGCCGACCGACTGTGGCATTGTAGGGGGAGGGGGTCGCGACCACCAAAAAATCGTGACTGAGTCTTACCGTACTAGGCCACGTGCCGACTTCCACGGGTACTGTGACCTTTCCCAGGGATCTGACCTCTTCTTCGCTGAAGCCGACCAGCGGGATGTTCATAGGTTTCAAGTCATTCTCTCGAAACTGGAGTTTGTTGAAGGCTGCTTTAAAAAGGATGTCTGCCGAACTGCCGGAGTCAATGAGTACGCGCCGAACTTCGAAGTCGTTGATCTTTACCTTTATGACAAGTGCATCATCGTGGGGGTAGTGGACCCCGCGCGCATCATCTTCGGTAAAGAATATGGGGTCTTCCGTCCTAGGCCACTTTGGGGGATTTTGTTCTTCTCTGGTGGCCTCCCGGGTTGATGCCCGAGCCGCTGTTGAGGTGCATCCTGCTATAATCGTTCCTCCAATGATTACGTGGATTGTTCCCCGAACTGGTCTTTCCTATGGGGGTTGCTTTTGCAGTTCGGATGGCCGGCTGCTGGACTTAGGAGCATCTTTGCTATGCTCTCCCTGCCGACCTGTCTTATTACTTATTATTATTATTATTATTATTATTATTATTATTATTATTATTATTATTATTATTATTATTATTATGCTGTACAAAATTTCTTAGGTACCCGCGATGGATAAGTTCTTCTATCTCGTCGCAGAGATTATTACAATGTTCGGTGCTATGACCGTGGTCTCTATGGAAACTGTAGTACAAGTTTGTATTCCTCTCATTCGGGTTTCCCTTCAGATGATGTCTCCACTTCACGTACGGGGCGTCTTTGATCGTCATTAAGATCTCGGCCCCCTTCACGTTTGAGGGCGTGTAGTCCATCCGACCTGCTAAGGGAGCTCAGAACGGTTGGCTTGGCTTCGTCTCCCGAGGTGGGTCTTTCTTTCTCCTGTCATCTGGGTTGGAGGGTTTGCCTTCCCTCTTCCTTTTTTTGATCCCGCTTTCAATCCTTTGGTTGATCTCCTCTTTTATTCTTATGAATTTGTCCACGAGCTTGAGGAATTCAGCTACAGTCGCGGGCTGGTGACTACCATGTGCCACCTGAACTCCTTGTGTGTCACACCCCTCTTGGCTACAGCGAGCTGTATCATGGGGTCTAGGCGCGGTATCTACAAGCATGGGTCATTGAACCATTTGACATAGCCCCGGATGGACTCTCCTTCCCTCTAAACTATTCCGAGGAGGCTTTCCTCGGTTCGGGGGCACCGCTTGCTAGTAACAAAGTGCGCAGTGAAGACTTGCACGAACTGGGTCCAACTTCTTATCGACCCGAGGGCTAGGTTCCTGTACCAAGTGCGGGCCACTCCCCTGAAGGTGGTAGTGAAGGCCACACACATGCTAGACTCGCTGGCCCTCGCGAGGTGCATTTGGGACTAGAAAGCATCGACATGGTCATTGGGGTCAAAGGACCCATCATACTTGTCTAGGGGAGGAAGTTTGAAATCTTTGGGCATGGGAACCGCAAAGAGTTCTGATCACAGGGGGGAAGGAGCTGAAAGAATAGGGGCAACTTTTACCTCGTCCGAGCTTGTTTCTTCTTTACCTCGGAGCTCAGGCAGGATGCGGGTGGTAGTTTGGCGACTTCGTCGGCATCTTCATTGCTGCTTAGAAGGCCTGGTATTGGCGTTACTTGCCTCGGTGTTGCCGAGCTCGATCGGCCCGGACTGTTGGTAGTCCGCAGCCAGGATGCCGAATTGGTTCTCTACGAGCTGGAGTTGGAACTTAGAGTGTCGAGGTGCCGACTTGATCGGCAAGGAGGTTCCTGATCCACCGGCGAGCTGTAAGGTGGGGGTAACTAGTCTTTCCCTCCTGCTCGGGGATGAGGCCTGGCTCTTGGAGGGGTTCTGAAGTTGGGAGGCTTCCCCTCAGTGAAGGCGCCCACCCTGAGGGGAGGGCTTGACTGGCTTGGGAGCAGGGTGCCGAGGTGGGAGCTGCGGTTGGTTCAGAGGCAGTTGGGGGAACTGTTGTTGGTAGTGATGCTGGGAAATATGGTGTAGTACTTGCTGCTGATGGAGCTAATGTTGCTGGAACTGTTGCATTTGGGCTTGCATTGCCGCATGCACTACAACAAGTCATCAAGCTGGTTCTGGCTGGCTGCCAGAGGGACAACGGTCAGTTTAGCAAAGGTTGTCTCGATAGGGAGGGGAAGGGGAACACTTACAGGGGCCACCGTGCTTGGTGCATTGAGGCTAGGGATTCCGTCCGTCGAGAGGGGCACGATGAACTATCCGATGCATACAGTGGTGGGCTGATGGTGTTCCCCTACAACATTCAAGTCGGCATTGTGCCTGTTGCTGCTGGAGGAAGCCATGGAGGCTAAGGTTTCTTTGAGAGAGAGAGAGTTAAAGGTTAGGGGAGGCTTTTTGAAGTCTTCCCACAGAAGGCGCCAAATGATGATGCGCAATCCTGTCAGCCCTAGCTACCGGTTACCTCGCCTCTGACGAAATTGGAGGTGCTTAAAACAAGGAAGAAAATGGAGACTTCCGGTGAGGAACCCGGTTGGAACACTCCAAAGCTCAAGTTAGTGCTCCTGAGAAGGTAAGAGAAATGAGGAACTTCAAGACCAAAAAGCATAGAAATCGCATACCTCCTTCTTTGGGGGAAGGGGGCTTTTTATAATCACCCTGGTATCCTCACTCCGATACCTCTACCAGATCGGGCATCATCACCTCCGTCAGATCGGGTGTCATCATCTCTGCCAGATGCCAATTCGGGTGACATAACCTCTGTCAGTTGCCAATTCGGGTGTCATAACCTCTGCCAGTTGCCAGTTCGGGTGTCATAACCGCCACTGCCTTCCTTGTCAGTGTCGTCTCTGCCATGTTTGAGATGGCAGTGACAGGTGACCGTTGGAGGGCGGATGTCATGTGTCGGACCCCTATTCAGTTAGGTGCGCTGCCTCCATGTACGGGCTTCCTGGGCATCAGATACGGTTGTTCAGTTAGGCGACTTGGAGCCGAAGTGGTGTGTAAGGTGAATTCTTGAGTTCAGATAGATGTGTGGCCCGAACTGCCCCGGGGTGGGTCGGCTCGGGTTTTTGCCCTTTGCGCTCCTTGTAAGGCTCAGGACCTTCAAGGGAGAGCTCGGGTTCTTCCTTGGGGAGCTCGGGTCATGGGTTCCCCTTTTTTTGGTGGGAGCTCGAGACTCCTCTTCTCGGAGCTCGGGTTGTGGGCCCGTTGCCATGCCGAGCTGGCGCTTCTGCCAGGTCACTCTCGGTTGCTTCCACGTGTCGCGTGGCCAAGGGGTTGGGCCAAATCTCCCTCCATCAATAGCCATCATTCCCTTATAGGTAACAAAGAGAGAGAGAGAGAGAGAGAGAGGAAATTGGGACTTGAAATTTACTTGAATTTGGGCTTTGGCGGGCCCAAGCCAAGCCCAAATTGATCTACCTTGCCAATGGATTTATTCATATATTAACGTTGGATCTGAAAATCGGTCTTCAAATTGAAGCACATGTAATTTGGACCGTTGGATTGACTAATGTATCCTATACACTACAATGAAAGTGTCACATTGAAACATCCATATGGTTATTTCTTGAAATGCCCCACCAAATAGCATGAAATGGAAAAACGTTTATTGTTGCTGAAGTGTAGAGGGGCATTTCTTGAAATGCCCAAAATGAACTTAACCAAACAACAAAAAGAAAAACGTTTAAAGTGGGTGTTTATCAGATAAACGTTTTTTTGATAAATGCCCACTCAAAAAATATAAACAGAACCAACCAAATACATACCAAGTACATCTCATACATGATGAGTCTTACTTATATGGTGGATCCCCCTATGTGGTGTCTACAAAACGGTTTACAACCCCCTACCAACATGATCTAACACCACACATCTCATACATGACGGGTCTTATGGTGGATCCCCCTAGTCTCATAATGATATGTGTGGTGTCTATTGATAGAAGGATGTTGGAACGTATTTTGTTGATAGGAGATCCTAATTTCCCACCGGCACCCCATATTGAACATCTCAATAGTTGTCATTAAGAGATGTTCCCAATACACTATTGAGATGTACTGTTGAACACCATGTGAACTCTTCATACTGTGTGAGGAATTTAGATTTGTGCCTCACAAAGTGCATCTTATACCGAATTGGGATTTGTTCCTTAGGGAGCACTCATCACACCCACGATATGTGGACTTCACAGTCACATCCCACGATATATTGGAAACATTTTCCCCAAGTAATAAAATATAAGTATGAGAGATGTTTTTGATGTGAGATTGAAACATGCTGTCATGTCAAGGTGAGAATCGCTCTATGAGGAGCAGATCCAAATCCGAACTCCCTTACACCAACCTCACATTAGTCGCATAGCTTGCAGATGCACATGAGAAACTCTCATACTTGTATATTATCATTCATGCGAAGGAAAATGGATTTGCTTGTGCCTCACATCAACTTCACAACACATCACAATTGTGAATTGGAAACATCTTTCCATGAATAACAACATTAAACATGGGAGATGTTCCATGAAGGTTGAAAATGAAGTAAAGTTGGTGTGAGGCGTCTTTTGTGAGGAACAAATCGGGGTTCCATGTGAAGATATTCCCAATGAAATATTGAAAGTGTGTTGTAAGGTTGGTGTGAGGTATGCCCTATGAGGAGAAAGGGGATACCTTAATGTGACTAAAATCAAGATACACTTAGGATTGGAGATGAAGGAATAATTTAATGAGATTATTTCCCGTATTTTGGTTCAATAATTCATAACAAAGGAGAGATTGAAGAGAATGTCACCCATAGGATGGGTAAATCTTGATTTTATGTGATAAATGAATACCACTTAGATTAAAGGGAGAATTCTATAAAACAATTGTAAGGCCAACTATATTATATTGAGCAAAGTGTTGGACAATTAAAAAGCAAAATGTCAAAAAAAAAAAGAGTGAAGAAAATGTAAATACTAACATGAATGAATGGAAAACGAGAAACAATAAGATTAGAAATGAATTCATCTATAGAAACTTAGGACTTGGGAGTAGCTTTAATAGGTGATAAGATGAGAGAAAGTATACTAATATGGTCTGATCATGTGCATAGAATACCATAAATGTCCAAAAAAATGAGTGATGAAAATGTAAATACTAATGATGGTGCGCAATCCGGTCACTCCTAGCTGGCACTCGCGTGGCTTCCAAGAGGTACCTGAAATGAGGAAGAAGAAGAATCCCTGAGGGGTTTGCTTGGCGGGAACGCTCCGACGATTAAGTCAGTATTCTGCGCAAGAAGCAAAGAGAGGATAAAGGCTAAGAGTGAGATAGCGCAAAGAGATTTTCAAGATACCTATTTTCTGAGAACATGCCCCTTATAACAGAGTTCTGTTGTACCAAGCCTACTGTCCTCTGACAGGGCTGGTATAACCACCACTGTCAGCCTACCACAGTCGTTACGGACAGGGCTAAGGTGGCACGCGTGGGATCGCCACTGCAGGGTACGTACCTGTCAGGTACAAGACACCTTCTAGAGGCGGCAGGCACGACACTATCAGACAATGGACATGGCGGCTATCCCAGATCTGTCGGGTACGAGGGTCGAGCAGGAAGCCTTCCTGTGGTAGGCCGAACTACCCTTCCAAGAATTACCTTCCGTCGGGCTCTCTCTTGAGTGACAAGCTGCCTGTAGCAAGTTATGCCAAGCTGCCTGACCCGAGGTGTCTATGCCTCGGGGTGTCTAGAGGTGAATCGGTGCGTTCCTATCTGGGAGTGGCCCGAGGTCCGTTGGGAGGAGCTCGGGCCTCAAGAGAGGTCAGGGTACCCCGAACTCGGGGCGCCCCGAAGTGCCTTAACCCCCGAGGGGAGATTCAGGTAAGGCGGCTTCCGACGAGTAGCTTATCCGCCTAGTTGCCGAGCTGAACTCGGTGGGACCTTCCCTCCGAGTCGTAGTTGCAACCGTTGCGCTGTCACGCTGAATCACTGTTTGAGCAAGGTCACGCCTATGTGTACCCATACTGCAAGGTCGGGCCAAATCACCCTCCATCAACTAACATGAATAAATGGAAAAGGAAGAAGGGATAAGATCATAAATGAATTCACCCATAAAAACATAGGAGTAGATTGAGGGAAAGTATACAAAGATGCTTTGGTCATGTGCATAGAATATCATCAATAGACCAAACAAAAGAAGTGATTCGTTATAAGTCGAAGGGGCTATAAGGGTCTGATTTAGAGAAAATTTAAGACCAAACTAATAAATTATGATTTGAGAAATTCTCAAGCCAAACCAAACTAGACAAAATCATAATAGTACATTATGGGCTATTCTATTGGGTTTAACCCAATTAGAAAAGCCTAAGTATACTTACATAAATAACAAATATAATTCAAATATCAAATTGAAATGTTAACAAGTGTCACTTATTATTATTATATAAATTATATTCAAACTTCCTCAAAACATAAACGACTCCTTGGAGATCACATCTCTGCCTCACAACGCCCCATAGTGTATCCCCGCATGTATTGGGAACACCTCTTGATGATGGCATCATCGGTTCTAGTTAGAGGTGTAAGTCGGGTCGCGTTACTCGCAGTCCGACACGACCCGACATGAACTTGGACCGGCCCAGCATGACCATGCGGGCCATGCTGAGCTTGAGGTTTTAGGTCCACGGGCTGGCACGACCGAGCGGGCCATGCCACCTAGCCCAACACGACCCACATATATTATATATATATTTATATATATTATATATAGTTATATAATATTATATAAATTATAGTTATATAATAATATATTAATAAAATAAATATTTTATTTTATTTTATTATACTAATTTATTTAATAATTGCATATATAAGCAATTTTATACACAAAATTCATATAAAATTAAAATTTTAAGTTTTTTGTCATTTTTTTAAATAAATAGCTTTGGTCCGATGCACGGCCGGACCTAGCCCAAGGCTCGGCCACGGGCCTGGGCTGCCGACCCCCAAAATTTTCACCGGGGAGGGTGGCATGACCCGACCTGGCCCAAGGCTCGGCCACGGGCCTAGGCCGCTGACCCCCAAAATTTTCACCTGGGAGGGCGGCATGGCCCTTGATGACTTGCGGGCTAGCATGGCATGACCCACTTTGCACCTCTAGTTCTAGTACTATCATCGGGAGATGTTCCCAATACATGGCGGGGATGTGTTGTGCGGCGGCCCCTCGTGGGGCAGAGATGTGAACTCGACTCCTTGTGCGGCAGCCCCTTGGCGGGGATGTATGAATACATACATACATATGTTTAAACGTATGTACTATATATATATATATATATATATATATACCTTGGCGGGGATGTATGAATACATACATACATATGTTTAAACGTATGTATTATATATATATATATTAGTAATTCGGTTTAATATGGTTTTGGTTTCATCTCTTTTCTAAAATTTAGAAAACAAACCAAACTGTTTTAAGGTAAAAGCAGACCAAATCGCCAATTACTGTTTGGTTTAGTGCGGTTTGGTAGACCATTTAATGAACACTCCTGTATACCAAATAGGACATGGGTAGTGGGGTAGAAGTAATAAGAAATGATTAATTTAAGCACACATAATTTAACGATAGATACGATAGATACGCCATCAAATATAATAGATTGGCCAAACAAGATTAGTCTAGATGTAATTGACGACATATGGTTGGGATAAAGCATGGATGATGATAATGGCGGTGATGACGAAACTCTCCTCCATCATATAAGAAAAGGAGAATTTACTTTGAAGTCTAGACTTTGATGGTGTTTGGTAGTGTGGGTGTTTTTTGGGACTAATTTCCAAAAAAAAAAAAACCGTCTACGCCTATTAACCCATTTTTTACAATTAAACACCATCCTTATGTTTGATAGTGTTTCTGTCACGTAGGCAATAAGCAACGCTTTTCAAGTGGAAAGGTTGTTTGGTATGGTGATTTCCGCCACCGTTTTTCGTGTATGTGCACCCATTACTCTGTATAATAATGCATTGCTAATATTAAAACATATTATATAATATTGCTTATCGAACGGTCCGGATTAATTGGATAATTGATTTCTAATATTTAGCTTAAAATATCAAATCTAATAGTTAAAATTATTGTTGGGTTGGATCCATAAACCCAACATGAATAATGGCATCATATCCAACGGCTGAGTGATTCAATAAAAAAAATACACGTAATAAAACCATATTTAATTTTCAAATAATCACCTATTAGGCCCAATTCATGTGGAACTGGGCCTAATGGTTTGTGAGTTAATATTTTGGCTTTACCGTTTCATTTGGGCAATTTCTTTTAATTAAAACACATACATGGAATTGTAAAAATTTAGTGGATACTTTTTGTTTTTATTCAATACTACATGAATCATGTTTCGCTGTTTCATTAATATGTGCTCTTTAATCACTTCTTACCACCCACTTTCCAGCACCAAACACCAAAAGCCCCAAACGTAATGAAGGTAATTTTCAATGCCAAGTCTCCATATTCGACCATTTAACACTTTCATTTGACCATGAGCATGATTCAATTCAACTATAGAGTTGTCTTTTGATAAATTCATTGTCTAGTCCATTGTGCCAGTAATTTATAAAAGAATTTCTCAACTCATAAGATTGTACCACCATTTTCATTTGTACTAATCTACCTCTTGATTGGAGATGAAAAATGAACTACATTTTAGAGAAAATTTCCCATGAGAAATAGTACAGAAAACCTAAAATCTAAATAATATTACAATACCTCCTCTAGTGACGATTGCAACGGCTGAGCAGTGAGAGAGGAAACGGTTCAGCAGCAAAGAAGAACAATGTACAGATTCTGTGAAACCCTTCTTACTATTGTGTTTGAAGTTTCGATGGATCGAGAATTACCGATACACGTAAGTGCCACACCACATAACTGTTGGATGCAATGGCTCACCGATGCATGAAACGCCAAATTATCAGGAAGAATGTGATTTACGATGTGTGTCCATTTTTCATCATTTTTCCAAAAAATCGCCTGAACCAAACAACATGGTAGGCATTGAAAAGTAAAATCACCAACGCGGCTCCAATATGACACCGTTTTTCAGATAAACAGCATCGATCATCCCCTTTAGAGTATACCTATTCATGAACCAGGTAGCCCAATGGATTGACCCAACTAGGCTCATTCTTTTGTTGGGCTTAGGTAAAATCTTAGGCCTAGACCCAATCCTAGCTTGATAATATCACACATAATAAAAATATATATAAATAATATACAATATAAAAATAATATAATATATATATATATAATATTAATTTATTAAATTATTACTAAATTAATATAATATTAATTGATTAAACTACACAATAGGTAAGTGTTTCTATGTCTAAATTGGGCTTTTTGGCTTAAAGCCCCACTTTAGGCTTTATATCAGAGCCAGACTTGAACTTGCGCTTATACATTTTCTACTAATAAAGAGGCAAAGTCTAACCTAACCCAACCTGTGAACATGTCTACTTTGGAGTTGATCAATCTTCCATTGTTCAACCTTCTTCCTTGATAACACGAAAAAGAAAATTGGGCTGTTGGCTATTAGCTGGAGTACATGGAAAAAATATCCAATAGTGTAATTTATTGGAATCTTAACAATATGACCGGGCAAGGTCAATTATATATATATATATATATTGCGTTTTTGTAATTTTTTATAAAAAGGCATAGACATGTATATAATTATATATGAGAAAAAAAGTGAAAACAATGTTTATATTTTTTATTTTTCTTGTTATGTTTTTTTCATTTTAAAGAAATTAAATCGGATTGGATCATATCCAACATACTTTAACAAATTCAAATTCGAATTAACGTTCTTTTTGAGATCCATCGATCGAAATGAGATTTATAGTATCGGATCGGATTCGGACATATGATTGGAATCCGATCCGATCGTTTGCATCCCTATTAACTCTAGTGAGGAGATGTTTGCAACCGTTGGATTTCATAAATAGTGGGACAGGCTAGAAAAGGTTCTGATATAATCGGTGTCCGGTGATAAGGTAGTCACGTTCACGGCACGTGCTTTGAAACGGTTAACGGCGGCAAGTCTGTAGCTAACTTGGACGCTGACAGCTACAAATTCCCGCCTTCAAACTCTTTTATAAAATCCAAGCTGGAACCATGGCCTGGGAAAACTTCTCGTGCCTGTAACCAAGAACCAGCCTCTCTCTCTCTCTCTCTCTCTCTCTCTCTCTCTCTCTCTCTCTCTCTCTCTCTCTGTTTCTTTCTGTGCCTGCAACCAAGAAAGCTTCTTTAGTGTTTAAAGGTGATATTCAAGCTCTAATTTCTTGTTGTTTTATCATGATTCTTGAATCATATCTTCGAATTTGCTGTTGGTTGTAGACGAATTTCTCATTAGAAGTTTAGAGGGTTTTGCTTTCCTTCTTTTTTATTTTATTTTTCGTTAAGAATGTCAGATTTCCACGTTTTTTTGCAAACATTCTGCAGCCCCATTTTAAATGTCCAGAGTTCTCTGTTTTGGTTGTTCCATTATGATTTTCGTCTGTAATCTGAGTGTCCTTGCATTTTTTTATTTACTTTATGTATCTTTGTATTTTCATTCGGTTCTTGAACATTTTCTTGAGCTTCATCTTCCATTATCTCCTGCTTCTCACATCTTGTTTCACTGTGTATTTTGTTCGTGTCCTAACGGTTTCACGTTTATCTGCAGTTACTGATTCCGCCTAGCGCGCAGAAATAATGGCTATCTTCTATGTTCGGCTTCTTTTCACCGCATTTCTACTTTCCGTACCTTTGGTCTTGCCGACCTATGGATTGACTGATCCAATCGACGGTATTTCCTTCGGTCCTCTGTTTTTATAATTCGTTTCTTACCCTCTAGTCTCTTCTTCTTTCGTTTTTTACGAAAATCTCCACTGTGATTCATTTTATATTACTGTACTGCCGATACGATACAAAATTGTACTGGGCGATATTTGTTATCTACCCGATACGTCAATTGTTGGGCTTATTCATGCTTCTTCCGTTAAACACCCAATTGCTAGTTGTGGGCCCATAACCTGGTTGATCGGTAGCGACGAATTCACATCTGAGCCCCACTGCCGCCTCACATGCACATCTGAGCGTGCACTGGGAACATCTCCCGTACTAGTCATTGGAAGATGTTCCTATTGCACGGTTTGGATGTATTGTGGGGCGCATTTAGTGGGTCGCTGATGTGATCTCGGTAGAAATCCGCTTGATCATTCCCACTATAGTTCATTCTAGGGAGAATGACTGCATTGAGCTGCAGTGTACTTAATCCCTTTATTCTATGGGCTGTATATAACGTATACAATGTTCATGACACTGAGCCCTGTTTAATCAAATACCCCCATTACCCATGGGATGATTCTTCATTTTACTTATGCAGCCACCGCTCTTCGGAATCTTTACACGTCTTTGAACTGCCCATCACAGCTGAAGGGGTGGAACTTGAACGGCGGGGATCCCTGTGAGGAATCGTGGACAGGGGTCTCATGTTCTGGATCATCCGTCATATTCATGTAACACAGTAGCTACTTTTTTTTTTTTATTCATTTACCTAGTCTGTCTGCCTACTCTTTTCAGCGGATATTGCCAATTTCCCAACTAAACTACTCCCTCCATGCAGCAAGCTTCATGGGTTAGGCCTTGGTGGAAATCTCGGGGATCAGCTCTCAAGTCTCCTCAATTTAAAGCAGCTGTGAGTTACTTTTGCAGGTCATTGGGCGAAATTTGGTCAGTGCGTTTTACGGAAATTGTTTTTTTTTTTAATATATTTTTTTGTGGGTCCCTTGTATTAGGGATGTCAGCAACAATAAACTTCAAGGTGAAATTCCTTTCAGTTTACCCCCAAATGCCACACATATGTAAGTTTACAGTTTTCATCGGTTTTGTTCCTACCGTATGATGCTTTGATAATACATTAGTTTTTTCACGTTTATATTTACTCTGTTATTGTTAATGCAGAAATTTGGCATGCAATAATTTCAGCCAGTACATACCGAACTCCTTAACTTCCTTGAAATACCTACATCATCTGTGAGTTGTTTTTCTCCCCTAATTGTGCATTTTGTGATTTCTAGTTTATGAGTACTGAGTCATATCTTGGTGCAGGAATCTTAGCCACAATTCCTTATCTGGCCCCATCGGAAATGTATTTACTGGTTTGCAGAATCTAAAAGAAATGTATGACATCTTCACTACGTTTAGATGAAGTAGAGTGAAAAGAAACATGTATGATTTGTTGGGCGATTATTTTGATTTGTAGATAACATCTGAAAACAAATTTAGATGAACTGGAATGAAACAGATACATGCATATTTTGTTCAGGCCATTACTCCATTTATAGATGAAACTTTTGAAACCAAAATTTTTAGATTAATTTTTCTAAGTGCTGTTCATTTAGATTGTTGCTTATGGTGTTAGCTTGTGTTTGGTGGTCCTTGTTGAATCTTTAGACAGATAATGCTGGACTTTTTTGGTTCATTAAAATCACAAGTTATAATGTTATCTGTCATCCTTACTGGCTAACTACCATTTGTTTGGTTCCAAGATGAATTTGAAACAATTTAAGATATTTTAATTGCTGTTTATAGTCATGAGCTTGCTTTTTGATCCCTTTTACCATCCATTTTTGGACTCTTCTGTGGAATCATGTCTTGAAATATCTGCAGTTGGTTGCATGCCTTACTGTTTTATTCTGTCATTAAGAAAAGGGTGTTTCGGTTCTTATCCCAAATGCATGTGGTTGGCTACATGATTCCTCCACGATATGAAGTGTACTTGATAGTCAAATAGTAATTATTGGTTTTTATCTTATTTTTCAGGGATTTATCCTACAATTATTTCACTGAAGATCTCCCTAGTTCATTTGGATCATTGACAAATCTTAATAGGCTGTAAGTTTAAATGGATGAGACTTATGTGTACTGCATTGTGAATGATACATTTGTTTTATTATTTTTTATTTTTACCTATGTTTTTTTGTGGCATGTGTGCAGATACTTACAGAATAACAAGTTTACCGGATCTGTTATCCTGTTGGCCAATCTTCCATTAACTGACCTGTAGGGTTCAATAAGATTTAATTTTTGTTTTATTTCATATTTCTGTTTAAATTATTATCTTATAACAATTTTGATTGTATTTCTTTGTCACAGTAATATACAAAATAACAACTTCAGTGGTGTTATTCCAAGGGAATTCCAATATATACACAATCTATGGTTAGCTTTTATCTAATTTGAATGACTTTTCTATTTATCTTTGTTTGATTCATTATTGAATGATGCACTCAGTATTTACCTCCCTACTTCTTGTTAGGATTGGTGAAAATATGTTTAATACGGTAGCCAGTTATCCTCCCTGGGATTTTCCTGGGGATCAGCCTATTGACCAGAACATCAGCATCCCCCCAAGAACACAGTCCAGTGCCATTGCAAGCTATCCCTCCCTTAGGGTAGTAAAAAACAGGCAAAAAAGGTTGGGTCCTGGTGGGATAGCTTTTATGGTTGGTGGAGTTACTCTTATTGTAACCTGTGCAGCATTCATTATTGCAGTCCGCATTAATCGATCCCGTTCACGCATGCAAAAGATCTTGGAGACAAATGCTAGCTCAATACACTCTCTTCCAATCAGTACCTATATAGGTATAATCCTGTCTGAACAACCACTTTGCTAATCTGGGTTCTTTTTATACAAATGTAATTGATTATTCTCTAGTTTTTCAATGTTCTGTCCTAATACTTTTGCTGTTATTTGTGTTTTCCTCTTTTATTTTCTGGTACCATTCTTATATCAATAATTTACTTTAATAGTCACAAAAGAATCTATTCCTATTTTTAGAAAAATTAATATATGACCTTACCTTGTTTCTTTGGTAGTCGGTAGCTACTACGATAGTTTATTTTAACTATCATTTGCAGATTTTGCTTCACTTTCTTTACATATTCTTCCTTCATATATCTGCCGAGTTCAATCTTGTCATTTCAACCCTTTCTTCTTGGTTGTATGGGTTGAATTACTAATTTTACTTCACAGCTTGGAACTCTTGCTTCCTTTATGGCAGCGAAGTTCTTTTATTGTTCTTCAGTATGAAATAGCTCTTGACCTAATATATGGATCCCTGTTTTTTTTTTTTTTTGAAAGGTAAAGTAAAATTATTCAAGAAAGAGAAATTACAGCAACTCCCTGACCAAAAGGAAGGTCTAGAAGCAAATCAAGTTACAGACTTCACCAAGACTGAGAATTAAACAAATGAGACAAATTCAAGGTTCTTAAAGTCCTGAGTAACAGACACCCAAGACATCAGCTTGCCTACAGCTCTCTGCACTAGCTCTTCTGGGCTTTTAACTCTGTTACAGAAAATTCTTCAGCCCAAACAGACCACAAAACAGCTGCTGTAATGGTTTTCCAACTAGTTTTCCTTTCTTGTTTAGGCCTTTAATTTTCCAACAGCACGGCAGGTCCTTGACTGATCTTGGCATAACCTAGTTAATACCCAGATCTTTCAGGAAATGTCCCCACACCAGGGAGAAAATCGGTCAGTGAATGCACAAGTGATCTGTAGTTTCTGGGTGACACGTCTCTCCAGGTTAGATCTAGTCAAACATTTATCTAGAGCCATTGTCCAAACAAGAAATTTAGACTTGAGAGCTAAGGATTTAACAGAGAAGTAACCATCTGAATTCCATTTCCAGCTCCATTCATCCTCCAAATTTATATCTATCCTCTGATTCTGAAGCAGCCCCATCAGCTCCACACTCTCTTCCAGCTCTGAATCAAACAAATTCCTCCTGAAAATTGGGGGGGGGGGGGGGGGGGGGGTCCAAATAATGGTTCCTCCAGAAAAGTTGTAAACCTCAGCCACTGAAGAGTCTAATGCTAGATTCCACTTTGGAAAAAGATATATGATCGAAGCATCAGTTTATCCATTTTAACTCTATATTTAATAAACTTTACAAGGTTCTTCTTCCATGTACACAAGAAATTAGGAATAGATATAGCCTGCAGTAGGGTATAATATGGTTATTTAAGAGATTCAGGTAAAAAGAAAGGGAGAGTGATTTAGGAAGAATCTTCACAAAACTTTCTGTTGTGATCTTTTTACACATTACATTAAGAAAAATAACCATTTTTTGAAAATTCCATTAAATATTTTACTTCATTAATGGTATGCACCCTAAAATGTTTGAAGAAGCTTGGACTATCCATACCTTGAAACAAGACTTTTAAACTTCTAGTGCATGATTGAATAATCATTAGGAGCTGAGCAACTTTCTCTCTGCGTAATTTTTTATGACAAATTGATACGTCATCCCCTTGTGCAATGTTGCTTCTATTAATTGTACTGCTGTTTTCCTCTTGTAGGTAGTCCTGTTAGCATTATTATTAGGTTTAGGTTCTACCTTCCTACAACCTTGTTCCACCAATCATGCTTATGTCTTTTCTATATCTGTTGTATGTCATATAAACTCTTTTGGCTTTATTTCTATTTAATGATCTTGGTTTAAGATGAATTTCAGGGAGAACCTTGTTTATAATGAGTTTGGTTTGGGGATAAATTTATGTATGGACTGACAAGTTGCATTTTTATGTTGTAGTTATCAAATCAGCCCTATTTGATGATTTTAATCTTCCATCTTATTTTGACCTTTCTTAGATAAAAATAAAAGAATTAGATCTGTAGTCTATGGCCAGATTTTGGTCACCCAATGAGCTAACTTTTGGCAAGGGAGGGAGAGTCTTCTACATGGGGTTCAGCTATTGGAAGGTTTGTGTAACGTGCACCAACTGTGCAATATGGACCAGGAACTATTTCATGTATTGCAACAGGGTCTCTGTGATTTGTTAAGATGCCATTTGTTCGGGAACACCTTGTTGATGACTCATAGCTGCATCTAGAGTTAAATGGAACTGAAGAACATATATTTATTGAATATGATAAGCAATTTCTTCAGGAAGAAACTATCAAATCTGAGGCTGAAAAGATAGGATTAGAAATATATTTTATGCTTAAAGCACTTATAAAGAAGTAAAAACATTGTAAATGCTTTAAAACCAAATTTTCTGTAAAATTTGTTTGATATACAGTTGGCAATAGTTAATAATTTAAGCTTAAGGTGAGCGGTTAAATCCTGTATCAGGATGGAAATAAGAATGGAAAATACATTTCTAAGAAGGAAAATGTGGATAAAGAGACAATAATACAAGCCATGATGGAGGAGGAAATGATACACATTTATCTTCTATTTCGGGTAAGCATAGAATCCCTTGACTTGGTGTTAGTAAGTGAAACTTGTTTCTGTCTTGTGTATGCCATCTTACTTGTATTATTTTGGCTGGAGCTATCTTATATACATCTTCTTATTACTTGCCTTATTGGTGGTACTGCAATAGACTGTTCTCTTGCCACACCAGAAGTGAACTCCCAAAGCACGGTGAGTGGGTCTCCTGCAATGACTGCTCCAAGGCATTTACCCTCTGTTCGTCACATTAGAACTGAAAATATCTCTAGAAAAAGTTTCTCAAGAAGCAGAACTCCTGCAACTGCAAAGGCATACACTGTTGCAGAGATCCAATCTGCTACAAACAACTTCAGTGAGGACAACCTTCTTGGAGAGGGTTCTCTAGGTTCTGTTTACAAAGCGGTGTTTCCTGATGGCCAAGTATGTTTTTAATGCCTGAAATTATAAAATGAATGCTTCCGTTGTAAGTTTGATTTTATTTGAAATTCAATCAAGTTATGGATATCTCATATTTACCCAGACCTTGGCTGTGAAGAGCACAAGGATGGTGGCACTTTCTCTCCATGAAGAGGAGCAAGTCCTGGATGTTATCTTTAAGGTGGCACGTTTGAGGCATCCAAATATTGTCACACTTGTTGGCTATTGTGTGGGGGATGGACATCATCATCTTGTCTATGAGTATCTCAAAAACTTCTCACTTCATGATGCTTTGCACTGCAATGCTTACAAACCTTTGCCATGGATCTGCCGTGCCAGAATTGCCCTCGGTATTGCCCGGGCACTGGAGTAAGTATTCCATATTGTTGTGTCAACTAGCTCTTTGACATGAAGCAGGAAACTAGCTATTTCCTCTTATTATTTTCTGATTTTCAGTGGTTTCATTTTTATTATATGATATTTCAGCTATATCCACCTATCAGGTTTGCCTCCTTTGGCTCATAGTAATTTAAAGGCCACCAACATTTTGCTTGATGATGAGTTTATTCCTCGTTTATGTGACTGTGGGCTAGCTACTCTGAGGTCCCTTACTAGCAATAGTGTTAAACTTAAGGTATGTACTTCCTAGAGTAATAAACATATCCCTGATATAGTTAATGGGATGGTGGGGACAGGGTAGCAACTAAAATTGACCAACAATGCAAACAGGCTTCTGAAATGGCTATTAGCTATGCTGGTTATATTGCCCCTGAACATGGCCAACCTAGTCTGGATAACACAAAGAGTGATGTCTATGCTTTCGGAGTGTTGCTTTTGGAGCTTCTCACAGGAAGGAAACCTTTTGACAGGTTGGTGAATGGTTATCCTTCTTGTGAGCTATAACTGCATGTCTTGCTGCCTTCTAATTTATATCATGTTTCATGATGATGATATCTTCTCTCTTTTTTTTTTCCTGGTAGTTCAAAATCAGCTGAAGAGCAATTTTTGGTGAAATGGGCCTCATCCCATTTGCATGACTATGAGTCTTTGGAAGAGATGGTTGATCCAACAATTAAACTGACTTTCTCCTCCAAGGTTCTATCCCGGTTTGCTGATATTATCTCTATCTGTATTCAGGTAAAATGAATGTGCTACTAATTAAAGCTTACATTTATTTTGAAAGAGAAATAGGTGTAGTTTAACATGTATCTCATACATAAAGGCTTGCATTTAAATTGTTGTGTGTACATTAATGCATCTGTGAAAATGTTTACTAATAAGATTTTCTAACACCAAGATGTTTATGTATATATGTATGCATGCATGTGACTGGAACTCCAACAGCCCCAACCAGAATTTAGGCCATCAATGTCTGAAATTGTGGAATCGCTTATCTTTCTGATTCAAAGGACGGACACTGCCCAAAAGAATGGCGTTGATATTGAAGCCTCAGAGATGTCTTTCAGAACATCTGAAACCCGCTTCATGGAATCTCCATTTGGCTATGCTCTCACCTAACCTTCAGAATTAGAGTTTCATTCATCATAATCCATCTGGTTCTTTTCCGTGTAATTGTAAGTTCAGTTTTGTATGAGAAAATACTACACACACAAAAAAAAAGAAAGAATTTCTGTTTTCCTTTCCATTTTCTCTACAGTAGAGCTGTATCTGATGATGTAAAGAAAGAAAGGTTGAGGGAGCTAGAGTAGTCCAAATAATGGAATTTACATTATCTTGCACATTTACATTTCCAAGTTCCAATCTATACCTTGAATGAATTGAAACGGATATTGTGGTTCCTGTGAATGTGGCAATGGCACCAAAAATCAAATACCGTGAATGCCTTCTGGGTTGGGTTGGATGTTACCAAAATTCCACTTAAACATGAATTATTTATATATAAGCTCATACGTTGTTTACAGTCAATAGAGTTGCACATCAGTCAATAGGCTAGCTTAAGCTTAATATAATGAACCTTTCAAAAAAAAAAAAAACAAGGGCACCCCAAATGTACATCTCAGTGTGCATTGGAAACATTTCCAAAGGTTGTCATTCGGAGATATTTCTATTACGGGTTGAGATTAGCGTGGCTCCGCCCTTGGCGAGTAGATCCAGGATCCTTCCAACGGTGGATCCACATCTTCTGATGCATGTGATCCACACGCCTGTCTAAGGATGGTCCTGAACTTGGGTGGACACAAAAATCATATACAGTCAGCTGACCGGCTGAACAACCTATCATGAGTATTAAATGTAGACCCTATCTGAGCTATCCGAGCCCAATGTGTATAGAACCCTGGAGTGTTCATTGGAAATAAATTTTACCAATCATCATATGTTAATTTAGAAAATACGATTTCATTGTCTTTATTTTGGAAAATCCGATTTAGACAGAAATTGAGTTTTTGAAAGTTCACTACAAACGGACGATTTGTGGTCGGCTTGTTCTAATCCGTTAGGAGATGATTGATTTAAAAAGAAAACAAATCTAATCACATCATCATTCTAAACTTTACACTGTATCAGGCCCGGGTTTCAGGGTGGATCCATTCAAATTTTAACTCGAGCCCACCCAAGTTGCCGAGTCATGGACTGCCCGGAGTTGGATTCATGCATCCCTTGAGGCTTAAATTTGGAAGAATCCTATATTTCCAACCTCCAGCCATCCAATTTGACGCGTAGACCATACATAGAGAAAGATACTTTGAAATTATCTATCCCTATGCTACTGACTGCTTGCTCATTTGTCGTTGTCGACTAGGGTTGAACTTCGAATTAAATTTGGTTTGATCCAGTTAAACTTGAGCTTGGATTGAAAGGCCTAAGGATTTTTTTTTTTTTTGGGTGATCTGAAAGGAAAGAATACAGTTGGATTAGGCCATTTAACACAGTCCATGATTTGTCCCAGAGAATAATATTAGTCTTGAAACGACCCAAAGTCCAGGGGAGGACAAGCAAGCCAGTATTCTGGTGGTGGTGGGCCACCTCCTTTTTTTTATTGGGTCTGCAAAAAACCAAATTGAATCCGATATTGGTAGATGCAAATTTTATTTGTTTATATTCGAATTGAATTGAATTGAATTTGGATTACAATCGAATCAAAATGGGCAAAATATAATATAGTATTATTAAAATGAATGAAAAATGATTTTAATGTTGTATTTCATAAATAAAATGATGGATTGAAAATTATTTTCATGAAGCTTGAATAACAAGGATAAAAGACTTAAAAATACCTTGAGTTTTTATAAATTGACTTAGACATATTTTATGGACTAATCCCACACGATTAGAATATATTCTCCATCTGAAAAAGCACATGTGAAGTCATTTAGAATTTAAAAAAAAAATCTTATTTTTCCCTTAGGGAAGACGAAAAAATAAGGGAATTTTAAAAATTTGAAAGAAAATAAAGGATAAAAGAATCATAAAATATATATTAAGTTTTTTTTACCAAAAAACAACATTAAAACCAAATTTACTAATCTATCTACCTATATATTAATAAAGTTTGTTTCATACCCATTAGATATGAATGCCATGCAAGCCCATGTATACAATACACTGTCGTGTTTACTGTGCGGTATGGAGGGTGTTAGAATGCGTTTTCTTAGCAAATGATCAGGACTCCTTCATTGACTCCCGTGTCCTTTCCATGAAAAAGGTGATTGGGTGTGCCCAAATCAACAACCCAATGCTTTTCCCTGTTTTATTTTTACGGTTGGAATAAGCGCAGGTGATTAGGCAGACAGGCCACCAACTATACCTTTTTTTAAGTGTAATTTGGTGAATAATTAAGTAATTCGGTCAAAAGTTTGGGTTGGGCCCTAAGTACCCTCTGCCCATGAAAGGTGGGTCCATGTAGAGGCTCCATCTCCAGTTCTCCTTGCTTGATCCAATGGATGAGGCACCAAATCCAAAAGCAGTAGTATAGCCATTCATAGCCGCCTAAAGCCCATGGTATTATATAGCCAATAATATATAACTATATATCATATGGTCCTACAGTACTAGTACTAGGAAGTAAGAACCAAACAAATCCTTAATTTGCAATCACATGGAAAAAATATTTGTGGAAATTGATGACCACATTCATGGAATTTAATACTCTTCTTTTTATTTTTTATTTTTTTTTTCAAATATTTAACGTTTAATTAATAACACAAGAACAAGACCCCCTTATAAGAATTAGAAAAAAAATTGTCAAACATTATTTGAAAACTTTTCATCAAACATTTGATGTTTCCACAAAGCGATGGACTTTACCAACCAAGCAAGGTGGGTTATGGGTTATTCAGATGTATTGCTTCAAACTATATATAATTTTCCAAATTGCTAATTAAGCGCGTAAAGGAATGAATCAGTAGTCCCATCTGTGATCGGTGGAGTGTATTCTTCCATCCAATTAAGTCTAGAATTGAACTACATGGCGCATTCCTATTTCCTATAGGCTGTTGACATTGATTGTTACTTGTCTAGCAGCATCTAAGCTATTACTTATTAGCAGCAACAATCAGCCCCACTTTATTCCTTTTTCTTTGTCTTTTATTAAGGAGGTGGTGGTTCGGCGAACTTACATGAATTAATTTCTAAGTCTTTAATTTTGAATGGACAATTGAATTTTAACGTTGGATATAATATTTCTTTTCGTGTACGCATAGTCTCCTTCCAGTTCGAATTTGCTCCTCACAGCACTTGGGAGCCGCACATCTGGAATATCTTTGTATCTGTAATTTATCATTATTCATGGAGAGATGGTCCCAATGCATGTCTGCAACGTGCTGTGCTACCTAGCTGCTATATATATATATATATATATTATATTTTGATTAATGAATTGAAACAAATAGATTATTGATATTCATTGTGAATTGTGATATGATATATATTTCAATGGTGATTCGTGAAGGCTTTTTTGCTCTCCTTAGCTTATTCCTTGTTCTGGTGGTCGAATTGTTGGGTCATGCCGAGAGTAGTGTTAGAATTAGTAATGTCTCAGCTTCATTCGGCAGAAGCAAATTTCCGTCGGATTTCGTTTTCGGAACAGCTTCAGCTTCTTATCAGGTTTGTCATCACTCTTCAATTATCTAGCTAGGTGCTGGAAATCTCATTCTCATCATCACCATCTATACATGGAAGCTATCGGAACCAATGTGTCTGACTGTTCAGTTTTCACATGGTTTTAACAGTATGAGGGAGCGGCAAATGAAGGCGGAAGAGGTTCATGCATTTGGGATACCTTCACTCACACATACCCAGGTTTCTCTCTCTCTCTCTCTCTCTCTCTCTCTCTCTCTCTCTCTCTCTCTGTAGCTAAACGCAGTGCGTTAATGGTGTGCAGGTAAAATAAAAGACGGCAGCAATGGAGACGTTGCCATAGACTTTTATCATCGCTATAAGGTATTCTGCACTATTTTGCCTCAAAATTTCCCTCTCTTTTGCACGTTATGAGTATGAATGGTATGCAGAAAAGATTTTTCATTTTTTTATGGAGCTGCTGGGGATTTTGAGTTAATTTTGAACCATTGATTTCCGTAGGGTATGTTTGGTTTGATGGGAGGTAAGTAAGTAGAGACAAAACAGAAAAGTTATTGATGAGGGATTGTTGAGGAATGGTGAGATTTCTGTAATTAATCTGTTTGACATGAATGACTTGTACAGGAGGACGTGGGGATAATGAAAGAAATGGGGCTGGATGCCTTCAGGTTCTCTATATCTTGGTCCAGAATATTGCCAAGTAAATACTTGTTTTTTTCTTTTGGCAAACTAAATATATTACTTGGTTATTGCCTAATTATTTCATTAATCTATCTATCTGTAGTTATTTCTTCATTTCTTTCTTATTTCCACATTAATTTATCTTTTTTTTCTTTTTTTTTTCTGAATGTTATTGAAATCTCAGATGGAAAGTTAAGTGGGGGAGTGAATAAGGAAGGCATCACATTCTACAGCAATCTCATCAATGAGCTTTTATCCAAAGGTTTACAACCTACCTCTCTCTCTCTCATCTCAGGAGTCATTGGGTCATGATGATGAGAACCTTAATCGTTCTCTGTTGTTTCAATTTCAGGTTTTCTCTTATTGATTGCTTAATTTCATGTGTAGGCATTCAACCTTTTGCGACTCTCTTCCACTGGGATCTTCCACAAGCACTAGAAGATGAGTATGGTGGTTTTCTAAATGCTAAAATTGTGTAAGTGGCTCCTAACAATTCTAATTCTATCCCTAGTTAGAGAGCTAATATTTAATTAATCTGCTGCAACCGTGGTCACACAACTTTCTTACAACCTTCCGTTGAAACACTGACAGGCAGGTCAGTGATGGAATTAAATTTCAAAATTCAAACGTCGATCACTTGAGCTACTTTTTAAATTTTAAATAAAATTTCATCACTGGGTGCCCACATGATCTCATTGAGGGTCAGAAGAAGAAAAGTGTTGTGAGTTGTGACCACAGCAGATACAGACACGGGTGGGAGACATGCCCCACCCCAATGGTTTCACGCATATTTACTAAAACAACCCCTATAATTTGTAACTGTTTTATTTTATTGACCTTTTGTTTGCAACTATTTGTATTTCTGTGGGCATGGACCCAGTTTTTTTTTCCTTTTCATGATTAAATTACTTGGTGTTATGGTCAAATCTTGGACCGTGAAGAAGTTGTAGTTTTAGATCAACCACTTTGTATAAAATCTGTACTACTATAAAAAGTAGGAATAGCTTTTAAAATTTTTAGAACTTTTGTTGACTAAAATACCCCCCCCATTTTTGAAATATGGTCTTTTGTTGTGGGGGTAGAAAATGTAAATTGAATACTATTATTGAATGCATTCAATTCCTTCTCATTAAATCTTACATTTAAGGTATTAACTCCCATTTACCTCATTGAATCATATATTTAAAGCCTTAATTTATTTTGATCACTAAATTTCTCTAATTAAATGTATACATAATAAATTAATAATTCCAATAACATAAAAAATTACACTTTTAAAATCTACATGGGAAAATAGTGTCTACATCTAGGTGGTGGTAAGAAATTAAACCATTTTGGGTCAAATTTCATGTTGCCACAATTAATACTAGCAGGGACCCATGCGATGCATAGAAAAATTTGAAAGATTTAATAAATTTATTTATTATTAATTAATATTAATTTAATAATCAAAATTTCTTGTTAATTAACTAAAAGAATTCAAAGCTATTGTTAATATCTATAATTTTAATAATTGTATTTTCATTTAATGTTGATTTACAGAAAATAATTATTGTTAATTTAATATGAATAAATATTTTTAATAAATTTAGTTTTACTAATAATTTATAATAATTTTAATAATTATTATTATTTTTATTATTTTTAAATGAAAATTTGATTAACTTTAAATAAATAAAAATAATTACAAAAGCTAACATTTTTATTAATTTAACTAATAATTAACAATTATATAGGAATGGCAACGGGGTGGGTTCTGGGTGGGGCACCCCATCCCTGTCCCTACCCCATAGTCAAGACACTCTACCCCAACACCACCCTGTCCCCAACGTTAGGCGGGTTCAAGGCAAGGCAACCACTCAATGTCGGGCAGGTTCAGGGACAAGGCACTCCACTCCTCATCAAGGATGGGGAATCCTCAAATTTCCTCGTCCCGTCCCCAGTATTGGGCAGGTTCAAGTAGAGGTGTCAATCGGGTCGTGTTGGGCCGAGCCTTGGGCCATGCTAGGCTGTGAACAAGGCCAAGCTATGAAAGGTCATATATATATATATATATATATATATATGCTTCTTAAATTATTAATAAATATGAATTTACTATTAGGAAATATAAATTAGTTTATTAATTTATTACTAAATTAATATAATATTAGTTTATAAAGTATACTGAAAATAGGACATTTTTTGTATAGATCGGGCTTCAAGCTCGAGCTTGAACTTTGGGCTTTATATAAGGGTTGGGCTCGGACTCAAGATCTAGGCCCAATGGTTGGGTTGGGCTTGGCCTCAAGCTTGCACATTTTCTCTTGATAAAGAGGCCCATGTTAATTATACAATTTTTATTTTTTATAAATTAATTTTTTTATTTAACTATAGTCTACTATAAAAAATATATAACATTTCTATATATATATATATATATATATTAATATAAATTTTTTTATTTAAATATTATATAATAATATTTATCATATATGCATATAACTTCCAAGTTGAGTTTATTAGGGGTTGTATAGCTTGGGCTCTATCCGCTAAAGCCATCATTGGACTCTAAAAGCTTGATACCCAATTATACTTCATATCTGATTATCCCTAATAATGTGTGGGCATGGCTAATTATCCCTGATAATGTGTGGGCATGGTGCATATCTTAGTTAGACCTAACTCAAAAGAAAATAGTTGCTTGAGCCTGCAAATTTATAGATCTAATTAGGCTAGGTTAAGTTATATACAATTTGTTGTTTTTATTATTAACTATTAAAATATTGTTAGATATTAAAATATTGTAATTATTAAATTACTGTATTTATTTAAAATACAACAATTTTTGGAAATTATCACATTTTAAAAAATATTGCTAATTTCTAGGCTAAAACTAATAAAATGTAATTTTTTGGTAATTAAATGTAATTTTCTACTATTTACAGCTTAAGTTATAATTACTGTTAGTTACAATTTAAAAATAATTATTGTCAATAATATTACTATTAATAATATAAATACATTATCTTTTCGTTATTATTCAGTATTTTTTGCAATAAAATACAATTAATTTATCTTTTAATTATTTTTAATATTTTAATTAAGCTTTATGTTTTCAGAACTTTTGGATTTTTAATTGATTTTAGGTGTTTTTTCATTATTATTCAGTAATTTTTGCATATGTGTATTTTTCAATAATTTTCAGTATTTTAATCATTTATTTTTGCATATTATTCACCACAAAATTAATTTGCATTTGCTTTCAGTAAAAATAAATTAAATAACTAAATAAATACCATCATTAATATAAAATTCAACTAATTTTCAATATTTTTCAATAATTTATGGCTCGGGTATTTTTTAATAATTTTTGTTATTTTTAATAATAAAATACTTTTAATTATATTCAGTAAATACACTTATTAATATAAATTTTTTTTAATAATTTTTAATTATTTTTAGTATTCTTAATTATGTTTATGTTTTTTAGAATTTTTTGGATTTTTAATTAATTGTTGGTATTTTAAAACTATCAATTAAGGTCTTAACTCATAAGTTATCTAATAATATTATTAAAACTATCAATTAATATTTTTATATTTAAATTTCTAATTTTTATTGGTGTTTATTAAGTTAGACTTTTAAGTGGAATTGAAACACATTTTTAACATTTACTAAGTTTTGTTAATATTTATTTTTAGTATAAGTTTAGTGGATTTTTAAATTAATAATTTTTTGATTGTTTAACCTCAACCTATTTATATTATTTGATTTATATCATGGTTTTCAAAACCGGACCAGACCGGAAAAATCAGGAATCGGTCAGGTGATGGGTTCCATTTTACCCCAGAACCGTTATTTTGCAAAAAAAAAACCATTGATTTGGTCAGCAAACCATTGACCTTGGCGATCAAACCATTTGAACTATCCAACGTTTTTGTTTATTTTTTATTTTTTATTTTTTGTTAGAACGGGTTGTCCATTCGATTCAAATGGTCAGACCATTTAACTTGGAAACCAGACCTTTGACCGATTTGTTGTTCGGTTCGATTTTAAAAATATTGATTTATATTATTACTATAATACATCAATTTGATATGTTCCCAATACCAAAAATGATGAAGCATTACTATAAATAATATATAATAATACACCATGACGGATTCAGCCGATGATAGTAATAAAAATGATAAAAATGATGAGACATCACCGGGAGATATTCCCAATACATGACGGGGATGTGCTGTGGAAAATTATCTTGTGCGGGTTGATTTCAACTCGAGAGATGCATGGGAATGACGAACGTCTCTGCAAAAGCTGTTAGCCTTTTATTACAAATTCATTTGATTAGTTCAGATATTCTTACGTGGATTTAAAAAAGGAAAACTTAAAAATTTGAGAAATTAAGAAAAGGGTGGGAGAGAAAAATTTGAGAAACGTGCCGACATATATATATATATATATATATATATATATATATATATATAAAAGATGTGAAAGAACCCTAAAATAATAAACTTGGGTGATGGGTCACCTGATGAGATTGGATGTAAAAAAAGGGATGACTTCCGAGACTACGCGGAGCTTTGCTACAAAGAGTTCGGTGATCGCGTGAAGCACTGGATCACTTTAAATGAGCCATCGACCTTTAGCTCTTCCGGCTACGCCACCGGCACCTTTGCTCCCGGCCGATGTTCTTCATGGCTGAACCGAAACTGCACCGGTGGGAATTCCGGGACCGAGCCCTACGTCGTAGCCCACAACCAGCTTCTTGCTCACGCTGCCGCTGTGAAGGTGTACAAGGAAAAGTACCAGGTAATTAAGTTAATTTCTGGTGGGCCAAGGATGGTGGATCGACTGTATCATCTGTATGGTTCATGTCCCAGAGGTTGACGCATCTCCATTATTGGCAGGCATCTCAGAAAGGCAAGATTGGAATCACGCTGGTGGCACCTTGGTTTGTGCCCTTCTCCGACGACCAATCCAGCAAAGATGCTGCTCGACGAGCTATGGATTTCGTATTTGGATGGTGAGTACTAGTCATCTGCACTACTCTTTTCTCCTATCTGATCAGTGCAAGCCGGAAGAGAATATGATTTTTTATTACAGGTATACCGACCCATTGACCTATGGCGACTATCCAGACAGCATGCGAACTCTCGTGGGAAATCGGTTGCCAAAATTCTCACAAGACCGGTCCATTGCAGTGAAGGGATCGTTTGATTTCCTGGGATTAAATTACTACTCTGCTGCTTATGCAGCCAACGCTTCCACCTCCAATTCTGCTTCCGCAAGCTACCCTACCGATTCTCGAGTGACTTTGACATCGCAACGGAATGGTGTCCCCATTGGTCCAAAGGTATTATTGATTTCATATCAGCAACTAATCGATCAATCAACTCATTCTTATTAAATAAATGGATTAATTAGCAGCTTATGTGTTTGATTAATTTACAGTCTGGTTCGGATTGGCTTTATGTATACCCAAGAGGAATTCGAGACATGTTGCTCTATGTAAAGGCACGATACAATGATCCAACCATTTATATTACAGAGAATGGTGAGCTAATCACGTACAGTTGATCTGCGCAGTTTCTTTCTGTAATTAATTTTTCCCATATCATGAAACGTTGATGGTCACAAGTGGATGCTGCTGATATATATTATTTTCTTCAATTGATTTGTTTGTCAGGAGTTTCAGAGGTAGACAACAGTACATTGACGTTGGAGGAAGCCCTGAAAGATGACTTGAGGATAGATTATCATCGTCGCCATTTCTGTTTCCTTCAAAGAGCCATTCAGTGAGTTGGGATTCCTTCGTTCTTTTCTGTGTGTTTTTCCCTTCCATTTCATCCTTGCATTGAAATTGAAAGTACAGAAGATTAATGGGTACTGGGAAAACATTAATGTGAAAGACTGAAGTGAACGAATGTTTTTTTTTTTTTGACATGCAGGGAGGGTGTGAAGGTGAAGGGATACTTTGCATGGTCGCTTTTGGACAACTTCGAATGGAGTTCTGGTTACACAGTTCGGTTTGGTATTAACTACGTGGACTACAAAGATGGGTTGAAGAGATATCCAAAGCATTCCGCCTCTTGGTTCAAAAATTTCCTCCAGAGATAGGCCCAGGCCCAGGCAATTACTATGACTCTTGTGTTGATCGAGTAAATAAGCAGTGGACATCTATCTGCTCTTTTCTTTTCCCTTTTTGACTTTCTTTATGTCTTAGTTAAAAGCAATAATAAATTACCTAGAAGGTGAAGCCCAGTTTTTTAAATCTTAGTCCAGTCCACCCAAATTGTAGCCCCAACTGCGCTAGGCATGTCAAGACACTCCTGTGTGAGTGTGACTGTGTGAGAAACTTGAGGATAGCAAATTTGGGCTACCAAGCCTGCCATCAATTTTGATTTTGATAAAGTCATGCACTAATTTAACAATCAAGAATTGAATAATGAATAAAAAATAATTACCTTAAGTACTTTTAGGATCGGATATGATTCAATGGGCAAATCATACACAACATCAGCAAAATGGGTTGCCATTTTGTTCCCTTGACAAATAGCAAGAGTTTATTGGGGACTGGCGAGAGTTTATATTATTTAGATAACCTTGTTTTAATATATAGATATAGATTTGGGATTAATGGGATGAGGGAAAATGGAATGAACATTGACTATTGGAGAGAGAGTAGGGGTGAGCATAGATCAATTCAATTTGGTTTCAAGGCCAAACCTATAACTTACCCTATAGGTGTCAGTTCCAGGTCTTTGGAACCAGGGCCTACTTAGAACCTACCCTATAGGGGCTAGTTTTAGGTAGGGGTGTTCATTTGATCAGTTTGGTTCAGTTTGATTCAGAAAATGGAGCTTAACCGACATTTCAGTTAGGTCTTTTTCATGAACCGAACCAAACCGAAATAGAGTTGAAACCAAAGCAAATTTAAATCGGTTTGATTCGGTTTTAATTTGGTTAGTTAAGATATAAATGTATTTTATATTTATATTAATAATTATTATTAAAATATATCAATATTTATACTTAAAATGCATATTATATATTATTATTAATATAAATAGTAATGTTAATAATAATATGCATATTTATAATTAAAAATATAAATATATGTATTTACTTTGGTTAATTTGGTTTATGGTTCGGTTCGGTTGATCTTTTTCTCAAACCGAAAACCAAAATTTCTAAAATTTAAAAACCAAACCGAATCGAAAATTGAAACAACCAAACCAAATTAACTTAATCGATTCGGTTCGGTTTGGTTTTCAATTTGACAACTGAGTTTGAACACCTAGTGTTCTAGGGTCAATTTTGGCCCTGGTGGTTCTAGGGCCTACCCAAGGTAATTTAATATTATAATTTAAAACTAATATTAATTTTATTGAATAAATTAAGTAATTTAATATTATGTTATATTAAAAAATAATAAGTATGATAAATAATTATTATTTTTATTAATGATTGAAATAGAATACAAAATTTAGAGAGAAAACGAAGGTAAAGTTGCGATTGGAAACAAAGTAAATGCAAATCTATAAGGTATAAATTGACATTTTACGTATTTTATTAAATACAAATCGATTCACTCTTTTATGTTTGATTTACTCTTTTCTCATTGGGCACCAATGACTTAAATGAATAAGGAGACTTTTGCCAACACTTGCAAGCTTACACCGATGAAAAAAGTATTGAATGGATCTCTAGGCATTCTGACCGCTGGATTTCTTGAAGATCCCTTTTATCATCAAAGTACTTAGACCAAAAGCATGACCCCTCCATACCTTGGAGATCCCTTTTAATCACCGGAAGGATTTGATAGATTAACACATTCGCAGGGATAAAGCCACTCCCAGGCCCAGCCGCCCAAGGGGATGCCGACAATCCTAGAAAGATCTTAGCTGAGATGCTTGAAATCCACTGGTTCCAAGATCTCTTTAGGCTATCAGTGTTACAGGAGTTGTATTGTTATAGAACTGAACCCAAATATAATCGAGTAGCCTGGTATTCAGGGCATCGTTGCGATACCTATCGGGAAAAGGGCACTGAGTAATTGTCTGATATACCTTCCTCCCTTGATCGTTGTACCCAGACAGGTACCTAGTCAAATTGCCCCAGTGTTCAGCCTTTCCTCTCTCGATGTCGAAATCTATATCGTTGATCACAGAATCACTGGCTACAACGATTAGGAATCTCCGGCCATGAGTTCTTAGGCGTAGGAGTAAGTGTGACGTTTTCCTTGTGCATAGTGGGATGCTTGAACACTTAAACAAATGATCGGACTCTCAGATCTCAAACACTGTGACAATATAAGAATATAATCATTACTTAGACCACCATTCTGGTGGATGAGGGCAAACCCTTGACCTGTTTCCCTCGATGAAGGAAGAGCGTGAAATTTTACATCGAAAAAATTGAGATAGTTTTTCGCTTAAGATCGATGTAAATCCTAACATATTTGTACTTTTACATCAATTTTAGGGTTGTTTTTACAACATTTTCAACGGAGTGCAATCCAATCCAATAAATACCATTAAGTCTGGATTAGCCCAATTCAATATTTCTTGTTGATCCATCCAATTTGTCCAAATTAATTTTGGTTTGGAGAGGAACCAATCCAAAATTGGCCCATTGACGCCCCTATTAACGCCCATACATCATACCACACATGACTACATGAGGTTCTAGAAAAGTTTTAACTACTTGGGCTAAGCAATGGGCCAGGGTGTTAACTTTTTTATTTATATAGCAAAAAAAAAAAAAAAAATCTGAAAGTTGCCTCAAAAGGTGACGATCAAAAATTCTTGACCATCCAGGCATATCAAAAGGCAATGCCAGTTGTTTGTAGCATCACATTTCAGCCCTTGGTAAATAGTCATAAGCTCAGCCTCATCTGCTAACCCCAACCTTCCTCCATAATTAAACCCATAAAAAGTAGTTGGTTAGAAAACCAAAGTCTGCCATAAGAACTGATATTAGATGAACTTGTGCGGGCCACCATCATAGAGTAGGATAACAAATATATTTATTTGAAAACAATAATCGACAAAAGGTTGTTCCAAATCGACCTGTTGATATAAATTAATATTTAATAATTCACACAATCAATATGCATCATACCACTTGATATAAATTACAAGTAAAAAGGATTTGAAGTTAAATCTTTAGGCTGATGGGTAATAAATTTATCAGTACGTCATGTTTTGATTATTTGTCTTTGTTATATGGGTTTTATTATCGTCATCATCTTTATTATTATTATTATTATTATTATTATTCCCTCAAAAATGCAGGAATGATAGGTTTGAAGAGTATTTTGCATTTTCAAATAGGGTTCAACTATAATATGGAAAAGATATGATATTTGAAAATTTTCTGACCAATTAAATGAAATCATAAATCGTGATAGCCAATCAAGTGTTATTTATCAAAAGGGTTTGACTATGATATAAAAAAAGATATGATATCTAAAAATTTTTTGACCAATCAATTGAAATTATAAAGGTGATAACCAATCAGGTGTTATTTATCAAAATTCACCAAAGGTTTTGAAGAGGATATAGATTGGAATGTGCAAAGAGGCGAATAGGGTTTTGAATTTACAAATTAGCCCACCATTAAACCGCCCCAATGGTATTAGCCAACTTTATAAAATTTGAAACGCAAAATAATAATTCTGAGTTGAAATGATATAAGCGTGGGCGGCAGGATTCGAACCTGCGCGGGCAGAGCCCACATGATTTCTAGTCATGCCCGATAACCACTCTGGCACGCCCACTTAGATGTTCATTCAATGTGATCAAAGATATAATATTATTATATACACCTCCATATTAAGATGCGGGTTAAGGTTTCATGTAGAGCGGTTTGGTTCCACTCATATTAGTTTGGATTTTATGTATAATTAATGTAAAGCAAAATTTCAAAATTTATGAAAGCAAAATCTTGCTCGTGCAGTGCGCACAGACTGGCTTTGCCCTTCTGATCAGATCATGTTTGTCTGGACTACATGATTGATGGGAAGCATGTCCACTAGTTAGATGGTCAAATTGAATAGTAAAATGTTGATCGGATGAAATGAATAATGGCGGGGAGGTAGGTTTCTTGGTTTCTCAGTCTCACGATGGAGCATTTCTTCAATAACAAGCTCAACAATGATGCTGCCCAACCCCATCAACCTTGATTTCATTTTAGGATTCTTTCCTTTTTTTGGACTTTAAGGAGGGGGAGTCCGTCAATGGGGTTTTGATTCCCCTTTCACCCTTTCAAGATATTGATGTTGGTATTTCAGATTCATGTGGAGACTGTGATAATAATTTTTTCTGGGTATCATTTATTCATCTTCTAATTGGAAAAGTTATTTATATTAGTTTTTGAGATTCATGTAGACTATATTAAAAAAATAATTTCTTTGGGTATCATTTACCATCTTTTAGGTATATGTTTGGCAGCTATGCTGCATATACAGTACTGTTTTATGAGAAAACAGTGTCTTTTTTTTGTTAGGAAACATTACTGCCAAGTAGGACGTTTCATGGGGCAATAGCAATACCTTTCATTTGGTACCAATGCTTCATATCTATCTTCAGCATTGGTACTCACTATAGAAAGTCTGTATCACTTCCACATCATGCCCTTCTTGATTTTCAAGACATGGTTTGGAACACCGATTTTTTCAATGTAATGCTAATGTGTCACCGTTTTCTAGAGTAATGACATCGATGCCAAACACCGCCTAGGTGGGTAAATAAGTTTTCCTCATGGGAGAAGTTACCAAATACCAACACATGAAGAAACAAATCCGCCCCTCTTAATAATGGTTTTTTTATAGACAAAATGGTCATTATATTATTTATCTAAGAAACAAATGAATATAGATAAATGCACTTACCCAAGTTAATGATCAAATTAAAAACAAACTAAGCATCAAGCATGGCGTTCGGTTATGTTGATGTTTATTTGAAAAACAATGCCAGGTCATTGCCACATAGACATTTATTCAAAATTGTTATTTGGTAAAATGTTTGTCTCGATTTATATGAGAGAATAGTTGGAAAAAACTTTATTTTAATGTTTCTCCCAACACCACCCAGGCATTTATTTACTGTTCAGCTTATATAGCGTCTAACCAAATGATGATAGTTGACGATGTACCCTAGGAACTTTCTCGATGTGACACCGAAGATACATTTGTTCGGATTTAGTCTCATGTTGAATTGTCTCAGGATTTGAAATACAGAACACAAATCGTGTATTAATTCGTGTGAGAACTGTCTTGATGACCATGTCGTCTACATAACACTTTATCTTTGTGCCAATTAAAGGTTGAAACAACTTATTCACAAGCCTTTGAAAGGTTGCCCCATCATTTTTTAATCCGAACGGCATAACCTTGTAACAGTATAGGCCGAACTCTATGATGAACGAGGTCTTTTCCTCATCGGCCGAATCCATTCTGATTTGGTTGCAGCCCGAATAGGCATCTAAGAAGCTCAACAACTCATGTCCCAAGGTCGCGTCCACTAGGCGGTCAATTCTGGGGAGGGGGAAGCAATCTTTCGGGCAAGCTCAGTTCAAGTCAGTGTAGTCGACGCACATGCGCCACTTAATATTTGCCTTTTTTACTAGAACTGGGTTGGCCACCCAGCTTGGGTAATGAACTTCCCTTATGAAGTCTGCTGCGAGGAGCTTCTCGACCTCCTCATCGGCCGCCTTCCAGCGTTCTGGGGCTAAGTTGCGTTTCTTCTGTCTAATGGGTCTAACTATAGGGTCAGTATTAAGTTTGTGAGTTATAAGGCTGGGGTTAATACCGGGCATATCGGCTGCAGGCCATGCAAAAATATCTAAATTTTGAAGTAATAAACTTGCCAATTCGGATCATAGAGGTTCTTGGACGGAAGCACCGATCTGTAGCGTCCGAGCTGGGTCCTCAACTGAAGTGGGGATCGCGATCGTTTCTTCTATGGGCACAGCTTGTTCTTCGCCTTGCTCCGTAGGCCGCTCTAGTTCGAGGTCGTCGGCTACCTTGGTTTTTCCCTTCAGGGCGGCAACATAGCACTTGCGGGACTCAAGCTGGTCGCCCCGTGCTACTCTCACACCAAAGTCTATAGGAAACTTCATTGCCAAGTAGTAGGTGGAGACCACTGCCCGTAGGACATGAGTGATTGGCCGCCCTATTATGGCACTGTATGGGGAGGGAGTCACAACCACCAGGAAATCGTGGTTGAGTCTGACCGCACAGGGCCATGTGCCGACTTCCACAGGTACTGTCACTTTCCCAAGGGGCCTAACTTCCTCTCCGTTGAAGCCCACCAGAGGAGTGTTTACGGGCTTCAACTCGCTTCTCCGCAACTGAAGCTGGTCAAATGCCGACTTGAAGAGAATGTCCATCAAGCTGCCTGAATCAAAAAGCATGCACCTGACTTCGAAGTCATTGATCCTTAGTTTTATGACAAGCACATCATCGTGGGGGTAGTGGACCCCTCGTGCATCGTCTTCCATGAAGAAAATCGGTTCCTCCGTCTTCGGCCTCTTCGAAGGGTTATGCTCTTCTCGGGCAGCTTTGCGAACTGGTGCCCGGGCCACTACCGAAGTACAACCTGCTACTACCGAACCTCCCACTATAACGTGGATGGTTCCCTGAACTGGCCTCTCTTCCGGAGGCTGTCTTTGCGATTGTTCGGCCGGCCTGCTGCTGGACTCGGGAGCATCCTTATCGTGCTCCCCTTGTCGACCTGTCTTATTATTATTATTATTATTATTATTATTATTATTATGTTGTTGTTGTTGTTGTTGTTGTTGTTGTTGTTGTTGTTGTTGTTGCTGTTGTTGTTGTTGTACAAAATTTTTTAAGTACCCGCGACTGATGTCCCTCTATCTTGTCACGGAGATTATTACAATGTTCGGTACTATGACCGTGGTTGATGAAGGAAGATTTGGCCCGACCTTACAGTTATGCGACACGTGGCAAAAACAACAGCTCGGCAAAAAGGCCAGCCTAAGGCGTGAACACCAAGGGGACACTAGCAGACCGAACTCCCTACTGGGGGCCCGAACTCACCCTTGGCCCAAAACCAGAAAGTAATCCGAACTGACCTACCTTCAGTTCGGGATATACCTCATCGAACTGGACAACCTTGTAATAGCTCGGGATATACCTCGCCGAACTGGCCTGCCTTGTAACAGTTCGGGATACACCTCGCCGAACTGACCAACCTTGTAACAGCTCGGGATATACCTCACTGAACCGTCCTGCCTTGTAACAGTTCGGGATACACCTCGCTGAACTGACCTGCCCTATAGATACCTCCGAACTCAAGACTTCGCCTCGCTCACCACTCCGCATCACCTTCTGGGCGCCAAAACCAAACAAGTCGTACCATGCCTGACACTGAGGAAGTCTGTGCCCGAGGGCGCCGCACCTGACTGACTTGGGGTCTGACGCTTGGCGGCCGCACTCTAAATGGCCACCTACCACCGCCACTGACACTGCCATCTCCAGTTAAAGAGACGGTTAGGCAGTGACGGTTCTGTCCCAGCAGAAAGGACGATGGCCGAATTGACAAACGCACGGGTAATCATACCCGACCGGACAAGCGCCTCGGAGCGAGTGTGCGAAGTGATTATAAGAGCTCCCTGCCCCCAACAAACAAGGTATGCAAACTTTGCGCTATCTGGTTTTATCTTGCTTTTGAAGGATTCTAACTTAATCTTCGAAGCCGTTACACCGGGTTCCCCCTGGAGCTTCCTCATCTTCTCCATTTCAGGTTCCCTACTATTCAGTTCAGAAGCAAGGTCGTTGGCAGCTAAGACCGGCCGGATCGCGCATCATCAATTGGCGCCGTCTGTGGGAACACTTCAAAAAGCCTCCCTCCAAACTTCCATAACCCCTTTCTTCAAAAAACCCAACACTCATGGCCTCCTCCAGCAACGTTGGACGTGGCACGGAGACAAACTCCACCGGGGAACAACTTCAAGTCCCCGTGGTGTGCGTTGGACAGTTCACCATCCCCCTTTCGGTGGATGGGATCCCCAGCTTGAACGCGCCACATGCAGTGGCGCCCGTAAACCTTTCTGCCACAAGCATCCCCTTTCCTCCCCCTATTGAGACAACCTTTACTGAACCGATTGCCGTCCCCCTGGCAGCCAGCCAAAACCGGTTGGACAACCAGATGCAGTGCATGCGGGCAATGCAAGCCCAAATGCAACAGTTCCAGCAACACCAGCTTCACCAGCACCAAGTGCTGCACAACATCTCCCAGTATCACTATCAACAGCAGTTCCCCCAACTGCCACTGAACCAACCACTACTTCCACCTCGCCACCCTGCTCCGAGGCCGGTCAAGGCCTCCCCGCAGGATGGACACCCCACCAATGAAAGGCCTCCCGGCCCTAGAACCCCCCTAACAGCCAGGCCTCGTCCCCAGGCCGAGGAGAGAAAAAAATCATCCTCACCTCGCAGCTCGCAGGCGGGTCAGGAACCTCACCCGCGAGATCGGCACCTCGGTGCTCCAAGCCCGAGTTCCCGCTCATGAAAAACCGATTCGGCGTACTGGCGGCAAACTACCAGCATTCCGGGCCCATCGAGCTCGGCAACACAGAGGCCAGCAGCGCCAGTACAAGGCCCACTCAACAACGAAGGCACCGGCGAAGTTGCCGAACCGCCACCCATGTCTTGTCAGAGCTCAGAGGCAAAGAAGAGACGAGCTCGGACGAGGTAGGAGCTGCCCCAATTCTCTCGGTTCCTTCCCCCCTCGCATCAGAACTCCTGGCAATCCCCTTACCCAGAAATTTCAAGCTCCCACCTCTGGACAAGTACGACGAGTCCTTCGACCCCAACGACCACGTTGACGCTTTCCAGTCCCAAATGCACCTCGCCAGGGCCAGCGAATCGTGCATGTGCGTGGCCTTTACCACCACCCTTAGGGGGGTAGCCCACACTTGGTACAGGAACCTGGCCCCTGGGTCGATAAAGTGCTGGGCCCAGTTCGTGCAGGTCTTCACTGCACACTTTGTCACTAGCCAACGGTGCCCCAAAACAGAGGAAAGCATCTTCGGAGTAGTCCAAAGGAAAGGAGAATCCATCCGGGGCTACATCAAGTGATTCAATGAAGCATGCTTGCAGATACCGCGGTTGGACCCCGCGGTGCAGCTTGCGGCGGCCAAAAGAGGGGTAACGCACAAAGAATTCAAATGGCACATGGTAGCTAACCAGCCCGCAACCGTGGCCGAATTCCTCAAGCTCGCGGACAAGTTCATGAGGACAAAGGAAGAAATCAACCAACGAACCGAAGGCGGGAACAAGAAAAGAAAGAGGGAAGGCGAACTCTCCAACCCAGTCGACAGGAAAAACCCAGCCCAGGAGCCGAAGCCGAACCAGTCGTTCTGAGCTCCCCTAGCAGTTCGGACAGATTACACGCCGTTAAACACAAGGCAGACCGAGATTTTAATGACGATCAAGGACGCCCCATACGTGAAGTGGCCACCTCGCCTAAAGGGAAATCCGAACGAGAGAAATAAGAATTTGTATTGTAGTTTCCATAGAGACCATGGTCATAGTACCGAGCAGTGTAATAATCTCCAGGACGAGATAGAGGGGCTCATCCGTCGCGGATACTTGAGAAACTTTGTACAGCACAACAATAATAACAATAAGGCAGGTCGGCAAGGGGAGCACGAAAAGGATGCCCCCGAGTCTAGCAGCAGACCTGCCGAACCGTTGCAGCGACAGCCTCCGGAAGAGAGGCCAGTTCGGGGAACCATCCATGTAATTGTAGGAGGTTCGGTGGTAGCAAGGTGTACCTCGGCAGCGGCCTGGACTTCAGTTTGCAAAGCGGCCCTTGAGAAACGGAACCCCCCAAAGAGACCAAAGACCGAAGAACCAATCTTCTTCACGGAGGACGACGCACGAGGGGTCCGCTACCCCCATGATGACGCGCTTGTCATTAAACTAAGGATCAGCGACTTCGAGGTCAGACACGTACTCGTAGATTCGGGCAGCTCAGCGGACATTCTCTTCAAATCAGCGTTTGACCAGCTACAGTTACAGAGGAGCGAGCTGAAGCCCGTGAACACTCCCCTGGTGGGTTTCAGCGGAGAGGAAGTCAGGCCCCTCGAAAAAATAACAGTACCTGTGGAAGTCGGCACGTGGCCTTGTGCGGTCAGACTCAACCATGATTTCCTGGTGGTCGCGACCCCCTCCCCATACAATGCCATAATAGGGCGGCCGATCACGCATATCCTACGGGCGGTGGTCTCCACCTACTATTTGGCCATGAAGTTCCATAGGACTTTGGTGTGGGGGTAGCACGAGGCGACCAGCTCGAGTCCCACAAGTGTTATGTTGCCACCCTAAAGGGAAAAACCAAAGCGGTCGACGACCTCGAACTAGAGCGGCCTGCGGAGCAAGGTGAGGAACGAGCTACGCCCACAGAGGAAACGGTCGCAATCCCGACTTCGGCTACGGACCCAGCTCGCACACTTCAGATCGGAGCTTCCGTCGAGGAACCTCTACGAACCGAACTGGTGAGTTTTTTACTTCAAAATTTAGATATTTTTGCCTGGTCCGTAGTTGACATGCCCGGCATTAGCCCCAACCTGATAACTCACAAACTTAGTACTGACCCTGTAGCCAGACCCGTTAGACAGAAGAAACACAATTTAGCCCCAGAACGCTGGAGGGCGGTCGACGAGGAGGTCGAGAAGCTCCTTGCAACAAACTTCATAAGGGAAGTCCATTACCCGAGCTGGGTGGCCAACCCGGTGTTGGTAAAAAAGGCGAACGACAAGTGGCGCATGTGTGTCGACTACACCGACCTGAACTGAGCTTGCCCGAAAGATTGCTACCCCCTCCCCAGAATTGACCACCTAGTGGACGCGACCTCAGGACATGAGTTGCTAAGCTTCCTGGACGCCTACTCGGGCTACAACCAAATCCGGATGTACCAATCCGATGAGGAAAAAACCAGCTTCATAACCGAGTTCGGCCTATATTGCTACAAGGTCATGCCCTTCGGATTAAAAAATGCCGGGGCAACCTTCCAAAGACTTGTAAATAGGCTATTTCGGCCCCTGATTGGCACGAAGATAGAGTGCTATGTAGACGACATGCTCGTCAAGACACAATTTTCACAAGAATTAATACAAGACTTAGATTATGTCTTTCAAATCCTGCGTCAGTTTAGCATGAAGTTGAACCCCAACAAATGTGTCTTCGGCGTCACCTCGAGCAAATTTCTATGCTACATTGTCAATCGGCGCGGTATTGAGGCCAACCCGGACAAGGTAAAAGCCATTCTAGATATGAGACCATCTCGGAAAGTAAAAGAAGTTCAGAAGCTAAACGGCCGCATAGCCGCTCTAAGTTGCTTCATGTCCAAATCAGCAGACCGCTGCCTACCTTTCTTCAAAGCAATCAAAGGCAAAGGGTTCGAGTGGACCCAGGACTGCCAGCTCGCATTTGACGAGCTAAAAGGTTACCTCACTAGTGCCGACCTTAGCCCGGCCCGAGGAGGGCGAGGTCTTAGAACTGTACCTCTCGGCAAGCGACGAGGTGGTCAGTTCGGTACTAATAAAAGAAACAGACCGGGTCCAGCGACCCATCTATTATGTTAGCAAAATTTTGTAGGGAGCAGAGACAAGGTACCTGCAGATAGAAAAGCTAGCATACGCAATGGTGACAACAGCTCGGAAACTCCGCCCATACTTCCAGGCTCACACCGTCATCGTCCTGACTGACAAACCTCTGAGACAAGTTTTACTCAAACCCGAGGTTTCCGGTCGACTGGCGAAATGGGCCATCGAACTCAGCGAGTACGACCTCCAATACAAGCCAAGAACTGCTATTAAGGCCGAAGCTTTGGTAGATTTTATCGTCGAGTGCACTTTCAGCCATGAAGCCCTACAAGTTGAGCCCGAGGTCCCCAGTTCGGGCAAACCCAGAGCTCCCGAGCCAATAGAGTCTAAACCCCGTGAAGTAGCAGCCAGTGTGACATCTCTCCTGGTTAGGCGAAACGCGAACTGGGATGAGGAGCCCTGGATCCTTCACGTGGATGGTTCCTCGAACCAGCAAGGCAGCGGGGCTGGAATAGTCTTATGCGGCCCGAGCGGCACAAAATTAGAATATGCACTACGCTTTGAGTTCGCGGCATCCAACAACGAGGCAGAGTACGAAGCACTGATAGCTGGGCTGGACCTAGCGCGAAAGGTAAAGGCAAAGCACTTGGTCATCTGCAGCAATTCCCAGCTCGTGGTCAACCAAGTTACGGGCGAGTATGAAGCACGCGAGCTCTCCATGATCGCATATTTGGCGAAAGTAAAAGAGGCCTTGCTCAACTTCCAATCACACTTCATCAGGCAAATCCCGAGGTCAGAGAATACTGAGGTCGACGCTCTGTCCCGGTTAGCCAACACAAGTCACAACAACATGAGAACCATGTACATAGAGGACTTACCTCGGCCTAGTATTCTCGGGGGGGGGGGGGGGGGGGGGGGCAGAGGAGGTCGCTCCCGCCCTGGAAGCAGAGCCAAGCTGGATCGACCCACTCGCGAGCTTCTTGATAGACGGAACCCTCCCTGCAGAATGCAATAAGGCCAAGAGGGTGCAGCGCCAGGCAGCCAAATACGTCATAATAGACGAACGGTTATACCGACGGTCCTACACGCTCCCCTACTTGGTTGCCTGCGACCTGCCGAAGCTGAGTTCGTACTCCGCGACACTCATGAAGGTTTGTGCGGCGGACACTTGGGGGTAGAGCACTCGCCCAAAAAGCACTTCGACAAGGATACTACTGGCCAACGATGAAGGCAGAAGCTGTCGAGCTCATCAGAAAATGCGACAAGTGTCAGAAGCGTGCCAATATCCACCATCAACCTGCCTCCGACCTCAAATACCTAGCCAGCCCGTGGCCCTTTGCAAAATGGGGCATCGACCTCCTGGGGCCATTCCCACCAGCAACAGGTGGAAGAAAATTCCTAGTTGTTGCAGTAGATTACTTTACGAAGTGGATAGAAGCCAAACCTCTGGCAAATGTTACGGCCCGAAACATACAGAACTTTTGGAAGAACATAGTATGTCACTTCAGGTTACCTCGGGTACTAATTTCTGACAACGGCAAGCAATTCGAGGATATCAAGTTCAAAGAATGGTGCCAGAACATGGGGATTCGGGAAAACTCCACATCAGTCGCGCACCCGCAAGCAAATGGTCAGACGGAAGTAATGAACAGAGCCATCCTGTGCGGACTGAAAGCATGTCTGGATCGAGCTAAGGGATTGTGGGCCGAAGAGCTACCAAGTGTCTTGTGGGCTCACTGAACTACAGAAAAAATCGCCACGGGAGAAACCCCCTTCAACCTCACCTAGGGCACTGAAGCAATGATCCCGGCGGAAATCGAAGTACCAACATTGCGACTAGAAACATACGACGATCGGACAAACGGAGATGAGTTACGTACCAACCTTGACCTATTAGACGAGGTAAGGGACCTCGCACACATCCGGACAGCGACATACCAGCAGCAGGTAGCTCGCTACTACAATGCCAGAGTAAAGCAACGAAGCTTCCGAGTCGGCGACCTGGACCTTCGTTAGATTATGGTGCTCGAACCCGACGTGTGAAAACTTGGACCAAACTGGGAAGGGCCCTATAAAGTAAAGAGAGCGCTCGGGGGGCATACGAACTCGAAACCTTGGAAGGCAAACAAGTACCTCGAGCGTGGAACATCGTGAACTTAAGGCGATACTACTTAGAAACCGCCAAGCGAAGTGGACGAAATCAGGTCCTATGGGCCACGATGCAGAGCCAAGAGGAACCTCGGCATAAACAAGCAAAGAAAAGTCGGGCACATTATCAGCTCGGCAAAAAATCAGTTCACTGCAAAATCCTTCGCGGAAAAACAGGTCGCGGAAGTATAATAACCCGCACAAGAAAGTGGCATATTCAGTTCGACAAAGAATCAGTTCGGGGAAAAGGAACACTTGGGCAAAAAGATTATCTATTCCGTTGCAAGAAACATGAGTACATTGGCCATCAGAAGGGACTTACAAAAAAAAAAGTATATCTTTACATGCTCGGAGCTACTTCTTCGCCATCAGAAGGCACTTCAACAACACCCGAAGGCCCTGCCTCTCCTTCAAAGTCCGGCTCACCATCGGCAGCATTGGCCATCTCCTAAGTTATACGTGAAGTGGATATGGCACTAACATCGAGGTCGGGGTACGTGTTCTGGATCATCCACCTGCTCGGTTTGAACCCCCTTCTGTAAGAATCCACCATCAAATCGTCAAAACGCGGAGAGGCAATGTAGTCTTCAACGGCCTTTTTCTTGGCGTCTTCAATGCCTTGGGAAAAAATCTGTGTTTTCTCCCTGATGTCCTCCTGAAGATATTCGACTTGATGCTGCAAATCCAACTTCAAGTCCGCCATGTGCTTGACAACTACCCCCATGGCCTCGGCATCACGCTGAGACCTTGCCTGCCTGGCCATTGCGACACGAGCAGCCTCTTCGGCAGCATAAGCGGCCGCCTCAGCAGCTCGGGTATTCGGCTCTGCAGCACAGAAAGCCTCTTCAGCAGCATGGACGGCAGCCTCAGGAGCTCACGACTATCGCGAGCTCCTCTCCACTTGGGCTGCTAAGGCATGAATCGAAGAATTCACCTACCAAAAGAAACGAGTGAGCAATAATAGCAAAAGCGACAGAAAATGAAAAAGGCAGACAGAATCTGACTTACCACCATAGCATGTGTTACGGCGCGGCAGACGTCCTGATTCAAAGGAAGATCGGTCCACGCCGCGATCTCCTCAGGGAAAGTAGCCTCCCTACTCTTCTGAAGAGCGTAGTTCGGCGTCAACACGCTCCTGAACTCCCCTTGAGCTCCCAAACCCAAGGGCCTAGCCCACGTATGAGCGGACCCAAAGTGAGCAGGAGCACTTGAGTATGCAGGAGCGCCCGTATGAGTGGTCTCAGCGTAAGGCGCCCCGACAGCTTCATGCATCGGTGGAGTCACCTCGGGCTCCCTGGGCAAATCCTCCAGCATGTGGTCTGGAACTTGGGGCTCCTCATCCAGGGGCAGCTCGGTACGAGTTCGCTTGGCGACCCACTTCCTCCTCTTCATACCTTGGAACAGACGCCCCCCACGAGTTCTCTCTGCGTCCATCACACCTGCAGAAATGAGTTCGACATCAGAAAAAATGAAGGAACCAATCAAGCAAGAAACCGCATAACTAGAAACCTACCCGAACTCAGGCCGGCCGCAATAAGCTTGGCCTCCGTTAAGTAGTGATAGCACTTTAAACCTTACCGTGCCCATTGTCGGAGGCCCTTCACCGTCTCTTTATCGAGAGTAACACCTGAATCAGGAGCGGCCTCACCCCACCCGGTCTGAAAGGGCCATCCTTGTGCACTTCGCACACCGAAGTAGTCCCGCTTCCACGCCGGGACTTTATTAGGAAGATCGTGCAGAAGCTTAAAGCCCTGGTGAGGAGAAAGGTAATACGCTCATCTTCCCCCAGGAAGAGAACCCGCCTGTCTCTTGAGCATCAAGATGGAAGAGAATATCTCTAAGTCTAAGGGGAAATTCTGCTCGCAAAAAGGGGAAATTGTCCCCACCAGGTTCCGAATAGAGTTCGGATGAAGTTGGCCAATGGTGACACCGAAGTGGTTTATGACTTCGACGAGAATGGGTGGAAAGGAAGTCGCAACCCCGCAGCGAGCTGCTCTCGAAAAATCACGATCTCATCATGACCGTGTTCCCAAGGAAAGCTACCCGAAGGAATAAAATATGTATACCCCCCAGGAAGGTTGTAAGACATAAGTATAGATTGAAACCCCTCAGACGTCATGGTCGAGGGACCAAACCTGTCTAGCATCCGACCTCGGCGAGAGGTAGACGCCAAACTGCCCGAAGCGGCTCGGCCTACTGGTTCATAATCCTCGAGTTCCACCTCAGGATCACTGAGGCAATCGGGGGATATGGCTCGGTTTGTAGAACCTGCGTCAGTCCTACTTGAAGAGTCGTCTGAGCTATCAAAGCTAGACATTGAGGAAAAGAGGTGGATTCAGGAAGGTACTCACCGGAAGAAAGTTTTGAAGGCTCCGGAGACGGGAACAAGCCAAAAAACCTTGGAGGCTATGTAAACAGCCTAGACGCGAGCTGAAAAAACTTGGACGCGAGCTCAGTAGGCAAACCGCAGAAGTGACAAATCGACTGGGGTCCCCCACTATTTATAGCTACAGTAACCAAGAACCGACCGTGCAGATCAAAGACGATCCAACGGCCCATGTTTGCGCTGACCGCACGTCCCATAAGGTCGAGACGTGATTGGCACACGTCTTTCCAAAAAGAGCGAAACGTCAGCGCACGCCTTCTTGAAGCTGACGTCGCGCCGACACGCGTCTTTCTGAAACTGATTGCGCCGCACGTCTCCCAGACAGCCGCCCGCGCACGTACAGCAGTGGCGCCCTTTTTTCAAGTTTGAATGACCTGCTGTCACGTTTCAGCAGCGCGAATTTTTGAAATTTAAAATGCGCGCTGTCACAACCATCAACATTTATGAGTAGGCACGTTTCCTGCCTTCTCGGAAACCGAAGAACCCTGGCAAAAGCAACTCGCGTAGTCAAGATTCAAAGGACGGGACAAATCCACCTACCACCCCGCGAAACTCCCCGCACCAGGGCAAGACCCTTGGCGCGAGGAGTGGGGGGCAATTGATGAAGGAAGATTTGGCCCGATCTCACAGTTATGCGACACATGGCAGAAACAACTCGGCAAAAAGGCCAGCCTAAGGTGTGAACACCAAGGGGACACCAGCGGACCGAACTCCCTACTGGGGGCCCAAACTCACCCTTGGCCCAAAACCAGAAAGTAATCCAAACTGGCCTACCTTCAGTTCGGGATATAGCTCGCTGAACTGGCCAACCTTGTAACAGCTCGGGATATACCTCGCTGAACTGGCCTGCCTCGTAACAGTTTGGGATACACCTCACCGAACTGACCAACCTTGTAACAGCTCGGGATATACCTCGCCGAACTATCCTGTAACAGTTCGGGATACACCTCGCCGAACTGACCTGCCCTATACATACCTCTGAACTCAAGACTTCGCCTCGCTCACCACTTCGCATCACCTTCTGGGCGCCAAAACCAAACAAGTCATATCATGCCTGACACTGAGGAAGTCCGTGCCCGAGGGCGTTGCGCCTGACTGACTTGGGGTCTGACGCTTGGCGGCCGCACTCTAAACGGCCACCGCCACTGACACCGCCATCTCCAGTTAGAGAGACGGTTAGGCAGTGACGGTTCTGCCCCAGCAGAAAGGACAACGACCAAATTGACAAACGCACGGGTAATCATACCCGACCTGACAAGGGCATCGGAGTGAGTGCACGAAGTGATTATAAGAGCCCCCAGCCCCAACAAACAAGGTATGCAAACTTTGCGCTATCTGGTTTTATCTTGCTTTTGAAGGATTCTAACTTAAGCTTCGGAGTCGTTACACCGGGTTCCCCCCGGAGCTTCCTCATCTCCTCCGTTTCAGGTTCCCTGCTATTTAGTTCAGAAGCAAGGTTGTTGACAGCTAAGACCGGCCGGATCGCGCATCATCAGTGGTCTCTATGGAAACTGCAGTACAAGTTCTTGTTCTTCTTGTTTGGGTTCCCTTTTAGGCAAGGTGGAAACTTAATGTACGAGGCGTCTTTGATCGTCATCAAGATCTCAGCCCATTTTGTGTTCAAGGGCATGTAGTCTATTCGACCTGCCATGGGAGCTCGGAACGGCTGGCTCAGTTTCGGCGCTTGAGCTAGATCCTTCCGGTTGTCTCCTTGATTGGGGAGTTCCTCTCTCTTTCTTTTCTCAAACCCGCCCCCAGTACTTTGGTTGATCTCCCCCTCCATTCGCATGAACTTGTACATGAGCTTAAGGAACTCAGCAATGGTCGCAGGCTGTTTGGCCACTATGTGCCACTTGAACTCCTTGTGTGTCACCCCCATCTTGGTTGTCGCGAGCTGAACTGCAGGGTCTAAGCGTGAGATCTGTAGGCATGCATCGTTAAACTGCTTGATGTAGTTGCAGATGGGCTCCCCTTCCTTCTGGACCATGCCAAGGAGGCTCTCCTCGGTTCGAGGGCACCGCTTGCTAGTGACGAAGTGTGCGGTGAAGACCTGCACGAACTGGGCCCAGCTCCTTATTGACCTGGGGGCTGGGTTCCTATACCAGGTGTGAGCCACTCCTCTGAAGGTGGTAGTGAAGGCTACACACATACAGGACTCGCTGGCCCTAGCCAGGTGCATCTGGGACTGGAAGGCATCGACATGGTCGTTGGGGTCAAAGGACCCATCATACTTTTCGAGTGGGGGGAGTTTGAAGTCTCTGGGCATAGGAACTGTAAGGAGTTCTGATGACAGGGGGAAGGGACTGAGAGGATAGGGGTAGCCTTTACCTCTTCCAAGCTCGCTTCTTCTTCACCTCGGAGCTCGGGCAGGACGTGGGTTACAGTTCGGCGGCTTTGCCCTGCAAGGAGTTCTGATGACAGGGGGAAGGGACTGAGAGGATAGGGGTAGCCTTTACCTCTTCCAAGCTCTCTTCTTCTTCACCTCGGAGCTCGGGTAGGGCGCAGGTTACAGTTCGGCGACTTTGCCGGCGATGACTTTGCTGCTTGGAAGTCTCATCGTTGGCACTACTTGCCTCGGTGTTCCCAGCTCGATGGGCCTAGACTACTGGAGGTAGTCCGTGACTAAGGCGTTGAACTAGTTTTCGGTGTGTATGGGCCCGTTTTGAGAGCAATGAGGTGATGCTGACTTGATGGATCGAGTTCCTGGTCCGTCGGCGCGTGGCGAGGCGGGGGCAACCGCTCTCTCTCTCCTGTCGGGGGATGAAGCCTGGCTTCTAAAGGGGCTCCAAGCCTGGGAGGCCCGAGTTTGGGGAGCCTCCCGATAGGGGTGCCTGCTTTGAGAAGAGGGCTTGGCTCGCCTAACGACGGGGTGCCGAGGTAGGAGCTGACTTTGAGGCAGTTGGGGGGAACTGCTGCTAGTAGTGGTATTGGAATACATGGTGTAGCATCTGCTGCTGGTAGATTTGATGTTGTTGAAGCTGCTGCATTTGGGCTTGGATGGCCCGCATGCCATGCACCAGGTCATCGAGCTGGTTCTGGCTAGTTGCCGGGGAACAAGGGTTGGTTCAGCAAAGGTGGTTTCAATAGAGGGAGGAAGGGGGACATTCATGGTGGGAAGATTCACGAGCACCACTGTTCGTGGTGCATTCGGGCTGGGGATCCCATCCACCGGAAGGGGGATGGTGAACTGTCCGATGCACACCACGAGGACTTGAAGTTGTTCCCTGGTGGCGTTCATCTCCATGCTACGTCCGGCATTGCTGGAAGAAGCCATGGGTGTTGGGGTTTCTTGGAAAAAAGGTGCTATGAAAGTTTTTAAGGGAGGCTTTTAGAAGCGTATCCCACAGACGACGCCAATTGATGGAGCGCAATTCGGTCGGTCCTACCTGTCAACGATCTTGCCTCTAACTAGGGCGAAAGGTGCCTAAAACGGGGAAGAAAGTGAGTAGTCTCCTGGGAGGAACCCGGTGAGAGTGCTCCGAAGCTCAAGTTAGTATTTTCTCAAAGGCAAGATAAAAAACTAGATGGTGCAAAGTTATCATGTACCTACATTCTTGGGGGGAAGAGGGCCTTTTATAACCACTTCGTGCCTCACTCCCAAGCTCCTGTCAGGTCGGGTATCATTACCTCTGCACTTCTGCCAGTTCGGGTGTCATCACCTCTGCTGGGGCAGACAACCTCCACTGCTCTCTTTGTCTGAGCTGTCTTTGTAACTGGAGGTGGCGGTGGCAGGTGGCTGTTGAAGTGCGGCTGTCAAGCATCAGATCCTAAGTCAGTCAGGCGCGCCTTCTCAGGATGCAGACTCCTTTGGTGTCTGGTACGGTTGTTCAATTCGGCAGCCTGGAGACGAAGTGTCGGAGTGGTGTGCAAGGTGGTCTTGAGTTTGGATAGAACTGTGACCCGAACTGCCCTAGGGTGGGCCAGTTTGGGTTGTTGCCCTTTGCGCTCCTCGTAAGGCTCGGGGTCAAAGGAAGAGTGCGGGCTCCTTTTGGGGAGCTCAAACCGCTGGTTCCTCCTCTCGGAGCTCCCGCCTTAAGCGCACTGCCGTGTCGAGCTGTCGCTTCTGTCAGGTCACCCTCAGTTGCTTCCACGTGCTAGGTGGCCAAGAGGTCAGGCCAAATCTTCCTCCATCAGTGGTCCTCCCTCCTAATTCTCAATATTTAGGCCCCATTTAACGTGTTTTTCTGCATGGTCTATTGGTTATTTATAAATCTAGCAGTGATTTGGTCTTTTTTTCATTTAGTTCATGATAGATTTAGTCGTAAAAAATGATACACCAAAAAGATGTGAAAAATCCAAAATGGGTGATTTTCGAAAAGCTCCAAATGAAACTTTTGTGCTTTGTTTTTTTTTTTTTTTCTATTTATCTTTGTGCGAAAAGACACACCTTAATCAAACAGGCTTCAGATTGCTTAGATCTTAATGCAAAAACTCAATTCATCTTTTAATTGTCAGAACTACTAAAAGATCTTTCAAAAAAGACTTGCCACACGGCCCCTTAATCTTATGGTGGAATAAAAAATGAATACATATTGTACGAAACAAACATAAAAAATTAAAAGATGCCATATTATATGGGAATTCAAAAATTGTTATAATTATTTTTTCTCATATGTTCATGAATTTTAAGAAGCGTGAGCGGCAGTATTCGAACCTGCGCGGGCAAAGCCCACATGATTTCTAGTCATGCTCGATAACCACTCCGGCACGCCCATCCACATATGTCCATTAACAAAATTAGTTTATTCTCTGCGGTTTCTTATGACAATGCTATCTAAATTTCTTGTAGTGTTGTTCGGATCTAATCACATTAGTTTGGATTTCCTGTGCAAATAAATATAATTAATGTAAGAAAATTTGGTGAATGCAAACTCATAATTTAATTACCTAACAAATTATTGTTGTTAGCAAAGCAAGACATAGAATCATGTATATATTTACATATATTCACTCTTTCACTTGATTCTCTATTTTATCTCATTTATTTATTTATTAAATTAAATTAATTATTATTTAACTGTTTACAATTATTACACTACATAAAACAAAAATACAACGACAAAAGTCATCTCTTTCACTCTATTGCTTGATGGTCGTGATTATTTATTTATTTATTATTTTATTTTACTAAATTAAATATATCATTAACCATAATTTTTTATTTATTTTAAATAGATCTTTTTTTCAATAGATTTTAATTAAAAAATTTACCTTTCATAATTTTTTCCTATACAATAATTTACCTTTGACAAGCCACTTACCATCATGTTTTTCCCCTACAATGCAGGGGCCCTTCCGCTAGTTAAAAATTTGGAATGAAATGAATAAAGGCCTAGTGAGTCCTTTTCATTTAGGGTTTATTTGATTCGTAGTCCAAATGGTATCATCTGGAATTAGAATGGTCTATTCTCCCACCTTTTTTGTTATATGAATCAGAATCGAAATCAAAATTAGCTGACATGAATTCTCATTCCCAATGGAGGAAGAGGGCATGGTCATTCTCTCAAACAAGGAAATGCCATTCCACTAGGAATAAAAATGAATTTCAAATCTGTTCAACCAAATGATTGGAATTGGAATGGATCACTCGGACTCTATTCCAGACCAATATTCCTATGAACGAAACGAGCACTTAATGTTTGGATGGTGAGTTTTTTCTATTTATGTGCTTCACAGCAAATAGTTGGTTGGGCCCATCCCATAACAATTGCTAATCTTAAGTTCTTAACCAAATTTAGATCCATGTTGCTTTTGGATTAGGGATGTTTCCAATCAATCCATTCAGTTAACATACAAATCAATCACAATTTTTTTTTTTTTTTATGAATTTACATTGCAGCATCTAGGCTCAGTGTTTATCCCTGGGGATTCGAGTCGAGACATGTTTGGTCCATTTCCCTCTTTCTCTTCCTCTACTACTATCTCTTAATTCCTTGTGTATATTAATGCCTGTTGTGTAGATTCAGTACTCTTGCTGTAAGAGATTTCTGTCTTTTTATTTGTGTATGTGAACAAGCTCTGTTGCTCTGTTTGAGTCAGACCTATTAGACTACCAGTCTTCTTTTTCTTCTCACCATCATGAATTCATCCCATTGCAAAATTTGGAAACTTTTCTTTCTTCACACTGAACAATTTATTATAAGTTCCTGCAAAATCCAGGCTTGAATCCACTCAATAATAATCTTGCCTCAAGGTTGTAAGAATCTGATTGTGGGTCTGTGAAGATTCAGCCATATGGGCTAATCAGACAAAGAAAAACTAAATTTAGTTCTATCAGAACTAAGAACTAAGGATCCATTTGATTTGTAGTTAAAATCAGAATGGTCTGTTTGGTTCAGACAAGAAGTAGAGTAGGAATTGAAATTATCTAGAATAGAATTCCATTACTAAGGGAGGGGGAGGGAATGGCTATTCCCCCAAATGGGGGAATCTCCACTATGGCTTTCAATTCCAACCCTATTCCAGATCCCTATTCCTGAAAACCAAGGACACTAAGTAATGCATTGTATATTAATCAATGGTGAGTTCTTACAATTACAAATTGAGGATAAGCTAATGTGCCAAAAGAGTACTACACTCCCCAACTTGTAAGCTGCAACTAACTATAAAATAACAGTCATATACTCATATGCCTAGAAATACACTTTAGGTGGTCTATTTTTAAGGCTTCTATTCGATCTAATTGGACATAGATCATAGATCGGTCATGACAGTACTCTATCCTTACTTAGTTATCAATGATTTGGTGAACTATCATCCCTTTTCGTTTTGCTCTCATTTCTCAAGAGGAAGGGTAATATCCTAAAACAAATAAACAAACAAAAAAAAATCAAAAAAGCAGCTGGATAGAACAACATTGTAATGCATATAGACAAAAACCAGGGGGCATCCAAATGAGAGAGTGGGGTTTCATAGAGATGGGTCAAAATGGGGAACATATCTTAGAAAGAAAATGGGTAGGCTTAATTTGTTTGAACTAGCCATTAAAGAACATAAGAGGCCAAAGAGTGAAGAAAGACAACTTGGGTATTTCTCTTTTGCGGTGGAATCGGTCAATCCTCTTGAAACCGAAGTATTGACAATACACTAAAAGGACATCTTGTAAGAAAGAAAGAAAAGGATTGGAGCATGAATTTTTGCAAGCCTAGATGTGGGCATGTTTGGTCCGAGACAAAATTGAACCCAAGATCAGATCTATGCCTAGCCGCATTAGGCATTACCACATTACTTAGGCGGGCCCTTTGATGGGTTGGATTAGAGCTGGCTTGAGATTGACCCAGCCCAAGTTGCAGTTCCATGATCCAATGCCACCCATCCCTAGTCGTGAATTGAATTGGCTAAGGCAAAGCTTATGTTTAGTTTGGATGGATTCAGATTGGTATAGGTTGTCATATTGTTGGTTCGTTAGCCTTTTTTTTTTCCTTCTTTTCCTCATAAAAAGAAGAAAAGAAAGAAAAGTACATGAGCGATAGGCAAAAATTGTGTATCGCACAATTCAAAGGGGTGATACTTGTGCTTTAAAACTGTTTCATGTTTCAAGATTTGAACCACAGGAAGGGTGTTAACGATTGAATGTGGCCTTTCTTCCTAGCTCTTAATGTTTAGACTTTTGATGTGATGAGAATTTATATATATTATAATGGTACATATCAATACATTGCGATATTTTTAACCTTAGTCATAAAATTCATAACAGTATTCTATCTATCTAAACCTCATTTTGCGTGAGGATTGTAATATTTCATAAGAGCCTGTGTTTGGTTGAAGTGCAATTTTATTTGCGAGGATTGTAATATTTCATAAGAGCCTGTGTTTGGTTGAAGTGCAATTTTATTTGCACTAGCATAAATGCATGGGAGTCCAAATGAAAATAAAATGCAAATTCTCATTTCATTTTGTTTTGGGTTTCACTATATTCTACTTCATGTCTTAATTAACTTCATTTACACTGCAATCAAACAAAATAAGCTAAATTTTGAAACAAAAATAAGTCAGAATTTACATGCACCGCCATGGTTTTGCATTAATGCAAATTTATTTGTATTGCAACCAAATACAACCTAAAGTTGCATTTATCCCAATTTGGAAAGAGCATGAATACAAATATGTACAGTACAAGTATATACAAAATAACACAAGATACAAGGTTTTGCACTCTACATATTTGTATTTGTATTCCTTCCAAACTGAGCCTTAACAATGGGACTTTGTCCATTTCTTTTCTTTTTTTTTTTTTTTGAGAATTAAGGAATCAAATGATATTATGCTATTCTCCTTCGAAGGGCCTAAGCAACAGAAATGTATGAACCATTTTTAGGTGCATTATTTCAAGGTGAGGATTGTAATTTTCCTTGAATTTCATATTTGTCACTTATCAATGGAACTTTGCTTGTTTTTTTTTTTCTAGTATCAATAGATCAAAATGCTATGTTGTTTAATACTTAGGCCCTGCTCAATTTTTGGTAAATTACTTACATTGGTAAATGCAGTTATATGGGTAAATTTTTCCTGGGAAACACTTAATCAAGTAAGTGCATTTATCCATGTTCTTTTATTTCTCATGTAAATAAGGTAATGACCATTTTAGCCATAAAATTCCATTATTAAAAGGGGCATTTTTGTCCCATTCAAGTGTTGGTAACTTTCCTCCTAGGTGGGAAAGTTATTTACCCACTTAGGAGATGGGTATCACTTACTTGGTAAGGTAAGTGATACCCAGGAAAATAAACTATCCCTGGTACCCACATAAATCTGAAAAAGAACATGGGATTCTTGGTCAATGGGAACCCATTGACCAACTTTCCCCCCTCTCAAAATCTGAAAAAAGAACACCCCCCTTAAAGGGTATAAAACAAAATCCACTATTTTTTTTTTGCTAATATGGCAATTTTTTTAGGCCCTATTTGCTTTTCGGTGAGTTACATGCCCAGGTAAATGCAATTACTTGGGTGGAAACACTTAGTTGAATGCATTTACCCATGTTCTTTTATTTCCCAAGTAAATAAGACAATGATCATTTTAGCCATAAAAAAAAATCCATTATTAAAATGGCATTTTTGTCCCATACAAGTGTTGGCAACTCCCCACCCTCAAGTGGGAAAGTTATTTACTCAAATGGAACATGGGTTTCTTGGTCAATGGGATTCACAATCCCGTTAACCAACTTTCCCCCCTCTCAAAATCCAAAAAACAAACACCCCCTTAAATACGAAGCCATGTATATAGGCAAACAATCCCTCAGCAAAAATTTACCCTGAACCAGGATTTACAATCCATTTGCATTGTTTCTAAAGCAGCCCTATCTACAAAATCATACATTCAATTTAACAGAAACTAATTTTATTCACTCATTGGACATGTAAAAAGATTAGTGACATTATGATCTTGACCAAAATTTCTAATCAATAATTTTATTTAGGGGGCATTCTATAATGTGAATTGTTTTTCTTTCTTGTCGCCGGTTTCAAAAACAAATTAAAACCATCTATTTTGAAAACAAAAAAAAAAAACAGAAAACATGTTCTTGGTTGTGTTGTTTTCAAAACTGAAACCAAAAACATCTTCCCAAATATGAGTTTAAAAACATGTTTTCGTCTGATTATTTAACATCATATTCCATAAATCATATATTTTCTATACTAAAAATTAATTTTTATTTTGTTTTTTAGAAAATAATGGTTCCAAAAACTTGTATTGTTTTTGGAAACAAAACCAACATGTGGCAATTCCAAAAACAAATGAAAACAAAAGTATTGATGTTCGAAAATGCCACATGATCAATTACGTGGGCGGCAGGATTCGAACCTGCGCGGGCAAAACCCACATGATTTCTAGTCATGCCCGATAACCACTCCGGCACGCCCACCTTCATCCATACATAAAGGTGTTCATTATTAAAACAGATGTGAAACTTTTCTCAAAGGAACACCGGGCACCTTATGAATATGTTTATATGGGCTTGGAGCAGGACAAGGGATGAGCCTGGAAATAGACTTAAGTACGCTGTGTTTAAGGCCTCTTCTATCCTCATTTTTCTAGAGGAGAGGTAATATCTCAAACAAATAAACAAACAAAACAAAATAGCAAAAAAGCAGATAGGTAGAGCAACATTGTAATGCCTATGGACAAAAACCAAGGGGCATCCAAATGAGAGAGTGGGGTTTCATAGAGATAGGCCAAAATGGGGAGCATAGTTTAGATAGAGAAATGAGTAGGCTTAATTTGTTTGAACTAGCCATTAAAGAACATAAGAGGTCAAAGAGTGAACAAAGACTGTTTGGGTATTTCTCTTTTGTGGTGGAATCTGTGAATCCTCTAGAAACCGAAGTATTGGCAATATTCAATAAGGACGTAGTTGTAACAAAGAAAGAAAAGGATTGAAGCATGAATTTTTGCAAGCCTAGATGTGGGCATGTTTGGTCCGAGACAAAATTGAACTCAAGATCAGATTTATGCCTAGCCGCATAAGGCATTACCACATTACTTAGGCGGGCCCTTTGATGGGTTGGATCAGAGCTGGCTTGAGATTGACCCAGCCCAAGTTGCAGTTCCATGATCCAATGCCACTCATTCCTATTCGTGAGGTGGATTGGCTAAGGCCAAGCTCAAGTTTAGTTTGGCTGGATTCAGATTGGTATAGGTTGTCATACTGACGCCTTCAGGTTGCAGGTAAGACCCTATGTTTATGACGTTAAAAAACAAATCACACAACCTTATCCTCTCAACTGGGGGTGTCAATGGATTGGCTTTGGGTTGGACCCGTCCAAATTAAAATCAATTTATACTGAATTGCATCGGATTGAACCAATATCTCTGGTCCATTGATAGAAGATATGAATACAGGTGTCAATAGATGAGGTTTGGGTTGGAACCAATCTAAATTAAAACTAATTTAAACAGATTGGACAGGTCCAAATGGTCGAAAGTATTCATCAGATTGAATTGGAGCTAGTCCATCTGTAATGGACTCATATTGGACCGAATCAGATTGGTCCAAAGTATTCAGTTCAATTGAGAACTCCCAACCCAACCCACAAGACAAAATAAAGAAATGCAATAGATCAGGACACAAAACAAGATGCAAAAGAATGCTACCCTATATGTAAAACCGGAAGTCTCTAACTCTAATAATCTTCTTTCAGTCGCTTCACTATGGTCGTGTGGAACATTCTGCAGAAGGTTCTGCAGAAGGTAGAGATGAAGAAAAAATTTTGAACGAAAACAAGAGATAAACGGAAAGTTGAGGGAAAGTTCTGTTTTAGAGGGACTGAAAATTAGGAACTTTCCCTCAACTTTCTTTCTGATGCTCTCTTATTTTCTTTAAAACCAAACACAACTACCAAGCTTCAACTGATGATATGAGAAGGGCTGAGCTGAACAACCCTCTTTCAGGGCAATAAAAGAAAAAGTTATAGCTATGGCTTCCGCAATTTTAGCCGGAGCAAGACAGAGTCTAGGCTATAACCCAACTCGGTCCTGGCTCATTAGGCCTCCGAGCTGGCCTCAGAAAATGCCAAAGGGCCCAAAACTAGGTAGGCCAGGCTAAATTGCCATCCCTCATCAAGAGCAGATCCGACCCTGGTGGTTCAATTCCATTCCATATTTCCATGTCTAGCGCTTGCCCTTATCCACTTGTATGTCTAAAGGATAACATCCTTCAGGCCTCAACAGCTTGGGCCCTTGGGCCCTTTGCAAATTTGGACTAGTGAGTAGTGACGACCGACCAAAGCTGGGAGAAACATTTCAGGCAACATTTTGATGAAATGCACATGGGTGAGAGACATTAAGCACATGTTGGAAACATGTGCTTCTCTTACCTTGCTTCTCCATTCGAAGCAATTCTGCTAAATTCCCTTATCCATGTCTCCCATTCCCACTTGCCCATCAATTATTTAACCAATCCAACAACATGCCTTATCAAGAGAAACAGCCCAGAACACTATGAAACGGGTCCGGGTCGGAGTTGGGGTCGGGCTGTCCTTACCTTTTCTGTCAACATTCCAAGGTTTTGTATTTTCATATTAAAGGAAGCATGGTTTAAGTACAGGATTAGGGTCTATAAGTTGGGCCAGCTACCTGGTAATTAGACCCATAAAAGCCCAATTTAAATTGGGTTTTTTTTTCTGTTAATCCAAATGGCTAAGGAAATGGTAAACCAACTGCAATAAGACTAGACTGACTAGTCGGTTACCGTAGTGAAGGATCATGGATTCATGGTATAATCAGACTCACAGATTGAAGAAAATCAGGAACTTGTTACTTCACGAGTTAGAAAAAGAAGGTATTCTTTTTTAACTTTTCTCCTTGTTGGGGAACGAATTCCAGCTTGGCTGAGCCCCATTTCAAACAGAGACTAGAGACTATTATGTACTCTTTCCCCGTGACTTGTTGCAGAAATTGAATGAAGCAACCTCGTTCAACAAAAAAGAAGAAAAAAGAAAAAAAAAAATGGTCAGCACTCAGCAGTTTTATGCTGAAACCCAGGCCCCACGAATCAGGGACAGACAAGAGGAATATATGGGGCCTTCTGGGACCCTAACCAGAGCAGATTCCCCATCTCGTTTAGGCTTCTTCCCCTAAATGACCTCACCTATTTTGACCCAGAGCCAGTTTGATAAATGGCTGAAGCTGCTGCACTGAAATGACTTATAGGGTTATAATTCAGTCAAGGATCTCAAAACCTACTTAATGACTTATTCATCAAACGATGAAGCAATAATCTTTCAGTTCAACCACTGAAGTTGTTATCAAAAGGCCCCTCTAGTGTCAATAGTCTCGATCTAACTAACTAACCAGATCAAATTTTGATTGATGGATCCATTAAGAGTGGAATTGTGCTTAATTGATGGTGATAATTTACCAGATGATGATTTTGATAATGAAATGTGATGAATAATTCAATCGATGTCTTGCATTCTAAGGGATTAAGACAGTGTTTGATTGAGGATTTGTGCAAATTTCAATGAAATTGTGACCTTAACAATTTCATTGAATCACTTACCAGTCACCAGTTTTAATTTCTGACCCTTTTGGTTGTTGCTCTAGATCCTTTGAACTTCAATAGGTCACTTCACTACCTCAGAGCAGCGGAGCTCAAAAAAATATAAATAAAAAATACAATTAAAATAATTTAAAGAGTCAGTTTTAGCCGTTGAGGCATCTTATTTCTTAACCCTACTCTCTCACTTGGTGTAGATTAAACAGGGCACATGCCACGTGGTAAGAACAGGCAATGGTTGGGACCCACTGGCCTATTTTATTTGTTCGTCTACGGTTTATACTATAGCAGGTTGCCCCTTGTATGGTATATACTAGCAGTCCCAACGTGAACCACAGACTACTTAATTTTTTATGCAATAAGATCTACCCACTTTATGTTTCTTTATTACTAAGTTTTTTTAATTAAAATCAGGTGCATGCAGCCCACGAGGAGCCACTCTCTTACTTCCTGCCTTAAAGAAACAAACAATTAAAAAAAAAAAAACTTGCCACGTGGCAAGTTTTGACCCATAATAGCAGAGCTACATGACAAAAACTGTGTCATAATCTTATACTTTCTTTCTTTTTTCAAAAATAATTCAGAAAGAAATGAAAAAAGAAAAACATAAAGGAAACACAAACTAGACATGCCATACAAGGCTCCGAAAGGACCAGACAAGACAGAGTACATCATCTTTATAGAAATAAAGGAACAGGTTTCAGAGTTTAACAAAATAAATTAAAAACTAATTACTTTAAATTATTAAAATATTAAATAAGGTGGCCAGCATTTTAGAGGTTGTCATACCAAACCCCAATATAAGAGTTGAATCAAAGCATAAAATTGATAGGCTAGCAGAAGAGAAGAAAGAAAAAAGGAGAAAATTATGGAGAAAATGATAGTTTTCGTGGATTTGAAGCTTGAATAATATTAATTAACTACTAAATACTATTATTGAGCTGATAAACCACAGACATTTTTAAGTGGACATAGAATATTAATAATTGCACCTTTACCTGGTCCAACCGATTTTTATTCTGCTACCAATCGTACAGTTGGAAATTGTAGGTCTATTAGTTGGGATTCAGCCCCCAATGGTCTCATTCCACACATTTCCAAAGGTCCATGATTAATAAAATCCAACAGTCCCCAACCACTACTGTTGGGCTGTTTTCCATCTAAACGGCTAAACCCACTGGTTGAACACCCAGGATCACTCTGTTGATGGGCCATATTTACAGCATTTTGTGGCTGGGGCCCACCAGGGATGGATGAGAAATATTCCAAAATCCAAAGAATCTATCTTTACAAGTTGTAACAAAGGTGATCAGATACAACAAATACAGTCTGTTGTCATTTGAAACCATTCATTCATTACTTTCAACCATAATGTGATTAATGATATTAACCTTTCAACTGCCATAATATGTATAACTATATTGATTTGGTAGAGCTAAATAAGCTTATTGGTATTTAATTAATAAACTAATTAAGATTATTGATCTCTTATGCTCAATAATTTAATAATGGATATGACATTAAACCAAACAGATTGACAGAACATAATTCATATTGCCGACCCCATAGTTAGGATAAGGGTTAGAAGAAGAGGAAGAAAATGATGATGATGATGATGATAATGATAATAGGTCTTTCACTCTAAGAGGATTGCCTAGCTTATCCAAGTTTGTCTTCACACTAGAGGCCTTTCGGTAATAATTGAAGTGGCTAAACTAAGGCTCAGTTTGAAAGGAGTAATGAATCCTAGCTTATCTAAGATTGTCTTCCACAGTAGAGGCCTTTGGTAATAGTTGAAGTGGCTAAACTAAGGCTCAGTTTGAAAGGAGTATAAATGCAAATATATATAGTGCAAAACCTTGTATTTTATATTATTTTGTACGTATTTAAACTGTATGCATGTGCATTTATGTTCCTTCCAAACTGAGCTTAAATGCCTCGTTGCTTTGTCTTTTGTTCGTTTTTTTTTTCTCTTGTAATAGTCATCAAGTCATATACTGAAGAAAAGCCCTTACAACTACTCCATGGAAAGTAAAGGCTTCTTCAGTTTTCAAAGATGATGTCATGTAAATATGGAACTCTCCCCATGTTTGTATATATATATATTTGTCAAAATATTAAAACACCTTCTCCCTTTTCTTGATTTGTATTCTCATTCCTTAGTTTCTAAAACATTGTTTAAGAACACCCTCTTGGAACTAACCTTTCTTTTCTATAATAATCTTCTATTAATAAAACTCAAATTAGACCATAAAACATCTTCATCTAAGTCCTGCCCCATCTATACAAGATTGGCCACATGAATCTTATTTTGCCATTCCATTTTGTTCGATGCAGGCCATAAAATGCATCAAAATAATCACACTAATGATAATGAATGGTCAACCTTTAATTGAATAAGATAACGATCCTTAGTAATGCACAACTAAAGCTTTGATGTCAACTCACAATTATTTTGGACATTCTGGCACAACATTATTTATCCCAACAACAATTTTAAAGCAGTATAAGAAACGAGATTCCATTATACCTAAAAATAAAAGTATAAGTGGAAAAAATAATTAACTGGCATTGGAATATACCAATAAGATAACCATAACTATTCTTGAATTTCTTCCACAAGGTAGTTTTTCTTTCTGTTTTTTTTCTTTTTTTTTCTTTTTTTATGAACCAAAAGTGTCCGTCAAGAATGATGTGCAATATATTTCTAGCAATTAATTAATTTTGTGCCTCGGCCTCCTACAATTATCAGTCAATAAAAGATTGAGTCTTACAATCCTTTCCTCTGTCTCCTTCTTCTTCTTTGAGTTCATCCATTAAAACAATTTTCTTGTGGGATATAATCAATCAACATTATGGATGAAAAGTAGAATATACCAATCTGTGCCCCATCATTATCATCCAAGCTTTATCTGAATTATGTGTTATATGGTATCAGTTACCTGACTCATGTTTTGTGGTATTCCATTCATTATAGTGTTATATCCATAGTTAAATTAAATAATAAGTGCCTAAATTATTTCTTATTATTTTGATCCATGTCTTTTTTTATTGTCTATCCCTAAACTTTTTTAGCCCTTTCAATTTGCAAATTGCAACAAATTACTTTTTTTTTTTTTTCTAAGGCTGTTGCCCATGGTCTTAATGTACCAGTTTGTATCTTTATCTTATAAAATTTTAAGAATGAGAAGAACTAGCTAATACACCCAAAAAGAAGGTTGTTGAGACTTAGGGACTGTTTGTCAATAATAACAAATTTGATTTTTAAAACAAAAACAATTATTAGGTCATTATTTAAAAAGAAACCATACATATTGGTTTTATCTTCATGGCTATATCATATTATAGTCATTAACATGCACCCAACAGTTTGACTTCACTCATGTCACATGTGAAGTCTTATATTAATCACTATACAATATTAACTTAATGTTCTAGTAATTGGGAAGTATTTGAATTGTTTATTGTATAAGTTTGAGTAAGAAAATAATGTATTACCATAAGTTATCTGCATGTGTGTGTTAGAGAGAGAAAGATTATTTTAAATGAGGTTAAGCTCTAATGTGTTTGTTTAAAAAAAAAAAGGAAAGAAAAAACTGCTTAATTAAGTGGCTTTGTGAGAAAATAGTGACTTAAGATAAGCAAGTCAATGTCCGCTGGTGGGCTCTCCAATGTTGACCCAGTGAAAGCCCAACAGCCGACTAGCCAATCATGCCATGCCGCATTGACATTCCTCTTTTGCTTTTTTTAATTATTTTTATCTTCGCATTGGACCACACACTATGAATTATAAGGTGAGCAATTGAGCATTCAGTTTATCTCATTAAAACCCAAATCGAATAAATCCAAAATTTAAAATTATTTTCTTAAAATTAAAATGATAAAAGATTAAAAATAAAAATTTTAATTCAGTTTTTTTTGGTTAAAATTGAATTTCAATAATGATAACTTATTTTGTGCCTAGACCACACGAATTAAGTCTGCAATGAGTATTTATATTGAGAATTAAGCATTTATTTGACAACTCCAAAGTTTAGGCTTATTTGTAAGTTTTTATTTCCTTTCTAGCCTATTTTGTCCCGTGGCATCATTATGAAAATGAAAATAATTATATTACACTTATTTAGTATATGTTTGGTATCGATGCTATAGATACAATACTATTTTCTCATGTTTGGCATTGATGTTGGGTTGGAAGCACCTTTTCTAAAAAAAATAATTTTTTTTTTCTGTTTGGAAACATTGGTGCTAGGTAGGACATTTCTTGGAGCAACAATAACACTTTCTGTTTAATACCAGTGCCCCATGTTTGTTTTTAGCATTGGTACCCATTATGGGAAGACCATGTCAATGCCACATCACATCCTCGTTAGCAGCAATGAGCTATAATTTGAGAAAACACCAAATTCAATGTTGCTCCAAACTACACCTTCTTGATTTCTAAAACATGGCTTAAAGCACTATTTTTTATGAAAAAACGGTTCCAAACAAACAGGCATTTCTTAGAGCACCATGTTTTCTGACATGGCACCATTTTCTGGAGCAACATCAATACCAAATATATGCTTAAAATAAGTGCTTTTTCACCAAACATTTATTAGATTAAGCCCTTATTTTTCAAATAAACACTTCCCAACTCAACCAATTTGATTTTTTAGATTAAACAAATTAACCAAACTGAAAAAAATAAAAACTAAAACAATCTAATAAAAAACTAAAACCGAAAATTTTAATTCTTTTTGGGTTTTAACCGAATAATATTTACATTTAGGGGTTATATAAAAAAATATAAAAACAGGAGGTCTTTAGGTAAAATTAGTGTATTTAATCAGTTGAAGGCTTAAAGCTGGAGCATTTGAATGAGTAAACATGGAATTGTGAGAAGGGAGGTGTGAGTGTATTGGGAATGCAGGATGCGAAAGGAAACATTAGATGTGTCAGTTGGGTGAGACCCACATGACAGAATGAGTTTGTGGACTTTTTGGGCCAATAGAAATATCAACTGGAGAGAGCTAGCTGTACGAGACGCGGAGAATGGCGTACCCCAGACGCTACCTCCCGCAATACACTCTCTCTGTCTTTTCCCTCAATTCATCGCCGATGTTTTCACATTTTCACTTCTTCCAATTTTCACTGCATACCTCCTCTCATTTTTTGGGGGGTTTTATTTTTCCTTTTCACAAACAAATCCACCCAATTGGATGGCACGTGCGTGTCACAATTTATTACACCTTACGAGTTACGATTAGGGTGCTCTCATATGTGATTGAATCTAAACCCAACAACCGGTCACACCAGCCTTCGCGTACATCATCAATATCTCCCTTTTCTTCCATGGCGATATGTTGTGAATATAGAATTCGGCTTCTATCGGGGCAACTTGGTGCCTCTCATGAAATAAATCATACAAATATAGAGATATGCGCAATATCAGGCTGTAAAAGTTAAAACGGGTTTTGCCGTGATAGAAGCCAGATTCCTCAATTACAACTTTAATTGTTGGGATCTGATCTCAATTCCTCTCATATGGGGTTTTCTTCCTCCAGTTATTGTCACAAATCGAATAACAATCATTCAGATCTAGAAAATAGCTTGTGTAATTTTACTTTCGTTATTCAAATTTAGTAGCATTAGACCAGGTTGTTGGGTTGATTTGCTAAATATCACGCCCGCTTTGGCTATCGCGCTATTAGGATATAACATATAAGATATGTGAAACAAACATCTATGATGCCAAAAAGATATGAAATGGAAAAGGCTTTGACTGATTGATTATAAATTAATCCAGTATGATGCAGAAAGATATGGTATCAAAAAAATTTATAACTAATCAATGATATCATAAGAGTGATAAACAATCATATGGGTTTTCATCAAAATTAATGGGATTTTGTTTGATCAAAGATTTTTAGTATGAAAATTCTAAATCGGGCCTTAAGTTTTATTTTAGTCCCATTTAGTTTTGACTTTTTCTTTACTTGAAAAGAGTGTAAATACAAATAAGAATAATACAAAATAATATAAAATACAAAGTTTTACATTCTTTATATTTAAATATATTTGTACTTCTTCCAAATCTGGCCTTAAGTTTTATTTTAGGGTAAATTATATAGACCCCCTATACTATGGGATGTATGACAAAGACGACCCCCCTGTATTATGCCTGTGAGACAAAAACCTCCTTCGCTTCCTCTTAAAATCTGCTATTGTAATATTTTTTAATCCCCAGAAAATACTATTCATCTTCCTTGTACCGGCTTAGCCGAAACCCCATGTACTTAGTAGGCACATGCCTTAACCACTCGGCCAAAGCGACGATTGATTTCAAAGCTAGTATCAATCCAACAAGACTAAAAAACAATACAAGAAAAAACCAGCATCGCCTTTTTCTGGCTTTCTTTCCGACCGTTTCAGTTTCCGTCGGGCAAAGGATTCACCGAATCAGAAAGCCATAACTGAAAAACTATAACAGAATAGAGACAAAATAAAGTGCAAATAAAAGGCTACAAATAAAGAGTAACTCCACTTGTTCTTGATGGATCCAACAAGCTAACTCCACTTCTCTCACCCCTGTGATATAAGAGCTTGAAATTGGGCGATCTTCTCGGTGATATGGGGAGACATCTATTGTTGGACTATCAAGCATTGCAGTTTCTCATCACGGAGATGAAAAATGAGTTTTCTCTGCCCTTTCATTTCAGAGAATTGGGAGAGAGAAAGAATGAGAGATGACAGTGAAGGAGGGGAAAAGAAGAGAAGAAAGGGAAACAATAGGTTTAATAGGTTTAAAAAGAAAAAGGCCAAAAAAAAAGGAAAAAAAAAAGTTCAGTGGGGTATTTTGTTTATTTAACGTATTCTGGCATCTAATTTAACGGTCAAGGGGGGTCTTTGTCGCAAAATAAAGCACTGAGAAAGTCTTTGTCACAAACCCCATAGTACAGGAGGGGTCTTTATAATGTACTCTTTATTTTATTTCATGCATTGCAAAGTGCAAAAAACCAAAACAAGATAAAAATTAAAAAAAAAAAAGTTAAAATTTCCACTAAAAATTATTTATATTTTTAACACTTTTGCACCAATGCAAATGACATCACAAACAATTGAAGCCTAAATGCCTAATAGAAATACAAATACACATTCTAACATGGGTTCAACGATGAGAAAATACACTCTCACCTTCACTCTCTTAGTGGGGGCATGGAGGTGGGTGGGTCGTGGTGCCTTTATTTTTCCTACGTTGTGCGTATGCTGTATTTTGACTAAATTGCCCCATTAATTAGAACCGTCCAATATAAGGGACCACCACCTCTTGAGTCTTCTTGACCAAGTTATGGTTTTCTCGTGATCCTCATTGGTTGTCAATTAGTCATAGCTTGCAAACGGTTGTTCATTTAATACAGTAGGACTAGTATCTATTGAAAAAGAAATCAAACCTTCAACGATTCACTCATTCACATACACCGGTAATCTAGTAGTTAGAAGAACTTTGAAGATCTGGACCATTTCATTTCTAAGTTCAAACTCATTCAATCTGAGGCCTACATTGATTCCCTGGCACCCCCCCTATCCTGTTCCCAAACTTTGGAACCGGTTAGGTTTTCCCATCCAAACCCGAAGATAGTCATAAGCAGGTGGATCGGGTCGAGATTTGACAAATAAAGAAATTAGGGATGCCAAACGGGCTGGGTTTTAATATGGTTTATCTCAAATTGAACCCAAGGATTAGGCTAGATCCATGGTCGACGTATCATATCCATATTGGTGGCTTGGTCCATGGGTTTAATATGATCGACGTATCATATCCATATTATATCTTGTATATGATACATCCATACTCAACCAAACCTAAATTTATAAAATATTTCAATACTACAATGTCAACGGAAGAAGAGAGGTCCAGAATGAATTCGCATCAGTGCGGATTTACCACTCAACCCGACCCACTGACATGACTCCTCCAAGCGGAACTGGGAAATGCAAGAGAGTATGTTGGTTGAAAGTTGAAACCAAACTATTTCTAATTCCTAAACGATCGGAGGATCATGTAGATCGCCACGATTTGAATCCCCGGTCCATCTGAGTAGGGGACTGACAGGTTTCTGTCTGCAACCAAAATTTGGAAATATATTTTGTCGTGTTCGACGTGGTAGATAGCAAGGTATTATATCCGACACGTGGAGCCAGAGAGCCAGCTGGCAAAAAAAGGACTGGAGTTTCATAATTATTTGGGGGAAAGGCTGGGCTATCGACCAGCGTGTCGGAAAAGAGGTAAAGTGGAACGGCGGCAGACTCACATGGTTTTCCGTCCTTCCTCGAGTGGGCCAGCTTGCAAATTCGCAACACGACACGCTGGTCTTTCATCAAAAAGGAAAAGTAAATAAAAATGAAAAACCAAACCCTCTGATGAGGCTCTGAGTCTCTGACCCTCTCCCTCCAATTATTTATTATTTTATGCGTGATGTTCATGCGGGAGCGCTTTCGCTCTGAGGAATCCGTGTGATCCCCATCGTGTTCGTCATCAATAGGTCACAATTCACAATCACAAGTGCGCGCAGCGGAGATCACACCATTTATTCAATGTGACCGCTCCTGTGACACGTGTTTGTGCTGCGGCCACAACATTCTAATTGAATGGTCTAGATTAGTTAACAGTTGGAAGGGATCAGATTCAAATTTAGAAGAACACAAGGGTGTCTAGTGAAAATTATTTTAAATAATTAAACGTTGGGTTTCGATTAATCTATAATGGGCTCTTGGATTCTTACACAAACCGTCTAAAATTCCAAGCCAAGACTGCGAATGCGAAACACCTCCACCTTCCCTCAGTCTTCATAAACGCGGATTCACTCGATTGCAAACAAGCAACTCGCGTTCCCGCCGTCTGTAACATTTTTCCGCATTAAAGGCTTGAAGCCTTCTCTCTCGTCTATGTAGAGAGAACAAGACCAGAAAATAAAGGCAATCATCTCATCTGAAGGGGGGGAATCTGTAATGGTTATCATGGCGAAGTCGAAGAACAGCAACCAGAAACTCTCTTACATCTCAGTTCCGTCGCAGGTTATCCATTCTCTCTCGTCTACGTCTCTTCAATCTCTCCTTCTCTCACCTAAGAAGTCTTCCAGGAACGCCAACAGGTTTTTCAACACCGCGAGGAACCCAAGATTCTGGTTTTCCGTTCTGTTTCTCTTTGCTTTCGTCGGAATGTTGAGGTTGGGCTTCAGTCTGGAGCCACTATTGCCCTTCTCGCCCAACCCATGCTTCGTTGGTCAGCCACAGACGCTAATCTCGAGGAAGGACTCGGTTACGCAGATGGGCCTAGGATCAAATGCTGGGGACGTTCGCCAGGAAGAGGAGGACGGTGAGGAAACGGAGTTTTGGAAGCAGCCAGATGGTTTGGGTTATCGACCATGCTTAGATTTCAGCGGTGAGTATCGGAGGTCGAGCGAAGTGATTGTGAAGGACCGGAGAAAGTATCTGCTGGTTGTGGTTTCTGGTGGGATGAATCAGCAGAGGAATCAGATAGTTGATGCCGTTGTGATTGCTCGGATTCTTGGTGCTGCTCTGGTCGTTCCAATCTTGCAAGTCAACGTGATCTGGGGAGATGAAAGGTAAAGATAATTTCATCAACAGAGACAGAAACATTAATAAACAAGTAGCGCAAAGAATCGAAAGATTAAACTGTAAAACAGACACATTTTCAGAAATCCCCTTTTACCAATGATTTTTTTAAGGAACATCTTTGTGGCTTATGTTCTGTTCTATTTTTCTTGATTTAAATCAGACAAACTGAAACTGTTTTCAGTATCAGAGAGACCAAAATTGAGAGCCCAGGATACTGATTCCTTTAATTTTTGTTTTGGTGACTGCAGTGAGTTCTCTGATATATTTGATTTGGAGCATTTCAAAAAAGTTCTGGCTAATGACGTTCGGATAGTTTCATCGTTGCCGTCGACCCATCTGATGACAAGACCCGTAGAAGAGAAACGGACTCCTCTTCATGTTACCCCTCAGTGGATTCGACAACGCTACCTCAAGAGGGTAAGGACTAAGAACCATCCCTCTTGTTCTTGTTGTTGTTGCACTAAATTCAAATGTTTAGCTTGTTTTAATTGACTTGAATTCATGGATGGTCATTTCTTTACTCTAACTCATAAGGCTTGACTGTGTTTAGAAATACAAGAAGTGAGATAAAAGCCAATGTTTCTTCATAGTTTCTTTCTTATGGTAGAGCTCAGCATTATGTTCAACTGCTGGTGTTTGGGCTTGGTTGAAGATTCGGTAGTGATTTGAAACCCATGAAAGTTCTCAGTTCTTACTTCTGCAATTGGATTTATTCTTTTTCTATTTAATATTTTGCATGGTTTTTACCTAGTATATATGATTAAGTAACCTCAAGAGATTTTAGAACATTGGATTGCTGAAGTCATAATATTGCCATCTAAGGTGATCCTCAATTTGATAGGACTCTTATTCTAAGCCAAGTACTTGAAGTGTTTGTGTTTTAAGCATATCTGTTGTTTGATCAGCACTAGCCGGTTGATGTTCTTTTCTATAAAACTAACTATTTACTCATTAAACGATTTTGGCCCAAGTGAATGTCTTTTTCAAAAGAATTATATCTTAACTCTTACCAAGGTTTTTACTGCTCTGTGACCAATTCTTGAGGATGGACATTCAATGAAACCATACTACTATCTTTGTTATCTCTTATCAGCTCCATTCCATTGCTTTAGAAGTTTTCCCTTCTCTTGTTGATGAGTGTTCTTTCTTTGAGTCTCATGTGGCAGAGCCAGAAAAATTGATGCATTTCTATTCTGCTTTGCAGTTGAACAGGGAGGGAGTTCTGCTTTTAAGAGGTTTGGACTCGAGGCTCTCCAAGGATCTTCCTTCTGACCTTCAGAAACTTCGATGCAAGGTATTTGAAAGTTTGATGTTACTGGTTTCTTGACTTGCTTTTTAATTTTTAAATGTTGCAGTTGCTCCCTATTGGCAAATCTTGCAATTGTGGTCCTTTCATGAAAACTTTAAGCTCAGTTTGGGAAGAATGAAAATACAAAAATGTAGAGTGCAAATATAAAGTTTAGAAATACCGTATACAAGGTTTTGCACTGAACATATTTGTATTTGCACTCTTCCCAAACTGAACCTTAATTAAATTTACTTGTATTTCAATATATATATATATATATATATATATATATATATATATATATTTTATGTTTTTTAAGAAGGTGAAAAACTATAGAATGTTTTGGAAATGGAAAAAGTACCAATTAAGACTGAAAGAATTTCTTAAATCTAAATTAAGATATAGCTGACTCTTATTTTATCTGTGCACTGCATTAGGTGGCTTTTCATGCACTGAGGTTTGCCCCACCTATTTTGGATCTTGGAAATAAGCTAGCTGAGAGAATGCGAGCCAAGGGGCCATACCTTGCTCTTCATCTACGCCTGGAGAAAGATGTTTGGGTGAGGACAGGTTGTCTTCCTGGATTGAGCCATGAATATGATGAAATCATCAACAATGAGAGAAAGTTGCGACCAGAGTTACTTACAGCAAGGTCAAGTATGACATACCATGATCGCAAGCTTGCAGGACTCTGCCCCTTGAATGGCTTAGAAGTTATGAGGTGTGAATTGAAAACCTTTATTTAAAAGTTATAGTTGTTATTATCTTATATGGTGTTAATATTAAAATTATTTATCTCATCCTTGCATTATGTAGGCTGCTTAAAGCTCTTGGATCTCCACGAAATACAAGGATATATTGGGCAGGAGGGCCACCGTTTGGTGGCAAAGAAGCATTGCTGCCTTTAACCAGAGAATTTCCTCATTTCTACAACAAGGATGATATTGCTCTGCCGGGTGAATTGGAGCCATTTGCAGACAGAGCTTCAGTCCTGGCTGCTATTGATTATATAGTTTCCGAGAACAGTGATGTTTTCATGCCATCTCATGGGGGGAACATGGGCCATGCAATCCAGGTACTTGCTCCTTCAACATACTACAACTGTACCATCTTTCTATTCAGTTGCATTTTTGGTATTTATAATCATTTTGATTAGGTCATAAATGCATGAAGGATCTGATTCTTTTTTCATGTGGTTAATGACACAATCAACTAATCAAATGCACAATGAATTTGCTGAATTGTCTTGACTAATGGTTATGTTTTGAGCTCAAAATATGAACTTTTCTTTTACTTGAGAACTCTAGGAATCTCGATTTAAGACTTACTCCAATAATATGGTCAAGTACTGCAAATGGCCTGCTTAGGACCAGTACTTGGCAAAATAAAAAGCAATCTTTTGTGCTATTTCTTAATCTCTCTAACTTCTTTAGAGTTTTGTTATTCCACATTAATTAAAGCAATAATCAAGTTCTGTATTTTTCAATTCTTTGTAGTTCTAACTATTAAAAATCTGTTATTTCAACAGGGACATAGGGCCTATGCAGGGCACAAGAAGTATATTACTCCAAACAAAAGACAGATGCTCCCTTACTTTCTAAACTCTTCTCTTCCGGAATCTGAGTTCAACGTGATTATAAAAGACTTGCACCGTGACTCCTTAGGGCAGCCAGAACTTAGGACAAGCAAGGTTGGGAGGGATGTGACCAAGTATCCCATCCCTGAATGCATGTGCAATGACACAAACACAAGATCCTTCTCATGATTCAAATATGGAACATTTCCTTTACCGTGGAAGCAGATTGCAACAGGTTGTTTCATCAGAAAATCATGGCATCAATGCCTTGGGAATGCGAGAAGATCTCACTTTTTAATTTAAGGTGTGCGGCTTCTTAACAATCATTTTTGGAAGGACGTCTTCTGCAAATACATATTCATGCATACACATACATCACCCACATGTGTATGTATGAATGTGTAAATGAGATGGATATCTCTGTAAAATAACTATATTAAAGGAAACCCTTTGTTTCAATTTTTTAATTCTTTATTTATATGTAGGGGAATTGTGTAGATTTTTTATTTATTTCTTTTTCATTCTTTTACCCACGTTTTATACGTGTATATTTGTAAAGAATAGTATTTTATTGAGGTAATATTTACAGTTGGTATAAGTTCACCAGCTCATTCTTTCATGCTTCTTTTCTTTCTCTTATTCTATTTTCTTTGACTCTGCTGAGTTCTGAAACCCCAATTGTAAGATGGGTTGTGCTGTGCCAACTTTAGCTTGGAAATACGGGTGAGTTGGAGAGTGGCATTAATGTGACAGTTGTAGGAAACTGTCTAATCCATTGACAATCTTTCGCAAATTGACGGTAAAACCGTTTAAGAACTTCAATGCTCATATAAAACTATAAATTTAAGCCCGTTATCGATCGGGACTATTGATGAGCCAAGCTGTTTGGCTTTTAATTCCATGTCTCCTGGATTGGGTTGAATGTCTTGTTAAATTTTTGCTAGGTTCAAACTTGTCTTGGGTGGCAGGGCAGCTTGAAGCCTAGAACTGATTTGGCTTATTCAAACCCAAAACTCATGCTCAGATTTATAACTCTGGAACAAAAATGGCGGAAGGAAATGGAATATTAACAAATAAAATAGCAATAAGCTGTGGTTTTTCTGTAATTGCTTTGTATCTATTAATTTAAGAGTTAAGTCGTTCTTGGTTGACAGAGTTTTATGAACATGGTTAGGGTCAGGTGGGTGGTTACATTTCATGATGCATTTATCGATAGTGGAAGTTTTTCCAAGAGTAATTGTAAGCTCAGACCGCCGCCGCTTGCCCTCCAAAATTAAAATATGAAGGAAAGATTTATGTAAATTACTAGATTCTTGAACCAAAAGTTCAGTTCATTATTTTTTATTTAAATAACCAGATAAACATCCATCCATATACTGGTTGTGACAACATAAAGTAATTGAACATTATCAACTGAAAGACAAAGGAAAATCTAAATTGAGGTGCTGTTAGGAACTCCAATTCCTGTCAACCCAGGTTTAGAGAATGGCTTCAAAAGCTGATATGGTACAACAGCAGCTCCAGTTCTGTTCTTTAGATTTGTATCTTTGTTTCTTGCATCAATAATTCCCTCTATCTCCTTCATTCTCTCATTAAACCTATCATATGCCACCTTGATCACTGGGTCCTCAGCCCATGAAGACTCCATCTCACCCCCAAGATATTCCTCATCTGAGGAGTGAGTTGACAGAACGACTAGTATAGCCATCACTAATGTTGCTTGAATTTGTGAGGGATAACACTGCAAGAGTGTGGATTCGGGATTTTTCAAGAAATCCTGGAGGTGTTGCCCCGAAAGGTCTTCATTAGGCATGTTAATCCTAGCAATTGTTGGGCGGTTTGGGAAGTAACCACCATATTCATACTGACCAAAGTTGACAGCAGCGTGATGAGCAGAGGCAACCCAGATGATGGTTGTCAAGATTTCAATTAGATCCCCTGGGGTCTTGAGGACGGGCCACCATGGTTCATCCTTCTTGTCTTCATGGCCTTTGGTCCTCACCTCTGTCCACCAAGCTTGGAGCTCTTGATCAGATTCAATGAGGCTGACATCTTGGTAGTAGTGATTGACATAATCACTAACCCATTGTTTTAAAGCTGTCCAAAGGAGGAGACCATCACTAGCAAAAGGGTAGTCTTCAATCGTCAGTTTCAGACCATATTCGGCTGTTGGGTCTTCAACTGCCATTCCCCTGTTGTAGGTAGTGAAATTGGAGACCAATTAGAACCATTAAACTAGTTGAGTACAACACCCATAATCTGAACATCATCAACCGATGTTGGAAAGTTGGAAACATCTTCATCACTTGTATCAACACTTTGAAATCAATCTTAAGCAATTCTCTTTTGTTTGCTTACCTGCTAACCAGGTCCGCCGGCAGACCCTGCTTGTCGAACCGCCAGAGCTTGTCATAGGCGACCGAGCTAAGTTGCATTGAGTACTTGGCTGTAGAGAAAGAAACCTCGATTATCCCACCTGCATTGATGAGTGCTTCTCGAGCAAGAGCATTGATCTCCATTGTGTATCGGAAATGGGGCTGCAACAATCTATAAATTGGGTGCATTGCACTCAGCTGGCGATTTGAGGCAATAATGTAAGGCTCTATGCTACAATGAGTTCTCAGCCTACAAAGACATCATGCAGGCAATAAAAGTCACATACCTTTGACCATTTGGATCTACGTTTATAAAATTATGGAGGCTGATTTCTTTTTACTATTCTAAACCCATTGATGGGGAGAATATAGGCCAGTTCTGAGTCATCAAACTGCTCTACTTTTCTAGCATTGTTCCAGTTCTCCTTTCTACAAATTGAATTATATTGAAGGTAGGTTGGGGCTCGCCATTAAGGCATTGACAAGTGGGTTCAACGCCAATGGCAATAGGAGCCACATCAACCATCCCATGCTGCTTGGATTGGATTTGGTCCGATCCGATCCAGTCCAATATGAGTCCATTAAAGATGGATCGGGTCCAATCCAATCCAATCCAATGAATATGCTGGACCATTTTGGACCAGTCAATTTCAATGTTTGGATTGTTTAATCTGTTCAAATTGGTTTTAATTTAGATTGGTTTCAACCCAAACTTGATCCATTCACACCTGTACTCTTATCTTTCTCTATCAATGGGCTTGGTATTGATTCAATCCGACAAAATCCAATGTAAATCCATTATGGATGGACCAGGTCCAATCCAATTCAATAAATACTTTGGACTGGACTGGTCCAATTCAATATGTAGTCTTATTGGTCCATCCAATCCATCCAAATCGATTTTGATTGGGATGGGCTCCAAACCAAAACCGGTCCATTGACACCCTAGCCTACTCCCATGTGCCATGACCCCGTCTTCAGTGACAAGCTAATTGCTCTTACTTACCAGTGGCTGACGAGCTCGTGGTAACCAGAATCGTGGGCGAGGACATGAGTTTTAGCTAGCTTCCACAGCCAAGAGTTGGTGGCATCCACAGTACTAGGTGTGAACACCTGCTTCCACTGGGGCTTATCTTTGCTGGGTGGCCGAGTGAGCTCGATTGCTATGGGTTTTAACGTATCGTCTTGTTTCAGAAAGAACAGCGTCCGTGATCCGTAGAGTGTTGCCCCTTCTATCTCTCTTACTTTGTTTACGTAGGGAAGGAGCAGATCGTGATAATCTAAAATGAAGAGTTTCTTACGCTGCAATGCCTGGAGCCACAGAGATCGATCAAGGGATTAATGTATTTTACAAAATGAGTATGTTGTCTGTTTTTCTTTTACCTCGTCAGTGGTCATGATGCCCTTGATTTCTCTCTGGACAAGCTCTGTTGTGATTGCAGATTCAGGTGGACCGTAGATCTCTGGGTCCAGTTCGCTCTTCAATGGCCATTCCTGATCCTGCATGAATTTCCAATTGGGCTCATTTGTGTTCGTCGACGTCAATCCATGTAGCTGTAGCCAGAGGAATTGCTAGTGCGATGCCTAGGCCCACTTTTGCTACAACTCGAATCTACTACACCATTCGAAAGTAGCCACGTGGATGATTACTGAGGTGCATTCGTGGCTTCACAGTAGCCAGCATGCACCCTCAATCACCTTGTGCTATGTGGCAAAATAAAGGTTCTTCCCTATGTATAAATAATTAATACACCCAACATGTGCCAGAAAAGTGATGAAATGAACATACCGTGACCAACTGAATACCAAAGGGATTGATACCGGCAAGAGTCTGACGAGCAAACTCCTCATCCTTGGCCCAAGCAAAACTGTCTCCTGCAAAAATAAAGATGAGGAGGAGAGAGAGAGAGAAGAGATTTAGTGTAGAGAGTGTATTACAGATCGAGGGAGAGAGAAGAGAGATTACTAACTTTGTATCAATTCAGGGGTATCAAAATGTAAGAGATCAGCTCGGCCACATGTTACAACGTTGGCCACTGTTGAGACTGCACTTTCCAATAGCGGTTGGTGTTGTTCAAGTGTAGGGATGGGCATCCCTTGGTCGAATAAGCTGTTAATGGCCTCGAAGGACGGGAATCCAAGGCTGGTATCCACGAGGACCCCTTTGATCACAGGCAGCAACACATTCAGCGCTGACGACACTGTTACACTTGTGAAGCCTGCACTCTTTACTTGTGAAAATTGCTCGTCCCTGGGTACATATATGTCGCTACTCCTTTTTTCGGACAATGCATCTACAAGGACGACATCGGATCAATGTTTTTGTCCAAGTAAAACACAAAGTTGGGGCACATTGGATTTGGACCATATTGAGAGGGACTGGAGAGGAAATGAAAAGCCCATTTTGGCCCATTATATTGCATGTCCAAATTCCAATCCAACACAAGAAAAGGTCCAATAATGAGGGGATAACTTTGGCCCAGCTTTTGAGCTGGGTACGCTCACTTATTCACGCTCATGTCTTTGTTTTTGGCTAAAATAAATTAGAGGTGAATTACTAATTTACCCACTCTCATGGTAACATGTCATTCCCAAAAACTTTCTCAACAGCATAGGCTGTTGGGGACCAACATGATGAATTGGTGGAATTTGGATTTTCTCCATCGTCCTCACAGCCTTTTGCAGCTGTGGATTGAAAACATTTCTGTACTTGTATGTTTTTATTCACAGTGAAGCATTCCAAATTGCACAGCTGCAAAGTTTTGTGAGAACAGTGAAGATAAAATCCGAATTTGAGTGGGTGTGAATTTGTATGCATACCTTTTTTGGTCTTTGGACGCCCAGTTCTACAACGCCTAGGATAAGGGAGCTTCTCACCACCAAGGACAGGTCTGGCCAGTTCTTGGCTACTGTCTGGATTTCCAAGATCATTATATTTGTCATAATCGTATATTCTCTCAAAACTCTTCCTTTCTCCCTCCCCATTTCCTCGTAGGTTCTCTAGTTCTTTCTCCCTTAGTCTCTTCAATCCACTTGGTGTCTGTGATGGCAAGTAAGACTGCACCATGCATGGAGATCAATTACACGGTACGTGTTCAAAATCTAATGGAGAGAGAGAGAGAGAGAGAGAGTGAGACCTTGTTGGTGAAGAAGATTCTCTTTTCTGGGTTATCAGACTTGGCATGAACCCAAGAGTTGCAAGCAATGGTGATGGGAGAGCCAGAAACGGTAGTGAGAACAATGCTGTGTAGGAAAATCTCTTTGTGATGTTCATTCTCCACAAGAACTGCTCCGACATCACCGAAACTCCAAGGAATTTTGAATTCACCTTGGTACTTCACATTCTCCCCCTCTTTGCTTGACCTCTTTACATATCCTTTTATTGTCATTTTCTCCAATCCCGTCCCTTCAAAATTATATATAATTAACAATAAAAATACACTACCACTGTTAGGATCAATGAAATTAAATTTGTCTTCAGGGATAAATCTAGATCTCAACCAATCAAATTGAAGTTCATTTTTAATTTATATTTACAAAATATATTTTCATTTTTAACAAGATGTACTTACCATTATATTCGATCAATTAAATCTTTTACCGTGCTATTGCACGGTAAATTTTGCCTCAATATTGATTTTCCTTAATAAACTTTACTACAACTTCTTTTCTACTAGTCTAACTAGGGAAAGGAAGCAAGCTGATGCAGGAATATGCAATTGGCGGACCAATCTTGACTCGTATGAACTTTGCCACATAGCCGAAATTAATACCCACCATCATATTAGTGGGTCTACGCCTAGAAGTGGAGTTAAACTGGGAGCAAAATTAGCTCGACTTCATTATATTTTGGTTTTGGACGTGGAAGAAAAAGGTTAGGACAATACATTGAAAGAAAGCTCTTCACCCTTTTTTTTTTTTTTATGTGGGCTCTTTTCTCTAATTAAGTGGGTCTCCTCCAATTAAGCTACGAGATCTATTCTGCAACTACATATGGGTAGGGGTGGCAATATTTGACCCCAACCCACCTGCTTAAAAACCCACCCATTTAAGATGGGGAGAATGAGGATTCAGACCAGGGTCAGAATTTTTAGGCCCAAAGTACATTTGGAGTAGGCGTTAGCTCGGAATTGATGCTAATTTACGGGCGGGCATTGGTGTATAGAATGGGAATTTGACATTTTGAATGTTTATAGTTCTACAATGGGATTCAGAAACCTGCAATGGGCCTGTCTGCACTTCTCCCCTTAAGATGAGAGTCATTATGGGTTGAGTCATCCATTTGGGTTAGGAGAAGAGGATCAGCACGGGTTGGGTCGAGGGTACCCATTGGGTTGTAAAGGGTTAGGGTCGGTTGGGTTGAGGAGAGGGTCAAAACTGTGAGGGAAAAAGGTCAAGCTGGTAGTGGAGTCTCGATTGTGTTGTTCTCTGTACTTCCAAATCGCCAGGTTGAGGGAAGAAAGGTCGTCGTTCTCATCAAAACCACTAGTGATTTTCTCCCTTCTCTCTTCTTTCTTTTTCCCTCAGTCTCTCTTCTTCTTCTTCTTCTTCCAAAGGTTGGGCTTGCATGGTAGATCTCTCCATGCTTTTTCTGCCATGAGAGAGGTTGAGTTCGCATTACACTTTCTGCCATGGTAGAGGTTGCATTCAATATTAGATTCGCACTAAATCTGGTTCAAACCCAAATTTGTGTTCATTGTCTTCCTCTATTGAAGTTAGGGTGAAGACAGATCTGGGTTTGAAAACATAGATCCACTGCCTGTAAAGGAAGATATCACAAATCTGTTTCAAAACTTCATCATTTTCGTATGTGAATACAGATCTGGTTTCGCTAAACAGGTCCACTGCGTGTAGAGGAGGAGATCATGCTAGATCTCGTTTAAACCCAAATTTGTGTTCATCGTATTCCTTGGTGAAGACAGATCTGGGTTCACATGTAAAGAAGATGAAATCTGATATATTTTTTTCAAATTCTCTTATACTAGCGAAGGGGGCCCTGCGTTGTAGGGGCTCGCTCAAAAATTATCAGGCTTAAGCTCAATTCGAATTAGAGACTTGAGCTCGAGCTTGAGCTTGGCTCGAGTCAAAAGCTCGAAAGTTCGAGCTTGGATACCTTTGATTGCAAGTCTCTCAAGCAGCCGAGGTTCCAAACCAAGGTGCCAAGCTAAGGTTTCCCTAGTAGGCGAGGTGTCGAGCTAAGGTCTCCCTTAATTGACAAGGCGCCAAGTTGAGGTCTCCCTCAGTTGTCAAAGTGCTGAGTCGAGGTCTCCCTCAGTGACCGAGGTGCCGAGCTGAGTTCTCTCTCAGTGGTCAAAGTGTCGTCTAGCTCAAGATCGATTCGAATTAGAGACCTAAGCTTGAGCCCAGAAGTTCGAGCTCGACTACCTTTGATTGCAGGTCACCTAGCAGCCGAGATACCGAGTTGAGGTTTCCTTCAGTCGAAGAGAGAGTGGCATTCTTGTATTTACAAGGAGAGACAGATGGCACTCTTGTAATTTGTAAGAAAGAGGGAGAGAGAGAGAGTTGGTAGGAGAAACTTGCATTCTTGTAATTCGAAAGAAATAAAGCAAGAGAGAGAGAGAGAGAGAGAGTAGAGAGTGTCATTCTTGTAATTTGAAAATAAAAAAAAAAAGCAAAATTTAATGTTAGATTCCATTTCTTGGCTTCTTAAGCCTTCTTTCGTACATATTCCAACTTAATGTATTTATATTGATTTTCTTATGTTTTTGAAATTTTCTATTAATTCAAAAACATGATGGAAACTTTTATCAAAAAAATTTCCCTACATTATTACGTTTTATTTTATTGCTTTGAAAATTTCAGAAAAAAATCTACGGAGAAGTACAAATAGGCCCAATGCAGATTTCTTATTTCCATTATAGAGCTATAAACATTCAAAATGTCAAAAACCCACACTCTACACACTGATGCCCGCCGGTGAATTGGCATCAATTCCATTGAACCGTCATTCTCCCAATTTATAAATTTTTGCAATTTTTCTACACTTTTTTTATATTTGGTTTCTTGTACTTTTGTTATTTATTTGCACTTTTGCTTTATTATATTTTTTTGTTTTTTCTTGCAATTTTTATATTTTTTTCCAATTTTTTTATGTTTCCTATAATTTTATATTTTCTTTGCATTTTATCACTTTTCTAAATGTTTCATAATTTCTGTTTCTTTTTTTACATCTTATACATTTTCCTTTTTTTTTTTGTTATTTATTTATAATTTTTGTGTTTTTCTATATTTTTATAATTTCTTTGGTTTTTTATGTAATTTCTATTTTTCATATTTTATATTTTTCTAAATTTCTGCATTTTGTATTTTTTTTTGCAATTTTCTGTTTTTATGAGAAAATGTGAAATAATGCTTTCATTTAATTTTTTTTCAGAGAAGTATAGACAGGCCCGTTGCAGATTTCTGAATCTCACTACAAAACTATAAACATTCAAAATGTCAAATACCCCTACCACCACACTACGCATCTATGCCTGCCCGTGAATTAGCATCAATTCTGAGCTAGCACCTACCCTAAATGTACTTTGAGCCTAAAAATTTTAACCTTGGGCTGAACCGGCATTCTCCCAAATTTTTTTCTATAATTTTTTATGTTTTATATTCATTTCCAGTGTTTTTTTGTGCATTTTTATTTGTATTTAAAAATATTTTTGACCTTTTATAATTTTTATGTTCTCTTAGTTGATATTAAATAGAGAAAAAAAATGCCACAGTTTGGGTTAGGGTGGGTCAAATGGGTCATGTAGGGGGAGGGGGGGTCAGGGGTGGGTGACCCACTAATATCAATAAATATGGATGGAAAATGGGTTGGAGGGTCAAATTGGGTGGGTTGATACTCAACCTACACCCAACCCAACCCACCCATTTGCCACTCCTAAATATGGGCATATAAAATTGGTTCTCCTTCCAAATCATGGGTATTACATATTAAATTTTATTGCTTAGGTTCCATTTGGAAGAGTGAAAATATAAATATGTAGAGTGCAAAACCCTATATTTTGTATAATTTTGTATGTATTTACATTGTACTTATTTGTATTTGTATTCTTTTCAAGGCTATTTAAAGGAGAGTGTAAATACAAATATATACTGTGTAAAATCTTGTATACAGTATTTCTAAACCTTTTATTTACAAAGTTTACATATTTATATTTGTACTCTTCCCAAATTGAGCCTTATGTTGTATTTTCATGAAAAGCTTTATTCACTGCCATGAAATATACGTAAAAATTATATCATTTCTCTCCTAATGTTCCTATTTATATTAGTCTTCATGAAATTAATTGAATTTAATTTTATAATTAATTCAATTCCTCTCGTAATATGTAAAATACATCATAACCAACCAATTTATAATTGAATATACAAAAGTAATACATGGTGTAATAGACCCACATCTTCAAATCATTTGATTCTATTAATCTTTTCCATATTAATTTGAGATTTATAATTGAATATACAAAAGTAATCTATATTTTCTATGAGGAAAAACAAGCCAATTTAAAATAGGATATCGATTTTTTTTTCTTTTAGTATTTGGTGTCACACACCACTAATAACCCCCATTTTCTCCAAATTGATGGTTGCTAAAATCGATTTTACGTAAACTCCAATGAGTCATCCCACAATTTGTGAACTCTGAATTGAGCAGTTAAGGCGGATTAGTCTGATGGAGATATATTTGCAGTTATCTTGAACCCGATTTTATTTCAGGTTGGGTCGGGTTGACACTCAGGTTAGGGTTAGGGTTGAGATTCATGAACCCGACTTTATTTCGGGTTGGGTTGGGTTAAGGTTGACTCCTTGGGCAACCCAACCCAACCCGAACCCGGCTCTCTAGTATATGGTCATATATAAATATATGTTATATCATACATTGATTTTTTTAGATGTATGATAGTTGTATAGCCCTCATTACATACTATCATGTCTTTCCTTTAAGATAATCACTTCACTTAATCCTAAATGAAAAGACTAAAACCTTAATAACATATTTTATATTTTTTGAATATTTTATTCTTCATCTCCTCTCTAATGTTTGGCACCTACAAAAAATTTGTCACAAGTCAAAACTCAGTAAACTATAGTCATTTCAAACACTTATTTTTTCGATTTTGTACCAAAAGAATCAATAAAAACATTAACAAACAAATACTAATAAAACATAGGATTAATATATATAGTGAAAAGTGAGTTAAGATTTGAGATTAAATAGTTTTATAAGATTTTAAGGAATGGGAAAAATTCCTGGTTGGCCCCAACTCGAGCACAATCCAACCCAAAGTCGAGTTAGGTTGGGGTGATTTAGGGTTGAAAGAATTTAATTAGGATTAAATAGATCGGATTGAAGGTCGGATTGGGTTAGGATTTATAACATAGGATTAGATTAGGGTTGGCCTCAACGCAACCTAACCCGACCCGATTTGCAGCCCTATTAGTACCCCTCCTGTCTTGCCAAGCCCTAAAATGATGGTTTTTAAACTTAGAAAACACAGGATATTATATTGTACCAAATCCCCATAAATTAATGATTGATCAATTGGCATCTTTCCAAATATGAAGGCGTCGGATCAAGCCCATATGGCTGCAAGCTCTTTGTGATAAGGTTAGTGGACCTCCCATGCACATGCTCTATTGCAATTTTTGTCCACTGCCCAAATAATTCCTTTAAAAAGGATATTTTGATAAGATGTGGCTCATTGAATGCTTCATTCTGATCATCTAATTTAGGGACACATATGCCAATGTTCAAATTGAAAGCAAGCCTTCAATTAAGTAATGAAATATATATATAAACCCTGGAGAGTCCATTATCCCTAAAATTGGGTCCCCAACATTGTTAGAAATTAATTCGGATACATTAAAAATTTGTTGAGAGAATGTTTGTGTTTAATTCATTTTCAAGATTAAAAAAATTGTTTAAAAACTCAATAAACAATTGGAAAAAAAATTACATGCCCATGGATATTACATTTTAATTTTAAAAGTTTGGCCTTTATGGAGGTAATTTGTTCTGATTTGCCAATTATATGTACATGAAATATTATTATTATCTAAATTATATAAATAAAATTTTAATTAAACAATAAATCCTTTATATAAACTGTATAAAATCTCAACTAATTGATAGCCATGGTTGTTTGCTGAGTTTTGAGAAAATTCATAGAACTAATGGACTTTTCAAAATTATATAACTGGGGAATTTTCCAACAATGAACCCAACCACGGAATTAACTAAAAAAAACAGCATAAAAAGTATTGGCAATTAACTATATTTATTAACCTTTCTTTCATGGATTTTGAAGGAATTTCGTTCCGATCGAATTCTAACGAAGCTGCCGGACAAGTGATGAAAAACAAAAATAAGAGATTGACCAACAATCTTAAGGTCATCCTGATTTTTGGTATGAGCTAGCGATGCATTTGTCCCTTCAGAACAAGAACAGGCTGCTGATGAGTGGTGAACCAACCATGTTTAGAATTTAAAACAAACCCATTTTATTTCCTGATTTATTGGGCATTCGAGCTCGAAATCGCATTAAAGACAGAAAGAAGGGATAGTTAATTTGTTAGCTTTCTAGATTTTGATGCCAATGAGGATTATGAACTACATGTTATATGGCTTACAGAGTATTCTCACAGAGAGAGAGAGAGAGAGAGAGAGAGAGAGAGAGAGAGAGAGAATCAGCAGGGTCAATAAACGTATTAGTTATTTATTTAGTGATAAACGCAGAGGGGCTCTTCTCTTATGAGTATTTGCATCAGATCCGGTGGTGATATTCTTATTTAGCTCCATTGTTCAATTGGAAATTGATAGCAGAAATTCAGTATTGTTGGAAGGCTCAGTTTGGGAAGAGTGAAATATAAATATGTACAGTACAAAATACTGTATCTGTACTCTTTCCAAACTGAGCCTAAGCAGCAACGCAAGGGTGGATTGCGTGTGATGGAACTTCCTTTCAGAAGCACAACAAAATGGGGATTTCAGAGAGGCTAATTAAAATCTGAGATAGCTAGTCTGGTGAAGTGTTCATTTTGTCTATCATAATTAATAAATGAAGGCTAATTTCACACTAATCGTTGTTTAATTGTTACTTACTTGGTTCGAGCTCTGTGCTAACAAGCTCCAGAAGAAGGCTTTTACCCTTCAAATCCGTGACGCTGTCATGCAGTTGGTCCAACCCCACGTTTGACAACAAACCACCGTCTGTAGTCGGTTTTCCGGTGACGACCACATTAACTGTAACCAACTTTCCGGTTGAAGTCGCTGCTACTTCTTTGGTGTCAATATTTGACAACATTTTTACCTCTAGTTTGGAGAAGATGGAGCTAATTGAGGACTCACTCAGGGAAGGAATGAAAGCTTTTTCGATCAGTTTGGCTTACAAACTCCTTTAATGATCTCCAATGAAGTGTTAAGCTCTCAGTTCGTCAGTTCCTTTTTTTTTTATAGCCAGGTACTGCTAATGAGACATTGAAATGGAATAGGTTTTCGTCATTGATATGGCTTATTACGTAATTGCATGTGAAAATTGTTGTATTACTTGTTTTAGGAATTTAAAAGGACCGATTTCTTGTCATTGTTAAATACCTACCATTTTTCTCTATTCATATATTAAGATTATTTGAACCGAAAAATAATTTTATTTTTAATATTTTCCATCCATCTTGGTAAGACAAATATATATATATATATATATATATATATGCATCCACGACAAAATACACTTTAACAAAGTGATCAGTTAAGATGTCAGCCAACATTAATGAATTGATCTCCAAAAGTAACTTACAAACTTGTTTTCAAAATCGGATTGGACTGGATGGTCAGACCGAAAAAACCAGGAATCGATCAAGTGATCGGTTCCGTTTTTCTTTAAAATTGAAAATTTGCAAAAAAAAAAAAAACACCACAGAATTGGGCAGTTGAACCTTTGAACGGTTTTGACCATTTTTATACTTTATATTTTTGTCAGAGAAGACTGATCATTCGATTTGAACGGTCAGACCGTTCAACCCAAGAACTGGACCCCTGACCGGTTTATTCTTCGAATCAGTTTTAAAAACGTTGCTTGAAATTACGTAGCAGAGGTGGGTGTCCTCACAATAACTCAATTTGGTGAGTAATCTCCTAAGGGCCATAGTTGGGGCTTAAATAAGTCGGCTCAGTTCTGATTTAAATTCAAATTCGATATGATAAGAACCTGATTCAGATTCCTCCCTTGTTCTTAATAAATAGGATAGGGTGATTGGATCAAAAAAGTCAATCTATTTAATTAATAGATCGAATTCAGATATATCCCAATCCGTTAGATATAAAATATTATATAATTATATAATATAAATAATAATTATATCATAAATTTTTTATTACAATTCTAATTAAATTGGATATCCAAAATAAGATATTCAAATTCAAATCAAACTTTTGAAAATCCAACATATTCTTATCGATCGGATTTGTTATTAGATGGAATCAAATATAGCTTTTATCAAATTGATCTGATCCGAGCCATAGTCATAGTCATGTAGGTAGGAGATGCAAACACAATTTGCTATGGCATGGTGATTTCAGAAATTCTTCATGAACCAACAAATCTTGAATTAGATGCCAAAACAATATTATATCTAAGTCCATGATTCATGATTTTAGATCAGTGTTAAAATTTAAAATCATGTCATAGCAAAAAATCGAACTCTTAAGGTCTCCATATGTGTGGAGGACTCTATTCTCTATATGTAGGTACGTGTTCGTTGTGTGATTAATTACGTAGACATAGTGGGTGTGGACCATTTGGTTAGGTTATCTACCTCTTTAATGCACTGTGTGGCTGTGGCCCAGATTCTGCAAATTTGAATATATTTTGCAAGTAGAAAGGGATTTTGTACGAGTTTTGAATGTACAAGAGAAATGACAATTCTTTGAATTTTGCCAAACACAACTAATTATGATATATCTGAAAGTCATATATCTTAAAAAAAAAAAAAAAACATATATAAGCTAGTGATCGATAGAACAACACATCACACGTTTGCATCAAACATTTGCTAGCCACTAACTCACATTGATAGATATTGCAGCTGGTTAGCTGGAAATTTAGCCTATTTTCCCCTCCTATTAGTTTAAATTATTGTGTGAAATGTGGATAAAATGGGCATTTTATCAAAAGAAAATGAAAAATTAAAAAAAAAATGTTGACAAAAAGTTCAATAACCATGAGGAAGTTAGGGATCATTGCTTGGTTTAATTGGTTTAATAGTAAAATCAGGAGCTTACAAACATGAATATGGGTTTGAGTCTGACAGTGTTATTCAGTTTCACCCCCTCTAATTAAGCTAGACTGGAGTAATGGTTGCTTAGTCCCTTCCTAATTAGCCATTGTTTAATATTTTTCTGCTTTTACTTTCTTGGTAAGAAGTATCTTTCAAAGTGTCAGTTATGTAACGCAAGAGAAGTCTATAACAAAAACAGCAAAACTAAACTTCTAAAATTCTTTCTGCATCTTAATTAATTTAACTAATGAAACCTCCAATTTAAGATTGTAATCGTGAAAATTAATTTTTGCTAGATTAAATTAAAAACCTTCGAACTTCTAAAATGGTCAACATGCAGCCAATCCCATATTGTTGGGACAGGTTTAAGATGATGATAAATATAAAAAGCTCCATCGGTTAACTAAAAATCTTTCCAAATCCTATTATGGCATAATTAGAAAGAGAGAGAAATGTAAATTATTGGAGAATTTTAAGAGTGCAATTTGGGTGGGTTGGGCCGAGTTTATGATCAACACAAGACCAACCCTAAAATTTGGGCTTAAGGCCCGAGTCCAAAGTCAAACCATATCTTTTCAACCTGAGCCCAACCCATATTGTAATTTAATGCATTTGAGTTGGGCTTGGGTTGGTCAATAAACCCATTCTAAAATTATATATTATATATGTATTTAAGTAAATATGTATGAAAATTTCAGGTTAGGTCAGTTTGAGTTCAGGCTAGGCCCGCCCAAATTGCACCCCTATAGAACCTGCTTGCAGAACTTGATGATATTATTGCTTGGGTTAGGCAGGTGCACATAAATGCAAAAGAATCAGATACCTATACTATGTAAAGCAGACACTTGCCTTGGTTTTAGTATAGCTTATAAACTTAAAATCAAATACCATATATCATATCATATGTGGTTAATATTTAATTGTACAGGTGCAAAACACTTGCTCTTATACTAGTTACTACTAAATCAAAAAAATCACGTGGCCTTGATTTCAATGTAGCTTATAAAAATAAATCCAAATACCATATATCATATGTGATTCACTATAAGCTAGGGATCTTTGCATATTGCATGCAAATGGTCAAAACAAATTTCGCTCCTTCCATCAACGAGCCATTTCTTTTACACTGTGGCAAGGCTATACCTCCTTGGTTCTTTTTTTTCTTTTCTTTTCTTTTGAATTATTTTTAATGTTGGATGAGGTGAGTAGGTAGGTAAAATACAAAAACAATCATAAAAACTTTTCTTATAGTTTCATTTTAACAAATAATTTTTCTGAACTTTTGAGAAATTCGACAAAAAAACCTTCCTTCCCTCACCTTTTTAGATGGAAAACTTTGACTGATGCACCATTTTTTTCCAAATGCCCGCTCTACCCTTTTATAAATTATTTTATATACAAAATTACTGAAATAACCCTGTTTTAATTTGACAAAAACCTCCTTAACGGTCATCTTCTAATGTTTTTGTCAAGTTAAAGTAGGGCTATTTTAGTAATTTGCATAAAAATAATTTATAAAAGTGTAGAATGGGTATTGGATAAAACTAGTGCATCAATCTAATGTTTTCCATCTTGGAAGTGTCAGAAGGGAGGATTTTGTTGAGTTTCTTAAAAGTTTAGGATGGTATTTATTAAAAAAAAAAAACTGTAAAGGAGGTTTTTATGATTATCGGAAAATTCATAAGGTTTTTGCATTTACCCTAACATCTACATGAAAAAGCAGAATCACCTATTTAATGAAGGCACAAAATAAAAACAAGAGAAGTGTGGGACCAACCCATTTTTGGTTAACCTGGCCTGAGCCATCAACCCGGCCCGGCCCATTTTTGTCCCATTGTTCCGACCACTGTGCAGTATTTTCTAAATTCTATTAAAACTTTTCCAATGGTTTTAAATGTCTGAAATTGGAAGGCAAGTGTGTATGTGTTGGGCGATTCATTGAGTCGCATGGAGGATGAATTTTAGAGGAATTTAGGTTTCGGGCACAATCACCAAGAAGCCCTGATAGGACCTTGGTACTGGCCTAGTTTTGCCATTTCCCAACCACCCAAGAGGAGAAAAAAAAAAACCCATGTCTCACGTTATTGACTATGTGCATTGCTTTTCCCCAACAAATGCGCTACAATACGCAGCTGGGTTAGCACTTCCCCCAAACCATCTCCCACCTTCCACAATGGGCTGACGCTTGGTGTATATCCTTTTGGTGGGGAGGAGCCATGATTTAGGTTGTGTTTGGTATGCACGGTTCCCATTTCAGGCTCCAAATGTTAGAGGGAAAAAAGTGTCAAATGTTAAAAACGGCAACAAACATATCATATTAAGATATTATCCCTTTTGACATAAAACTTGTTTGGTTGGTGAATAATTGTTTCGAGCAGATATGTGTTTGACATTATCTAGCTACAACACATTATCTCCGTATATTGGGAACATCTATCCGTGTATTGTCTATTTAGGAAGATGAGATGCTCTTCACGTGTGGCTGCATTGTTCTGTGGTAGACGTGGACTCTTCAGGTATTAGATGGTGCTAGGGATCTTTTGCTAGTATGGGATGCATCAGAGTATATCATTACACTGTCATGTAAGATGCCAATTAAGAACCAGCTCATCGGACCCAATGCCCGTGGTTTACTAGAAACGTTTCATAGCTGTTTTAACTTTTAACTCAAAACAGCCTCAGTCTAAGCTTAATGATTACTTTCAACTTGAAATCAACCCCAGCACTAGTTTTTATTAGACCGTTTCAATGCAACTTATAGAAGAAATTGGTTGAATCAATTTAGACTGATTTGGTTCATCCCGGTTGGTTTATTGTTTACACCAAAAGTTTTCTTTTAATAGACCTGTTGCTCTTCTATATTTTGGCCCATTGAGACCCATTATCGTTTCAGCCCATTTAAAAAATAAAAAAGCCTTGCTTATTAAGGCATTTTGATGACCCACATGGTCTTTATTGGACCTATTGGCCCATTTTTCATCTTCACCCATTGTAGCTCATTCTCGTGTTGGCTCAAAAAGCTAGCCCATAGAGGCATTTTTGGTTGACCCATTGAGGTCTATTGTTGGCCTATTTTGGCCAATTTATGCCTTTGTACTCAGCCCATGGAGGCTGAGTCTCTCTCTCTCTCCCCTTGAAAAAGCAGCAATGCTACCACATTACCATGTCATCATTGATTTGCCACATCATCATCACCACAGCCTTGGAGACTTGCACACATAATTACACTGCAGCAGTTTTGTCAAACGCATGAAGATCATTGACCCACACATGCATTTGAGGGCACGAATTAGGGAATATCTAACATTGGGTTATTATGGTAAGATTAAGTGGGTTATGATGATAAGGATGGCATTAGGAAGATAGAATTCTATCTAAATTAGGAGTTATGAGTTATATTTGCTATAACCTCATATTGATGAATGCAATATTTTTCAGCTTTTCTATGAAGCCTTGCAATATCCCTTGATTGTATTCATTTCTAACCCCATCCCTTAAAAAAAAAAAATTCGCATTAAGTCATTCATTTCAGAGATCCCCACGTTGAAAAATGCTCCAAGAAATTAAAGGCTTAATTTAGTTCAGACAAATGAGAAATTAATGTTAGTATATAGAGACATTGAATATATTGTGGCAAGACACAAGAGTCATACCTTAACCAACTCAATTTTCAAGGGATTGAGGCCAGCAAGAGTCAGACGTGAGAATTCCTCGTCTCTAAACCAAGAGAATTTGTTTCCTACCGCATTAGAATGGTGATGATGAGAAAGATGTAATGAAGGAATGAGTATACATACGCAGTTAATAAATAATGAATGATGAGAGAGAGACAGAGAGAGAATTACTAGCTATAGCTATGAAGTAGGGAAAGCCAAGGTTGGCGTCAATAAGAGCCGTTTCAACATGGGGTAGCAGAGCCTGAAATATCGATCTCATGTTCTTAATAGAGAAATTAAACATCCTCATTTCGGGAAATGCTTCATCCCTTGGTACATACATGCTATTGCTCCTTTTCTCTGAATTTGGGTCTGCACCCAACAATGTAAACAATCATGTTATTAAGTTATACTAAACACAGCCTTAAATAATCTATATTATAATTATCAATGTATTAAAATACAACCCGGAAATAGAACCATTTTGATCACTGGTGTTTGGGTCAGCAGTTCAACGGTTCAGTTTGAACGGGTCAGCCCATGATGTTTTTAAAAATAAAAATAATAATTAAATGATCCAAAAAAAACTGTTTATTGGGTCAAACCAAGGTTTTAAAACCAAATCGGACAATGAACCAGTCAGGGTCTGGTTCCTGGGTCAAATGATCCAACCATTTGAACCAAATGGGATGGCCTGTGTCTAACAAAAAATAATAAAATGAAAAAAAAAAAAACAGCCAAAACCATTGGATGATGCAAATGGTTTGAACAGTTTAACCATCCGGGTCAGCGACTTACTGAGTAAATCAATGGTTTTTGGTGAAATAACAGTTATAGGGTAAAACAGAATGAATTATCTGGTTGTTTCCCAGTTTTCCGGATTGACCATCCGGTCCGTTTTGAAAACCATGAGTCAAACGGTTTAGCAGTTTAACCATTTGAGTCGATGATTCATTGACCAAATCAATATATATATATATTTTTTTTGAAATTTCTAGATCAAGCATAAAATGGAACCAGACTACTTACCAATTCTCAAGTTGAATCGTCCAACAGTCGACTACGGTCTGATTTTCAAAACAACAATAATTATTGAGTAGCTAGCTAGCCATGTCATAATTATTATTAGCACCATAATTTATTTATCAAGAATAATCAATACACACATATATATGTACCTTTCTTGCATCTCTGACGCCCTGCCCTACAACGCCTAGGATAAGGGAACTTCTTGCCACCTAAGACAGGTCGTGCCAGTTCATCCTTTTTTGTCTGGATCACCTTCTTCATTGCCACGCAGGTTCTCCAGCTCTTTCTCCCTCAGCCTCTTCAGACCATGCAGCGTTTCCCAAGGCAAATAGCACTGCAGGTAATAAAAGGAAAAACACATCAATATGTTGCATTAATTTTTGCTTCGATCGATATTCGATCATCATTTTGATAATTTTGTGATCGATATATGCTCGATTATCATGTGGGTGCTATATATCTTAATTACATTTATTGGACTAGAAAGCAGAATACTGGGCTGGGTTGTCACTGGTCCATAAGATCAAACAATTAAGCTAGGGAAGGCCCAGTAGTTCATTGAGGGCCGGGCAAGCTGTTGGTACAGTGAGCCCTTAATTATTTGATAGATGGCCTAGCCGATGATTTCGAACCTTGTTAGTGAAGAAGATCCTCTTTTCTGGGTTGTCGTACTTGCTATGAACCCAGGAGTTGCAGGTGATGTTATAAGATGGTGTATAATCAGGAGAACCATTGATGAGGAGGAGGGCTATGTTCTTGGCAAACATCTCATTATGGTGCTGATTTTCCACCACAACTGCACCAATCTCACCGAACCCAGGCTCCATGATGAAACTGCACTCGACTTCATCTCATCCCCCTCTTGCCCAACCCAACGTGCATATCCCTTCATTGTATTCTTCTCTAATCCCGTCCCTTAAAAAAAAAAAAAAAAATAGACTACGTAACTAATGCAAAATGAAAGAAGTGATTTATACATATATAAATATAGAAACTACAAAAATTAAAGCCTTAATTGGATCAAGCTCCACACTGATGAGCTCCAAAAGAAGGGTCTTACCCATCATATCCGTTATGATATCCACAACTTGGGTCAATCCAAGCTTGGAGAGGAACCCAGCGAAGGAGAGTTTCACTGTAACTATGGCCTTAACATTAACAGTAGATCTAGACGACGACGACGACGACGACGTTCCCGCAGCCTCCTCTGATCTTCTTGTGATTGTTCCAATATTGTTACTAGGAGTTGAACGAACACAACGTATTCTCTTTTGGTGGAGACTTGAGCCTGCAGGTGGCCTGAAGAAGAAGAGATGACGATGTTCTCCTACTCCTATCATGCTGCTGGCTTGTACAGAACGTCGACTTTTGCAGGAGCAAGCGGGATACATTAATGGGCTCAAGCTGGCGTTAGTGTTGCAACAGACTTCTGGTGAACATTATGGAATTGGTTGGTTGTGTGGGAAAGAGTTGGGAATAAATGAATAAATTAAACCTTAATGCGAATTAAAGAGTGGTTTGTACTTTGTAGAGATGAAGGTTTCAACTCAACTCTTTATATAGACCCACGTACTCTCTATTTTCTGCTTATTGTATGGCCTTAATTAATTAGGGGCAATATATAATATCTGATATTTATTATTTATGTTGGTGGCTCCTACCATTGTCGAAGGACGAATGAACCCAAACCACCTCTTTGTTTTCATGTCTAAACCCTAAACCTAACCTTCTAACTTCCAAAATTAACATGTAAAATGCCTTTACAGCAAAAATGCCTTTGGTTAATACCTGGTATTATTTATATTGTTGGCTCCTACCATTGTCATAGGACACGAATGAATCCAAACCACCTCTTCGTTTTTATGTTTTAACCCTAAGGCCCCGTTCATTTTTTGGTAAGTTATTTATTCGGATAAATGCAATTACTTGAGTAACTTTTTCCTAAGAAACATTTACCCAAATAAGTGCATTTATCCATGTTCTTTTATTTTTCATATAAATAATACAATGACCATTTTAGCCATGAAAATCCATTATTAAAAATGGCACTTTTGTCCCATTCAAGTGTTGGCAACTTTCCCCCTAAGTGGGAAAGTTATTTACCCACGTAAGAGATGGGCAAGTAAGTGATAACCATAAACTTTCCCTAATCCCCACATAAATCTGAAAAAAGAACATGGGATTCTTAGTCAATGGGAATCCGAAATCCAAAAAAGAACATGGGATAACCAGCAACTCCACCCCCCCCCCCCTTCTCAAAATCCGAAAAAAAAAAAAAAGCCCCCTAAATCTAACCTTCTAACTTCTAAAATTAACATGTAAAATGCCTTTGGTTGGACACATATATTTTCCCTACATCCGCTGATTTATGTCTCCAAAAGATGATAATATTGTCTGTCGCCTTCAGTGGTTCATTTTCTTCACCATGCATGATGATATATAAGCTTTAATTGTGATTCCCATGTTATTATGCTTACATCTGTGAACCATGTTCTCTAGTTGTAAATATCCTCATCATTTTTCCATGTCTTATCCCAATTGTTATTATTGTTATTATTTTGGCTGCATTCCCCCTAAAAAATCTGAAATGAAAGCCCCTTCCTAGTCCATTAGTAGCCCCCCACCCCCTTATAAATCACATCCTGTCCATGGATTTTGCATCACTAAGATTTTTAGATGTGGACTGAATTACAAAAACCCCTTAGTATTTTTTTCTTTTGGTATTGAATTGTGTGACTAATCTCTTATAGAGGCCTTAACTTTTTTTCTTGGGCATAGTAAATCTCCTCTAAAGTAGATGATATCTCTATTGGGACAATCCAACTGATATTCTGAGCCACCACTTCGTTGTCACCTTTATTTAGAGTTTGATTGTGGTGCAGTATGGAAGCAAACCATATTTAGAAAAGTTTCAAAGAAAAGAGCAAAAGCTGAAATAAACAGGAAGAACAATTTTTTCTTGAATATTTAATAAGAAATCAACACAAAACTCCCTATTATTGCCCTACCTATTCCTTATATAGACTTCTTCACACCCTTATATGCCTCCTACAAAGAAGTTTTATAATCTAATAAAACACTCTTTATTATAACCCTACTAAATCTCTTCAAAATATAAAGTCGTAGTTGAATACAAATTTGAAAATCTTGCTATAACGCTAAGTTGATAAATACGAAATAAGATAGAAATCCTTCGGTGATGCTAACTTGGTAAAAACAAACTAGATAGAAACTCTGCGATAGTGCTATCTCGATAAATATTTACCAAATTGGGTGCAATTCCTGTACATCAGATTGAGAGTATGAAATTCAATCTAACCCCAAGACATCTTAAACCATAATTAAAAATCAACAGAGAATTACATGATTGATATCTACTGATCACTACTGTAAACATGTATAAAGAGAAGCTTACAAGCAAAAACTCATCAGATTGGGTTAAACCGGGATTGGGTTGGACCTGTCAAGCAGCTCTAGCTGCATTACACCCCCAACCCCAACCCCCACCCCCACCAGATATACTAGTGCTAGTGTTAATTTGTCTCTCTACCGTGTGTACCAAGACAATTTTATATATCTAACCCCATTTTCCACGTTTCCACCAATAAGACGGAGTTCTGTTCATTGGGATGTACTGTGTGGTGCCAATGTGAATTCAATTAGATTTGTTGCCGTTAATCTTGTGTGATTAATTGTTTCCCTTGTGTGAAAAATTAATAGTATTATTTTTATTAAAATTAAAAATACTGTCAAACCCTATATTCTCTCTCCTCTTTTCCCTTGCACAAACATTCATCCGGCCGTTTCACCTCTCACAAACCAGATCTGTGGGCAGAAGAGCTAGGCTCATTCGTGGTGAAACCACTTCACCTCTTTCTTTTGACAGCAAGATTGTAAGAGATCAATTTTTCATCTCTCCCAACACATTTCAAAAATTCTGACTCTTGGGCCACAAAATCAAAAAAGTAGATAAAAAGTTGCTCTCACGAGTCCGAGCCTTAACCTACAATGCTGACATGCCAATATGTGGTCGGAACTGCAGTAAAATATGCAGAACCAAAATTGCAGGATATCCCCTCTGAAAACAACTATTAATAAAGTATGTGGATTTTATTCAAATCACAATTGGTGCGCTTTCCTTTATCAGATTTTGAGGGGGGAGTTGGTTAGTAGGATTTGATTCTCATTGATCTAAATATTTATGTTTTTTTTTTTTTCAGATTTATGTGGAGTTCACAGAAAATTCATTTCCCCATGTATATCCATCTCTTAGTAGGATAAGTAACTTTTTCATTCCGAGGAAAAATTGTCAACACTTGACTAAAACAAACTTAACTCTTTTAATCATGTCTTTTTATGTTTACCTAGAAAATAAAAGAAGATGAATAAATACACTTACCTGAACAATTGCATTTACCTTTCTGAAAAATAAACGGAGCATTAAACTCTAAAATAAAAAACAATAGAAGGATATACAAATTTGAGCAGAACCTTGAAGTGATGAACTGTTCCAAGCTATATATATATATATATAACATTACTGTCTTGGGGCCATGGGCCAGAAATTGCTTTATTTTGTTGTCTTCTTTTACTGCAATAATAGAGTTGGGATATGAGATGTTTGATCGGCTGAACCTGTATCATATGAGCCAGCCATATGGAAAAGTACGGACAGGTCTAATGCAGATTTCTGATTCCCACTGCAAAGCTATAAACATTCAAAAGGTCCAAAAATCACACTCTATGCACTTATACCCGTCCCCGAATTGGCATCAATTTCAAGCTAGCACCTACCCCAAATGTACTTTGAGCCTACAAGTTCTGACCCAAGGGTTATCGGTCACTCTCCCGCCATATGGAAAAGTACGGACAGGCCTAATGCAGATTTCTATCTGCAAAGGTCTTTCATGTTGTAGTTTTACATCACTTCAATTTGCAATCATTTGGAAGCATCTACACCTTCATTTTAAATGTTTTTGAGGTTTTTTTCTTCATTATTTTGTCACACAGGTCTACGTGTCTTCCATTCCATCACTCACTTGTAGGGATGGATTTGAACCAAGCCAAGCCGAATACTACCAAGCTCGAGCTCAGCTCGAGATTGTTCTACAAGGCTCGAGCTTGAGCTCAGCTCGGCTCGAGCTCGATTTTGAGAAAAAATATTTTATAAAAATAAAAATTATATATATAAATATTTTTTATTTAATATTTAAAATTTTAAGAATTATAATAATTAATAATTAAATATTTTTATTATATATATTATTTTCTATAATTATATATATATATATATATATTTGAGTCGGCTTGCGAGCCTCACGAGCCGAGCTCTAATAGGCTCGAGCTCAGCTTGTTTAATAATCGAGCCAGTGAATTGGGCTCAAACTCAATTAAAACCGAACCTTTCACAAGCCAAGCTCGAGCAACTCGTAAAAAGCTCGGCTCATTGCCACCCCTACTCACTTGTATTTTCATTCCCTTAGGATCTAGTCCAATGCTCCTGAATCGTCATCTTCTGTCCTATCTTGAACTCCGATGTAAGATGAATTGATTAACTTTTAGATTCTTTTCAAAAAACAAATTTTTCTAAAGTTTAAGTACCATATTAGCACGTTTTGAAACTCAGATAATAAATGAGACTAACCCAAAGTACAAGATACTAATTTATAATTTATCAAAAAAATAGAATAAAATAGGGCCGAAGATAAGATATTTATTTATGTGGGGATAAAATAAGTTTCTTATATTTGCCCCACTCTATTATTATTATATCAACTATAATTTTATGTATAATACAATTTCTATAAAGTTTATAACTAATAAATTTATTCTTTTATATTTATATAAATTTATTATATAAATTAAAAAGTAATTAAGTTTTTTAAACATTTTTCAGTTTAAGCACAATAAATCGGACTCGATCCAAAACTGATCCAAGAGTCCAACATATCGGATTTCAAATTGGGTTCAACATGGAGATCGGCTTCAGTAAATACACCATTCTCACATCTTTTAAAGCCATGCATTGGGAATATCTTCTTCTTATATGCTTTTTTTCATGGGGAGATATTCCCAATAAAAGGCTACAAGGTGAACAGTGTAAACACGGTCTTGTCAGCATTGAAGCTAAGGCTTCAAGTGTTTCTTCCCCCACAAACCAAAACCATAATTTGGTCCAATCCAAACTACATCTAAACCGCCACTTTTAGAGGTCCTGACCAATGATTCCCTCCTCCGCTAAATGCTTCATTTTCTTTTAATTTTTTTGAAAGAATTCCCTTTTAAATCTCCTTCAAACCTTTCTAGCAAAGCAAGTGTTAAAACCCAAACCCAAGTTTTTGCAATTTGAGTTTACATCTCTGCCCCACAAGGGACCAACCGATAATGTCTCATAGCATATTCCCGTCGTATATTGAGAATATCTCCCAATGATAATACCAGAATCAATAATGTCATCATCGAAAAATATTTCCAATACATGATAGGAATGTGCTATGGGACATTGTGGGGCGAAGATGTAGACTCTCGCAATTTATCACCTCGATTGATACATATTGATTGTTCTGGCCGAATTCCAATACATTGTGCACATTTTTTTTTCTCCAAAGTAGCACATACCCCAAACCCAACCCAGGTGCAAGCGGAATTAAAGCTTATATAAATAATTAAAGTTATTTTTGTGTGTAATAACTTATTTAAATTCATATAAATTTTATAATATTAATATTATTATTAATATTGGTTTATGCTCCTTTAGGAATTAGTTGAGTTTCCCAGCCCAGTGTGCATTAGAACATCCAAAATGGTCCTCACTCCCTTACGGCATTTGCAGTTGTGCATTAGCCATAAATAAAACATAAAATAATTCTCAATGGATATAAGGACAAATTTTGTGAGAAAAAAATCTGAACTCTATATCCAACCATGCCTTAATACAGACATGCATCTCTTAATTCTGATGCTTTGGACCTTTGAACCAAACATATATCTATTCAATCCCATGCATCAGTCTGTCGTTGTCATGTCGTATATGACAATGCGATTTGATATTTGGTGATTGTCTTCTTACCGAGTATTGTGAAACAAGACTTGGATGTTTTGAAATTTGTTTTTGGGAGAAGTACGGACATGGCCGTTGCAGAATTCACAACATTTCCAAAGTTTAATTACCCTCACCTAATTCATCAATGACAGCCCATGAATTGGCATTAATTCCCAACTCGCATCTATCCAATACAAGTGTATTTTAGGCCTATAAATTTTAATCCTGAGCTGAATCGTCATTCTACTTTTGTTTTTTCTTTTGGGAATGCAGTGAAGTCGAATTGACCAATCCACCAACACTTTAATCGTGAAGAATTGTGTGGCTTTAACAACATGAGCATAGAGGCTGCCACTTGTTTCAAGCATCTCTATGAAGGGATGCAAATGGATCAGATCGAATTGGATTCAAATGCCCTGATTTGAATCCAATCCAATATTGTTTATGTTGGATTCAATCCAAAGAGGATTCGATTTGAATTTAAATCTTATTGAAAAGTCAGATCTTTGGATTTGATCCAATCTAATTTGTTTTTTTTAATTAATAAATTATTAAAGGAAAATTAAAATGTACTAATTTAAATAAAGTAAAAACAAAAATACAAATACTTTTTAATTTTTTTCATCATATATACATGTTTTTTATAAATAATAAAACAAATTTATAAAAATATAATATAAATATATATTTTTATAAATAAATAAATAACATATATATATATATATATATGTATATATATATATTTATAAATATATAATATGTATCAAATCGGATCTTCTCGGATCAGATAGGGGTGACCCGAATCCGATCCAAAGATCCGAACAAGACTGTACTACTAGTATATTATATTATGGAATGGGATGGGGATGAGGGGAGTTTGAAGTTCGGATCTGCTCCTCACAAAGTGCTCCACACACCGACCTCACAGCATGCTATGGGAACATCTCCCATACTTGGATGTTATCATTGGAGATGCTTCCACTATAGGGCAGGATGTGGCTGTGAGATTGGTGTGAGGAGTGTTCTATGAAGGAGGATATCCCAATTGGGGAGATGCATTGACCCCTTAAATTTTAATTTTATATAATAAAAATACCCTAATTCTTTTCTCTCCTATTTCGTGTTCACTCATCTCACAAGCCACCAACCGTTTAGGTAGATTGAATGGAGGAAGGATGATCCTATTTTCAAAATTTTGTTCCAAATGATAGAGAAGAATAGAGATGCATCATTGTAATATTTCAAACTTTGTAATATTTTCAAAATTAAGTAACCCTTCTTCTTAAAGTAAAATATTCCTTTCCTCTCCCTTCTCCATTCATTCATTCGAGGAGACTCTATAAACGTGACAGGAGTTCACATCTGCACCCCATAAGGGGGCGCTCCACAACGTCGGGAGATGTTCTCAATACACGTGGGGGAAAAATCTAAACTCACGCGACAGCAGCCTCATGACTGAAAAAAAATAAAAAAAGAAAAAAGAAAAGAAAGAAATCATAGCACGGAGAGAGTAAAGAGTGATTTTAGTTAATGGAGCGTTGATGGTTATGCAGAGACGGGAGAGGATTGAAAGTGATGAATTGGATATAACTACGGGACTACAAAAAGATCGGAACAGATAAGACATATCTGGATTCAAATCAAATCTTAATCATCAAATTTTTATCAGATTTGGATCAAATTTGGATATTGAATAGCATAAATAAATTAAACTAACAATGATGGCAATTATATATTATTGATAAAACGAATAAAAATGTCTTTAATAACGTGCATCTTGAACAAAATAAATTGAAAATAACTTGTATAACACGAATGGGATTGATTACATTGGAGATGATAGAGGTATATTCATAATTCATATTCAACCCATTATTATAGTTGTAGGTTTCAATACTGATTGTCATACTTAGCGGTTCATAACTCAGAGTCCACATCCAGATAAAATTCCAACTCTATGGCAACTGCCCAAGAAGAAGTGTTTTGAGAATCCACTTCGACCTCTTCACAACAAACTTCACGGTGTGATTAAGAAACCCAACAAACTTCACGGTGATATTTTGGTCCTAACAAACACAACTATTTTCCATCTAATTCTAAATTCTAAAGCAAACCAACCAATTATATTATGATAAGCACATTAGCATGTTAGAGCGTTTGGTGTGACGTTCTAAAAAGAGATGTCAAAATGCAAATGGGCTTTTAAAAAAAAATCTTTTGGTGCCATAAAATGGGCTTTCTTTTTTAAAAGGGATTTTTCTAAACGGGCTGTTTTGGTGAAAAAGGACCCTTTTTACCAGACACCAAATCGGGCATTTTTTGGGTGCTTTTAGCTTATAATAAGCGCTTATTATAAATACTCCCCAACATGGCATTCATTGTGTCCGAGGAGATTTTAGTAAGATCCATCTCTATCCAATTTCCATCTAATTCTTCAGGAAACCAACCAATTAAATGTAGTGTTGAAAGCTCATCTTTGCTCAGGTGGTGTAAGGTGTAAACTGTTAAGTGTAAAACCACCGACACATTGGGGCATCGCCTGTTTTTTGAAATGTGATGGTGTTTTCCAATGCATAATACTATGTAGGGGTAGGGACTCCGGATCTCCTGCCCACACCTACCCACAATACACTATCCCCCGTGAATTTGGGAACATCTCTCCATGCATAATACTATGTAAAGGATGAGATGCTCTCCATGTGCGGCTGCGATTAACATGGACAAGAATCTCGTGGGCAGGAGACCCGGGCTCAGCGGTAGGAGACTAAGAGCCCTACCCTCTTAGTCAGACTCCCTCCTTAGTGAGACAAATGCCAAGAAAATAAGAATTGAAAACGAACGCAAAATCCAAGATGAAAGCGAAGTAGTTGTTTAATTGCCTTCTTTTCAATCCCCAAGTGAGATCCAAAAGGAAGGAAAGATAACCAACAAGGGTCGAGATTTCAGAATAGTGAATTTAGCTTAGCACCTTTTCAGAATAAGGACCGACTGAGGTCAGAAAAAGGAGAAAACACATCTCTCCAGTCCACGCACACCTTTCCCTACCTTCTATTTCAAACCAAACACAGCCTAGCATCTCTTATCCCTAATAAAGGTGCAATAGTACAAGGAAATGTATCAGTAAAATGAGAAGAAAGAATACAGTGACAGGAAATGCTGCACAATTAACAAAAGAAAGGGGGTTGTTCTTATTCTTTTTTAGGGTTGATGGGTTTTCACTTATTTCAGATGGATTCAATATTTCAATTGTTTTGTTGTTGAAAACGCGACTAGAAATTGGAATAAGGTTTTTCTAGAATCGTGGCTCTCTCGCATCTCTAAGGTGGTTTTGGCAAGGGAAGTTGAGCCTCACAAGTCACAACTAGTGGCCCGTTATGAAAATGAAAAGAGAACCAAAAAAAATGGAAAAGCAAAGAGGCTCGCTTCTAGGATTTCTCCCATAGACCCCCCCCCCCCAGCGAGGGGTTTCAGGAAGACATACAAAATCATAATAAACAACCCAGTCAACAAAACAGAAAAGACCATGTACTGGTTTGTCATCACGCTAGTTGCCAAGTGAACCAAACCAGCCATATGCACAGGAAGGATGAAATGACCAATCCCAAACTCCTAATTAGATTCACATACCCTAGAGATAACCATGTGTTCATTACCATTTAGGTCAAGCCAATAATCCTCCATGAGATCAAAATAAGATGAAGCACTCTGGAGCTGCCGGCCTAGCTACAACTGCAAGACTCCATAATTTTCTGTTCCATTCAAGTTTTTCACCGGACGATTGAACTAGCAAACCCATCCTCCTTTCTTACCCTTGAAAAGGAAACAAAGAAAAAACTGAAAGAAAGCAAGGAAAAGAGAAGACGACTAGTGAAGTACATAACAATTACATAACCAATCCGTCGATCCTTTAAAAGCTGGTGTTATGAGCAGGTTAAACACTCCGAGTGCCATTCCTTCAGGGTCACTATCTCAGTAGCTTAACCATAATATTTATGGACATTTCAGGTCAATTGCCCACAACATACAGAAAGAATGATCACAAACTATTACTAAAAGAAGGTTGGCATAAAACAAATTTATTTGATCTTCTTTCTCAGTCCTTCAAAACAGAGAACTGCCTAGAACGGCAGGAGTATGACTACACCTCCAAACAGCACCATAAGGCCAATCCAGAAGCATTGCTAGCTCACCAATTAAACCACTCGTCTTCTTTGGGAGAAATAAAAGATGCACTTAATTGACAGATGGCCTTTTCTCAGTGGTGTACGGGTAGTACTCCTTACCAGTGTCAGTTCTTGTTGTCTGACCACCAGCATCAATAACAGAAGAAGTGAAGGCCAAAGCAGCACCAGCAGAAATGGCAGTAGAAATGCTCTTTCCTGTAAAGAAATGGAAAATAGCAGGTTTGAGATAATTGATTGTGATTTTTTTATGAAAAGTAGATACTATCTCGGGTTCATACCTAAATAAAAAAAAATAAAAAAAAAAAAAGCTCCACAATAGAACATCTAGTTTCTTTGAGATTTTTCTTCCCCTTTCTGCATCTAATATAAACTTCTGACTGAGAACAAGTGAAGATTAATGAGAACAGACCACCAGCCAAATTATTAACTACATGATTTATAGATTTATCAAGAATCAAAGTTTAAGAAACATGCATCTCCAAAGTTGGTTTACTTTATTTATCCAGCAACAATAATCACTTTAAACTCCTTCACATACAGTCGTGCTTAATTTAATATTGCTATGGATCTAAAAAACAATTTTCATTGACTTATGAGACACAATTATATTTTCCTTTTGACTTTCCTTCAAGTCCAGACCTAGGATTAGGGGTCAACAAAACCTAGTGAATGGCAAGATGTCATGACTCTCAAATTCTGGAATAGGACAATTCCATCATCTAGACCAAAATACAAAAGCTTGTCCAAACCAAATACATGGACTTCCAAAGATGCTATATGAATTGGTCAACCAAGTCAGAGAGGGCCTTTTGAGTTTGAAAGACAGAGCTGGAGTTATAAGAATGCACATACTAACACTAGATTTCAATATTTCCCCTAATAAGAAAGAAAATTTGTTAAGCTAAATTTTGGTGGTGGTTTGTTGGGGAAAATTTGGTCCTAGAGGATTGATGGTATTCATGGTAAAAAGTTTCAGTTTCATTAGGCATTTTTTCATTGTATGAATGGAAAATTTTCAGGAAAGTTTAGTAAATTTTGCTCAAATTCTGGAAAGCTTAAACAAATTAAGTAAAGATATAAAATTCTTGAAAACATAGAAATTATTTATGAAACTTCGAGAAATGCTGAAAGTATAATTGCATACTAAAATAGGTCATTACTCAATATTGGTCACAACTATCTGAGGTCTTGGGAAGGGTGGACTGGATACAGACCCAACCTTTGACACTTTTTGCATAAAGAGTCTGCTCTCAGACTCGAATCCATTTTCCTACACTTGTCAGCCAGAGATTTTACCATTACACCAAGCAATGGCCCCTAACTATAATCAAGGTTCAAAGTATTGGAAACGCCAAGTGTATCGGAAAGGCAATTTTAAGAGATGTATCGGGATATGCCTTGGATACGCATGCACATCGAAGAAAAACTAAGATACGCTTGGAAACACTAAAAATACTTTAATAAATCATAAAAATACATCAACAACACAAAATTTAAGACCTCAATGAGGTGTAAATACATTAATTAATATATTCTAATGGTTTTATGAAGAAATAATTTGTAGTTAATTATAATTTCATTAAAAATCCTATGCTTAACTATAATTTATAAATAATAATTTTTGAGTTTTAATGTTTTATGGGATGGGAAAAACCCAACTCTCCTATCCAACCATAAAACATGCATTGGCACAACTGCTAAGTGAAAATATAATTAATAATTATTTATAATTAAAATAATTATCATTTATTATCTATTTCCAAAAATGATCAAAAATAAATAAAAATGATATAATATATTCAAAAAATAGTTATTAGGGAAGAAATTTCAATTGCTTCGTGGATATGATAGATCATCCATAGAATTATAATATATTCAATCATTGTAATCAAATGATAAAATATAATTAATTTTTTTTAATTCTAAAAATAAAAAAAAACAATTATTAAAGAAGAATTTTCAATTGGCTTGTGGATATGATGGATCATCCATAGAATTATAATATATTCAATTGTTGTGATCAAATGATAAATTATAATTAATTATTATTTATTTTTAAATTCTAAAAATATAAAAAATCCAAAAAAATATTGAAGAAGAATATTTAGTCTTTATAGGCAAAGAAAAAATTACATTTTCAAATTTTTTGTTAATTTATATTTTCCCCAAGTATCTTCATGAAATTTCCATAAATCTACTGATAACACAAAAAAATTGTGATTTTGAATGTAAGAAATGCAGATCAACTGATCAACATAAATTTAAACATTCAAGAAAAAAAAAAGAAATCACAAGATATTATAAAAATTTGAAAAAACTTACCTATTTGTGCCATATTTTTTCAAATTTTGAAAAATCTTCAAAAAAAAATTATCAATAACTCTGAAAATTTTCATTAATTAAAAAACTTTAGGATACAACAAGAAGTTGTGAAAGAAATCAGCTTTAGTAAGCTGACCCGGGACTAGACCAGTTCATGGACCAGGTAGCCTAGCGAGCCGGCCTGGCCCAACCCGATCTAAGTCGGGCTTGGACAAGGTTTCAGGCCCTCGAGCCCAACTTTTTTTGGGCCGAGCTCAGGTTTTCTCAAAAAAGCTCGACCCGAGCTCGAGCCCAACTTGATAATGTATTATATTAATAAGAATATATTTTTCTTTATTTTTCTTCTCTTTTTTCAAGTAATAATGAGACTTTTCATTATTTTTTTAGGTTTTGAGGTCCTTTAGTATAAATAAAACAGCTTTTAATTGAATTAAAAGGAAAAAAATCTTATTTTCCAAATTTCTAACCGAGCTCGGGTTCGGGCCCGAGCTTCGAGCTTTATATGAGGGCTAGACTTGGGCTCAAGACCTAGGCCCGATGGTCGGTCTGGGCTCGAGCTCGGGCCTAAACATATTCTATTAATGTAGAGGCAAAACCCGGCCCGGCCCAACCCGTGAACAGGTCTACCCAGGACAAAATTACAAATGTGCCCAAAACATATGTTCTTTGAACCCCTTGCTTTGCTAAACTATCTGCCAAACTGTTGGCAAATCTCCTAGCCCATCCCACCTGGATTGACATGTTCCTTGACATCCATTTAAATCTTCAAAAATCATTCTTCAACTGCTATGTCACCCCTTCGCCTTTCTATAACCATTTTACCACAGTTTTTTAGTCTCCCTCGATGATCAGTCTATTAATACCGAACTCCTTAGCCTTCTCAACCCCATATGCTGCAACTAGAAACTCTGCCCTTGCCACATCACCCTACTCCACAGGACCGGAGTACAGAGCAATAATGTTTCCATTTTCATCTCTAATGGCCCCCCAATGCTTGAAGGGCTTGGATTACCCACACAACTCCCATCAAAGTTGAGCTTCTTCCAACCATCTGTTGGAGGAGACCATGCCTCAAAAAATTGTTGTCTCGTAGATGAAGAGGCAGCAATAAGTCCCCAAACCCTAAAAAAGTCTTCGACCTTAAAAGTTGAAAACAACTTAAAGCTTTTTACCCAATATGCCACCCTCAATGCTATTGTTTCAACTAAAGCTTCCTTACATTTTTCTTTTCCTTCAAATATTCTATCATTTCTTTCCTCCCAAAAGTCCAAAGTATTGTTGCTCTAGTATACCTCCATGGAACCCTACCCTCCTTTTCATACCACTAATACCATTAGGGCTGAATAAACCTTCCAACTTGTCAGGAGAAGACCACCTGCACCCAAAAAGAGAAGTAAACTAATTCCGAATAAAACTGACAAATGGGCAAGATATTAAAGGTGGAAAGCAGCCTCACCACTCAATTTACACAAGACACACCAGTTGGGGGACAAGCACCAATTTGGTCCTTTCCTTCGAAGTACATCAAAGGTATTAATACAACCATGAAATACTTCCCAACAAAAAGCATTGATTTTAGGGGGAGTAGGAGGGCACAAATTTCTTTGACTGGGAAAGGATGAAAAAAGGGAGTGGCAACCAACGATTGTAGAAGAGATTTACAAGAAAACAACCCGTCAGAATTAGGACCCCAAATCCTAGAGTCTAACCCACCTTCCCCCAAGAATAATGAATTCAGCAATCCTAACAGCTCGGACACTACAAGAATTTCAGACTCTCTAAGGTTTCTGATAAAGCCAAAGTTCCAATTCAACCCTGGAAGTGAGATGGATGACTTAGGAAGTCTGCAATAGGCCTAACCTTGAACCTAGACAGATCACAAAGAGAAGGAAATTTCTCACCCAAAGAAGTATTCCCAATTCACACATCCTCCCAAAATCTGATTTTACTACCAGAAGACAAGTCATACCTAATATGATTTAGGAAGGTAGGGAGAACATCATGGATGGCCTTCCAAGGAGCAGCCAAGGTAGCCCTACGGAGACATCCAGCATCCTATCCGTTGCTCGACATGCCATGAATGCTTGCAACAACTTTGTGCCATAATTTCTCATTTTCATTTGGAAACCTCCAAAGCCATTTGCAAAGCAGAGCCTGATTCTTCAACCTAACATTACCAATTTCCAAGCCCCCTTCCACCTTCAACTTCCCCACCTTTTCCCATCTAACCAAATGATCCTTCTTTTTTTCCCTGGCTCCCAAAGAAAATCCCTCATGATTTTTCAATTTTCCTCACTATCCCTTGTGGCATCCTGTAGTACACTAGAAGATTTGCTAAGGTAGACTTGATTAGAGTTATTCTCCCCCACCCCCAATGAGATATAGTTCCTTTTCCACCCCGCCAAACGTTTCTCTATCCTTTCCACCACCAGAGACCAAAAACTAGCAGAACTAGGGCTGTGTCCAAGGGGTAAGCCCAAGTATTTCAATGGTCACTCTCCTTTCTCACAGCCTAGGGAATCTGCCAAAAATCTCACTTCATCCTCTTCAAACCAATAAGTTATTTGACCAATTAATCCTCAAGTTAGACATCCTCTCAAAGAGTTTCACAACCAGCCTCGGATTTTCTACTCCCTCCCTACTTTCTCCATCACAAAAAATAAGAATATCATCTGCAAACTGTAAGTGAGTGACCAAAACGTTATCCCTCCCAACTGACCAACCCCTGAATGGTTGCACACAATTTTCTCTCGAAATCAATTTACTTAGGGCTTCAGAAATCAAAGTAAATAGAAAAGGAGAAAGGGGGTCATCCTGCCTGAGCCCACGGGATCCTTCAAAGAAATCATACACTGACCCATTAACTATTACTGAATAGTGACTAGTTTGTAAACATCCCTTAATCCATTTACACCATAAATTTCCAAAGCCACACCTCCTCATAATATCAATCAAGAAGTTCCAATCCACTAAATCATAGGCTTTTTCCAAGTCCAGTTTAATAGCCACTCCTTTCCTCTTTAATCTCTTTTGAGCCTCCACACATTCATTGGCAATTAAGATTTGATCAATAATCTATCTATCCTGCACAAAGGCCACTTGAGCTTGAGAAACAAGTGAGGGGATCACCTTCTTAATCGTCAAAGACAACACCTTTGCTATCACCTTGTAAATACTGGTGACTAGACTTATTGGTTTGAAATCCCCTAGCTGGTTGGCATTGTTCTTCTTTGGGATCAATGCTAAAAATGTAGAGTTCATTCCTGGACTTATCACCCCTCATCTATAGAATTCATTGAACACTGATCATATCTCATTTAATTATGTCCCAACAGTTGGAGATTCTTTAGGAACTTTTGGCCTTCCCACATTAGAGGCTTGTCCAAGCTATTCCACCAAACCTTGACTTTCTCTTTAAAAATCTGGGTGAGCCACATATTTTCAAATCTAAAGGGAGATGGGCCACCATCACTTCTCAAACAAACAAATGGGCCAATGGTCTGAGGTAATTCTAGGTAGATTTCTCCCAACTAGCCCTAGCCAATGCTCTTCCCAATCGAGTGAAACTAAAAACCTATCAAGCTTGGATAGAGTAGGAGTTGTTTGAAGGTTTGACCAAGTATAGCAAGATTGCCCTAGAGGAATATCTCTCAGCTCAAAAGCTTCAATAAAGGAATTGAACTTTCTCATGCTCGATGTAGTTCTTTGCCTACCCCCAGTTGTCTCACTCACAAATCTTACTACATTGAAACCTCCCCCTATACACCAAGGTCCTTCCTGGAGTCCCCTAATATCCCCAAGCTCCTCCCACAATTTTTTCCTTTCTCTATTTGAGTTTGGCATGTAGACATTTGTGAGAACCCATTCAAATTCGTCATGCACACCCTTCAACTTAATAGAAATTGAGAATCTGCCCACTAATTCTTCCAAACATTGAATTGCTTCTTCTCTCCACATTGTTATAATAATCCCCAATGCACCCCATGAGGGAGCAAAGCTCCAATTAATATTCCTCTCTCCCCACATCCTCCTTATCCACTTCTTGTCTAATCCCTGAAATTTGGATTCTTGAATTAGAACAAAATCCGGTCTCTCCTTCATCAATACCACTTTGATTACTCCTCTTTTTGTGGCACTTCCTAATCCCCTTACATTCCAACTAATAATCTTCATGAGCACACCAAATACATCAGACCTCATCTAGCCTATAGGCCCCCTCTCCTTCTCCCTCCCCTAGCACTAAAATCTTTATCCCTTTCCACGTCACTGATGAGTTTTTCAACTTCATTTAGCTTTCTTCTCCTTTTGCCCCCTTTTTCTTAACTTACTTTGTCTTGAAGTTTCCTTTCTTTGATTTTTTCCACTTTCAACCCCACTTTATCAGCCAAGTCCACCACTGGGTCCCTTGCGCTCTGATCTTCTTGGCTTCTTTTACTCTCTCTCTCCTTATTTCCTTTCTTCCCCTTATCTGAAACCCTCCTGATGTAGGCGCACATGGCAGACCCAATGGCATAGGCTGAATTGCATCCTAGTCGTCTGCTCATAACTAACTCCAAGCAGGTTCAAGTATAAATAAGTGGCATCACTCCCTAGGCAAGCTATCTTGGCATTTACTGCTCTAAGCTCTCCAGCTTCCTGGTGACCCCATATGAGCTATTCTACTCAAGCCTCGTCCGACCACTTATTGTGCCCTTGCTAACTTGATCATCGAAGTCTCCATCCCTAAAGTAACACCTAGGGCCTCTGACGTGCTTCTTCCTCTACAAGTCGGACTTGCAAGCCCTCGGCTCTATCAGCCCTCAAACACATCAGCAAGCCCTCATCTCGAAAGTGTAATTACAGTTTTGCCCTCGACCCATCCTTGGTAGCAACACCTCCCAACCTCCTCATCTCTCAACCCTTCTTAGGATTGATTCCTTTTGGTGATTTCTTTTTCCCCATCCGTACCCAACCCCCTATCAGTCACTACTACTTCCTTAATCTTCTGCAACCTTTCACCCCTAGCCTCAGACACACCCACCCTCCTTTCTCACCAACTTCACCTCCTAATCCCCTACTTGTCTCTCCTTCTGCTAGCAGATTCATGGGCAAATCATAGACAAAGATGGGAGCTGAAGAGTTTGTAGGATCATTAAAACACATATTAGCATCAAAAACTAAACCAATAGAGTTGCTAAGATTACTAGAAGGTTGAGAAGTAGATACAACAGGAGTTTTAGTAACAAAAGCTTCAGCACCTTGTTCCTTTTTGGTGCCTCTCCAAACCCCCAACTTCAGTTCTAATTAGATGGGAAGGCTTCGAAGGAGTATTTGATTTTTTTTATTAGTAACAAAAAACTTTATTAATGATGTGAAGATTTGTGAAACTTTAGATACAACAGGGAGAGGTAAAATGTCTTAACTCCCCACCAACAGAATACAATGAAAGAAAGTTAAAAATTAGCACAAAAGATAGACTCCCTATTCACCCCCTGCTTGGCTAGCCCATCTGCAAATGAGTTAGTAGTCCTCTTCACCCAATTGTATTGTATCTCAACATCCCTACCCAGCCAAATGAATTTTTTCTTTTCATTGCTATAGCTCCACAAACCACTGTCCTCTTCCTTCAGCCAACTAATCACCACCTTCGAGTCACCTTCCAGTACCAAACGTCTGATACTTAGTTCCCTTGCTCTTTGTATTCCTTCTAGAGTTGCAAGGATCTCAGCCCTAAGAGAGCCTCCTTCGCCAATGGGGCTTGAGAACAAAGCAATAACACTCCCTTCCTCATTCCTGAATACTCTCCCAATCCTAGAAGGCCCTGGATTCCTCAAACTACTGCCATCAAAATTCAGTTTTATAAATCCAAAGGGAGGAGGGGACCAGGAGGGACTAAGAGTCCTCTTACACAAAGCAGAGGTAGCTATCTCTTTCCAATTTCTTAATAAGTCAACCACAGAAAAGTCTAAGAACAGCTCCATAGATTTTAGCCAATGGACAGCCCTTAAAAGTATTAGGTCTAATAGATCTTCCAGGGTTCTTTCCATGTCTGAGAAAATTCGTGAGTTTCTTTCTACCCACAAGGACCAACACAGAGCTGCCCTAATGCTCCTCCACATAATCTTCCCTCTCTTCTTAGGCCATTTGAAAAACATAGGAGAGAATAGACTTTGGGCACTCTCGAGGGGATTCGAAGAACACCCAAAGAGGGAGAGAGCCCACTCCCATACAGATTTAGTAACCTTACAAGAAACCATAACATGGTAACCAGTTTTCCCATCAGCTTTACATAGAGTACACCTATTAGGAAGTAAATAAGAATTGGTCTCTTTTTTTTGAAGTAAATCATTTGTGGTAATTCTTTCTAGGAAAATTTCCCAATAAAAACTGCCAACCCGAGGACGAATGGGCTTGCTCCAAATTTCTTTGCCCCTTGAAGAGAAGACAAGTTCACTACTACAAGCGACCCTCCACATAGTACTACCACTTGAATAAAAGCCCAACCAGCTTTATTTGAATAGACTCCACTTCCTCCAACTCCAACTCCTTGTAGGATGGGTTCCAGTTCTGCAACAAGGCCCAACCCTCTCGTGTTTGTATTCTTGTTGTGACCTCAAGAGAGCGACCAAAATCCAAAATAGCTGTCGTCTTCTCAAACGGGATCAGGAAAGCTTGTTCTATCAATGGAAGCGTCTTCATGACATCAATTAATACTCCATTCCAGTCTACCACTTCCTCTTCGAATCTCATTACCTTTCTTTTTCACCAGTACTCCAAAGTTCCATCTATTACCAACTTTGGACACACAACGGCTCCACTCACACCTTTATTTTTTTCTTTCCCCCCCTCTCCAATCTGTGAGATTGCTAGGCTTTTATCTGTTGTGATTTCTTGTGCTGACATTTTATATACTTGGGTAGGGGTGCTTGTTTTTCTTTCCAATCCCCACCTCCTTTGCTCAAAATCATCTATAGCTCCTGCAACCATAATCCAACCTTGTTTCCTTTTTGCTTCTGGTATACAAATCACTTGCTTCTTTCCATTTCCAAACACCTCAGTTAGCTGAATGAAGGTACCCTTGTTATTACTTTTCTTCTCCACCAGGAATCTTTTTCTACCACAAGTCAACTCTCCTTTCCATCAAGAAAACCTTTGAACCAGCAAATCACCTCCCTCCCCAAAACTACTAGAGCTCTCTTATCTTCTCCAATTGTAATCATTGAACGTCCACCAAATACTTCCAAAAGAAATGTTTTCTTTTCCACAACAATTATCTTCCTCCACTTTGTCGCCGGCAAGAACCTTTACTTCATCGTCATGGTCAAAGGTTAAGAATCAACGGTGGATAGCTTTGACAGAGCACACAACAGCTCATGATAAGTCTTCTCTAGGGGTGGATTCGAGCCGAGCCGAGCCAAATAGTATGAGGTTTGAGTTCGGCTCAAGATTGTTCTACAAGGCTCGAGCTTGGTTTGAGCCAAAACCTTGAGCTCGAGCTCGGCTCGAGTCAAAAATTCATAAGCTTGAGCTCGACTAGGCTCAAGCTCAATTTTGAGAAAAAATGTTTTATAAAAATAAAAAGTTATATATATAAATATTTTTATTTGATATTTTAAAAAATTAAAAATTATAATAATTAATAATTATAATAATTTTATTATATATTATTTTCTATAAATTTATTTTATATATTAAAATATATATATTCGAGCCGGCTCGAGAGCCAAGCTCTAGTAGGCTAGAGCTCTTCATAATCGAGCCAATGAATTGGGCTCGAAGCTCGGCTCGTTGCCACTCCTAGTCTTCTCAAAGCCACATTTTCATTCTTGATAGCCCCCCACCCCACCTCCTGTAATCTTCAAGAAAATTAACAATTTTGTTGCTTCAGCCCACATTTTTTTAACCTTCAAAAAAATTAACAATTCACACTTGTTTAATGCAAATTTTTGCAAATCTAGCACTCTAGGAATGAGGTTTCGAGTTTTAGAGTCATTTGGGGGTGAAAGAAGGCTTATTTCAGGAAAAAAGAAAATTGCTTACCCCCTTTTTTTTGTTTTTGGCCATATCCTTTTTGTCAATATGCTACAAATATGCCCCCGATACGGTCCAATACAGGTCCGACACGCATGAAAAAATTACACCCAATTTCCATGCATACCCCATATCTGTTTTTCAAAGATATATCGGGGCGTATCATATCGATATCAAAATTTTAAACCTTGAGTATAATAACATATTAAAAACAACATCATAAGATGACTCATAATGAGCATATACAAGTATGGGTCATGTGCAATGAAAAACTATGCACAATCAGGCTAGGAACAACAAAAGGATTCCTAAGAAAACACAAAAAATAGCACTCCCAAGTAGAGGTCTATACAAACAGTGTGTGTAATCCAAAAATAAAAAACATGACATGGAATCTTATAGAACTATGATTCAACTATCCACAGGCTGCCAGCCAAGAGCCAAGGGTAGCTATAACCCTCTGAATCACTCCTTCCTGTCACATAATCTTTTTCTCATTGATAAATCTGGGACTACAAATTCATGACAGAAAATCTTAGGTTTCCATCTATGTAAACACAATACCAGGTTTTTTAGACCTTAAGCTTTACCAAACAGACAAACAACAGTTTCAACCAACTCAATACTTTCCTTCTTAAGCAGTACAAAGAAAAAACCAAAAGTAGCTTATTAGTAGAAATTAACAAAATAAGAAATAAAGAAAAACACTTTGACGAGCTTAGTTGATATTTTGGTTAAAACTGAAGTTTTCAAAAAAGATAGAAGAAAAAATGAGGATATGATAGATCATAATAGAGAAATTTAATTTGGGTTGTGCTGTTATAGTCAAACCAGACAAACCATCCAAACTGGAGATTGCTTCAAATCAGTGTTTTAAAAGGCGTGGGAGGTGTATGCCTAGAGGCATGCCTCCAAGCAAGGCGTCCCCAAAATGTCCTAAGCGTATGCCAGAGGCGTTGACACCTCTGAGGCATACGTCTCAGGTGAAAGAGGCGTACAGCTCATACACTTTTTTATGAGGTGTGCTAGAGGCGTACACTCCATGTGCCTCATGCACACCTCATATAAAAAGACAAAAAAAAAGAAAAGAAAAAGAAAAAAAAAAAGGAAAAAGGAAAGGAAAGGAAAGGAAAGAAAAGAAAAGGGGAAAGAAAGACCCCCTTTCAACTAGTGCTATGCATCTTCGTTCTTCTTAATATAAAAGGTTTTTATTAAAAATAAAGAAAAATGAGGTCCTCCTTCCTCTTCTTCCTCCTCACCCCACTCCTCTTAAGAAGGCTTATGCCTCCTTGTGTTCGGGAGGCTTACGCCTCTTACGTTCTGAACTAGGCCTCACGTCAAACCTCCGTGTTTTAAAACATTGCTTCAAATTATGCATCTTATCAAAAGATTCAAAACTATTGTTAGAGCAAGAAATCAAGTTGCGTATAAGCTCTTTCAATACTATGAATGTTATAAAAAAAAAAAACAAAAAGAGAGAGAGAGAGAGAAACTACTATTAGAGCAAGAAATCAAATTGCAAATAAGTTCTTTCATGATTTATGAAAATTTGCATCACAGTCTAGAAACAAACAACAAGGATGAGAAGAAACTTTTACCTTTGAAACCCAAAATAGAAGACCCAGCAACAAAACCACCCACTGCTCCATTAATAAAGTCTCTCTTCATCCTGTAATTCTGCACCAACTGCTCCACGCCTATGTAAACTCCTCCAATTGCAGCAAAGGTCAGCCCATAATTACCCATCATTTTCAATGTCCTTATAAGCCCGGGAAGCGCAACACTTCTTTCAACACGAGGCACATCATACCAAGTAGCAACAATCGTTCCCCAAATAGTGCCCGCAACTAAACCCGTGGTTGCTCCTTTAATCGTCTTCATTGTTGAACTGTCTTCTTCCTCTAAATACCTACGTTCTGAAGGGTCCATGGCTCTCTTCTAAACCGATCACACTACAAACAACCTAAAACATAAGAATGCGGATGATAAAAGGTGCATTCCAACATCCTAAGCCACGAACATATGATTCATAAAACAGATAACTGAAGAAACCGAAAACGCAACTAATCAAAAAACTGCAACATGGATATAGTTAAACCTCAGACATCAAATTAAGAAACCCTAGGACTACAAATAGGATAAATCCCGTGATCATAGGCTAAATTCAAAATATGTTATTAAGGGCATCCAAGTCGATAATTGATAATGGAAACTTAAATAAATAAAGCAATCTGAACAACTACATCAAGGCCATTGCTACTGCTAATTTGCTTAAGGTCACCTGCATCCAGATGCATAATGTTCATCCATCAAATAAATCGAATCAAGTGAAGCTGAAAATAGGATAAAGTCAGTTGATTCTATGGATTGAATGAAACCTAGAAACCAAGAACAAATGGATTAAAAGAGAAAGCAATCGCATAAAAGGAATGGACCCTGCATTTATCTCCGAAAAGAGCAATTGGAGTAACAGACAACAAAATCATGGAACTTGTATATGATAAGATACTAACGAATTGAAATCTTAGATAAGCCATCTTTTTCACTTGATTTACACACATTCCTATACTGCAGATGAGAAGAATTATAGTTGATGAAAACTTACAGCAAAAGGAGAGGAGGAAGTGAGTGTCTGGTAGAGCGTTACTTAATTTCTTTGCGATGAGCGACGGCCTTTCTCCCCTTTCCCCTTGCACAATACCCTACCTAAAACTTGCAATTACCAAACTACCCGTGAAATCGGAGTGGGAGGTGGATTTTGCATGTGGTTCGGATCTCATACGATGTAGATGCATACGACGATCCAAACCCGATAATTACGAGTACCAAAATATGGATCTGATCATCTGAATTGGAGTTCTGGTAAACCCGCTTGCTTTCATGCGCTATTTTTAGAATTTTAGTCCCGCAACTAGGGCTGTTCACGGGTCGGGTTGGGTTGATTTACTGTAGTTTTTCCAACCGACCCAACCTGATCGGGTTACCTGACATAGAGACCGAATCCGATCCAGTGTTAAGCAAAACCAACCTGGTCGGTTTTAATCGAGTTGGGTCGGTTTCGGTCAGTTTCGATTCTAAGTTCATCCCTATGATAAAATCTTGATATTTTTAAAAACAGTCATAAATTGAACATCATTTCAGCCATCTCCTATAATAAAATTTAAATAAAAAGCTAATCACAAAAGCTATTCATTAATCACTATTCACTAATCCAAGGTTTCTTGCGACCATTCAAAAACTAGGTGGCCCGATGGGTTTTGGAACTTTATGTTTGAACTAGGAACTAAATCGGTTCGGTTCAGGTCGATTTCGATTTTCTTGTATAAAAACTGAACGAACCCAAATCATCGGTTTAAAAATTTGCACAACCCGACCCGACATGTGCTAATGAAAATCTGACCAACTCGGATTGGGTCGATCCGGTTGGTTGGTTTGGGCCTTATTATGAACAGCCCTACCCGCAACCCGCAACCTAATTTCAAGCTTGCGTTATGTCGTCACACCATTCAGTACTCACTACTCACCATTGGGAATTTGCGACTCCAGTTAAGCTTTCACATTATTGACATGTTATGCTTACATAGTAAGGGTGAGTGAGCATGGGTCGGTTTGCTTTTGCCTGCTTTAAAGTTTTTTGTTTTTTCCTTTGTGATCCCAATTCCAAGGTCTACGTTAGGACCTTTGGATCGGATCCTATGATTCAGTTAGAAATCGGATCGGATCAAGTTCACCCCTATTTAATCTGATGTATTATATATTTATAAATGTAAATATATATAATACATATATATATATATATATTATTTATTTATAATTATATTTTTATAAATTTGTTATATTATTTATTTTTTATAAAAAATGTGTATATATATGATGAAAATAATTAAATAAATACTTGTATTTTTGTTTTTATTTATTTAAATTAGTATATTTTATTTTTTCTTTTAATAATTTATTAATTTAAAAAAAACAAGACAAATCAAATCAGATTCAATAGGATTCGAATTCAGATCGAGTCCTATCACATCTGGTAGGATCTTTGGATCAGGTTTGTACCTGACATAAATAGTGTCGGGTCATATTCAAATATACTCTAATTCGAATCCGATCCGATCTTTTTGCATCCCTACATGATAATTTGTTGGAAGGGGATTCAAAATTTCAAGAATTTGACATCCTTCCCCTTTGGTTTTATTTTGCCTTTATTTAGTTTTGTTTTTGTTCTTCAGATTTGGAAAGTGAAACAATAAGTTCCATTCTGCATTCTAATTACATTTTTATAACACAATTTTATCATAAACACTGCATATTTCAAACCCATACGATCATTCGGTCTCAAAGAAAGTAAAACATAACCCAAAAACACCTAAGGCTCAATTTGAGAAGACTGCAAATACAAATGTGCATAGTGTAAATGAGTAAATCCTTGTATTTTGTATTGCTAAATCCGTATTTGCACTTTACAGAACTGTATTTGTACTCTTCCCAAACTAAGGCTAAATAAAATAATACATGATCCATGATCCAACTTTACACATATTTTCATAATTTAGTCAAATACATTTTCAATGCAAATAGGATTTAATTGTCAATCAACCCAAACAATGCAATATAATTAATATATAATTCATTATTTAAGTCCATACACTAGGTTCAAATATATTTATACTAAAAAGTGGGTACTTGTGTTGATTTTTTTTTTTATTTTTTATTTTTTGCAAATCCAAAAATCCCAATTGAATCTTAATTACACAAGTGCATAACACGTGCCCCTACACTGCTTACATCAAAAGTCAAATTTTCTAACCAAGAAAAGGAAACCAATCTTGCCATCTTGCAAAGCTGATTCCAGTAAGGCCAATCAAGATTGACCCTTTATTTTGAATTGGATAGGATAAAACCCCGGGCCCTATAACTGGTTTGGGTCGGAATCAGCTCCAGTGATTTAGAACCAAACCGACCCAATTACTCACCCCTACCCGGAGGTGTTGAAGAAGTAAATAACGGCTTGGAATGGAAACAACCAAGATAAGTCAACGGGTCGGCTGGGTTTGGTTGCACTACAAACAATGTTAATGAATTGGGTTCCAACCACCAAGTAGGCTCAACCAGAAACCCGAGTACTTCCCGCTTCATCGAGACATCACCAGCATAAAACGAATTGAGTTGGCCAGAGCCAAGGCGATGAATTAGACGATGCCAAGAGCGCTCAGGGAGTCAATAGGACAGCAATCCAACGCAGAGATACAATATCACAAGAATAGCCACCACCTTGGACTTGTGTCGAGGAGGTAAGGCAACTGCTCACAGGTAATCGATGTTTTGTCCAAGTGATACATAAGGGCTAATAGTGTGGATTAGATTGGAGGGACAGTTTTTCGGTGGGTGTGTGCCAAGTTTGACAGAGCCGTCTGCTATGAACGAACACGAACAATTTTCATGGTTTTTCTTCTTCTACTTTGGCCTTTCCTTTTGATTTGATTTAATTTTGGCTTCCCTGTCACTAATGAGGCGTTGTTACTCCACTTTCGTAACGGCTACAAAATTCAAAAGCCCACTAAACTCAAAACACCAACTTCTCGCTTTAACCGACTCCTGCAAATCCATGGACCAAATGAAGCAAGCTCATGCCCTATTGGTCACCACTGGCCTTATCCTACACCCCATCCCTGCAACTAGACTTCTAAAACTCCTGACCCTTTCAAGCTTCGCCTCTCTTCCTTATGCCCAATTGCTCTTTGATCAGATTCCTTCACCCGACCTCTTCATCTACAACACCATGATCAAAGCTCATGCAAGCACGACTGATTCCTCTTGCAGCTCTCTTTTAATTTTCCGATCGATGCTCCGAGACTCGAGTCTTGTACCCAACCAGTACACCTTTGTTTTTGTTCTCAAGGCTTGTTCTCAGGGATTAGGAATTCGGGAAGGTCAACAAGTTCGTGTTTACGCAATGAAGGTTGGGTTGGAAAGCAATGTGTTTGTCACGAATGCTTTGATCCAGATGTATGCAAATTGTGGGTCGGTGGATGATGCGAGAATGGTGTTTGACTGGAGTGCTCAGCGGGATTTGTTTTCTTGGAATTTAATGATTGGTGGCTATGTAGGATCCGGAGACGTTATTCACGCTAAAGAATTGTTTGATGCAATGCCCGAAAGAGATGTCGTCTCTTGGAGCACAATGATTGCAGGTCTTGTACAGGTAAATAGGATTTATTGCGTTTAAAGTTTTTTTTTTTCAATTTTTGGCAATGAATATTTGTTGTAGGTAGGCTAGTTGTCGTGATGACTTCTTTGAAAACTTCACTAGTTGTCTTTAGGTGGGTTGCCTAATTGAGGCTTTGGAGCTCTTCCGTGAGATGCTGCAAACAGGCCCCAAACCAAACGAGTTTACCTTGACAAGTGTTCTTGCAGCCTGCGCAAATCTGGTGGCACTGGATCAAGGTAAATGGATCCATGTGTATATAGACAAAGTTGGGATCAAGATGAACGAACAGTTACTTGCTAGCCTCATCGACATGTATGCAAAGTGTGGTGAGATAGAACTTGCTTCCAATGTTTTTCATGGTGAAGCTGGTACTAGGAAAACAGTTTGGCCTTGGAATGCCATGATTGGTGGGTTTGCGATGCATGGACTCTCCCACGAAGCAATTGATCTTTTTGAACAGATGAAGATGAAAAGTATAGCTCCCAACAAAATCACATTTGTTGCCTTGTTAAATGCATGCAGCCATGGAAAGTTGATTGAAGAGGGGAAATGGTATTTCAAGTCCATGTCTAGTTGCCATGGGATTGAGCCAGAAATTGAGCATTATGGATGTATGGTAGATCTTCTTGGCCGTGCTGGGCTACTGAAGGAGGCAGAAGAAATCATATTAGCCATGCCCATGGCTCCAGATGCTGTCATATGGGGAGCGTTACTTGGAGCCTGTCGGATTCATCGGGATACAGAAATGGGAGATAGAATAGCAAAGGCAATCAAAGAATTAGATCCTTACCATGTGGGCTGTCATGTTCTACTGGCAAACATGTATTCCTCATCCGGGAGATGGAAAGAAGCTAAAGCTGTTAGAGAGAAAATTGAATCTGGTGGCACAAAAAAGACTCCTGGTTGCAGTTCTATTGAATTGAATGGGGTGTTCCATCAGTTCCTTGTGGGAGATCGTTCACACCCTCAAACTAAGCAGATTTATTTATTCTTGGATGAAATGGCTATGAAATTGAAGCTTGCTGGGTATGTGCCAGAACTAAGAGAAGTATTGCTTGATATTGATGATGAGGAAGATAAGGAGACTGCTCTATCAAGGCATAGTGAGAAGTTAGCAATTGCATTTGGGTTGATCAACACAGAACATGGAACCCCAATTCGTATAGTGAAGAACTTGCGCGTGTGTCAGGATTGCCATCAGGCAATACAGTTCATTTCCAAGGTTTATGAAAGAGAAATTATTGTTAGAGACCGAATTAGATTTCACCATTTCAGGAATGGACAATGCTCTTGCAGAGATTACTGGTAGATTGCAGAGTGGTAATGTATCATTTGATCAAAATTGATGCTTTTAATTATTTTTCACATCCAACCCATGTTTACATATGGAATTCCAACTCGTCTGAGTATAACGTACAGTGGCAGAAGGATTTAACCAACATATACTGGCTTCTTTGCACCCATTGAACAAAAGGTTCAACTCAGGTCTTTCACTCTCCAAAAAACTCTGACCATTGGTTTATTCTGCTGCTTCACAACGCACGTGGGAGAGTGGAGATTGAAAGAGATGTACCCTGTTGTATTCGTATTTGTACAGAATACACACTTCAAGGTTTGGTTCTTTATTGTACTCTTTCACACTGTTGGACGCATTGGTCCTATTGGAAAGTCAATTCCATTCGGATTAAGAAATAAAACTCCTTCACATTCTTCTTTTATTCTTCTTATAATTCGCAGGCTCAAGCACGAGAGAATGAGAAAGCAAATATATACAAAAACAAGATACTCTTCTAATCCTCCTAACAGGAAATATCTTTTATTTTGATTAGTGATCATGTTCTATATCGCACAGCACCCAGATGTGAAACAAATTGCATTCTAACCTACTTCCAGAAAACCGCCTTATATTTACTCACAGGTAACAGCTGCTTTTAATGCTTTCATTGCCTGCCTGTTTGGTTGGGCTTTCCCATGGCGACTTTTAGCCTGGACGTTATATAAGCAATGTTTGGTGAAAATTCCCAAAAGCCTGAATTTGCTTTCCTTCAAGGCTTCAACCGAGAAAACAGGGCTTTGAAGTTTCTTTTAGTGGCTTATCTGAAGTAGCTCAGTGAAAACAGCTCAACCAAAATTTTAGCCCTCCCAAATTCACAGCTAAAATAGCATCAGCTTGGGCAAAATGTCAAGTATGTCACGGATCTCTTGAATAGTCAGAACTTCCCCCATTTCCTTGGCCAATTTTCCATAATTCAGGAGCAACCCATGTCTGATACCTAATTATAAATACCCAACTCCCCCTCGCCCCCAAGGAAAACTTTAGACTCCGTTTGGTTTGTGGGAAGATTTGGGTGGGATGGGAAAAGATAGGATGAGATGGGAAGTGTAAAAATTTAACTTTCAAGTGTTTAGTTTTAGATGGAAAAATAGTAGGAAAATTATCCAACACAAAATAGAGATCTCGGAGGTTCAATCCGCCCTCATCGCCGGTGAATGCCTACCAAGGATCGTCATCAACGGTGTTACCTCGTGCGAAACTGGAATTGCCAACAGCGGCGTTACCAGCATATGCAGAGGGAGGATGAAGACGAAACCAGTAGCGGCAGATCTGGGTTCCTGAAACCATCTGTTGCCGGTTTCCTTATAACCTTAATTCCCAAAAAGAATAATGCCAGACACCCCAAAGATTTTTGGCCAATTAGCATGGTGACAAGCGTCTATAAGATTCTGGCAAAAGTGCTCTCTAGGAGGATTAAAGTAGTTCTCCCCTCTCTCGTTAGCCAAGCATAAGGAGCCTTTATACAGGATAGACAAATTACAGATCAGATTCTTATTGCAAACGAGAGTGTGAAAGAGATAAGGAGATCGAGCAGGAAAGGATTTGTTTGCAAGCTGGACTTTGAGAAAGCATATGACTTAGTGGATTGGAATTTCCTGTTTGAGATGTCAAGAAGACGTGGATTTGGGGATAAATGGTGTAGTTGGATAAGAGGATTCTTAAATTCTTGTCGTTATTCAGTGTTGGTGAATGGGGTGGTTAAGGACTTTTTTCCAACCAATAGAGGCTTAAGACAAGGGGATCCATTCTCCTCTTTCCTCTTTACACTTGTTGTTGATGTCTTTAGTAGGATGATCTCCAAAGCAAATGAGGAGGGCCAAATAAAGGAATGGAGAATAGGGAGCAGAGAGGTATTCCAGTAACTCACATTCAGTTTGCTGATGATATTGTTATTTTCTGTGAAGGGAATGAGTTGAGCAAAGTGGAGAACCTTAAGATTTTAATAAGTACTTTTGAGAGGGTCTCCAACTTGAAGGTAAACTTTGATAAAAGTTGTGTAGCTTGAGTAAACTTGGAGAATAGGGAGATTGAATCCATTGCAGAATGCTTAGGTTGCAATATTTCTTCTTGGCCTTTGACATACTTAGGGCTACCCTTAGGAGCCAACCCTAAAGAAAGTAGTTTCTGGGCCCCTATTGTGGAGAAGTTTGACAAGTGCTTGGCGGCTTGGAAAAAGAATTACATTTCAATAGGGGGTAGGCTGACTTTAATTAAGGCTACACTTGCCAACCTTCCAACCTACTTCCTTTCAGTGTTCATGATTCCTCTAAGGGAGACTAAGAAACTGGAGAAGAGAATGAGGGACTTTCTATGGGAACCAGGAGAAGTGAAAAATGACCACTTGATCATATGGGAGATAGTTAACAGACCAAAGGAAGAAGGGGGGTTTAGGGATAGGGAACATAGTGCTGAAGAATATAGCCCTTCTAGGGAAGTGGCTATGGAGATGGCCCTGAAAGAGAGAGAGAGAGAGAGAGAGAGAGAGAGAGAGAGAGAGAGAGATATTATGGCATGAGGTGGTGGCAAGCGTTCATGGTTGTGCAGGAAATGGTTGGGATTCTGGAATATCTCGCCAAGCTATCCTTACTACACCTTGGAAGGCTATACATGGTATTCTCCCTCGCTTCCTCAGATTCATCAGGTATGATGCTTGTTCTGGTAATGCTATTTTGTTATGGGAGGATATTTGGGTGCGTACTCAACCTCTCAAAGATTGTTTCCCCTCGCTCTATTCCATTTTCCTTCACAAATTTGAGCCAATTGCAACTTTTCTCCCGAGCCCGTTAAACCCTTTATCTTTAAACTGGGACTTTGGGTTTCGTAGAGGGTTAAGGGATGGTGAGTCGATTTGTGTTATTGAGCTAATTCATTTACTAGAATCCGTTTGCTTGGACCCCATTTCTTCTGATAAAAGGGTTTGGACTCTTCTTCCAAATGTACTTTTACTTGCTCTTCTTTTTTAAAATCCCTCAGTTCTAACCCCATTTCCCAAGGATTCCCTGTCAAAGAAGTTTGGGCATGACCTATTCCCCCAAAAATTGTTGCATTCTGCCAGGAAGTCTTCTATGGGAAAATCAATACTTTGGAAAACTTACAGAAAAAGAGACCCTCGCTTTGTCTTTCCCCAAATTGGTGTTCCTTGTGTAAGGCCGAGAATGAGGACTATGTCCATTTGTTGATCTCCTGTTCCTTTGCTACAACTATATGGAGGTGGAGCCTTTGTTTATTTGGAGGTAGGCGGTCTATGCCTTCTGATTTAAGCATGTTATTCAACCCATCTGTCTTTGTTTGGCACACTAGAAGAGGTAAGGTCATGTGGAAATGTGTCAGGGCAGCCACTTGGTGGGCTCTTTGGGAGGAAAGGAATGCAAAAATTTTCTTAGAGAAGAAAAGAGGGTTAAATGAAATGAAGGATAGTATCCTAACAAGAGCAACCCATTGGCTAAAAATTGTGGACATCTTTGATGACTTCTCCTTTGATGATTTGTAGAGGAATTGGCTAGTAATAACTAACATTTCAACAAAGAATGATAGAATTCTATCAAAATGGATTCCGCCTTTAGAAGGTGTTATCAAGCTAAACTTTGATGGAAGCAACTAAGGCAACCCCGGGCCTTCAAGTATAGGGGGTATCTTGAGAAATAAGGACAGCAACATAATTTCCCTATTCTCAGGACCGGTGGGAGTGGGGGATTCCACAAGGGCAGAAATCCTTACTGCAGTACAAGGAATTCAGATCGCCAACCAGCTTGAGGTGGAGCATCTCCTAGTTGAAGGGGACTCTCAGGTTGGTAACAAGGTGGCTCCTAAACTTGGATACCACCATTTGGGGCTACAAAGATCTCATCAAAAAAGTAAAGTGGTTAACCAGCAATATGAGAGTTGAGGTAAAATGGGTTAGTAGGTCTGGTAATTCTTTGGCTGGTGCTTTAGCCAAACAAGGGGTTTATAAGGAAGATCTTTTTTGTGCTTCTATGTAAGTTGTTATTAATTTGGAAATTTGTACTTAACTAGCCTGGAGATGTTGCAACTCGTGCCTTTCCTTGGGGACTTTGTACTATTGTCTATTGTTGTTTAATAAAATTATTTCAATTATAAAAAAAAAAGGTAGAAGGGCAGCGACAAATCTGGGTTCCTGAAACCATCAAGTTCAAACCCTCTTCATCCTCATGCATATGTGCAGTGGCAGATCTGGTAAAGGTAGAAGGGCAGAAGGTAGAAGACGAAACCAGCAGTGGCATTACCAGCAACGGCAATTACCAGCATATGCATGAGAGAGGATGAAAACAAAACCAACAACGACAGATGTTTTGTCGGTTACCTTATGCAAAAGGTAGAAGGTAGAAGGGCAGCAACAATTACCGACAACGGCAATTACCAGCAGTGGTGGTGGCAGCGATGAGGATGAAGAGAATTTGAGTTTTCTCGAGTTTTTCCGATTACACAAAATTGGGATCTCACATCCCACTTTTTTCTCATCCCATCCCCTTGTTTTCCTTGAAACAAACAAGAGAAAAATGAATATTTTTAGAATATTCTCTTTTTCTCATCCCCATCCCACAAACCAATCGAAGCCTTAGGGAAAATGATGGTTCAACCCAGGGTCAGAATTTCTATGCCAATTCACGAGTGGACATTGGTGTATAAAGTGGGGTTTTTGACATTTTGATTGGTTATAGCTCTGCATTGGAATTCAGAAATCTGCATGGGCCTATCCGTACTTTTCCAAAAACTTTATTAATGATTAAGAAAGAGAGAGAAGGGGCATGAAAAGGTAAATAGTGAAAGAAAGAAATACTCATTGCTGAAGAAAACTAAGAGCCTAAGAAATCAATAGAAACCTGATATTCCAATTACAGAAAATCAAGGGAATGAGAGCAAGGAAAAATAAGAAAAGATTTTCATTGCAAAATCAGGGAAAAACGTAAATTCAAATTTAGAAGGCTAAAAATCATCAGGATCTAATGTAACTTTGCTTCAGATTTGACTTTGTTCAGTTTGCTTCTACTGTGTTTAGTTGCAATGCAAATAAATTTGCACTGATACAAGACCATGGCAGTGCAAATGATTTGAGTGTAAGTTTTGACATGCTTTTGTTTCAAATTTTAGTTTATTTTATCTGAATGCAGTGTAAATGAAGTAACTAAGACGTGAAGCAGAATAAAGTAAAATCCAAAACAAAATTAAACAAGAATTTGCATTTTTTACATTTGCACTCCCATGCATTTGTACTACTGCAAATAAAATTACACTGTAACCAAACACAGCAGTAAAATGGGAAACAAAATGATGCAAGTCTCCACTATGAGACAGGTTGAAAGCAGGAAAAATGTGAAGTAAAATGATGTAAGTCCCCACTATGAAACAGACCGAAAGCAGGAGAAAGGTTGTTTATTTGGGAGAAGTAAAATGTGAAGTATAAATGATGCAATTCCCACTTGTGAAAGGAAAGAAAGGTAGGCAGAAGGTAGTGCAAATTTTACAGTAGTCAGTTTTAGGCTCAATTTGAAAAGAGTACAAATACAAATATGTAGAATGCAAATCCTTGTATTTTGTATGTATTTGGACTGTATATATTTGTATTTGTACTCTTTCCAAATGCAGCTTAAGATGCAAACTTTGCAAGAGGCAAGATTGCAAGAGTGCAAATTATAGTTACAACTTACAACTTAAAAGCACAGGTCTGAACCAGATGCAATTTGCATTGCAAACGAATAGTGCAAAGTTCACAAAAAACAGAAATGCAGAATAGAGTAGATAAAACAAAGCCATTTTTGAATCCTCAAAATGGTAAACTCTTCCTTTTCTGGAAGAGTCAAATCAACATTTATTAGCAATTTATAGTTTAAATTACTAAAGCAGCAAAAGGTAATTGGATCCATACAAAAAATTGATATGTCCCAAACAATGGAACCAGTTTAAAGAATACTTCTTTACCAAATGCCACTCCACTAGGCCTGTAGGGCCATATCTTCTATTAAAATAGATCATCCAGTCTCTTGTCACTACTTGCAAACCACATCCATTTTCGGTTTTAGAGCCTTACAGGCCCCAAACTATTCCCCATAACTCATCAGTACAGTTCTTGGTTTGTTACACACATGACCAATGAAACCAATTCTTCTCCAGCCCCAGCCAAAACAGATGAAATATAACCCAACCAAATGTTGTCAACAGCAGCTAAGCATCGGCCTTTTTGAAAATGAGGGATAAAACTAATTATCCCTAGTTGAAGGATTGAGCTTACTCATGACTGAAGAGCATCATCCATTAAAACAAAACTTCCAACATGGTGACTAACTGGTCTCTACCATAAGAGGTGCTTCTTCTTCAGAAGAGGACCAAAATGGTGAGAATGCCACAACTTTCCCGATGATGATCAATGTTGGGGATACAAGCTCCGCCTTTGTAACTTCATCAACAAGATTATTCAATTCAGAAAACACCTATACCCAGGAAAAAGAAAGTGGAAAGTTAATGACTAGCAAATTTCAGGCAGTCACCTTTAGAAAACTCAGAAGCACAGAAACAGAATTGGACAAGGAAGACAAAATGTAACCATGTTTGCTCACCATCCGTTGTTGAGGTGTAGTCCCTCGCTCTACTGCAGCAGCAGGTGTATTGTGTGGTAGTCCATGATGCATCAGTTTTTGGGTGAGAGAAGGTAGAGTCGCCAAGCCCATGTAGACAACCAGAGTTGAATCAGGATCAGCTGCATGCTCTGCTACAAAAAGAGGATCAGTTCCTCCTTTCCTTGAGTGCCCCGTCAGAAATCGAACACTATTTGCAACACCACGATGGGTCAACGGGATTCCCAGCTCTGCTGCTATTCCTGAAGCAGCAGTGATACCTGAACGATAATAAAGACAGATATCAAACTTGAATTCCCAGTTTGGTGTCCATTGCTTCAGCTACAGTGATCAACTAACAGTTTCAATTCAATTCCGTGAGAAGAGATAATCTCACTCTACTGTACCTGGAACAACGCTCACTTGAATCCCTTGTTGTTGCAAAAAATCCATTTCTTCTCCACCCCTTCCAAATACCTATAAATAATAAGCCCACGCAACATTTCAGAGGAGACCCCCTCCGAGACTAAATAGCATTTAACAACAAAAAGTTACCAATGGATCCCCTCCTTTTAGCCTCACGACTGTGGCGCCAGATTCAGCAAAACTCAGAAGCAACTCATGAATCTCCATCTGCAAAACCTAACATTTTAATTTAATGCAGAACAAACCAATACCTAAAATCCGATTCGAATAAGAAGCAAAACAAAATCTCCAGAAAAAAAAAAATAATAAGAAACAAAGAGGAGAGCAAAAAAATTATAAACTTCATTTTTGAAACCCAGAATAAAACTAGGAAAAGCGCGCAATCCGTAATTAAGGAAGGTCCAAAAAAATGGGCATTGGATTTGTATATCAAACCTGAGTTCGGCTATGGTACCCAGCAGTCTTCCCGACATAGAGAAGCCTAGCATCTGGTTTCACCAAATTTAGTACATCATTGGACACCAGTCGATCATACAAAAGAAGATCAGCACTCTCAATCACCCTCAATGCCTTCAGCGTTAAGAGCTCCGGATCTCCAGGTCCAGTCCCGACCAAGAACACATTTCCAGGTCCTCTATTTCCTCCATTGGGACCTTCAGTCCCTCGTTTCTCTCTCAGGACTTGTAGCAGCTTCTTAAGCTCGGGTAGTTGCAGAGCTATATCGTTCTCCCGGATGGAGCTGGAATCAGTTGGGAGAGAACAAGAAGCGTGGAAAGGTGCGTCTTTGTACAACCATCCATCTCGTTGGTATCTCTCAAGGGAGTGTTTTTCTGTAAAGGGAGAGGAGGAGGAAGAGGAAGAAGAGGAAGGGGAAAAGGATAAGGAGGAGAAGGGGTGTAGATTAAGGGGTCTGGGTTTGCTAGGACGGGGCGAGCAGAAAGGAGAGAGATGTGGGAGTCGCTTGACAAGCGCCATGTTGGATCAAACGACTCCAAGGAAGGGAAAGCAGAGCAGGGATCTTTCTTATTTTATGGACTGAAGATGAATCCTGAGAGCTGAGAGTTGAGAGTGTTATTTTGAGAAACTGAAAAGGCGAGGCGGCTTTTGGGACGTTCAGAGAGGCGGAATATCCTTGTGGGGTTCGCACTTCGCTGGTGGAAATGCGGAGGTACTTGGACGGGAAAACGGGTAAAATACTGAAATTCTGAAAATCTGAAGTGCGTATTTTACGGTGAAGACTGAAGAATTGTCATCTTTTACACACCACGTGCCTGTAATAAGAAGATGGGACTCGCTATATGCCAAATGGGTTCTGCCACGGAGATTTTATAAGTGGGCCAAAAATCAAACTTCAAAAGTTCAAAATTCCATTCCGGTTCCAAGTCTATCTTTGGGAGACCCTCTGGGATGGACTTGTCACTAAAGTAAGTGCCCCTGATTATTAGAAGACAAACTTTGTGCATTTTGCAACAGTCAAGGGGAGACCACACACCACCTCTATTTTCAATGCCCATTTGCACGGGCTTTATGGTGCGGAGCCTAGATTGGCTTAAATCCTTCTACAATTCCACAGTCACCCATTCACATCATCCTTCTACAATCCCTAGATTGGCTCAAAACCTAGGGAAGCAACAAGCATCAACGAGTCTAAGCAAGTTTGCAATAATCATTTATTGCATATGGAAACTAGAAACAAATAGATATTTGAGAATACTAGACAAGAGCCTTTACAGGTGGTTAAGACAGCAAGCAACTTCCTTTTCGAGTGTAAGACGTCTACACAATTATCATTTCAAGACCATCAACTTCATCGCAATAATCTGCCCATACCATATTATGATGGTTCTTTTGATCCAGTTACAGGTCACACAGGACGTGGGTTCATCCTCTAACAGGCCAATGAGCAATCCATCTATGCAGAAGGGAGACCCTGTTGGGCCATCAGTAGCTACGACGTTGAAATACGAGCCCTTCTGACCAGGCTGCAAATGGTGCTTTCAAGAGGAATGTGTTTTTAAGTACCCGGACAGTGTTTCCCCAAAGAATCACTTGCCCGAGGAAATGCATTACCTGGATAATGCAAAATGAACAAGACCAATTATTTTTTGCATTTGTTAAAGTGAAAGAAAATGGCGCTTTAGATTAGGAAATCAATTTTTTGTTGTTGAAGTGCCACTAGTATGCATTTTACCTTTATATCTATCAATTCAAATGGATATTTATTAAAATACCCTAAAAAACTTTTAACTTTTAATTACAAAATTCAAGTAATTTTATCCCACGAAAATTTTAGGTCTAGTGAAGTTCATAACGGAAAATCTGGAATATTGAATTATATTGAAAAATGTTCTAATAAGGTGTAAGGGCAATTTTGTAACTTTGAAGTCTTCATTGTTAGGTCAAAGATTTTCTTAACTTTCACTTTGCCACAGATACCCCATGACCATTAACTCAGATGATGGAATTATCAAAATCACCACATGAACTTTCCTTAATTTCTTTTCCTCGCTTTCTTCTCTTAACCCAAAAAAGACTTCCATTTCCTTCAAACAAAATTAGATAAAATATTTTTTTAATTCTTCATTCATTTTCAATGACATGAATGTATCTCTTTCATCTTAAAATATAAAAATCATTATCTACTCCTTTCTCCAATAAATCAAGAAAAAAAAATAGCCATAAATTTATATATATATATTAGAAAGAAACATCTACCATTTCATTTGAATATTGAATCGGGCCAGAAATCTACAAATATCTATTGGAACAAATAAGAGGACTCCAATGTTATATTTAAAAAATTAATCAAATCATAAATAGTTCAAATAAATAAAACAATGATAATTTAGTGATTTATAAATTTTAAACATCTGAAGGAGAATCTTTTTAGAAATTAATTGTGCAAACGAAAGTTCAGGAGCACTGAACCTATAGTACAGTGGTTATTTATAATTGACCCTTAATTTAATGCACATATATAGCTCTTATGGTTCACGGTGAACCACAAAAAAGGACGCTTCTTCTTCATGGGAGAGTTAAAATGAAGCTTCTGAGGAAAGCTCCTTCTCTAATTTCCACCGCACAACTCACAACAGTGCTGCAGTCGCACTTGACAAATTGCGAATCGAGAAAACCAATCCCATCCAATTATTAATTGGAACACAAATCACAAAACCAGAATCAATATAAACGATATGATCAGTTCAATTATTGAATAGACCCAGCCCATTGACAAATCTAAGATTTGAAGGCTCAAGTTTAACCCAACCTAGGTTAAAAATATCATATGCTGGAAGCTTCCTTTGAACCTTCTCATGGAAATGCACAACCATTCAACAAAAACATCAAAGAAAAAGTCTAAGCAGTGCATCATAGAGGTATTCATGTAAATCCAAAAACTGAAAATCTTGATAGTAACTTAAATGCTAAGCTTTTTGACTAGTTGTATCAAACACTTTGGATCAAATCTCATTGCCATCAAGATTAAAAGAACTATAAGAACATTTTTTAAGTAGTCGTTTATCGTACTTCACAACATTGGCTGCATGCTAATTTCATAATTCAACTGATCATGTTAAAATTAATCTACTTGATTCACTTTTTATGAAATATACTTTTAGGTTTAATAAAATATATTACCATCACCTTCAACCGATAAAGCAATAAAGTGCGATGATGAAATTATCTGTAAGAAATTTGGGTATATTGGGACTAAAGTGGCTCTTGGAGAGGGAATCATCAAATAATATCCTCAAGAACAATCACTTAGGGAAAACAATAGTAGAAGGGATGACACCCGAACAGGCAGAAACACAGAGGTAATCATACCCAACCTGATAGAAGCCTCGGAATGAGTGCACGAAGTGGTTATAAAAGGCCCCTTACCCCCAACAACAAGGTATGCAAACTTTGTGCCATCTGGTTTTATCTTGCCTTTGAGAGAATGTTAACTTTAGCTTCAGAGCAATCTCACCGGGTTCCCCCTGGAGTTCCCTCATCTTCTCCATTTCAGGATCCCCGTTGCTTCAGTCAGAGGCAAGGTCGTTGGCAGCTAGGACCGGCCGGATTGTGCACCATCAATTGGCGTCATCTGTGGGAATACGCTTCTAAAAGCCTCCTTCTAAAACTCTCTTACCTCTCTTACCTCCTCTTCTCCCAAAAAACTCCCAACACCCATGGCTTCCTCCAACAATGCCAGACGTGGCATAGAAACGAACACCACTGGGGAACAACTCCATGTTCCCGTGGTGTGCATCGGATAGTTCACCATCCATCTTTCAGTGGATGGGATCCCCAGCTTGAATGCGCCACAAGCAGTGGCGTCACTGAACTTTCCTGCCTTGAACGTCCCTCTTCCACTCCCTATTGAAGCAACCTTCGCTGAACCAACTGCTATCCCATTGGCGACCCGCCAAAACTAGCTGGATGACCTAATGCAATGCATGCGGGCAATGCAAGCTCAAATGCAACAATTCCAGTAGCACCAGGTACTACACCACCTCTCCCAACACCATTATCAGCAACAGTTCCCTTAGCTACCCCTGAACCAGTCACTGCTTCCACCTCAGCACCATGTTCCGAAGCCGGTTAAGGCCTCCCCTCAAGGTGGAAGTCCTCACCGAGAAGAAGCTTCCCAACTCCAGAACCCCCTAATAGTCAGGCCTCATCCCTAGGCCGAAAGGAAAGAAAAATTACCCCCACCTCGCAGCTCGCAGGTGGGTCGGGAACCTCGCCCACAAAGTCAGCACCTCGGCGCTCCAAGCCTGAGTTCCAGCTCACGAAGAACCGATTCAGCGCTAGCAGCGCTAGTACCAGGCCCGCTCAACGAAGGCGCCGACGAAGTTGCCGAACTGCCACTCGTGTTCTGCCCGAACTCAGAGGAAAGGAAGAGATGAGCTCGGACGAGGTAAAAGTTGCTCCAATTCTCTCAGTTCCTTCCCCCCTCGCATCAGAACTCCTGGTAGTCCCCATGCCCATTGACTTCAAGCTCCCACCCTTGGACAAGTATTATGGGTCATTTGACCCCAACGACCACATCGATGCTTTCCAATCCCAAATGCACCTCGCTAGGGCCAATGAATCGTGCATGTGTGTGGCCTTCACTACCACCTTCAGGGGGTGGCCCGCACCTGGTACCGAAACCTAGCCCCCGGGTCAATAAGAAGCTGGGCCCAGTTCGTGCAGATCTTCACCGCACACTTTGTTACAAGCAAGCGGTGCCCCAGAACCGAGGAAAGTATCTTCGAGGTAGTCCAGAGGGAAGGAGAATCCATCCGGAGCTACATCAAGCGGTTCAATGAAGCATGCTTGCAGATACCACGATTAAACCCCGTGGTACAGCTCGCAGCGGCCAAGAGAGGGGTAACACACAAGGAGTTCAAATGGCACATGGTGGCTAGCCAGCCAGCGACTGTGGCCAATTTCCTCAAGCTCGCGGACAAGTTCATGAGAACAGAGGAAGAAATCAACCAAAGAACCGAAGGCGGGGTCGAGAAAAGAAAAAGGGAAGGTGAGCCCTCCAACCCAGGCGAGAGAAGAAGCCAGGCCCGAGAGGCGAAGCCAAGCCAGCCGTCCCGAGCCCCCTTAGCAGTTTGGACGGATTACACGCCGTTAAACACAAGGCAGACCGAGATCTTGATGACAATCAAGGACGCCCCCTACGTAAAGTGACCACCTCGCCTAAAGAGTAATCCAAACGAGAGAAATAAAAATCTATACTGTAGTTTTCATAGAGATCACGGTCATAGTACTGAACAATGTAATAATCTCCGGGACGAGATAGAGCTACAATTGCAGAGAAGTGAGTTGAAGCCCACAAACACTCCTCTGGTGGGTTTCAGCGGAGAGGAAGTCGGGCCCCTCAAGAAAATAACAGTACGTGTGGAAGTCGACACATGGCCTTCCGCGGTCAGACTCAACCACGATTTCCTAGTGGTCGCGACCCCCTCCCCATACAATGCCATAATAGGGTGGCCAATTACTCATATTCTGCGAGCAGTAGTCTCCACCTACTATCTGGCAATGAAGTTCCCCACGGACTTCGGTGTGGGGGTACCGTGGGGCGACCAGCTTGAGTCCCGCAAGTGTTATGTTGCCGCCCTAAAGGGAAAAACCAAGGCGGTCGACGACCTCGAACTGGAGCGGCCTACAGAGCAGGGTGAGGAACGAGCTTCACCCACAGAGGAAATGGTCATGATCCCAACCTCGGCTAAAGATCCGGCTCGAATGCTCCAGATCGGTGCCTCCGTCAAAGAGCCTCTACGAACCGAACTAGTGAGTTTTTTACTTCAAAATTTAGATATTTTTGCATGGTCCGCGGCCGACATGCCCGGTATTGACCCTGGCCTTATAACTCACAAACTTAACACTGACCCTGTAGTCAGACCCATTAGACAGAAGAAACACAACTTAGCCCCGGACCCTGGCCTTATGTAGACGACATGGTCGTCAAGACACAGTTCTCACAGAAATTAATACAAGACTTAGATTCTATCTTCCAAATTCTGCGTCAATTTAGCATGAAACTAAACCCCAACAAATGTGTCTTCGGTGTCACCTCGGGTAAGTTTCTAGGGTACATTGTCAACCAGTGCGGTATTGAGGCCAACCTGGACAAAATAAACGCTATCCTAGATATGAGACCACCCCGAAAGGTAAAAGAGGTTCAATGGCTAAATTGCCGCATAGCCGCTCTGAGCCGCTTCATGTCCAAATCGGCTGACCATTGTCTGCCTTTCTTTAAGGCAATCAAAGGCAAAGGGTTCGAATGGACCCAAGACTACTAGATCACGTTCGATGAGCTAAAGAGCTACCTCGCCACTGTGCCAACCTTAGTCAAGCCCGAGGAGGGTGAGGTCTTAGAACTGTACCTCTCGGCGAGCGACGAGGTGGTTAGTTCGGTACTAATAAAAGAAGTAGATCGGGTCCAGCAGCCCGTCTATTATGTTAGTAAAATTCTACAGGGAGCAGAGGCAAGATACCTGTAGATAGAAAAACTAGCATACGCACTGGTAATTGAAGCTCCAAAACTCCGCCCATATTTCCAGGCTCACACCGTCTCCGTTTTGATTGACAAACCTCTAAGACAAGTCTTACTCAAGCCTGAAGTTTCCGGTCGGCTGACGAAGTGGGCCATCGAGCTCAGCGAGTACGACCTCCAGTACAAGCCACGAACTGCTATTAAGGCCCAATCCTTAGCAGACTTTATCGCCGAGTGCACGTTCAGCCTTGAAGCCTCTGGGCCCATTGAGCCCGAGATCCCCAATTTTGATGAACCTTGAGCTCCCAAGCCAATAGAGTCTGAACCCTGTGAAGTAACAGTCAGTGTGACATCTCTCCTAATTAGGCCAAGCGCGAACTGGGATGAGGAGCCCTGGATCCTTCATGTAGACAGTTCCTCGAACCAGCAGGGCAGCGGGGCGTGGCCCGGGTGGCACAAAATTGGAATATGCACTATGCTTTGAGTTTGTGGCATCCAACAACGAGGCAGAGTACGAGGCACTGATAGCCGGGCTGAACCTAGCGCAAAAGGTAAGAGCGAAGCACATAGTTATCTGCAGCGATTCCCAACTCGTGGTGAACCAAGTTACGGGCGAATACAAAGCACGCGAGCTCTCTATTATCGCATACTTGGCGAAAGTAAAGGAGGCTCTGCTCAACTTCCATTCACACTTCATTAGGCAAATCCCGAGGTTAGAGAACGCTGAGGTCGATGCCCTGTCCCGGCTAGCCAGCACGAGTCACAACGTCATGAGAACCGTGTACAAAGAAGACTTACCTCGGCCTAGCATTCTCGATGGGGCAGAGGAGGTCACTCCTGTCCTTGAATCAGAGCCGAGCTGGATCAACCCACTCGCGAGCTTCTTGCTAGACGGAGCCCTCCCTGCGGATCGCAATGCAGCCAAATACGTCATAATAGACGAACGGTTGTACCGATGGTCCTACACGCTCCCCTACCTGTGTTGCTTGCGACCTGCTGAAGTCGAGCTCGTACTTCGCGACACTCATGAAGGACTCTACGGCGGACACCTGGGGGGCAGAGCCCTCACCCAAAAGGCACTTCGACAAGGATACTACTGGCCAACGATGAAGGTAGAAGCAGTCGAGCTCATCAAAAAATGCGACGAGTGTCAGAAGCACGCCAATATCCACCATCAGCCTGCTTCGAACCTCAAATACGTCACCAGCCCATGGCCCTTCGCGCAATGGGGCATCAACCTCCTGGGGCCATTCCCGCCAGCAACAGGTGGGAGGAAGTTCCTAGTGGTGGCAGTAGACTACTTCACAAAATGGATAGAAGTTGAACCCCTGGCAACAGTTATAGCGCGAAACATACAAAATTTCTTTTGGAATAGCATAGTATGTCGCTTCGGGCTACCTCGGGTACTGATCTCCGACAACAGCAAACAGTTTGAGGATATCAAGTTCCAAGAATGGTGCCAAAACATGGGAATCGTCAGAACTTCACATCGGTCGCACACCCGCAGACAGACAGTCAGACTGAAGTAATGAACAGAGCCATCCTCTGCAGACTGAAAGCACGACTAAACCGAGCTAAAGGGTTTTGGGTGGACGAGCTACCAAGTGTTCTATGGGCTCACCGAACTATAGAAAAAACCGCCACGGGAGTGACCCCCTTTAACCTCACCTACGGCACTGAAGCGGTAATTCCAGCAGAAATCGAAATACCTACATTGTGACTAGAAGCATATGACAATCAGACAAACGGAGATGAGTTACATACAAACCTCGACCTACTGGACGAGGTAAGAGACCTCACGCACATCCGGACAGCGGTCTACCAGTAGCAAGTAGCTCGGTACTACAACGCCAGAGTAAAGAAGCAAAGCTTCTGAGTAGGCGACCTGGTTCTCCGTAAGATTATGGTGCCCGAACCCGGCGTGGGCAAAATTTGACCAAATTGGGAAGGTCCCTACAGAGTAAAGAGAGCGCTCAAAGGGGCATACGAGCTCGAAACCTTAGAAGGCAAACAAGTACCCCGAGCGTGGAACATCGTTAACTTAAGGCGATACTACCTATAAACCGCCAAGCAAGGTGGACGAAATCGCTACAAGAGCCAAAGGGCCAGGATGTCGAGCGAACAGAGGATCCTCGGACTAGGCAAGCAAAGAAAAATCAGCCAAAAGACTTAGACGAAGCGGAAAAGTGTTAAACACTGAAACAGGTCGCGCGAGTGCAATAACCCGGGCAAGAAAAAAATCGGGCATATTATCAGTTCGGAAAATATTTCAGTTCGGGAGAAAGAACAACCAACACTTAACCAAAAGAGAGTCGTCTTTGTAACTAGAGATGACGGTGGCAGGTGGTCGTTTGGAGTGCGGCTGTCAAGCGTCAGATCCCAAGTCAGTCAGGTGCGCCGCCCCTGGATACGAACTTCCTCGGTGTCAGGCATGATACGGTTGTTTAGTTTGGCATCCCAGAGGCGAAGTGCTGGAGTGGTGAGCAAGGTGAAGTCTTGAGTTCGGAGGTGTGTCTCGAATTGCCATAGGGCAGGTCGGTTCAGAGAAGAGTGTCCCGAACTGCCATAGGGCAGGCCAGTTCGGGTTACTATCCTTTGAGTGGCTCGGGGCCAAAGGGAGAGTTCGGGCTCCTAGTAGGGAGTTTGGACCGCTGGTACGGAATTCGAACCATTGGTTCCTCCCTTTGGTGCTCTTGCCTTAGGCGCGTTGTTGTGCCGAGCTGTTGCCTTTGCCATGCATTGCGTAATTATGAGGTCGGGCCAAATCTTCCTTCATCAGTATCCAATTGTCAAAATTCAAATCATAACTTTATCTCAATAAGGTTTATTCGAATCCAATCTATTTATAATTATATCAACTAAGAATCCACATTTATTTATCTGATATGGAATTATCTAATTTGATTCCATTTAAATTTATATGCTTATATATTGTATTTATTAATAAAGTTGGTTTGAATGTTGTACATTTACTGGAGTCACTCCCCATCCTCGTACAAGGTTATTCCCATCCCTATCCTCTCTGAGATTCCTACTTTTCGTGATTTTTTATGACATCAATCATTTTGTTTTTGATTTTTATTTTATTTAAAAATTAAAAAAAATAATTAAAATTTATAATCATAGTAAAATTTCAAATGTATTCAAACATATTCAATTATATTTTTAAAATAATTAATATACATATATACATACATACTATAAGCAAGGATCTTCACATGAGTAAGAATCATGACCCATGGGACAGGAAGTATTTTTTTCTATTCTTGCCCAATCCCTACCAACAGAAATTAAAATTTCTCCATCTTTATCCTCACATGAAAAAAATCAATCCCATCCTAGTCCCCTTTGGGCGGATTCCCACAAGGATAAGGATCTGGAATTGCCATCTCTACTGTGACTTTTCTACCAAAGTAAACATAGCCTAAAGGTCAAAGGAAGTATTTTATCAAATGACCAACCCATCATGCATGCAATGAATTAAGTATTCCAAGTTGAAAAAAGTTGATGCCATCGTGTAATGTGTTCAATTAAATTTCGAAGTGTCTGGAGTGGAAGACTACTTGGAAAGAAAACTAAGCCAAGTGTAGTGAAGAAGAACCATTCCACTAATCTATTGCGTCAATTATTATTTTTAATTCATTTGTAAGCCAAAGGAATGTATCCTTTTCTGATACGCCCCTTCAAAGGTTGTATCAGGTCAAACCCTGATTCAGAGAGTAATCAAGCCTTGAACTGACCCTCTAAACCGATTTCAAAAAAAATAAATAAAACTTAAAAAAATACCGATACGTGGATACTTTGAAACTTGCTTTCATTCACTGCTCTTGAAAAAACAGAAACAGACTTTCACCTTTGAAAATACTAAATGTAAATTCATATCAATGAAAACCCAAAACAAGTTGGGTGATGAATGACTGGTAGAAAGGAAGAGATGCTAGATTGGGTAAGTCTAAGGTGTAAAGAATCTCTTTTAATTTAAATATCATTATTTTGTTGAATAAAAAATTGGCCGCCTAAAAAGCTTATGCAGCAAGCTTAAAAATCCCCGAAATCGATAAGCTCCAATTCAAATTTATGCGAATTCCATGCTTATCTAAGCTGCATCATATGTGTTTCCAGAAGCACACAATTGAGAAAATGATCATTCTTGGAAGAAAACCCCCATTCCTCAATGTGCATGGTGTAAAACCCTCATTCCTCAATGGCATTTGTTTTGCATCGGACAAACTGTTATTTCTTTCTTCTGTTGGAAAAATGGTGGGGGTTTCACACTTTGGATCTCCAACCCACAAACCTTTATCACATTCTCTTACCCCACAAGACACAAGTTTGGATTCAGTGGACCCCTAGCTTTACAGGGCGCGATTAACCCTCCAATGAGAGGTGCGCATGTCGCCCTCTGTCAATCTAACAATTCCGTTACATTAACAGGCATATTAGCGTAAGTCAACTCGGTTCAGACCCCATTTCGTTTTCATTTTCAGCTCAATTCAACTCACCATCTAAAACAAAACCCGATCGAGAGTCCCCTCTTTCGTTTTTAACCTATTTCCCATCTCATTTTCACCGAGCCCTATCTCAGGAGCAAGCGACCACCGGCAGTGATTTCAGCGAGCCCGGCGACGTGGAGACAACCGACGATAAGTATCCGTTCTCCTCATTGTCCTATCTAACCTGTTTATTACACCCCCAAATCTGATATTCTACCCGTCTACAGAGTACAGACCGCCTGCGGTGATTTCTCTGTTTCACCGACCTCCGGCAGCGTGGAATCAACCGGTGACAAGTGTAAATCAACCGACGATTTCTTTGTTAACCCATTTCATTAACAAAGGTTACACCTTCCACCGATAAACCAATTTGATAAATCATATTTCATTACATACATTTTAACATCTTAGATTCACAAATCACCTATTGGATACTAAATATAGGTAGCTTGGGTTAGGCCTTATTTGATAGCATACTTAGTTGCACTTTATCTCATCATTTTTAATTTTCTATTTTATTCCAATTTATTGGAATCTTAGACATTAGGCAATACAGAGCTGCGTTTTACTGCTTTTGCTCAAAACTTATTGTTTTTCTTTCCATGCTTTGGACTTTGGGTTGTGGGTTGGAATTTATATTTTCTTTCCATCCTCAAAACTTTTTTTTTTTTCTAACATTACATCATCCTTTAAAAGGTCTAGGATTTTTTTTTTTTTTGCTTAATAGTGTTTTATTAGAAAAAAGGCATTCTTCAAAAGTTGCTTAATAGTGTTTTATTTGTTCATATATGTCAATTAATCAGGGAAAAGGTCATCACCCAAAGTTGGTTGAAGCTATCTGGGAACTTGGGAGGATTGGACTGGATGATGCTGACTTAACCTTTTGCATTAGAGATGATGCAGATTTAACCTTTTCTCATGCTTGTGAGCTTTGATATTTTATCATTCCTCTAAGTAATGAATCGGGTTTGGTTTGAAATCAATATAAATTAAAACGAATCGAGTAGATTGAACTGGGTTTCAATTGGACCTGGTCCATTTGTAATTAATTCACACTGAACTAGATCGGATTGGACCAAATCTAGTGTAATTGAAACCCCTACCTGTGTGGACCTAACATACCTAAAGAGATTTATTTAATCAATTAAAACAACGAACAGTCATTATTATCAATGTAACACAAATTTGGTTTTGATGTTGACTTATAAATTGTTTCTTCTTTTTCTCCCTTTGTTATATCATCCTTACATTGGTTTTTTACTTCTCATAAACTTGATGAAGGTACCCACAAAGGTTGACATGATGATATTCCAGATATTGGTGGCCATGCACTTCATGGAATTGTACTCAACAATGACATATTATAATCGAGATTGTCTTCATCTTACTCAAGTTGAGATGGTTAATTCTACTTTTAGCTTAGCTAGTGATACATTGAACTTGAGAATGGATTGATCACTGATCTCAATGTGATTGATTTGGTTAATATTAGTTTTTCACTAGGATGGCATTTGCATCAAACATTTTCTTTCTTCTAATGTCTTTTGTCTGTTTTGATAGAAAAAAAAAAAAAATTCTGAAATCAAACATTTTGACAAATACCAATTCCTTTATGGCTTTTATTATTCTTTTAGGCTTTTCTTTGACCCTTTTGTACTACAGGGTCCAGATATGCTGCACTTCCATGTGTGTAATAATTACTCTTTAAAGGAATTCTCTTCTCAAGTATCCCTTACCCATATAAGTAACTAACTAGTGAGCAGATTAGTGCTGATTCCATTTGGGGTATAGGAATAAAGAGGTTACCAGGTGGGATAGGGACACAAGAAGGTACATCTAAGGTCCCCTGGCCCATGGAGAGCCCGCAGTCCAAAGTTGCACAAGAATCTCCTAGTCCTTATTGGAGTTCCTCCTTGCCAAGAAAAGAACAAACCATGTACCTTAAATCCATGTCCTGGTTGCACAATTCACCAATTCACATTGATGAAACTAAGGACAAGGTTAGACTACAAGGATTAATAGGAAATCAATCCTAAGCACATATTCTTCAAGAAACAAGCTACCGATCTTAGCCAAGCATAAATCAATCCTAAGCACTATCCCTGTGTACTATCCATATTTCTAGAGAATAGTATAGAGTAAAAAATAGTCCACTTTACTAGATACCCCATTATTAAGTGTATAACACAACCTATGAAATTTAAAATTTACATAAACAAGGGTCCAAATACATACGCTTAAGGACCACTTATACATATACACAAGAATAAGCCCAATCATGGTCTTCATCCCTCCGGTATGAAATTGGTGGGAAGATAGCAAAGACTCCATTATCCTCAAAATAATCACAACGCTTCTCGTTTGGTTTGTTTGCCTACATGGATGAAGTAGCGCCATCATTCAAAAACCAATATTATCACAAACATAAAACGTGTGAAGGACAAGTGTAAAACAATCTATGCCAATTTTAAGTTGTCTTTGACACTCAAATTATACAATTCCTTCTCTAATGACAAAACATTGGACTATATTTTAGATCTCTATAGGATGATTGATCACAAGTGAACTCAAAACTCATTCCTTATATCAGAAAACACTTAAATAGTTAACAAAAATTTTAGCTGATATAAAACACTCAAAACTCATTCCTTGTATCACACATGCTAATCAGTTCAGATGATATAAAACATTTAAAAACCACATAGTATCTTAATTTTGCATCTTATTTCAACATTTTTGGCTGATTTTATCCTTAATGTTTTTAAATAAAAAAAAAACACAAATATATTGAGAGAAAAAGGTACAAAAACACAATATATATACTGAGAGAAAGAAGTAAGCAAGAGAAAAAATAGAGGCATCTCAAACCCTAATAGAACTGTGCTTTGCAATAGAGGTGGACGAATAAATCAATCATCTTTTTTTTTTTGTTGCCAATTGCTTCACCTTTTCATGACCTTTTTTCTATTTTTTCTAAAAAAAAAAAAATAAAGCATGATATCTATTATCATGCAAAAAAGAAGAGTCAAAATATGATTAACACCATCTGTATATCAAGCATATGTACTAATCTGATCTCTGCTTGTATATGAGCCATGAAGAGCTTCGGTGAACTCTTTTCCGATGAATGGGAAAGAGCAGAATACTCTTACAACCCTCCTTAATACATTATTGAGAAAATGATATGCTATGAAACATATTACCCTCTTCCCAAATTAATGAAAAGTTGTTAAGGGATGCATGACCATACTACTTTGCTGCTTAGCCCCTTCATCCATGAACATAAGTAATTATTTTGGATAAACCTGGGAAACACCATATTATTGCCACTCCCAATCCAAACCAGTGTTGCTATGTTTGGCCCTAACATTTGGACACCATACCGAGTCTTAGTAGTGCTAAAAGCCTCCTAAAAAGTCTTGGTGTGCCGTATAGTAAAATCCTCGAAGGAAACCTTGATACTTAGTATTCTTGAAGGAGGTATTGTGAGATAGAATGCATCCAATAAAGGGAATAAATGGATTAATGTTTTATTTTCAAAGTAATCTCCATGTTTTTCTTTAATTTTATATTTTATATGCTTCTAAATTAAAGTTTGCTTGTCTCGATTTTTTGTTAATATAAAATATTTGTTGTTAGAAGAAGAGGATTGATGCTTAATGGTGAGCGATATGGCTATTTCTAGCTGAAAGGCAATCTGAACTTCAATTGAGCGGAGAGTTGGACCGTTTTGCAAAATAGTGGATTAGAGAACTTGAGGTAGCTAACCTAACAAGGTCGCTCTGATGCTTAAGTCGGTACTTTATACTGTAAATGCGAATTGAATGCTTAAGAACTTGAGTGCTAGTGAGTAGAATAATCACGCGTACCTTTGCCTTGAGGTTTCATGCCTTACAAAAGAGCTTCGGGATCTCCGGGCTGTGGAGATAAGGTTTGTTCCATTTTTGAAGGGGAGTAATATGTTGATAAAGTTTATCGTTTACCTCTGATTTAGGCGGAGCCGGGATGAGTTCTCATCGTGATCTTGGGAAATTCGAGATTTGTTGGCTCATCGTGATCTCGAGAGATTCGGGATCTGTTGGGGAGGCCTTTGGAGTCGGTTATGTAGCATTTCGGATCATTAGCTCTGAGCTAAAACTTTGATACTTTAGTCCCGAACTGGATTAGGTGTCGAGGTGCCTCTAAACCGAGGTGAGTTTTGGGCCGAGGTGGCTGAATACCCGAGCTCTGAATGTTGCAAACTAGGTTCGCTTGGCTGAGTTGTCACCCCTCGATCAGATCGTGCCCACGTGTCCCCTTTTTGCTAGGTCGTGCCAAATCACCCTTCATCAATTGCCCCCCACTCCTCATGCTAGGGGTCCCAACCCAGTGCGGGGAGTTCATGATGAGTCTAGATGGATTTGACACAAAGTCTAGACGATTTGAAGGGCGAACCGTTGGTCGGGCCTATTCAACCACCTAGCTCAACCATGAAATGACCCAGGTCACGTCTCATCTACGTGCGAACGTCACACTGTTTATAGACTTTGCGGATGTCAAAACACACGTTAAATCGATTTTAACCTCAGGGGGCATGCAACCAGTTTCCTTAGGAGTCGTCGGATCGTGTTGACCTTAACCGTTGATTCTCGGATATACTAGCTATAAATAGGGGCCAAAGGGCCCATTTTACTCGCCACAAGTCTGCAAATCCGCAATTTTTGAGGTCACGCTCAAGTCTTCCAGTTTGGTATCGGCCTTTTTTGGGTCCGAGGTTGCCTTTTTTTCTTTGGTCTTCCTTTTGGTGAGTCCACCTTCCTTTGCTTTTTTCTTTTGATTACGTTGTCTTTTCCTTTAATATGTCTAGCCTTAGCTTAGATAGTCTTTTAGATGGGAGCAGTGAGTCCACTGGGGCTGATGTAGGTACCTCGGCTCAGACCTTAGATCCTTGTCCTACCGAGATGGTCACTTCGGGACAGGATACGGTCTTTGGTCCAATTAGGGTGAACTCATCTCGGTGAGAGCGAGAAGCCTCTGGTAACTCGGCTTCCACCTCACATTGAGGTCGGATTCCAGACAACTTCGGCCCGTTGATAATGACGGCAGAAGGCTCCTAGCCTTAGTAGCCTGGTACAGACTCCCTAACGACCTTGCATATAACATCCCCTTAGGCAACTTTCCTTGGGATCATGATCTTCAAGGAGCAGCCCGTGGTTTGCGTCTTCCACTTCACCCCCTTATAATTGAGATTGTTAGATTCTTTAACATTACCATAGATCAGCTACATCGAACTCTATCTGTAACATCGTAGGGACCATTTCTATTTTCCATGATTACAACCGTCCCCTTGACCTCGACGTATTTTCTTCAATTCTTTCCATTAAGAAAAATTTGTCCTATGTTCTTTTCGAGCACAGATGAACTTACTACTTGTCACCTCGTCCTGGATACAAATTGTTGCACGAGCTCCCTAATAAGGTCCCAACCTGGAAGAGGCGTTACTTAATGGTCCGCAACACCAAGGGGTGACCCTTCCCAACTCATTAGAGGGCAGCCATTCAAGACCCCGACGGTAGACTAGACCTGAAGACAAGAGAGGAGGTCCGATCTTGGGCGGAGCTCGGCCTGAAGTTCGAAGGCTTCGTGACCGAGGAGAAGTTCGTGCAGGCTGGCTTGAGTCCTCCTGGTGGTTGTTGTTTGCTATACTTTTTCTATTCATTTTACTTTGGTATTGTATCTGACTTAGCTCGTTTTCATCACAACTTCCATGGACGACATCCTTGCCGATGAGCTCTTCGGAAGCATGAAGAAGGGGAAGAAGAAGAAGAAGAAGAGAGCCTCCAAAAAGGCTTACGTTGAGAGTGAAGCAACCAGAATTGAGGTTGTCGTTCCTTAGCCCAAGCAGCCTCTTGTGATCAATCTAGTCGAGGAGGACTTGGGCAAACCTACCCCGCCCCGCATGCCTGAGGAGGCTATGTCCCGGTGGCCGCCGCTTCTTCGGGCAGCGATGCTCCAATTTGGAGCATTTTGACTCCAATGTTTGGCCTTCTCAAGAGCAAGGATGCGGTGTTCACTGAGGAGGTCGCTCGTTGGACTGACTTGCCAGTCGCTCAACTCGGGGCCCGTGCGGATACGCACAGTATGGTGGTACGTTCTTGAACTTGTCTTTCAAATTATCTTGTACATAGATTTTTTGTATACTGATACTCATTTTCTTCTCTTGGCAAGTGAACCCCTCCATCCATGCCTTGGCTTATCAGTCCGAGGTGAACCTGAAGCGGGCTCTTGAAGCCAAGGAGTCTTCCCGAAATGCCCACCCAAATTAAACTTAGCTCACAATGAAATCAACCAGCTGAAGAACGACGTGCGAGCTAAGAAGGAGCTACTAACTCTGCTTATGTCAGAGAAGAAGGAGCTCGAGGAGCGTGAAACGACATTAAAGAGGGAGGTCGAGAACCTCGAGGCCCACGTGAAGGAACGAACCGAGCTACTGCTTCAGGCGATGGAGGAGGCCAATGTTAAGGCTGTTGAGGAATACAAGTTCTCAGTGGAGCTTCGGGAAAGGTTGGTCAAGGCAAGGACAACGGGTTACCGCAAGGGATTCAAACTTAGCAGGTGGTTGACCCGACGTGAATTTCCCCATCTCAACCTCAGTGCCATAACCACATCGAAGATCACCAAGAGATGGCCATCGAAGCTGCCAAAGATTCGGACTCTGAAGCGGAGAGTGATGATGACCTGCTTGATGAGGAAGAGGAGACCGGTGCTGGTGAGGACCATATGGAGACAGGTCCTCTGCTGAAGTCTCCAATAAGGATGAAGAGCCCCGAAGTGATTGAAGCCTCTTTTCTTGGACCCCCTCTTTTCTCTTTTGTAATGCTCAATGTTCCAAGCCTTCGAGCTTGGTCATTTGTAATTTTTTTTTTGTACTTGAAGTTCTATATCAATGAAATACTAGTGTTTTTGCAATCTTTGTGTGCAAATTTTTTCTAAGTGTAGATTACTCCCGATCTGGCGAATTAAACCAAATAAGAGTGAACTTTTTTTCTAAGTATAGGTTGCTCCCGAGCTGGTGAGTTAAACCAAATAGGAGTGAACTTTTTTCTAAGTATAGGTTATTCCTGAGTTGGTGAGCTCGACAATAGTAGGAATAATCTAATTGCCATTGTATGCCAGGGCGAACAAACATTGTAAGGTACATACCCAATCTGTTTATGCCTCGGTCACTCATTTACCTAAGTGTCGGTTATCCCTAAGTGTCAAGCTAACGAGCTTGACTCCAGGTGGGATTAACCTTACGTTGTTGTACACGAGGTGAATTAGACATTGTAGGCTTGCACCTAAGCTCTCCATGCCTCAAAGGCGTCTAAGACTTGTCTGCCTATGCCAAAAAGGCGACTAAGATTTGTCTGCCTATGCCGAAAAGGCGACTAGGATTTGTCTTCCCATGCCGAAGAGGCGACTAGGACTTTGTTCTGCCTATGCCGAAGAGGCGACTATGACTAATTATAATGCTGAGGTCTTTTGTTAGTTCGGCGCCAAAGCCCTTAGGCTCTTAGGAGTGACTCGCCGTCCTCTCTCTAGTAGGTCGTCTTTTTCGACTAGTTCGGTATTCACATAGTCTTAGAGAAATTTTGCCCTAAAATCATGGGTTCATAAGTAATACCTTCTTAGGTTATCAATATTCCATGCTCGAGGTACCTGCTTCCCTTCCTAAGTCTTGAGCTCATATGTGCATTCCCCAAATACCCGTTTTACTTGGTATGGACATTCCCACTTCGGCCCGAGCTTACCAACGCCGGGCTCAGGTACCATAACCTTCTGAAGAACCAGGTCACCGAAGCGAAAGTGTTGTTTTCTGACCCGGGCATTATAGTACTGAGCTAGTCTTTGTTGGTAAGTTGCGGTCCGAATGTAAGCTAGGTCTCGTACCTCTTTTACCAGGTCTAGGTTGGTACCGAGCTCGCCATTGTTCGTTTCCTCATCATAAGCATCTAATCGTAATGTGGGCACTTCTATTTCCACCGGGATCACCGATTCTATACCATATGTGAGGTTGAAAGGGGTCTCTCCCATCTTAATATTAGTTTGGTAGGCCCAAAGGACACTGGGCAGTTCGTCCACCCACAACCCCTTGGCTCGGGCTAAGCGAGCTTTCAATCCGCGAAGTATCGCTCTGTTAGTTACTTTTGTTTGCCCGTTCGCCTCAGGGTGTGCCACCGAGGTAAAATTTTGTTGAATCCCCATTTCAGCACACCAGTTTTGAAACTTAACATCTTCGAACTACTTCCCATTGTCAGATATCAACACTCGAGGAAGTTTGAAGCGACATATTATGCTTTTCCAGAAGAAATTTTGTATGTTGTGGGTTGTGATCGTTACCAAGGGTTCGACTTCCACCCATTTCATAAAATAATCTTTTGCTACGACTAAGAACCTCCTCTGCCCTGTTGCTGGCGAGAAAGGACCTAGGATGTTGATTCCTCACTGCACAAAGGGTCACGGGTTGGTGAGGTATTTCAAATCAGCAACAGGTTGATGGTGAATATTGGCATGCCTCTAACACTTGTCACAATTTTTGACGAGGTCGAGTGCATTTGCTTTCATCGTGGGCCAATAATAGTCTTGCCTCAACACTTTCTGTACGAGATCTTTGCCCCCCAAGTGTCCACCGCACACCTTCATAGGTGTCGCGAAGTACATGCTCGACTTTTGAGGGTCGCAAGCAGCGCAGGTAAGGGAGCGTGAAAGATCTTCTATACAATTGTACATCTATGAGGACGTACTTAGCTGACTAGCGCTCTACCCTTCGAGCCGCGCTGCGTTCTACAGGTTGGGTCCCGTGAAGTAGATAACTCACGAGTGGGTCGATCCAGCTTGGTTCCGCTTGTGATACAGGAGTGACCTATTTTGCCCTCCCGAGAATGTTGGGCCGAGGTAAGTCCTCTTTGTACACAATTCGCATGGTGTTCCTGCTCGTGCTAGCTAGTCGCGACAAGGCGTCGGCCTCAACGTTCTCGGACCTCGAAATTTGTCTGATAAAGCAGGAGACGAAGTTGTGCAGGATCTCTCTGACTCTGGCCAAGTAAGCTGCCATAGTGGGGTCATAGGCTTCGTACTCACCAATGACTTGGTTAACCACTAGTAGAGGATTGATGCTTATTGATGGTGCGCGATCTGGCTACTCCTAGCTGAAAGGCGATCCGAACTCCAATTGGGCGACGAGCTGGACCGTTCTGCAAAACAGTGGATTAGAGAACCCGGTAGCTAACCCGACAAGGTCGCTCTGATGCTTAAGTCAGTACTTTATGCTGTAAATGCGAGCTGAATGCTTGAGAACTTGAGTACTAGTGAGTAGAATAATCACGTGTACCTTTGCCTTGAGGTTTCATGTCTTTATATACTTGAGTAGTTGTGGGCCTTACGAAGGAGCTATGGGATCTCTGAGTTGTGGAGATAAGGTTTGTTCCATTTTTGAAGGGGAGTAATATGTTGATAAGGTTTATCGTTTACCTTCGATTTAGGTAGAGCCGAGACGAGTTCTCATCGTGATCTCGATAAATTCGGGATCTGTTGGCTCATCGTGATCTAGATAGATTTGGGATCTATTGGGGAGGCCTTTGGAGTCGATTATGTAGTGTTTCAGCTCATTAGCTCCAAACTAGAAGTTCGATTCTTTAGTCCCGAACTGGATTGGGGGTTGAGGTGCCTCTACACCGTAGTGGGTTTTGGGCCGAGGTGACTGAATACCCGAGCTCCGAATGTTGCAAACTGTGTTCGCTTGGCTGAATTGTCACCCCCGATCAGATCATGCCCACGTGTCCCCTTCTTGGTAAGTAGTGCCAAATCACCCTTCATCACTTACCATGTCGTTGGTGATTCCATGCTGTCGGAGGTCGATGAAATAGAGAAATCACCACCGGTGGTCTGTAGGACGGAAGATTGTCAAATTTTGGAGAGGAATAACGAGTTAGGAAGGATAATGAGGTGGACGGATGCTTACCACCGGTTGATACCATACTGCCGGAGGTCGGTGAAACAGAGAAATCGCCGCAAGCGGTCTGTACTATGTAGACAGGTCAAATATCAGATCTTGGAGAGTAATAAAGAAGTTAGATAGGACAATGAGGAGAACGGATACTTACCGCCAGTTTACACTTGTCGTCGGTTGTCTCCACGCCATCGGGCTCACTGAAATCGCCATCGGTGGTCGCTTGCTCCTGAGCTAGGGCTCGGTGAAAATGAAATGGGGAAGAGGTTAAAAACGAAAGAGGGGGCTCTCGATCAGGTTTTGTTTTAGATGGTGGGTTGAACTGGGCTGAAAATGAAAATGAAATGGGGTTGAACCGGGCTGAATAATGTTAATATGGTTTTTAACGTAATAGAATTGTTAGATTTATAGAGGGCGACGTGCGCGCCCAGTGAACGTAGGGGTCCACTGAATTTGGAATCACAAGACATTATTTACCTAGGAACATCTCTACGTGAATCACAAGGGAGATATATATTTCCAATGTATGCCTATAGGCTATGGTGCCCTATATATGGGTATGGATTCCGGAAAAGTTTGTGGGTAAGAGATATATAGTTGTTTTTGAATGATCACCATTAGGATGTGTCACACTGAAGTTTGGAAAAAAGGGAACTGATATGGTACCCTTTTATAATGAAAATATTTTAAAAATAAAGTTGGCATTCTAAAGCCCAACCATCATGCATCTCCACCAAATGCATAGACGAATTTTCTAGTTCTTGTCGAGTGCTAGACTTCCGGGGACATGGATGGGGAGTGAGTTCCTCACCCTACCCCGACCCTAATATATTTTTATATTTTAAAATTTCCCTTATTTTAAGTGAATTTATTTTCTAAAAATAAATTTATTTAAAAAAATTGAGCATTTGGATCCCGAACAGGAACTGGGGAAGATGGTCATTTTTATCTCCAGTAAGCATATGGGTCAAGGACGGGGAGCATAGTCTCTGTTCCGTTATCATTCCTATTGGCATTCCTCATTTTTGGGGATCAGAATGCTTATAAAACACAATGGTCCCAACAACCCCTTATAAGATGATGAATAACACCATTGAAGCAATATTCTACAATGGACAATCACAATGCTAATGTCCCTATATAATTGAAGTTCAAAGTGGGTACATGTGTATGGAAAATTGGCAGGTTCACTCATGATCAAAGTATATATTAATACATATCGCATTGTACTTGTATGTATGATATTGATATCAAAGGTCATTCATACATACTCTTTTTTTTTTTTGTTTTTTATGTCATATGTGTCCATATTTTAAGCCTTGTTTGTGATTCACGTGCCCAATTAGGCTCTTGGAGCTAGGGGTGTCAATTGCGGTGGATTTGGTCCAATCCAATCTGTTCAATTTTATTTTAATTTAATTCTAACACAAACCTAGTCCACTGACACCTATATTCTTATCTTCTATCAATGGACTAGATATTGATTCAACCCAACCCAATCCAATATAAATTCATTACGGATGGACTGGGTTCAATCCAATCCAATAAATATTTTGGACCATTAAGTCTAGACTAGTCCAATTTAATATGACTTGTTGGTCCATCCAGTCTGTCCAAATTGATTTTGGTTTGAATGGATCAAATCCAAAATCGGGCCATTAACACCCCTACTTAGAGCCTTCAACAATTGTGAATAAATTACTTTTCCTTAGTATTTGGTACATTTTCAAGAAGAATATTAGGTGACATTTGATTGCATTTTTCAGACTTCAGACCTCAGACCCATTTGGTGTCTCCTCTTAAAGCTTATATGAATTTTGTTTTCAGATCTGAAAACTAAAGCGCACGGGGCCGGCTCTTAACGCGCTCAGACGCGTTTCAGAGCCGATGCATTGTTGAAATTACCCTTCCAATCTTTTGAAAATGATGCGCGCTACCCCTGTTTAACCCCAACCCAAAAAAACCTAGTCATTCGTGTTTTTGCTCTCAAGGACTGGAAGGAAGAACGCCGCTCGTGTTTTTGCTCTCTCATGAACCCATTCAATCTCTCTCTCCCTCTTTCTCTTTCTCTCTCTCTCTCTCTCTCTCTCTCTCTCTCTCTCTTGTCTTCCCGCCATCGCCACTGCAAGTTGCAATGGCGGCGATTGAGTATTAACAATAATAATAATAATAATTATTAATTATAAATTACTTTTACTAATTATTAATGATCTTAATATTTTTATTAGTGATTAATCATTTTTGTTAATTTTTATTGTGTTATTTATAATTATTAATTATTTTAGTAATTATTATTAAGTGCTATTTTTTATTATTTTTATTCATGTTATTTCAATATTATTAATAATTAAATAATTAATTATTAATTTTTATTGATTATTTTATTTTTATTAAATTTTAATCATTTAATATTTTTATAGTGATTAATTAATTTTATTATTTTTTTGTATAATCCCGATATTATTTTGAATTTGATAAGTTATTTTATATGAAATAGTGCGAACTGCATTCACAAATACAAAATAGTCTATTTTGAAGGATAAAATAATAAAACAAAGCAATTTGAGATGTTGTAGAATTGATTCAACACAAACAATATTATCTATTCAGATATTCTAAAAAGTAAAAAAAGCATCTATACCTATTTTCAAATTTCAAACACTACTAATATCTTTTTAACTTTTCAGATTTATCTTAAACCAACATCTTAAACCACCTTAATCAACATCCTAAAGGGACCAACTGGTCCTCTACTCGTCTGCATAAGTTTCGTTATGTTTTACTTGACCCTTACAATTGCTTGATTCTTGGGTTGTTTAGACCTCTTCAGTCTTCACTGATATATTTCTGTTGTGTGCATATGCGTTTCAACGGGGAAGGTCAATGGAAGCTTCCTGCAAACTATAAAAACCCCTTTTAATACTTTAATTATTATGCGCTTGTATCAGTCACGGAGCCAACGAACAAACATCCAATATAAAAAGAAAAGAAGCTGTGACGAAGCACCAAAGGACACGCATCACAGGTGTGAACACAGAATACCACACTTGGTGTAGTTGTTTAGTTGACACGCATATTTCCTTGCTCTCCAGGCTAAATCAACTGACCCTAAATTTGACCTATTAATTCAATATTTCCAACTATATATAAATTATTAGCCACCCAGGATCAATCCTCTCACTCAAATCAAGTCTTCCAACTCCCATAAGCTTATTCTCTGTAAACCACCCAGAATCCCTCTTCTGGCTTTTCTCACCCAAATCATATCTCCAAAGTCTCGTGAAATTCTCTCTAGTATTTCTCCATTTCAACACCCGGCCTCTTCCTATTAGAAAAGCAAGAAAAGAAAAAAAAAAAAGGAAATTAAATGGCTTCACTGCTGCCGAGCCTTTTCAGGTGCTTTGTTGCGCCATCATCACGCGTCTCCGACAAAATTGAAGGCGTAGATTATGAGCAAAGCAAGTCGAAAAAACTGCAGGAGAAACCCAAAAGCAAAGAGAAGAAAGCTGGCGCTCCGATTCCAGTTTCTTACTTCCCCATCAACTCAAATCTCTCTCGATTGTAGTAGGAATCGTCTTGTTGTTGATTCGCTCTTTTTTGTGATGAACAAGCATATGGCTGCGACGCAACCCTACTACTGAGGGTTCGTTTTGCTTCTAGTTCCCTATATGCTAAAGTTCAGTCATTCGGTTCAGAAAGTAAGAATTACCCAAATGTAACCGCAGTCTGCAGCAGAGTCGTTTGGTGTAATAGACAAGAAGGAGCTTTGCACTGAAGTTTCTTTGTAACTGTTGAAGGAAGAAGAAGCATCTTTTCGTGTTGCACCATGAACAAGAAAAAAGTTGTATATTTTATTTATGTTTAAATAAGACGGGCTATTTGATTCGGATAGAATGGGCTGTAATTGGGCATCGTTCGGTTATCGTGTATATTGGCGTTAAGTTGGTAAATGGGATAATTGATCAATTTTCTGAATAAAAAATATTTTTTAGAGATTATTGAATATTTATTTATTTATAATTTATTTGATAAATGGTGTGATGTCATTCCTAAATTAGTATTTGTTAATTTATATACATAGTTATTGATAAATTTTGGTCTTGATTTATGTGTACGGAGTAAGTTTCATTTTAATGCGTGCCTAATGATGTCTAATTGTCATTAAATTAAAAAAAAAAAAAAAGAAAATTATCAACCATTTTTTCTCAAATTAAATACAAATATTTATTTAATAAAGGAAATAGTAGATAACCAATATTCTCTTGATAAGTGCAACCCTGTGCTATATACCGTTTGAATAAAATATTTCTTCATAAAATAATAAAACAGAAATATTCCAATGCAAGATTGTAAAAAATCATAGCACTGAAAAAGTTGTTAAAAATCATTGTTCTCCCAGTTATGAATACTCTCGTGGGGTGTGGGTAAACTGCTTACTCCCCCACCAAAAATGTTAAAAATCTCTTGCCTCCGTATTTACCCGAGCAAGTTGAATTGCGAATAAACACTGACACCGCAATTTAGCTGAGTAAGCGCATTACTTGGGTACTCGTAAATGAAGGAGGGTCTATTGCAAGATAAGGAAGAGTACATTTGATAAAAAAAATTATAAGCCCGGAGCTACTTCTTCCTCATCAGAAGGCACTTCAATGACACCCGAAGGTCCTACATCGCCCTCGGAATCAGGCTCACCATCGGCAGCGTTGGCCATTTCCTGAGTTATGCGCGAAGTGGATATGGCACTGATATCGAGCTTGGGGTACATGTTCCGGATCATCCATCGACTCAGTTTAAATCCCCTCCTGTACGAGTCCACCATCAGGTCATCAAAGCGCGGCGAGACAATGTATTCATCAATGGCCTTCTTCTTTGCATCTTCGATGCCTTGGGAAAAGATTTGTGTTTTCTCCCTTATGTCCTCCTGAAGGTATTCGACCTGATGCTGCAGGTCCAACCTCAGGTCCGTCATATGCTTCACAACCACCCCCATGGCCTCGGCATCCCTCTAAGACCTCGCCTACCTGGCCATAGCAGCGCGAGCAGCTTCCTCAGCAGCATGAGCAGCCGCCTCAGCAGCTCGGGTAGTCGCCTCGACGGCATAGAAAGCCTCTTCGGCAGCCCGTGTCTGCCTCGAGCTCCTCTCTACCTGGGCCGCTAAGGCATGAATGGAAGAGTTCACCTACCAAAAGGAACAAGTGATTAAGAGAAACGACAACAAGAGAGATAAAAACAAAGAAGCCCAACAAGAAATTTGACTCACCACCATAGCATGAGTAGCGGCACGACAGGCGATTTGGTTCAAGGGAAGATCGGTCCACGCTGCGATCTCCTCGGGGAAGGTGGCCTCCCTACTCTTCTGAAGAGCATAGTTCGGCGATAGCACGCTCCTAAATTCTCCTTGAGCTCCCGAGCCCGAGGGACCATCTCGCGTATGAGCGGACCCGAAGTAAGCGGGAGCACTAGAGTAAGCGGGGGCACCCGTATGAGTAGTCTCGGCATAAGGGGCCCCTACTGCTTCTTGCATTGAAGGAGCCACCTCGGGCTCCCTGGGCGGATCCTCCGATGTATAGTCTAGTACATGAGGCTCTGCATCCTGGGGCAGCTTGACATGAGTTCGCTTGGCAACCCGCTTCCTCTTCATACCTTGGAATAGGTGCCCACCGCGAGTCCTCTCCGAGTCTATCACACCTGCAAAAAAGAGTTCGACATCAGAAAAATGAAAAAACAAAGCAAAACAAAACTTCTGAGCAAGGAACCTACCCGAACTCAGTCCGACCGCAATGAGCTTGGCCTCCGTCAGGTACTGATGGCATTTTATCCCTAGTCGTGCCCATTGCCGGAGGCCCTTCACCGTCTCTTTATCAAGAGTGACACCGGAGTCAGGGGCGGCCATCCCCCACCTGGTCTGAAAAGGCCACCCTTGTGCACTTCGCACCTCGAAGTAGTCTCGCTTTCACGCTGGGACTTTGTTGGGAAGTTCATGCAAGAGCTTAAAACCCGGGTGAGGAGATAGGTAATACCCCCGCCTACTCCCGGGAAGAGGACCCGCTTGTTTATTGAGCATTAAAATAGAGGAGAATATCTCCAAGTCTAAAGGAAAGCCTTGCTAACAAAAAAAGGGAGATTGTCCCCACCAAGTTTCGAATGGAGTTCGGGTGAAGTTGGTCGACGGTAACACCAAAGTGGTTTATGACCTCAACAAGAAAGAGGTGGAAAGGCAATCGCAGCCCCGTAGCGAGCTGCTCCCGAAATATCATGATCTCGTCAGGACCTTGTTGCCAAGGAAAGCTACCTGAAGGAATGAAATAGGCGTACTCCCTAGGCAAATTGTAAGAGGTAATAAGGGATTAGAGCCCCTCGGGCGTCATGGTTGAAGAACCAAACCTGTCTAGCATTCAACCTCTATGAGAGGTAGATGCCAAACTGCCCAAAGTGGCTCAACCTATGGGTTCAAACTCGTCCTCAAATTCTACCTCAGGTTCGCTAAGGCCATTGGGGGATGCATCTCAGTTCATAGAACCTACATCTGACCCACTTGAAGAACCGTCTGAGCTATCAAAGCTAGACATTAAGGAGAAAGGGTGGATTCTAGGAAAGTACTCACCCGAAAAAGGTTTGAACAGACTCCGAAAACTAGAACAAGCGAAAAACCTTGAAGGCGAACTAAAAAGCCTGGACCGAGCTGAAAGGCTTGGACGCGAGCTAAAACTTGGATGCAAGCTTAAGAAGCAAAATGCAGAAGTGACAAAGCGACTAGGGTCCCCTACTATTTATACCCACAGTAACTGAGAACCAATAGTGTAGATCAGAGCCACGCTTATTTGAAATTTGAAATAAGCGTGCACCACCACGTCTGTTAGCATTTGTAAGCAGGTAGGTGCGTCTCCCGCCTTTTGGGCGCTCGGGAAAACCAAAGAACCCTGACAATGCACCTCGCGCTATCAAGATTCAAAGTATGGGACAAATCCACCTACCACCTCGCGAAACTCCCCGCGCTAGGGCAGGACCCTTAGCACGGGTAGTGGGGGGCAATTGATGAATGAAGATTTGGCTCGGCCTCGTAATTACGCAACACGTGGCAAAGGCAACAACACGCCTAAGGCGAGAGCACCAAAGGGAGGAACCAACAGTCCGAACTCCCTACTAGGAGCCCAAACTCTACCTTTGGCCCCGAGCCACTCAAAGGACAGTAACCCGAACTGGCCTGTCCTATGGCAGTTCGGGACACTCTTCTCTGAACCAGCCTGCCCTATGGCAGTTTGGGACACACCTCCGAACTCAAGACTTTACCTCGCTCACCACTCCAGCACTTCGCCTCCGATATGCCAAACTGAACAACCGTACCATGCCTAACACCGAGGAAGTTCGTATCCAGGGCGGCGCACCTGACTGACTTGGGATCTGACGCTTGACAGCCGCATTCCAAACGACCACCTACCACCGCATCTCCAGTTACAGAGACGGCTCCGACAAGGAGTAGTGGCGGTTCTGTCCCAGCATAAGGGATGACACCCGAATTGGCAAAAACACAAAGGTAATCATACCCGACCTGACAGAAGCCTCGGAGTGAGTGCGCGAAGTGATTATAAAAGGCCCCCTACCCCCAACAACAAGGTATGCAAACTTTGCACCATCTGGTTTTATCTTGCCTTTGAGAGAATATTAACTTGAGCTTCAGAGCAATCTCACCGAGTTCCCCCCGGAGTTCCCTCATCTTCTCCGTTTCAGGATCCTCGTTGCTCCAATCAGAGACAAGGTCGTTGACAGCTAGGACCGGCCGGATTGTGCACCATCAGGTACCATTTTAGTTGCAAAGGCTTTATACAACAATCTTACAACCTTTGGCCCTCGTTTTGGGAGTACTTGCTCGATAAATAAGTGTTTGTTCTAATAAGCACTTTTCCAAGTATTTGGTAAAAAAGCCCCTATTTTAAATTGAAATAATATAATTATTTTTACAAATTATGTGGTGAGCCAAAACAGGCCATGAATGCAACAAATAAAGCATTTAAAAAAACCGAACTTTTTAGCTTATTAAAAATCTAGGAATGGCAAGAAGGTGGGATGGGGCCAGTTTTTTTCCTACCCCCATCTCTGACCCTAAACACATTGCCACATCCCATCGATCTCAGACCCATCCCTGTGCTCTTGGGCAATGGTATCTCCGAATTTTGGCTTGTCTCCCCATTCATACTTGAAAACATATTTTTTGAGAAAGCCATGTTATATATGTATTATGATAGATTATATAATGTGTATAAAATCTATTTTTATATTTTATACAATATATAATATAAATATAGAATATTATATATAATCTATATTATATGTGTTATATTATAATTTATTATGCTATAATATAAAATAAGAAATATATAAAATATAAAAATAACCTATTATAGATATATTATATTATAATCAAGTGGGGGACCCTTGGAAATCCCTATAATATCCATTTAAATCTCACTAATATTTAGTCCCCCATCCATATTTATTAGCTTTTGGCTCCTTGCCCATGTTTATTAATTTTCGGCCCCCTAAAAAAAAAATCATAGCTTCACCCCTAATTATAATATTATATACGTATCAGAACATATTATCTATTGGGGTGGATTAGAGTTAGAAGTGGGGTAAGTCAAAACCCCGAACCCCATCAGTAGTCACAAAAATATGCCCTAATCATGTGTGTGTTTGGGATCGTGGGCATTTTTTCAATATATGCTATCACATAAGTGCCACTTTAACATTTAGCCCATTATGATGATCCATATGCATAGAGACTCACATAAGCTGGCCTTCATTTATGTGCACACCTATCATTAAGGGAAGTTTCATTTTAATGCTTCCTCCAACAGTTAGGCATTTATTCATTGTTAGGTTGATGTAGTGCCTAATGATGCTTAGTTGTCAATAAATAGTTTCATAATTATTTTTTTTTTGTTTTACAAATAAATCATGTACAAATGTTTAGTAAATAAACAAAAACTGTATCAAACACATTTACCACGTTAGAGCGAGAAAGATTGCCATATGTGTGGTCTCGACCTAAAATAAGCATTAATTTTGAAAAAAAAAACTTAAAAATAAATACTCCCAAACAAGGGCTTGGGTTTAGTGTTGCTACATGCCCTATGTATTGTATGTATCGAGTGAGCATCAACCCTCCTAAGTAGACCGGGCAATTGGGTTGGGTGGGTCGGGTTCAGGTTAGGTCAAGGTATTTCAGGTTGACTTTTGGGTTGGTTGTCAAATGCTAGACCCTAACCCTAAATGTTCGGGTTAGGGTTGACTCATGGGTCAATTTGGGTCATCCTAAAAAATAATTAAAATTAAAAAAAAAGAAAAATTACATGAAAAATATCAAAATTAAAAGAATTAACCTTAAAATTCCAAATATAAAATAAAAAATTGAACATTTAACAATTTAAAGAGTAAATAATAAAAAGTAAAAGACTAAATAGAAAAAATTAAAGAATGAAAACTTTTAACAATGCCTAAATAATCCCAATTAGACTTGATAATCGAGTCAATGAGTTGACCCATGACCCAACCCAATCCAATCCAACCAGTTTTTTTTTGAATTGGGTCGGGTCGGGTCTAGTCATTTTTACGTTCGAATTACTAAATATAAGACCCTAACCCTGTTTTTTCCGGTTGGGTCAACATTTTGCCAGTTCTACTCCTATGCCCAATTTTGAAAACATGAAGAGCAGCCTCCGCTGTCCACAAACAAAAGAGAGGACGCCAACACCAAGGCACGAAAGAACCCATTGGGCTTTGCGCCTTGGTGGAAAACCTCCTTTACCCGAGTCTGAATCTCCTGCCCATAATCCTACGTCTACCCACATATATCACATGCATACATAGAGAACATCTCATGTTGTGCGTGTGGGCAGGAGATCCGGAGTCGCTTTACCCATCATCACTTTCTCCGTTATACACCCTAAAAGCCGTTTCTTACTCCTCTCTCTCTCTCTCTCTCTCTCTCTCTCTTTCGCGTCGCGGGATTTCATTTCATTAGATCTTCCACCACACAGAACCAGGCACTACCCTGTTTGTCTTGATTTTCTTTTCATCTTTTGCGTTTTCTTACAGAGAGTAAGAGGGTTCTGCGGATGGGGAAGCTCAAAGCTGTTTGTTGTCGGATTTGATCGGGATTTCGAATAACAGAGATTTGATGCAGGTTCAAGGTATGGTTGGCTATTGTCGATTCGTTCCTCCTAGAACTGTATGCCGTTTCTTTCCATTTCTTCGCACTTCGAAGAAGTTGCAGGGATTAGGGAACTTGGTATAAAGCTCGGAATTTAATAGAATTGGCAAACCGGAAGTAGTTATTTTAAGTTTTTAATAGCGCTGCATTTGATTTTGATTCCGTTCTTTGTTTTCTCTTTTCCGTGGGGAGAAATCAAGTTCTTGAGAGGTTCGGAGGTTGTAGGAAGACTTCTATGCTTGTTACTTAAACCACTTTCGCTCGTTTAACAACATTACAGATGTTAATGTTCTATCTGTCGTTGTGAATTTTAATACTGGAACCCACGTTTCTTGTGGAACAACTAGACATTGCTGCCACCTAGATGGGACGAGAATGGTTGATGTTAATATTCTATCTGTGTACATGAACCTTTTTTCTTCCAAATTTTGAGTCCTCCTCCCCTGTCAATTCATTTTAACGACTCTGGAAAATGACCAGTAGTATTGCATCTGCTTAAAATTCAAACCTATAAGTAAATGACTTTGTGCTTAGGATCCTCTTTTTTTTTTTTTTCCAAGAATTAGTTTCGAACTTTTGTTTACTCTGAAGCAAAGAAGCTTTTTAGCATTACATATCAGCGCTTTACAAGTAAAGTGGAAATCAGTCCTGTGGCAATCTACATTGGACCAAAATATAAAGTCCAAATCAAGGTCTGCACATTCACGGCATTTTGATTGCAGCCCATTGCTTTGATGATAAATTATATGATCGCCTTGATCTTGCATAGAATGCCACTGCTCCAATGCCGTCTGTTAAGTTTACCAAGAATTGTGCATTCCTCGAGTTGTTTTAAGAGGAGATTAATTTATGAATGAAAATTGAAGATTTTAAATTTTATTCTGATCGACACTCTTAATGTCAAATTAGTGTTATTTTAACTTTGGCTGGTTATGGATAATTGTTGTCTTGGAAACTAGGTTATATATTAAGCACTGACTAGAGGCTCATTTGGGTGTTCAAGATTCAAGAGTTGCTGGGAAGAGTTTTAATTGATACCTTTTATCTATTTTGTTGCATAAACAGGAGGAAACCTGGCTTGGGCTTGAGGAAACTGCTGAGTACTCTCCAGCCAAGCTTTCACTTTGTAACTGTATGTCTTATTATTTCTTTTCATTTGTGTGTCTGATGTATGCTATTGAAAAGAACATGAGATTTACTTGCAGTTTTTAAAGGGGTGCTTGCTTCTAAATTTTTAACATTTTGAGATTTATTTGTATTATCTATTAGATTACTCCAAATACAAAAACAAAACCTTAAGCCATGATGATGGAGAATTGAAGACTGTTGGTCTTTGACTAATTTATTGGATGACCATTCAAAGATCCCTAGGGGCACCCCACGTTTCTGGAGATGAACTCATCCTACCAGCACATTTATGTCTTTAGCCTGAATAGTATATGCTAATTTTGCAATGAAAATCAGAAACAAGGTGTGAATTTTGTAGATATGAAAATCCAAAAAAGGGGTGCTATGCACTATGTATATATATTTCTGATAAATTTATAAAATTTTAATTGTTAACTATCAAAAAAAAGTAAAATGGTATGTACTGATAAAAAAAATGTAAAGTGCTATGGTTTAGCAAATTACACCAACAAAAATCTGTAAATGTTAGAAAGTTAATTATTCCTATATATGTGCCTGTGTCATATCTTTTTTTTTCTTTTTTTTTAAGAATCAGAATAAAAAATTTCATTAAAAGAAAAAAAGATTCATACAACCGGGGGTGTTAAGATGACACCCAGCCACGGCCTTACACACATGCAGTTTACACTACAATAGTTCAATCAAGATACATGGAACATTGGAAGGATGTTAGCTGTGTCAGTATCTATATTGGCATATTATAGGGAATCTCCCTGTTCCACTTACAATTTCACATTGCTATAATTGAAGCTGGCATCTTCGGTCCTGTTTCTTTAAGTGCTTTAAACTGCTGATTTTGATATCATGAGGCTGCTGACTGAACTGAAGTGGTTAATATTTACCTTGTAAAATTAGATTATAAGAATGGAGTTGGATAAGTATCAGGAAATGGAACTGGGAAAGTGAAATGCATTGAATTTTCTACTTTATATAGTGGCTTGAGGGGTAAAGAATGGTTGTAGTTATGAAACCATTTCATTCAGAACATGCAATGTTAAAGTATTGAATGGTTCACAATAATGGACAGTTGTCTGCTAGGTTGTTTGCTGATTTATGATTCCATATAAGTGATGTGTTTATAGAGCTTGAGGCAGGAACCACATGGTGAGGTGCCTGCTTGAACATAGTAAAACACCACTTTCATAAAAAATGAACTCACTTAGAGGTGGGGTGAATAGTTTATTTATTTTTATTGAAAACAATGAAAATTTCACTGATTAATAAAAGAATGTTGAGAAACCCATTTTGTTAGGCTGCTGTACCATCTAATCCTCATGAATTACTATGATTTTTTCATTCAGATTACATTGATAATCTCCCAAAACATGTGTATCCTGTTAACTCCTTGTTGAGCTAGTAAACCAGCGAAACAATTAACTGACCTTGGAGTCCAATTAACTGCCACAATGATGTCCCCAGCCAATTGCTTGATTTCCCTTAAGAGATACAAGAGTAATCAGTGCTTTTTTTTTAGAACTTTGAGGTCAGTTGATAGCATTGTTGAGTGACCCCTAACCTATTGAAATCTCTTTTTCCGAGGTTGGAGCCTTGGGGGTGTGTTAAGCATTATGAATGCTCCCTCCCCTTAGAGAAACTAGGGAGGTACCATTAAGGGTGCAAATGGATCGGATCATGATTCGATCTGATCCTATTTGGGCGAATTCGGATCACCCTTGTTCGGATCTTCAAATCGGATTGGATAATAGGATCCGATCAGAAATCGGATCGGATTTGGATCACCCCTATCCGATCCGATATATGTTATATATTTATAAATATAAATATATATAATACATATATATATGTGCTATTTATTTATTTATTTATAAATATATTATTTATATTGTATTTTTATAAATTTGTTATATTATTTATTTAAAAAAATGTATATATATGATCAAATTAATTAAAAAATACTTGTATTTTTTGTTTTTTCTTTATCTAAATTGGTATATTATATTTTTCTTTTAATACTTTATTATTTTTTAAAGAAAACAACTCGGATTGGATCAGATCCAAGATGACTTACCGATAGGATTCAAATTCAAATCGAGGCCTATCAGATCCGATCGGATATTCGGATTGGACCGGATCTAGGGATGGCAATTTCCCCATTTCCCCGGTCCCCATGGGGATCCACCTGAATGGGGTGGGGATGGGGATGATTTACCCCCTGTGGGGACAGGGATGGGGAAATTTTCATCCCCGTTAGTGGGGACGTGGAGAGCACTCCCCGCCCCGCGGGGACCCCGATCCCTGCCTCGTGGGATCCCCACTAATATATATGTATATATGTATGCACACGCTATATATGTATATATGTACACATACATCTATATATTAATGTTTTTAAAAATATGGTTGAATATGTTTGAATCTTTTCTAATAGGATTGTAAATTTTAATCATTTTTTATTTTTAAATAAAATAAAAAATTAAAACAAAATGGTTAACATTATAAAAAATCACAGGGAATGGGGATCCTCGTGGGGACGAGGATGAGGATAACCTTGCCCCCATTAGCGGGGACGGGGACGGGACGGGGACGGGGATTCTTGCGGGGATGGGGATGGGGAGAGGCTCCCTGTCCCTGCCCTGCCCCGCTGCCATTCCTAATTGGATCCAACGTGAACAGTGTCAGATCGGATTCAGATATACCCTGATTCGAATCTGATCCAATCTGCTTGCATTCCCTAGGTACCATTCAGGATAAAAGAATCAAACCTTTTTCATCCACCAAGAATCTTGGAAAATATAAGAAGGATTTTGTTGATAGTTCGGGAAGGGGGTGAGGTAGAAGGAGCAAGATGTTGCTGAAAGTGTTATCCCATTTGATGGAGTTATTCAAATAAATAGGAAGGGGGATATGAAAATGGTGGTTGAAAAAGTTAAAGTTGGCAAGAAGCTAGGCTTGTTCTTTTTAGGAGTAAGGGTTTGCAAGAAAAAGTTTCTTTGGAATTATAAAGAATCAAAGAAGTAAAATTTCAGACTCTAAAAACACATTTATGGATTGAAACAAGTTATGTTGATGATTTTGTTATTTGGAGTGTATAAAGGGATGTAGCTGGAGCTAATGAGGTTTGCAGGCTTGCTGTTGAATGGGAGAAGGAATTTTAATTTGAATACGAATGTGTTAGGGAGGTGATGGTTGAGGGCATTTCTTGTTGAAGATGGTTATGGATGTTGTGGGTGTTTGGCACCATAGCATCTCATGAGTTTGCCACATAAGAAAAAAAGCAAAAATGCTATATAAACGCATTTGGTGAGCTGTTGTTTTTCTTTGAAATGTTGTTGCAATGATGAGCTTTGGGATTTGTGAAAAGAGGCATTTCTTGAACTGTCGAATTGATGTTTCTTGAATTGCCTTGGTGATCTTGAATCACCAATGTGATGTGGAACATTGAAATTTGAAAACTCTGACAACTTTTGAGATGTCATACAGTCATTATGAATATTTATTATAAAAATAAGTCAAAACACTAAATGCCTAGTCAGCATGAACCTCCACGATTCGTTTCGCTTGCATTTTTCAAAAAAAAAAAGGAGAAATGAAACACCTATGAATTGGGAGTGCTTGTGAAACGGAATGCCTATGAAACACATTGGTGCCAAATACCCTAGTTGTTTGTGGTGTGTGGTTCTTTTTTCTATTCTAAGTGTTCATAGAAGCTTGCTACAAGACATGGAGGTCATTATACAATGGGTGAAAAGAGATGCTAATTCATTTGCAGACTGTTTTGCTAAACAAGGGATGGGGAGAAATCGGTTTTTTTGGGCAACATTGTAATTTTTTTTTCTGTTTTGGGAGAGTTAAGAGAGTTTATCTCTCCCTTTTCTATTCCTTGTACTGCCTTGCTTTTTTAATTTAATGAATTGGTTCTGTTATTGATAAAAAAAATCTTTGTTTTGTAGTGTAGAAATGCAGTTTTGCCTATTATTGGTTCGTCAAGGGTTTTGGTGGTTGGTACTTCTCTTTGGAAGCAAGTTGGGTTGTTTTCTTTTTGTGTGGCTTTGGTGAGTCTTGATTATGGAGTTTGATTTTTCGTAGTTCTTTTTTCTAGTTGTTTGGGAGTAGTTGGTGTTAACTTGTATTTTGTACTCTAGGTAATCTTTTATCACCTCTCCTTTATTCTCCTTTTATTTTAATAAAAATTTTCTTTTATTATCAAACTAGATTGGTATTTTGGTTTTGGTTTGGGAGTGACATTTGGTGTTTCACTTTGATAAACTGTGGAATTTTCAAAAAAGTGCAACATTTGATTCTACATTTTGGTCTAGGTTTTAAAGGTTGGTTTGCCTTCAAGCTTTGGGTTGGTGTTGGTTGTTGATCATATATTAACATGGCAACATCTGATTCTTGATTCTGGTTAAGTTTTTAAAGTTTGGTATGCCTTAAAGCTTTGGTTTGATTTTGGTTGTTGGTCACTATATTAAACAAAGATGCAGAGTTATAAAAATGGCATTTCTTAGACTCTGTTGTTGTATAGCATCTATGGGTTTTACTCATTTGAAATTTAATGGCCTCTACCCTATCAACCTGGTATTGCCTGAACTCTTAAAGGTTGGTCTATTTATTCAATTTTGGTGCTGTGAAATCCCTATTCGATTCTAGGTTAAAGTAGAGAAGAAGAAGAAGAGGAGAAAGAAGATGAAGAGAAGAAGAAAGGTTCGGCTAGATTAGAAAAATGAGTCCACCTCTAGCCGACCCACTTGTATTTATCTCCAATAACATAGTTACAAGAAAGACCATATTGTCCCTCATAAGTGATGGGACACATAACTTAAATAAAATAGACCTTTCACTCTCAAATAGATAAACCCAAATGACCAAAATACCCCTGATTTGTGTATTCTAACACTCCCCCTCAAGCTGCCCCGAGACAATCCCTTTGTAAAGAGATCTGCCCACTGATTTCCTGAGCTCACATGAGATGTGGTTATCTCTCCACTTTTCACTTTCTCTCTCACAAAGTGACAATCAACCTCAATATGTTTGGTTCCCTCATGGAAGACTGGGGTGGAAGAGATGTGAACAACAGCTTGGTTATCACAGTATAGTCTCATGGGTTTGTCAACCGAGAACTCAATCTCTTGTAGCAGGTTCTTCAACCATACTAGTTCACATGTGGTATGAGCCATAGCTCTGTACTCAACTTCTGCACTACTCTTTGCCACCACTGTTTGTTTCTTGCTCTTCTAAGTTACAAGATTGCCACCAAGGAAGGTACAATACCTGTAGTTGATCTCCTGTTTGATATAGAACCAGGCCAATCAACATCTGTATACCCTACTATTCCAAGAGTCCCTCCACTTCGGTATAGCAAACCACGACCTGGAGCACCCTTCAGGTACCTAACAATCCTTAGAACTGCTTCCCAATGAGGAATCCGAGGATGTTGCATAAACTAACTCACCATACTCACAACAAATCATATATCTGGTCGGGTAATAGTCAGATAATTCAACTTTCCCACCAACCTTGTATATCTTCCAGGATCATTAAACTCTTCACCTGCATCAACACTCAACTTGACATTAAGTTCCATAGGAGTCTCTACTGGTTTAGCACCTAACAGTCTTGTTTCTTCAAGTAGGTCAAAAACATATTTTCTTTGACATAAGTTAATTCCATGCCTTGATCTTGCAACTTCTATTCCCAGGAAGTATTTCAACTTACCCAAATCTTTCGTATTGAGGTGGTCCTATAGGAATTTCTTCAACCTATCAATCCTGTTACTGTCACTCCCAGTTATGACAATATCATCCACATACACCAATAGCAAGATTTTCTCATCTTTTGAGTCATGGCTGAACATAGAATGGCCTACTTGACACTATTTCATCCCAAATTCTTTCACTACTTCACTGAACCTCCCAAACCATGCGCATGGAGATTGTTTCAGTCTATAAATTGCCTTTTTGAGTCTATAAACCTTACCATCCACCCCTTGAGCAACAAACCCTGGCGGTTGCTCAATATACACTTCCTCAATGAGATCACCATGTAGGAAAGCATTTTTGATGTCCAGTTGCACAAGAGGCCAATCATACATAGCAGCTAATGAAATCAACACCCTAACTGAACCAATTTTAGCCACAAGAGAAAACGTCTCCATATAGTCCACACCATATAGCTGAGAATAGCTCTTGACCACTAACCTGGCCTTCAATCGCTCCAAACTGCCATCAGGAAGATACTTCACTGTGTAGACCCACTTACACCCAACAACATGCTTACCAGGAGGAAGGGCAGTAAGTTCCCACGTGTGATTGTGCTGTAGAGCAGAGAGTTCCTCTTCCATGGCTTGCCGCCACCCTAGGGAGGTAAGGGCTTCCTGGACAGTCTTGGGAATGGAAACAGATGAAAGCGATGATATAAAGTTGCGATGAGAAGCAGAAAGGTGAGCAACTGAAACATAGTGTGAAATAGGATGAGAAGTACAAGTGCGTTTACCTTTCCGCAGGGCAATAAGAAGATCAAGGTCTAAGGGAGAAGAAGCAATGGCAGGATCTGGCGACGAGGGCTGAATTGGAGGAGGGGCCGGTGCTCTCTGTGAGTAGACACGTGTTTGATTGGTGGCCTCTCAGTAGTAACTGGCATGGGAGGTGAATCCGCAACTAGAATGGGAACCACAGGAAGGGGATCCGCAACAGGGACAGGAAGAGGAACTACGGAAGAAGGAGAAGAAACCACAGTATCCGAGAAAAAAGGAACTGATTCAAAGAAGGTGACATCGGAACACACAAATGACTTATGGAAGTTAGGGTTATAGCACTTATACCCTTTTTGAGTCCTTGAGTAGCCAAGGAAGATACATTTAGTAGCTCGTGCATCTAACTTGTCTAAACCAGGCCCCCCAAGTTTTGAACAAACAAACACATCCAAAGACTCTTGGGGTGAGAGGAAATGGAGACAAGGTGGGAAACAACACCGAGAAGGGGGATTGACTTCCAAAGATGGACATGGGCATTCGATTGATAATAAAACAAGATGCGAGGACAACATCACTCAAAAAATGCATTGGGACATTCATATTAAGCATCAAAGACCGAGCAATTTCAAGGAGATGTCGATTTTTCCGATCAGCTACACCGTTCTGTTGTGGGGTGTAGGCACAAGAAGTTTGATGAATTATACCATGGTGCTCTAAGTATTGCTGAAATGGTATTGAGGTGTACTCTTTGGCATTATCGGAGCGAAGAATTTTAATATGAACACCAAATTGGATACGTATTTTAACATAAAATTTTTGAAAAATAAAAAACACTTCACTGCGATCTTTCATAAGATAAATCCATGTCATCCTTGAAAGTCATCAACAAAAATTACAAAATACTTATAGCCATTGTATGACATCACTTTGATTAGACCCCAAACATCATAATGAACTAAAGAAAAAGGAATTGAGACACGACTATCAACTCTTGGACTAAAAGAGACTCTATGATGTTTCCCAAGTTGATATGACTCATAATCCAAAGATGAAAAATGACTCAAGGAAGGAACCATCAACTTCAGAGCCTTGAGAGAAGGATGACCAAGTCTGCAGTGCCATTGAAGAGGAATAAGAGGACTGAAAAGCTACTGGAGGGCCACCACCATCAAGGTAATACAATCCACCTGTCTCATGCCCTCCACCAAGCTTCATCCCCGTCTCTAGATCCTGAAACACACAAGAAGATGGATAAAAGGTTATAGAACAATTAAGTGACTTGGTTAACCTACTAACAGACATAAGATTAAAGGGGAACTTGGGACATATAAAACAGATGATAAAGACAAGGAGGAGAGATCAACATCACCAACACCACAGATGGGAGATGTAGAACCATTAGCAAGAGTAACTGTTTGAGATGTGGAGGACCGAGAAAGAGAAGAAAATACATTAGGAGTCCTGGACATATGGTCTGAGGCTCCGGAGTCAATGATCCAGGGTGAAGGCTTGGAAGCCAAGCAAGCCATACCTAAATGGGCAAGGGTAGCTGTGTTCTGCTGAGATGTCTAAATGAACTGCTCATATACTGCACGGGGTACACTCACCATCTCCTTCCCAGAAGCACCAATAGATGTGGAGGGAATCGGGTCAGTTTGCTGACTTTCAGTACTTGTACCACTACCCTTAGACACAGTGGTTAGCCCAAGTGTTGGGTGGACCATGTAAATTATAGCACAAATTAACCGTGTGCCCCTCTAATCCACAATGTGTACACTTCCTAGGGGCATTACTTCTTCCTTTACCACGACCTCCCCTTGAGTCATGACCTTCACTCCAGCCACCAACACGGTTAAACATGGGACCACCATGGTTACCTGGAAGGCCAGGACCACCACCACCACCTCTATTTCCACGGCCTCTCCCTCTATTCACCACAAAACCAGATCTGTCTGAGAGAGAAGAATGCTCTATAAACTCAATAGATGTCCTCTTGAGACGGGCAAAAACTTATTCAAGTGAGGGAAGAGCAGACCCCCCCCCAGTATTTGTGCACAGACAAGCTCATATTCAGCCTTCAAACCCATCAGAAACCTTGTCACATCAAGTTGCTCACGCTATTGTTGCTGAATCTAAACATCCTGTGTCAGAGGATGATACATATTAAGCTCATTTCGAATATTCCTCAGACTTGCATAGTATTCCTCCAAACTTTGACTGCCTTGCTTCAGATTAAAGTACTCTTGGTACAACTGATACACCCTAGTTGTATTGTCTTGTCCGGAGTACAGTTTCTTAGCATGACCTTAGATTTCTTTAGCTGTATCTAGGAACATAAAGTTCACACTAATTTTTTGTTCCATGCTATTCCACAACCATGTCATTATTTGTGCATCTTTCTGTTCCCAGTCACTAAACCCCGGAGAATCAGAGGAGGGTTTCTCCTCTCTCACATGTTTTACTTTTTTCTTGGCCTTTAAAAACACTTCCACAGATTTTGCCCACGACACATATTCTCAGCATTCAACTTAATAGATGTCATTTGAACATTTAGGTAATCTGGAGGAATCATAACGCCTCTTTTGTTGTCATTCCCATCTCCAATCGATGCCATCATAACTAATTCACCTTCAAATATTCAGCACAACTTCACGCACTTCCACAAAACTTATCTCTCTCCGCACCACCAACTTCTTCAAATACACATTGCACATCAAATACAAAAACTGAAATCACTCAGTCATTAAATCAAACACCTGTACTGCACACTACAAAATCATTCACACACCAAATACAAGGGCTGAAGTCACTCAGCCATTAAACCAAACACAGAAATCAGTATAAACACCACCACACGACACAAGGTTTCACTTTCAACTATTCAGAATCACCCACACACCATTCAACACAGTACAACCGCCACCACACCACTGCTGTCGTGAACTTCAGCAGTCGAAAAACTCTACTTTCAGCACACATATGAGGTAAAAACAGAGAAGAACAAGGCTGATATGCATACTAATCACTTCAAACCTCCACAAAAAAATATTTTGAACCAAAACACAACATTTACAGTCCACTATTTGGGCAAAAAACAGAACTGCTCATACCTGTCCACAAACAGCCCTCTCTGTATCACAGAATAGAGGGCATCTAGTACACAACCTCAACGACCACCACCACAGTAACTGGAGGCACGCTCACCTCCAAAACCACAAAACGACCACTCCTTTTTTTGGCCTCTTGTCGAGCTTCCACTCAGGCTTGAAGAAAATCGAAGAGAGCTGAAATAGTTGGCGGCGGACCCAGGAAGAAGACAAACTATGAGGAAAGAAAAAAAGGGAAAAGAGAACAAGGTTTTATTGCTCTGATACCATGTGAAATCCCTATTTGATTCTAGGTTAAAGTAGAGGAGAAGAAGAGGAGAAAGAAGAAGAGAAGAAGAAGAGAAGAAGAAGAAGAGAAGAAGAAGGGTTCGACAAGATTAGAAAAATCAGTCCACCTCTAGCCGACCCACTTGTATTTATCTCCAATAACATAGTTACAAGAAAGACCATATTGTCCCTCATAAGTGATGGGACACATAAACTTAAATAAAATAGACCTTTCACTCTCAAATAGATAAACCCAAATGACCAAAATACCCCTGATTTGTGTATTCTAATAGGTGCTTATTTGTTAAGCTACTAAAACCTTATCTTTTATGTATGTTTTGCAGGCATATTATTTGCAGTCCTTGTGACTTCAGAGATATTGTAGCACAAGGTCTTTTGTTGATCATATCCATATTTTTAGCATATATATTGGAAAATGGCAGATACAGTATCAAGCTTCTGGGGTCCTGTGACATCCACCACAGAGTGGTGTGAGAAGAATTATGTCTATTCATCCTATATTGCAGAATTCTATAACACTATATCAAATATCCCATCAGTTCTTTTGGCATTCATTGGGCTTATAAATGCCTTGGGACAACGGTTTGAGAAGAGATTTAGTGTGCTTCATATATCTAATATGACACTTGCCATTGGGAGCATGTTATACCATGCAACACTACAACATGTGTAAGCTTATTTCTGCTGTGTTATCCCTTCTTGGAATTTCTTTTTCATTTTCCTTGTCTTTTTTGTTAACTTGTTTCAGATAGAATGGTTACTATATTGTACATCTAGATCAGTTTTTTTCCATATATAGATCTATTGATTTGAATGTAAATGCCATCTTCTCTTTGGACATCCTTTTGTTCCTTGTTAATTTATTTGGGTTTCCTTGCTCATAAGCTGCTCCATTAGAGTGAGAAAGGAAATATAAGAAAAAGGAGAATCTGGCCTGGCTGCAATATTTTGTTCCTCTAGTCAAGTTATAATGGGTAAATTTTGGGCAATAAATTTATGTTTCTTGAATCAAAGTTGTATCAACTACATGCTTTCTCCTTTTCTATCTCTTTGTTGCTCGTATACTGAATGAAAATGTCTCTCTTTAATCATTATTTAAGGTATTTTTATTAGCAAAAATATGTTTAAATGCTGTCCTGTTCTGAGATTTACACAATACTTTCAATCTTTACTTTATAAAGATGTAGGGAAGTGTAGCTAAGATGGCCAGGTGACAGCTTGGCATAACCTAGGTAAAAAAAAACCAATTGCAAGCATATTTTATAATTTATAGGCATCAAGATTCAAAATATCGATACCGGCCAATACGCCAGTTTGGGTGTATCTGCCTGTATCCTGGCTCTCTTTTATTTTTTTAGTTGTTTTTTTTATTTTTATTTTTTCAAACTGGTTTAGAGGGGTCGGTTTGAGGCCTGCCTACCCCTTGAACCAGGTCAGGCCCCGAAACACCCCCTGTAGGGGTGTATTGGCCAATACGACCCGATACGTATCGAAATTTTGAACCTTGATAGGCTAATGCATAAGTAGTATGGAAATTTATGTTAATCGTGAACTATTAGACCTTGGATTAAATTTGTAAATGATGAAATGACAACTTACACTTGTTTTTTTAGAAATAATGACAAGGGTTTTGAATAACATACACATGAACACAAGAATTAATTGACCTAGTATTTAGCACTACAAGTTCCTCTTGGTGGAAAATGTGTTACACAAATTCAATTCATTATTTTATATAAAAGTTTCATAATTAGTTATTTGCCCCCACTAAGATGTTTATATTTATACTGCTTGCCTAGTTGGTGGCCTAGGCAACTGACAAGGATTATGAGGAGTTTTGTATTAGAATTAAGTGATGGACAAGTGTAAAAGATGGAGCTGCATGTGCAAGAATGACGGGGAATCTTGTATTGAATTCTGCGGTGCTTCTTCTTATTCATCTTTCTTTAGAGTTACTATGAGCTCAAATTCTCTTGTCTTCAATATTTCCTGTCAAATCAACTTTTTTTGGGTACACAACAAGAAAATTTACTAATTTGGATTATGGTAAATTACAATTCAGTGCTGGACAACATTTCAGCCACCCGTTAATTTACGTTTAAATCCATATTACTATTTTGCCCAAAACAACTGCTCCCTACACACCCCATGCTGAGCTAGTTATTCAGCCATTCCATTTGCAGTTACTTATGATCTATCTAAAAGTGGCTCCTAGCTCCTTAACTAGAGTGCAAATCTCCCTTATAGTTTGTCTATAAACCCAATCGCCTGAATTGTTGCATCTCATCTAAGGACTGACTAATTTAGAGTTGCCTTCCAACTTCACCTGTTTTCCTGTCAAATCAACTTGGCTTGGTCCTATTAAAAAATTTAAGCTTTTTTCTAAGAGGCTTACCACATGAAAATAAATAGAGAAGAGATGCTTCAATATTGGAAGGAAGGCTATCTAATCACCTGAGATATGAAGCCACTTCTCCCTTTTTGGTGCTTGGAAGCAACTGCTCAATAACATTCCTAGCTTCTTTTAGATCTTCCCTTTTCTCTCCCACAGCCATAAGGGGATTTGTTCATTTGAAGGTGAGAGTGGCTCTTTTGTGCTCTGTATGGGAGGAGTGAAATGCTAATATGTTATAGTCTTCTCCACTAAAGGAGAGTTACCTGAGTCACTATTATGGATCTTATCAAGGTTCAAAGTATCGACACGTATCGGCCCGTATTGGTCATACATATCGTTCTGGGACCCCACCAATACGCCCCTATAGTGGGTGTATCGGGGGTCTGACTGGTTCAGGGGGTAGAGGAGCCCTAAACCGCCCCCCCTGAACTGGTTTCAGAAAAAAAAGTAAAAAAAAAATAGTATCAATTCGCCCGATACGCCCATACTGGCATATCGGGCATATCGATACTTTGAACCTTGGATCTTATGACTATTTGGATTGATGTTTCAATCAGAATCAGAGAGGAGTTTCTAGATTTTAGATCAACGATGGAATTTCATAGTTTTATGTTGCCAAATAATCATCCTATTAGATATTACTGCACAAGTTGGTCTCCCCCTTCCTACCCCAGATTGTAATTATAGCAATAGGATCTAGTTGCAAGTGTGGAAGTTTTAAGTTTAGTCATAAGCTTGTCAGCAGATTGGAGATTGCTTCTGAATAACAGACCCACTTTTTGAATCACATTTCAAAGTCCAAAGTTAAAGAATGTCATCCTTTCACAGTCATCATTTGAGTTGCCATCGTCATTTGATTTCACCTAATTCCTTATTCTGCCTATTGATATTGCAGTCATTCTTATGATTATCCTTCACTCGACATATCAACACCCATTTCTCCTTTCTTTCCATTTGTAACAACAGAGGCAATGATCATAACTCTTTTAGATGGCTGTGGCTCTATCTTCTGTTCAGTCTTTAAATCTTTTGATCTCAGCATGGAGCTCACGTCTGTTTCTGTAGTTCTGCCACTTTGATCTCAGAAGATTTGGATTTATGCCTCCACTTGTGCACCTAATAACATTTTTTTGATCAATAACAACATTTCATTACTTGATCACAAAAGTAATTACAGAGAGGAAGATAAACTTTCTTATTTTCCAAAAGGAATTTAACACTCCCAAGAACAAAAAGGAAAAATTACACTTGTGCCCAAAACATTGACTCCCTCTCGACTTCTTGCTTATCTAATCCATCTGCAAAGGAGTTAGCTGATCTATTCACCCAGCTAACCTTAACTTCCATCTCTTGAACCAGCCACCTAAACTTCCTCCTCTCGTTACTGTACATCCATAAACTGCTGTTTTCTTTATTCAGCCACCCTACCACCACCTCTGAATCCCCTTCAATGATGAGTTTTCTTATATTCATTTCCTTGGCTTTTTGAACTCCTTCCATAACTGCAAAGATTTCAGCCCTGAGAGAGTCACCCACTCCAATTGGGCCGGAGAACATGGCTGAGACAAGCCCATTCTCATCCCTAAACACACCACCAATCCCCGATTGTCCAGGATTCCCCCGACTACTCCCATCAAAGTTCAGTTTTAAGAAGCCAGCCGGTGGGGGAGTCCAGGACACACACACGATTGCTTTGGTCTGGGTGCAGTTAGCAATCTCACCCCACTTCCTCAACAAATCAACCACTGTGAAATCTGTAAACAGCTCTGAAGATTTCAGCCACTGAACAACCCTAATATGAATTAATTCTCTCGGTTCTTCATTTTGTGCACCTAATAACATTAATGATGAAGGAATAAATTAGTGATCACTTCCTCTGATTCAAGCCAATTACTGACCGCTTGGCAATCTCCTTCTACTTGTAAATTATCCAATCTGTTGATGAAACAAATTTTGAGCCTTGCAACAAAGCAAGCCACGTCAAGGACACAACTAGACAAGGAGTTGGATTCAAAATTTACAGAAACAATTAAGTGTCCAAACCATATGACACCTATTTATGGTATCCAGGTATCATAGACACCAAGTGGTTCTGAAAAACTGAGTAATATACCTGTCATCCCTGACCAGTGACCACTAACCATTCCTAGAAGCTCTTAGGTTCCCTTAATCTTGGTGGCTCATATTGTGTTGGCCTCTTATGAATTTCTTGGCCAACTAGCCTTCCTGAATTTTCATGTGCTGGGTTGTGCTTGAAGAAGATTGGACTAGCCAGCCTTATTTGAATACGAAATCCTGACACCTCATATATAGATTGAAACAGTACAACCACAAATTGTAGAGGGTATATACGAATTTTGATTAAGATGGGGGTATTTTTTTGGTCTGGGCCTAATGCAGCTGTAGTGGAACCCGCTAACACAACTGCATGTCTTAAGCACATGCAATAGTAGGGTGCACTTTGGGAAATAAATATAGTGGCCTTATTCATAGGATCTTTCAAATTCCCCATTTTCAAGACCCAGTGGTAATTTGATTTTTTTTTTGTCATTTAATTATTTACATCCAAGATTTAACAATGGGTAAGGCTTGGATGATGATGATTTAACAATGGATATGGCACTGAACAGAGTGGAAGGGCATTACAGGAGTAATGTAGCCAACCCCATATAGTTGGACAAGGCTTTTATTCAGTTGAGTTGAGTTGAATTATTTACACCTAAGAAGCTAAGAGGTGGGTTGATCCCAAAAGAGATTGGGGAAGATTCTGAACCCTTTCATACTTGCATTTTCTCTTTTAAGATCTTTTGTTTTATCACGATGCAATATCATTAATGCTTGTCGTAAGTAATACTTTATAATATGTCTGTCTATCTTTAAGGATAAGATAAATTTATCTTTAATAAGTAAGAAGATAACCTTTTACTGATTATAAAGAAGTTGTTAGATGCAAGAACCCGAGTTTTGTGTTCAATTCAGTTTTAAGTTATTGTTATTCTATTTATAACGTCTTAGACTCTTAGTTTTGTACTATTACTTTCATTCCAAAGCAAGTTTCCTTTTTTCTTAATGAATTCAGTTATTGAATATTGATTAGTATAAGTATGCTTCCATGGGTTCTTTTTGCTAGAGTTACTGAAATTCCAGTTTTTTCCTACAAGCTTACAATCTTTATTGGATAGAACATGCCAATGGCTATCCTTAAGGATTGAATATCTGTGGAGGTTGACCAAAATAAGTTACTGCAGCCGACCAGTAATCATTTCTTTTTGTTTTTTTCTACACAATAATCAATCCACTTCTATTTGTTAACTGCACAGTTTGCACCAATGAGAAGAAAGGAATGTACAATCCCTGAAAACTAATAGCTACCCCTAATCCTAGTTACATCAGGTGCTAGCTGGCTTTAGTTGGCAAGGTCTTAAGGTGTCAAACATGAGACTTGGGGTTCAATCCTGCCTTAATCCTAAGTCCTAACCTGTGATGACTGATGACTAACCATTTGAGCTTAGTAGCTTATCTATAAAAAGAAATTGTTACCATCCACAGCTTAAATCCTTATTGTAGAAAGATTTGGTTGGATGGGCCTTAACTTGCTCCTTTTTATTGTTTTATTTCTAAGTTGTCTCTTTCTTATATTGGGCCTTTAAGTATATGGGCCATCTTTTATTTATTTTTTGTTTACCGACTCAGCTGTCCTTTGGGAGCATTCATGCAATTCCATTTACAGCTAGTATTCACAATTAATAAAACATATTGGTAGGGCTGAAGGGAGTTACAATGGACGGAATTGTTCTTCTCCCTCTTCTCTCATCTCTCTCTCTCTCTCTCTTGTGTGGCTCTGTTCTTCCTTTTGCTGTTTTTCTTTTAATATTCACATCATCTTTACTGTTCACAACTTTCTTCTCTTATCATTCTTTTGTTACCTAGAAGCCCTAATTAGCTCCCTTTTTAATTATTCCAAAGCATAAAGATCTTCAAATTTTTTCTTTTAATTCATTTAACTCTACAGCTTAAACCATGAAGTTAATCTCACTGGGGCAACAGTAATCTTATCTGCATAAATAAATTTTAATGTTAGGGGTGGTGAAAGCTATTCGATATTTTGAGCTTGATCAGTTTCGTCTAAGCAAGCCAAAATATATGATTTTGATTTTTATTATCTGAGAAGGCATACATCATGAATATCATGTTGATGTAGAAATGAGGTGTCAGACATGACAAGTCAAGAATGTCTAGAAATTTGGACCCATCCATGCATATACGCATGCATGTATCAGAGTGCATTTTGTAAAAACCAAATTTAAAAGAGTAGATATAGTGGGTTGCAGGACATAAAAATTACAAGACATTTATATGTATTTCAGAAGTGAATGTGTCAGACTTGTTTTACAACAGACCAGATTTCAATAGAAAGAATTGTTCCATATAATGTAGGTTCTAAGCCTAGGGACAATGGCAGAAATAAAAAGAGAGAGGAATTGGTGGTTCGGGATAGACCTATTCATGGGCTGGGCTCCAGTGCTCTTGCCAAAATTTGAATGGGCCCAGCTCAAATCCCGAGCTCGAAATAGTGTAAAGTCAAGCCTGAAGTCTGGCCCGTGAACACATCTAGTTGGGAAAAAAATTTAGTTTGCAGTTCAACATGATTTGTGGACAGGCTGCATACATGATAGAGCACTTTACAAACTTCTTCCATCATATTCCATTCTTTTGTTGTGGAAACCTTCATAGACATGAGGATAGATCATGATCCTTCTTACACCCCTTTTGTAAGACTTATTTTGGGAAAAATGTGATCTTTCAGTAAAATCTGCTAGGTTAAGAAATGATCATTTGACTGATTTTTTTTTTTTTTTTTGCATTCTATTCAATTGTTATATTACCATTGAGATATTCATTTGAAAATGATGACATTTGGAATCTATTACCAGCCAACAGCAAAGTGATGAAACTCCAATGGTGTGGGAAATGCTCCTCTACATCTATATCCTCTACTCGCCAGATTGGCACTACAGGAGCACGATGCCAACCTTTTTATTCCTTTATGGTGCTGTCTTTGCCATTGCCCATTCACATGTGCGTTTTGGCATTGGCTTCAAGCTGCATTATGGGATGCTCTGTCTGCTCTGCATCCCCCGGATGTACAAGTACTACATCCATACTGAAGATTTGTCCGCCAAGCGGCTTGCGAAGCTTTATGTGGGAACCTTATTCCTGGGGAGTCTGTGTTGGCTGTCTGATCGTTTTCTCTGCAAAAAGATTTCTCACTGGCATGTTAACCCACAGGGTCATGCACTGTGGCATGTCCTCATGGGTTTTAACTCCTACTTTGCAAACACGTTCTTGATGTTCTGCCGTGCCCAGCAACGGGGATGGGCCCCAAGGGTCGTCCACTTCATGGGATTCTTCCCTTACGTGAAAATTCAGAAACCAAAAACTCAGTGAAAGTGTGAAACAACTAAACAAGAGGTGGTAGCATAGAAAGGTGATGGAGAAATAGCTCCTCTTATAGGGAGGTACTTGTATGGTTTTCAGCAGGTGGCATCAAGAAGCAATTACTTTTTTTTTCCCTTTTCCAGGATAGGTGTAAATGGTGGTGAAATATTGATGTGGTTGATAGTGCTACCGGTGCTTGGCGATGTACAATATTTATACTCTGGTTGATGGAGATGAGATCAGGTGGATCTTGTTAGGTTTATTTTGGACATTTTCATTTGTTTTCTTCTAAATTTTCAGAAAAAAAAAGTAGAAAACATGTGTGGATCTAACGTTTTGATTCAGTGTTGACAGGCACAATCTGTCAATAATTTTGATTTGTTTTATGGTCTAATATTTGACGCTTTCATTTGTATTGAAGTGATTTCAGCTTCTATTTTTATTGTTTTTGGTCATTGAAGAAGCATGTGAACTCATTTGATTTCTCTGTAGAGTTTCTAACTTGCGCAATACGAAGGGCCATTATCTGCTTGTCTGGATTCTTGAGTTAATGTGATTGGTTTATTTCGTCTGTAAATTCGATTCCTGTACAGTCATCATTTCCACCTGCAATTGCAAATGCTTGTTTGGCTTTGAATTGACAGAGTTGGTATTCCTGCCTCGGCTTCAGTGCAATCTCCGTTAGAACCCCTTTCGAACAGCTTTTACAGCCTTGCATTGGGAGCATTTCCGTATTTTTATGATTTATTTTATGGGTCCCAATGCAAGCCTATAAAGACTGTTCGAATGAGGCTTGCGATTCAGTTATATATTATATGGTTTCCAGCTTCTAGTTCATTGTTTAATAATCTCAAGACGGATGATGTAAGTTTGGCTTCAGTCAGGGCAAAGTCCAATCGAGCAGCTTTTACTTGTGTGTTTTATTTTACAGGCAGATATTTTCAATGCAAAGTGCAAAAATTAAATTTGTTAGAATGTTTGGGCACACATTTGCCCTAATAGAAGTCAATCTCAACTGAACATGGCTTGGCACATTTCTGTTATGATCTTGAATCTGCTACCCACATGAACGCTACCCCAATTATCCATGAAGCACTGCAAACGTACATCGGGAACATATTTTGTACTTGTGTTTTGTCATTTAAAGGGAGATTTCAATATATGCTTGTGGTGTCATGTGGGAAGCAGATTTAAACCGTGGCTATGGATGTTGGTGTCATGGCCCATATGACCATGAACCTATGTGTTTAGATACCCCCACAGCCACATCCTATCCTACCCTGTATTGAGAACGTCTTCTCATTAATAATTATAAATACAGGAGATGTTTTCGATGTACAGTCAAGACATGCTGTGAGGTCAGTGCAAGTACTGCATGATCTTTACGTTTGTATATAGGAGATGTGATTCAGTCCTCACAAGATGTGTCTATATCATTTTCAATCTCTTACAGTCATGCATATAGGAAATATTTTTGTACTTCTATATTTTTTGTTTATATGGAGAGATATTTCCAATGTAATTATGCAAGGCTGCAAGGGACTGTGCCAACAGTGTGAGCATAGTTCAAAGGGACTCTTACCTATGTTTAGTTTGAAGAGTAGGGAAAGGAAGAAAAATGCAAGGAAATCTATGCAACATTTGTAAAGGTTTCCCTTCTTTTCCTTTCCTTACTTTTTCCTTCAAGCCAAACATAACCTTAATCAATGTGATCAAAGGCACCAAATCCTTACGAAAAAACTTGTGCCCCTTTCTCATACTTAGTGCCTGTTTGGGAGGACTTTTAGGATGCAACTTATGGTATTTTGAGCTACGCCGTACATGAAAATCTCTAAAACTGTTTTTGGTGAAAATCCAGAAAGCCAATATAAGCATTTTGAACATCAGAATCGTGACTGTAACATGAAACTACCATGAATAGATTATTTGGAAGATGAGTGTTCAACCAAAGCGGCTCAGTTAACGTAGTTCGCCTCAAGTGCATAAGCATCCCAAACGGGGCCTCAGTGTCATCCCTTGCCTCTTGGTTCAATGACCCATTAGCAGAGATGGTCATTTCATCTTTTGTCATAACGGAAGCATGGGATCAAACCCAAGTAACTGCAGCCTCTCTACTGGACCCAGTTTTCCCAAGAGAAAATAAATAAATTTTTGGGTCCCCTCTCATCTTATCGGTTGGTTTGAGAGGATTCCAAAAGTCTAATGTGGATTGGTTTGCGATATGGCCGGCCCCAGTTGATTGGTCATTGGTGGACTGTTCGATTTCCTCAAGTAAGTGGAACTTCAGCAAATCAGAAACATATCCAGATCGCAGGATGATGGGGAATCGGGGACTAGGGAGTGAAAAAGATAGGTAGATAGATAGATAGAGAGAGAGATTTTATTCCTGAGACAAAATTGAAGATGGCTGGCCTTAGTTTCTGTGCGGCCCTTTCTCCTTCAAGGTAGTTTTCCCACCATTCGATTTTATTTACCTTTTTTTTTCCCTTTCGTGTAGTTTTTTTGCAATCATCCTTTTCTGTGGTTCACATTCCTCAAAATATCTCTGAATTCCTTTTACATTTTCGTTCTGTGTGTATGTATGTTATGGGTAGAGGTGTTAGAATTTCTCAATGACAAGTTGACAACATTTTGGTTTCTAATAATTACTTGCGGAACTTTGCAATTTCATAGTTTCCAGAATATTTAGGTGGTACCTTTTTGGTTGTCTTCATTCAATGTAAATTTGGACAAACATCAAATCAAAATATTCAAGCTCTGCAACTGGATAACTGTTGTTTTTTTTTCCCTTCATAATCATAAGTTTCAGAATTCGAGGTCCTTAGTGCAGCAAAGTGTGTATGTTCTTTATTTTTAATGAATAATTGGCAACAACTATTTGAGAGCAGCAGAATGACGGGTGGTCTTTAGCTCAACTTTTCCCCCAAACAACAGCTTTCCAAATTTGAATTTTGATAGATGTGTCCACCAAAAAAGCTTTCCTTTTTCCTAGCTCTTGTGAGCAATTTTATGAAGAATAACACGTATTAGGTTTTAAATTATTCTAAAGTAACAGCAAAAAGTCCAGCAATCTTTTTATTGGAGTGGCTTGGATGAATACAAGAAACTTCTCATCGGAACCAATACGATTAGATGAATGTAGGATTGATATTTACGATTTGAGTTATTTGGAACGATGTTGTGTTTACTTGAAATAGAGGGTTGAAGCTTTTTTTTTTTTTTTTTTTGGATTTCAGAACTTCTTGGTCAGTATTAGATGCCAACCTTGGTGGTTCTATTTTCTACAAGCCACTTTGTAAGAGAAATGCAGGAGTCAGAGCAGAAGTGAACTATGTAAATGCTGAAGAGGCGAAGGAACTCATCACAGTTGAGGGCTTTACTGTTTTGGATGTGCGGGACAAATCTCAATATGATCGCGCACATATAAAGCCATGTTTTCATGTGCCCCTTTTCATTGAAAACAAGGACAATGACTTTGGTATGGTTTATGCTATCAGATTTGGTTGTATAAACAATATCTATGTTGTGTTTATTGTATGTCACATCTTTTCATATTGATCTTTTGTGGTCTAATCATGCAGGTACTGTTATCAAGAGGACTGTACACTACAATTTTGCAGGATTGTTCTTTGGGTTGCCATTCACTAAACCTAATCCTAATTTTGTGCAATCTGTTAAAAGCCAATTCTCCATTGACAGTAAATTGTTAGTTATCTGTCAAGAAGGTTTAAGGTTAGTTCTTTTTAATAAAATTCCCTGATAACTTACTGATCAGGAAAGAGGTTTAGAGTCAGATTTCATATTGCTGGCATTTTTTTCTGGTTATGATCATAATGATGAACTATAAGGGTTGTTCTCCATAGGAGGAATTTATTTTCCCCTAGGAGGATCACTATTTTATATTTTTCAATAGGTCAGTGACCTCATTATTTGAGTATGGCTCAAGGTCATAATGATACAGTTACAAATGGAGGGTCATATGTGTCTAGTGTCTGGAGCTATATTTAAGCATCCCTCTCTTCAAATGTACATGAAAAATGAAAAAGATAGAGCCAATTGTTGTAGTTAGACTAGTTTGTGATGTAGCCCACCCATTACAGGATTATTAGGTGAATGGTCCAAGTAAAGCGTTGGACATTTGAATGTACTTTTTTCACAAGTTTTTGCACAACTTATTCTAAACAATTTCAACCATAAAACCTGAGTAGCTATTTACAGTTCCAGAAAAATGGAAACCAAAACCATACTATGCATTGAACAATGAAGCAAGATGACACTGAGAAAGTGAGAATTTTTTTGGGGCCTTGAAAATATTTAAAGAGCATTATTTACTCGTGAGAATTTTTGGCTCTTAATCATAATTATGATGTACATTTACATTTTTGAAATGGAGAATTGTGTTAGACATCATGCATTTGAGGTATGAAGTTAGCCTATGCAAGTTTCAAGCAATGTGGTAATGGGAGCTTGCTGTTCTCTACAATATGGTCCAATGATTGTTAAATTCAGATAGAGGTTGAGGATGGTAGGGACCATAGGGTGGCCAAATGGTCGTACAGGTCCACTCTGTGCTCGGAAACTATAATTTAAATTAGATTTGGGAAATACATTAGAAACTTATAGTCTCAAATAAGTTTAGGATAGATGCTTGGTTATGTCAATTTGCCTGAGTTCCAAGTAAGTTTCTGAATTTTTTCGTAGTAACTCAGTTTCTTAATATTACCTGTGAGAGATCATTGCCATGCACAGGATATGCCCTAATTAGATGTCTCCCCTCACTGATAAAAATAGAAATGTTACCTCACCCATTTTTTGAAGTTTATTCTTTGTGGTATAAGGCAATAAGGATATCTGAATATCAGTTATCTATCCGGAACCATGCATATTTTTTCTGTATCAAATTAACTGCTGAAGGATAGAGATTGTAAAATGAGGTGAATATATTGCTGGATAATGTTATCCTTCCCCCACCCATTTTACTTGTTTCTGCTCCTGCATGTACCTTGCAAAGCTAATTGCTATTCATCAAGTTGTCTAGAAACTATTTGACAGAGTTACATCTGTTGTGTAATTAAGGTCTGCTGCTGCTGCTAATCAGCTGGAGAAAGCAGGCTTCCAAAGTGTATCGTGTATAACATCAGGTCTTCAGTCAGTAAAGCCAGGTTAAGGGAAATTAATACTTGATCTCCATCAATTATATTTATCTTCTATTTTGAGAACCTCTTTCTGTAGTATGAAGATGAAGGATGTTTCTTTTGCAGGTACTTTTGATGTTGTTGGTTCCACTGAGCTGCAAAATGCTGGTAAGGCTGGTTTAGTGACTGTTCAAGGAAAGATTTCGGCTGTTCTTCGGACCATGCTGATTTGTGAGTCGATTCTGTGCTTCCAATATTCTGAGTATCTTAGTTAAGCTTTGTCCATATACAACTTCTTTGCTCACATTGTCAAATTCACAGGTGCATATCTTTTCATAACTTTCTTTCCGGAACAAGCAGAGAAGCTATTTCAACTGGTTCCTGCAAGTTAGCTCTTGGAAGGCTACAAGATTTTGTGATTCTGTTTCCTTATCCTGACCACAGGGAAATACAGTTCTTGATGGTTCTCAACTTTAAAAGTCCAACAGAAGGGAGAAGGAAACCATGTGAAAGTGGTCTTGACCTGGTAATGTGCAAAGCTATCCAATAGTACATCACTTCTTGAGAATTCTAAATGTGCAAATCACATTCTGAGTTTACAGCACTATTCCTCACTCCTCTTTTCAATCATATTGAACTTATAAACTTTCCATTCTCATACTTTTGACACCTGGTAACCCACATGGGATATAATCATCTTTCAATTTTTTCTTGCAATGCAAGAGCCTATGTTGAGAAGAAACTCGGCCATTGTGAGCTGAAGATCCAGACTGCCTAAAATATCCTTATGAATTACATAACATTCAAATTGTGCATGTTCCAAGTTCTGCTCTACTTTTTACAAATGCGAGTAATATTTGGCACCAAAATTTCTCTTATTTGGGGATATTTCTTTACAGGGCTGAAGGGCATAACAGTGACCTACCATGGAGCATGCTGCATGCTAGACAGGGAGAGAGGGGTGCGAATTATTTTGGACACATTACAGAGTTCATACTCCATTCTGAGTTATAACATTACTAGCTAAATAGCTATCTTTATGTAGGTTGTGAAAGCAATTCGTATAAAAAAAACCATTTAATTGTGAGCTCATTATTCTTATACAACAATCCTGAAGCAGACAGACAAGTGAATCAATTTGGAGTCCCGTGGCACATGTTTGCTTTTGTACATTATGGATGAGTTAGGCAGGGGGATCTAATGGAATTTTAATTGTCACTTCTATTTGAGGTATTTTAATGGTCAATTAAATTCGTTTGAGCCTTCATAAGCAGAACATTTTTGGGTGCAATCAAATAGCAACCATGCACCACTGTTCAACCTTCAAGGTTGTGGGGTTTGAACTTCGAAGTGTTATTGTTGTTGATTGTCATTTGTTTTTTGTTTCTACCATCAAAAGGGATTATTATTTGTATGAACAGGAGGCAAATAGCCGGTAGTAGGTAAAGCCGGGAACGGGATTTAAAACTACAATAAAAAATTATGCATTGTTTTGTGTGCCAAGACATTTCGTTTTCTCGATTTTCGACATTATAAATTAAATACGAGTGTTAACTCCCAACAATGTCCCAACGGGCCATTTGCGGGCATTCATCAGGTACATCTTGCCATAAGGCCAAAAGAGATATTCTCAATGCGTATCCGGTGGACTGTTGGGACCATGTGTTGGGATTAGATCCGAACTTGTTCCAAACACCCACAACATCTTAAGTGAGGAATGAAATAGGGCAAGCATAGGATATGGTGATCCAAAGGCTTATTCTCCAATTGAACCACCATATCCCATGCTTGCCCTATTTCATTCATCACTCAAGATGTTGTAGGTGTTTGGGTAAATAAAGAAAGTTCCAAACACTCGCATAAATTTTCTTTATTTTCTTTCCATTGCCCTTTTCTCTTAAACCCTAATTTAATTTTCATATTTTCTTTTTCCGTAAAAATTATCTTGAAAGAAGAGATGGTTTAACAAAATGAGAAAATCACCACAAAATAAATGAGAGATAAGAAAAGAAATTTGAAGGAATTGTGGAGCCTATCATGAACAAGATGATTTAACAGTACAACAAAACAATCAAAACTATGTTTGTAAGTTCTCTTAGAAACCTAGTAAAAGAATTGGAGTTCTGATAGATTTTCAACAATCATACATCACTCACAACAATCAATCATCATTGTGGTCACTGATATCTATGGCGATTTGATCGGAGATGTATTCTTATCGTTTAAATAAATAAAAAAATGGTAGTTTAGAGATTTAAAGTTTTTTAAATAGTCGAATAAAAATCTTTTTTCCGAGATAATTGACAGAATGCTAATGGAAGGGGAGGGGCTCTTTGTCATTGACCCCATATTACAAGGGTCATTGTAATTTTCCCTTTCTTTTTTAGTTTATATTATAGAAAAAATGACATGCCTCTTTTATATGATGATCACAGTTTTTGGTTGCAGAAGATTGGGGCTCGTTCAGTTGAGTCTGGATCAAGTAGGTCAGTCAAAGTCTGGATCAAGTAGACACGCCACTGTAAGCACATAAGAGGGTGTATGGAACCGTGGGAGTGTCACATAGGCACCATTTCAGTATTTCCTCTATTATGTGAATCCATACGCATAGGGGCTGAAAAAAGTAGGCTTCGATTTATCTATATGCCTACCGTTGGGGAAAACTTCATTTTAGCGAGATCAAATCAGGCCCCCACAAGACTGCACCCCACAACGTCCCACGGCACATTCCCGCTGTGTATTAGGATCATCTCTTGATGATAGCACCAGAAATGATGTTATCATCCAGACACAGTCTTGTGGGGGTTGATTTGAACTCCATTTTAGCATTTCACTTAATGGGTAGGTGTTTTTTCACTATTTTGTTGATGTGACACTTAATGGCATCTAAGGCTATATTTGGATATGATGTAAATCAAGAACTAATATAAATTTACATTGGTTCGATTTTGTATGTGTTTAGTTTTGCTTGCATTTGGATGGAGTGTAGTTTTACGTCGATAATAAATGTAAAATCTCATCACCTCTAAAGTTTTATGTCGATGAAAAAATTACTTCGGTTTTATCGATGTAAAACTTTAGACCCTTTCATTCATCACTATTTTCAAAAAATCAATGATTATTTTCTGGTTCAGTGTAAAACGTCATTAATGTATTTTTACATTGTACCAAACACACAATAAACGAGTTCACTATTCCTTTACTCGATTTTTCAAACAAATCAAATACAAAACGTTTCTAAAAACACACTGAATGAGCACTTTAATTTTTTTTACACCCGTCTCTTGAAATACCCCCAACCTACCCTTTAAAAACATTAAAAGATATTTAAAAAATGCTCAATGAAGCCAACTGGATCCGGTCACTGTTTAATCAGCCTTGGGTATATGTTTTTGGACGGCTTAGATGCAAGGAGAGAACGCCCTGATCGGCCCATGACTACAAATTACAAAACTCTCGAATAGTTGGATACTGGATATGCAGGCGGTTGCCGCGTTTTATCCATGGGTATTGTCCGGTTTGCCCTAGTCTCTCTTTTTCTATTCTTCCTTTTATATTTGATCAATTATTCCACATTCGTTTTCCTGAGCCGGGAGACGGAATACCAGACTCAGAATTCCTTCCCTTCCACTCTCGTTAGGAAAATGCATCTGAATATGTTGGACGCGACTCTGTCGAGCTTCGATCAGGTCTTTGAGAGGTTCAAATCCGACGCACCGAAGCATCAAGTCAATCTCATCCTCTTCTTAGCCGATAAGGACCCCTCCACCTCTCTCAGCTGGTGCCCCGGTACTTTTTTTCTTCTTCTTCTTCTCTTTGACAACCCTTAAGCGTATTTTCTAACATGCATTTATAGTAGTTAATACCTTGATAGATATTTGATGAGCGTTCTCCAATTCCTCGAGATGCGTGAGGAAAGAATTCAAGGAAGGTTAAATTGCAATTGCGTGAGATACGCAGATGAATTTGAATTATAGATTCATTCATTTGATATGATGTAAAAGAATATGTTATTTCGTGCTGTTTTTTTATCCTTAGATCATGGAGTGTCTGAAGCCCGGAAAAGATATAAATTGGATGCCGTGAACTGTTAGATTTTCTTGAAGTAATTTTGGCTAGCTTTGAACAGTTGCTTTTTTGGTTGAATTGGACTAGTTTGTAAACCTTCCAAAGTGCACATTCTTTTCTATGGTTGCGCCTGAGGAAAACCACCAAGATTAGAGCATGGGTTAATCCCAATAAGTATGGAAACCTTGGTCGCAAAGTTTGATCAGTCTGGTAAGAAGATTGAATATGGATTTCCGAATTTGCAATTCACTTCAGAACTGTTGGGATTTGATTCCTGTTAAATCCTATGTCTGATCTTCTAATGCTGGACTTGTGCGAAAAGTAAGAAAAACCTAGGCAAATAAAGGGTGGGGCTTGGGGTGATAAAGGTCAAGAAGATGTAAGGATTTTACTGACAAAGGAGTAAATAGGAAGAATTATAGATAGAGAAGGTGAAAAATGCCTGCAAGTGAGAACCATTTATATTAGTGAGGTCCCGGATCTCTATTTTTTGATAATAAGATGATGAAGCAAGAATTCCCCAGCATCTTTATTGGAATGAGAAGCACAGAACATCAACTATCCCCAATACATCAGTGCTAATAAGATGCAATTCAAAAATACAATTTATTATAACTGGATGAACAATTTAATCTCCATATGGGAAATTAGTTCTGAAATAGATTTCAGTCAAATCCATATAATTTATTAATGTATCCCCTTTGGTTTCTTGACGAGAAAGGTTTTCTCCATTACCTCAAATGCATGAGATATCAGATATGTAGAATCAGCTTGTTGCAGTTGTACCTATTTCCTACATACCAACCTGCTTTAGTGTAGGGATATTTACTCCTATTCTTATTATCAGTAAATTCCTTTGGTCACTTTTTCTGATTGAAAAACACATGATGTGATCATATCATAACTGGTTTTGGTTGATCCATATCCACACATTTGTTGTTTTCGTAAGTCAGTATATACTTTATTGAGTTAATTAGTTTGAGTTAGTGAGAGATCCGCTTTAGCACACTAGTAAGTCTAATTTTGACGTGTGAAACTCTCACTCCTTGCTTTTTGATAAGCTTGCTGGATAAGGTCAGTTTATCCTGTATTTCCAATCTCAACCAAAAAAAGAGAAAAAAAAACTCACATTGTTAGTTTTCACTTTTCTATATCGGTGAAATCTTCTTGGCAATCAATAAACTATTCTTTCTGGGTGGTAAGTCAATGAATTATGTGACATGAAATGGCAATCAATAGACCAGTGTTTTTTGGGAGTTAAGTGAGACTTCAAGTAATCCTTCAATAAGATTGCACAGAGAAAACATCTTTTGTTTTTAACCTTTTTAGGGCATTTTTTGAGGAAACATAAATTCATTATAATAAGTTTCAAGTGTTTTCTCTCTGAAATTATTAATATTAGATTCTATAATCTGTTTTTTTTTTGAATTTTATTTATTATTTCCCCTGATTTTGCAGATTGTGTAAGAGCTGAACCTGTAATATACAAGAAGCTGGAAGCTTCAACTACTGATGTTGTCCTTCTTAGAGCTTTTGTGGGAGACAGACCAACATGGCGGAATCCGCTCCACCCATGGAGAGTTGACTCAAGGTTCAAACTCAAGGGAGTTCCAACCCTTGTTCGTTGGGAGAATGATGCAATAACAGGCCGCCTTGAAGATGATGAAGCCCACCTTGAACACAAAATTGATGGCCTAATTTCTGGCAAATAAGTTCTCTTTATTATCAAGTATCAACAACTTATTTCCTAGAGGATGTCTTAGAAACTCATTATTTTGCTAATCTAGACAGAGGACTTCACTGGAAGTAATCATACATGATTCAAGGGCCTATAGTTTAACGATGGACATGGCATCGAATAAAATTGAATGGTGAGACAGGGTATGTGTAGCCAAATAAAATTCTTAAGGAGTAAATAGATGATCAACTTACTCTTCTATCATATTTGTTTATCATATCAAATGCATGCATCTAGGGTTTAATTCCAAGTTAGTTGATCCAAATTCTTTGCAATGCAATGTACATGTTTGATTTATTTTGAAAAAAAAAATTCCTAATCAAATCAAGCATGGAGCTACCCCAATCTGTCCGTCTACGACTTATCTACAAATTCTTTATTTGTCTCAAAATCTTTGGTTTCTATTGCATTCTGATAAAAAGTAATGATTAACATCCTTGCATAATTGAACAGAATAGCAAACCTTAGTTGAGGCATTTTATGCCATTTTTTGTGAGATTGATGAATAAATAAGTTTTATATTTTTCTTAAAAACGATGGAGTTATAAAGATTAATGACTAATAACAAGCACGCCACCTTAGTCATAAGTCTTAGCTCCTCTTCTCATGTATTCACCCCATAATATTGCTCATACCTTCATTTAAAAGACTGGTTACATCTTGTGTGCCAACCAAAATGGAGTTTGGTCATGTGGCTAAGCTCATGGGTGTTTTTTATGAAGATTAACAGTCAAAATGTTCATTAAGCATTACGACATACTTCAATCCTTTGTTGCAATCCCTTATTGTTGCTAAAAGCACCCTGTTCATCATTAGAAAAAATTGATGACATAAAAGAAGAATGAATAATGATTTTGGTGGTTGTTAACGCAAGATCTTACTTGATTAATTGAAATTTAGGATCAAATACGAAAAACTGAAGCAGCAAAATTGAACTGTCACTATTCCACAGAACTACATCTCAAGGAAGTTCTTTTTGATCTTCACGGTAAAAGCTACATTGTTCTCAATTGCAATGCATATAAAATACATCTTTTTTTTGGAGTTCCAAATTTCCTTCTGACAACACTAAGCTTTGTTTACACGAATTTGTTGGCCTTCAAGTAACTGCAAAAAAGAGGCGCATAGATGTTAAAATGTATAAAAGATCTGAAATATCTACAATGGTCAAGGTAGAAAGAAAACCCCCATCCATTTTACACTACCTGATGCCAAACTTGACATGGGTGTCTATCAGTCAAGAATAAGATCAATTTAAGAACACCATTTCTTGATTAGCCCAGAACTGAAAAATTTGCAAATGAATGAAGGGAGGAACATTCCATTGGTGCATCACTCAGGCCAGGGCAGAACAGAATTGATCACATGCCATATATATAGCTACATCTAGATGGTTCTAGTGTTCAACCAAAAGGCCCTGTACCTTCTCATGAGTAAAACCACAAGGACTCTATACATGATTATGTTCTTTTTAGCAGAAAATTGCATATAGGCAATGCATGTTCATGCTCCAAAAACGTATTACTGACCTTTATGATAATTATTAAATAAGAATGAGAAATGCTTAAGCATATTCATTCTATGAGAAGTTGAACCATGTATTTAAATTCAACTCTAACTGACTTTTGTAATATTAAATGCATTGCAGTTAACAACAAAAAACTTAACACAGGCAGCAATAAACTTACAGCATTATTAAATGATGAGATTGCAGCTTCTACATCCTCTTCTGAAGAGAAAGAAACAAACCCAAACCCACTGGATTTTGAGGTCCCTGGTACACGTGAAACTTTTGCACTAAGAACCTTTCCCTTCTCAGCAAAGAATTTGCTGAGAGTGTCTGAGGTAACTGTCTTTGCCAGGTTACCCACATAAACCTTATAGGGACTGTCAACAAACTGGGATTCCTCAGCTTGAAGGAGGGATAAATCCACATTTGGCAAAGGCTTTTCAGTTATATTCACTTTGATCTCACGTCCCTCAATTTGCTGTTATCCAATTCACAGAAAACCAAACAGATACACTCCTTAATACGAGGATTCTCATGAAAAAAGAATGGTATTTGTCACAGTTCATCATCTATCTAAAGGGTTACAGCTTACTGTGCCATTCAACTTTTCAATAGCTGCATTTGCATCATCAACAGTCTTCATTGTAACAAATCCGAAACGACGGCTTCTTCCTGAATACTTGTCATACATCACCTATGCACAATATGAGGAAGAAAACTTACCACAAAACCAGAAAGATCAGACAGAATGGTCTTTTGCATAACTGCTAGTCAGCTACATGGCAGTGATGAACAAGTCAAGCCTATGGTTAATCGATAAAATGGACTCTTGCACACTTAATATTTGAAATTCAAAGCATTAAAAATGGGTGGCTGATCTATTTCAGTGTCAATCCAAGAGAAATGGTGATAGTTAGGATTTACATCCACATATGACTTACATGTAGTCATTATACATATAGTTTTTTTCATAAGTGAAATCTTGTAAAGAACACCCTCTTTTGGATTTAATTGTTAAAAAAATTAAAAGCAAATAGAATACAAAATACCATCAAATTATTACCAAAAAAAACCATCAAATAGGTTGCATGTTTCAAAAAGTCATTTTCACTTTGAGAACATTTGGACCCATTTTTTTCAACCACTCCACAGATTTTTCCAACCACCAACCAAACACCACTAGTGGGTGTGTTGTGTTCAGTTAATGGTTACTTTTGTTTTTCATCTGTTCTTAGAACACAAAACCATGACTTACTATGAAAATCACATATGGACTGCAAAGAATTGCAGGATGAGCTCTATGCTGACCCTCAAAGCAATACACATACCATGGGCAATAAATTCCTAACTGGCCCCCTCTCCATGGTTTCTTCGGCAGAAATTTACCCTCACTAATGCTTAATTTGTCAACATATTTGCTTATGGGATGTCTATATCTCATTTTATAGGAACCAATTCATAAAGTTTTTCATGGTAGTAAAGACTCCAAAACATCATAATCTAAAATTATAGAATGAATTTTCTGGTTGTCAAGTAACAAATAGAATTGAATTTGTTTTTTAAAATCCTGAAATTAATACGTTAATTTCTTATTATTAATAACCAGAAATAGCTCTATTTTAAGAGGGGAACTTGTGCTCTTAAATACGATAACGAAATCATATAATTGCAGTTTTGGGCGATTAGGCAGTACTAATCTTTAGCTTTCATCCATTTTCAAGTATCCCTGTATCAATGTAAGAAGAACTTCTATATTTTTGGTAATGCAAGAGCAAACCAGCAAAACCATATATATAAATTCAGCTTATGATACCTCAGCTCTCTCGACTGCGCCGTGTTCTGAGAAAATTTGTGTAAGTTGTTCGTTGTTGACGGTCCTCGGAATGTTTCCCACATACAATTTCCTCGCTGTTTCGGATGGCGTATCCTGCGTTAATACTTCTTGAGCAACAGCAGAAATTCTCAAGGTCATTCTACGGTTCAAGTGGTAATTAGTAGCAGCGAAGCCATGCAAATTGCAAAAAGAAGCTGCCTTGGGTAGTTGAAGTGAACAAAGCTTTGAAAATTGCGTGAGAGCTCTAGTAGATTTTGAAGGCTGTGGAGGAACGTTAGGAGATAAGAGGGAAGAGATTGCAGCCATTCTTTTCCTTTTTCTCTTTGCAATTACCCAAAATTAGGCTTCAAAGAAACAAAATTCTAGGGCTTTGCATTCTGCAAGATAAACAAATGTAGGTTTTGCTGTGGAGACTGGGCGAGGTGAATGAGAGTACTTTATCCAGTTTCGCCCTTATGTAATAGCGGAAAAAAATAAAAATATCAGGATGCCTATTTCTATTGTGCACCATGTGCGTAAGGCGCACACTTTTAAGGCGGGCTCGTGATTTAATTGATGTCAGAGGGGCACATCACATGAAGATACAAGATGGAACATTGGGCCTCAAGAAGATTCCAATCAGGCATCAAAAGAGTGGAATATGGTCCACTCCCATCGCTTAGATTTTGGACGGTGTTATTGATGATGGGTGACACTGACACGTGTGATGAAAGTACTAACTTTTAAATTGAAGTATATCAAATTCCCATGTATGTGTGAAGCACTAAATAATTTCTTCTGGTGGAAACAAAGGAGGGAGACTTATGCCCTAACTTGGCTCGAGCTTGAGCTCGCACTCGCATGGACAATTGGACATAGCCCGAGATGAGATTGGTGCCGATCGGTTCTTAGAAACGCCGGTGAGCTTCTTCTCCTGCTGCTAAAGTAGCTCAGATCCATGGCTGAGTTCTATGTCTGAGGCATTGGGCAGACTTGAAGCTTAAGTCGTGAAAGAATTCATTCCTGAAACTTATTGATTTCTACCATCTTTTCCATCTGCGATCGATCTTTCAGGAAGACTTCCATGGAGGTTGGAGGTAGCAGTGAAAGTCCAGAAGAACCGAAGAAAGGAAAATCCAGGGCGACTAAAAAGGCCAAGGAAAGCGTTCTAAAGCAGAGTTAGTTTTCGTGCCAGAGAAGCTCTTCCTGTTCTTTATCTTTTAAATTTGTTTTCATTTTGTGCTTAATTAGTTTGTTGCTTTATGCAGAATCACCTGCGGAGTTTTTTGCTGAGAATAAGAACATTGCAGGATTTGATAACGTCAGTTTTCTCTGTCTTTGCAGATTCTTGATGACATTTCTGTTTTAATGTGCTTATTAGTTGTTGATTACATAGATAATTTTTATATTCTTTCGCTTCATCATTTCATTTTTCTCACAAATTTGAGTGCTAACTGGGATAGATTGATGCGGAAGTAACTTAGTACTCAATTTCGATTAAATGGTGTTGGTTTCAACTGTTGTGGATTTCAGCCGGGGAAATGTCTTTACACGACCGTCAGAGAACTTGTTGAAAACTCCCTCGATTCGGCAGAATCCATCTCTGAGCTTCCTGTGATAGAGGTAACAATGTAAGTAATTATGCATGTCCTTTGCATACATAAATTGAGCATATCCACGTGTGTAGTACTACTGTAGGTTCATACAAATATGCGTTGCTGTTATCAATGCCTTTTTTGCTTTAACAGTGTCTATAATAGAACATTTAGGTTGGTTCTTCTATGACAGAGAGGAGATAGGGAAAAACAGGTTTAATTCTATGATTGGTCTTATTGACCGAGAGCGTGTTGATGAGGAACTATATGATGATTATGAGTCAGCTAAGGCTCGTGAGGTATTTGATCTGCATCCCAAGTTGTTTCTGCTTTTTTCTGTAAAACTTGAACTTGGAGATGACCATGGTTGGATTTCAAAGTTGAAAAGAAGAAAGAAGATGAGAGAAAAAAAAAGGAAAAAAGAACACATATGTGCTTTGTTATTCTGTTATTCTTCATATATGTTTTCCTCTATTGCTGCGTTCTTGTAGAAACGCCTTGCCAAGGAGGCTCGCATTCAGGAAATGCAAGCAAAGAATGCTGCCCTTAGGAAGAAAGTTAAAGAACCTGCAGCTCCAAAGGGCACAAAGGGTCGGGGTGAGGCCTCATTTTTTAGGGTGACTTGTAAGGTGTGATTCACATTCACTATCCACTACAGCCCTTTCATATCCTACATTTAGAGATTTAATTTAATTAGGAAAGATACAAGTATTGAGAAATTATTTAGCTTCGAAAACTACATATAAATGCATGATAAAAGCATATTACATGGGATACCCATACCTATGTCCTATCCATATCCAGAATTTTAGGGAATGTAAAGTCATATCCTCACTTCCCATATCCAAGTCCATCTTTGTATATGGGCATGATAATATAGTGTTCCATTTTTATTTTAGAACTATACTAGCGGAGGGGGCCCTACATTGCAAGGGCTCGCTCATAAACTATCAGGCTTGAGCTCGATTTGAATTATAGACTTGAGCTCAAGCTCGAGCTCGGCTAAAATCAAAAGCTTGAAAGTTCGAGCTCGGCTACCTTTGATTGTAGGTCTCTCAAGCAGCTGAGGTTCTGAGTCGAGGTCTCCCTCAATTGCTGAAGTGTCGAGCTGAGGTTTTCCTAGCAGGCGAGGTGTTGAGCTAAGGTCTCCCTTAGTTGACAAGGTGTCAAGATGAGGTCTCCCTCAGTTGTCGAGGTGCTGAGCCGAGATTTCCCTCAGTGACTGAGGTGCCGAGCTGAGGTATCCCTCAGTGGTCGAGGTGTTGTCTAGCTCGAATTCGATTCGAATTAGAGACTTGAGCTTGAGCTCAGAAATTTGAGCTTAGCTCGGCTCGAACTCGACTATCTTTGATTGCGGGTCCCCTAGAAGCCGAGATGCCGAGATGAGGTCTCCCTCAGTTGGAGAGAGAGTGGCATTCTTGTAATTTGAAAGAAAAAAAGCAAGAGAGAGAGAGAGAGTTGGTAGGAGGGAGTGGCATTCTTGTAATTTGAAAGAAAAAAAGCAAAAGAGAGAGAGAGTTGGTAGAGAGTGGCATTCTTGTAATTTCTAAGAAAAAAGGCAAAAAAAACTGTTAGATTCCATTTCCTTCATCCTTGTGCCTTCTTACATACACATTTCAGCTTAATATATTTATATAGATGATTGCACATGATCAAATCCAAATCACTGTTGGTATTGATATTTGGTTTTAATAGGATAATGGAAGAGGAATGCCACATGATGACATCCCAAATATGTTTGGACGAGGTCTGAGATTATTTGCTAGAACTATTTCTATCTGGTGTATTTCTCTTCAGATTGAGCTTGAACCTTCAATATGCTTTTAACCATTTCACTTGATTATGGATGTGCAGTTTTATCTGGGACAAAATATGGCTTAAAGCAAACACGTGGAAAATTTGGACTTGGGGCAAAGATGGTAAGGTCTGATTTAATTTATTTTAGATTTTTATGCTTGTGTTAATTCATGTTTCTTGTAGAAACAATTCTTTCTTGATGTCTCTCTGTTGGTTCAAACTTTTCTGAAGGGGTTTTTACATATTTCACTAACATTTTGTCAATTTGAAGACATGCCATTATTACCCTACTACCCTAAGGAGTTTCTGTTGTGCCTTAGCAACCAGTTCATGATAAACATATTTACATGTATATTCAGGTGTATGGTTTGTGTTGTTGCTCTAGTGCATTTCTCCCTCTGAGTTGGAATAGATATTTTCTTCAACTCCTCTGTGGCCAGCACAAAGTTCAGCAATCAATTATTCTGTTTGTATATAACCCCTTATTTTCAATTACTGATCATACCTTACATTCATACTGGTACTCATTTCTAGAAAAAAAGAAGGAAGATCATTTGGTAATGTATGAGTGCTGCTGATCTAAGACTGAAAAGAAATGCAACACTAGGATATTCTCTGACAAGAAGCAAAAATTGAAAACATTGATAGAACTGATAACTGAAAGGATTATTAATCGGCTCTGTACTAAGGTCATATAGTTCAGTACCAACATATAATGAGAGGATGGCATTGTTCATTGTGCAGATGTATGATCAACTAGAAGCGCATCTGCCATTACAAATTGGTCCCCATCATCTGAAGGAACAGTCAAGCTGAATTGTAATGGATTATGGATGTTCTTTCAGGATGGCGCCATTAAGTCTTGGAGGAGCTTTTAGAGGGCTCATTGGGGAGATACTACTGGCTGAGGGGATTCCATTGGAGCTGAGGCATTACCATTCCTTGAGGGATTGCATTTGCTAAGGTTCCTAGGGTGCACAGTTTTGAAGTGGAGTACTTATTGCCAGTGGTGGGATAGATGAGAGATGATAGGGAATGTCCATGGATCCTACATCAGATCTTACAGAAGCTAGATCATTGGCCTCTAGACTGCACAATCTATTCAAATGGATCCAAAGATTTACCAATGTTCTAGCAGACTTACTAATTGGGGTATATGGAGGGGGGGTCACCTTGAGGCTTTAGTCCCATGGGCTGGGTTCTAATGGGAATGAAATATGTGGTCATATACTAGTCTTATGCCCTCCCAAACCATTTTGGGAATTTCTTCATTTGTAATTTATATTTAAGCCTTTAACAAAATTTCTTTGATCTTGTTACTGATTGATAAAAGGACCTCATTGGCACAAAGCATTGTCATCTGCAAAGTATATTTCCTCAGAAAGACCTCATTTTCTCATTCCATGTCTATTGTCAGCAATGTTTTAAAACGTGGAGGTGTGATGCGAGGCGTTCCACTACCTAGAGGTGTGAGGGTGTAGTTCTGAACGTAAGAGGCGTAAGCCTCCCGAACACAAGGAGACGCAAGCCTCTTTAAGAGGAGGGAGGGGGGGTCAAGAGGAAGAAGGAAGAGGAAGGGAGGATCTCATTTTTTTGTTTATTTTTAATAAAAATCTTTTATATTAAGAAGAATAGAGATGCACAACACTAGTTGAAAGGGGGGTGGGGGGTCTGGGTGAGCCAAAGGGGCCGGGGGCAGACCACTTTCTTTCCCTTATCTTTTCTTCCCTTTCCTTTCCTTTTCTCTTTTTTTTTTTCTTCTCTTTTTTTCTTTTTGTTTCCCTTCCCTCTCTTTTCTTTTCCTTTCCTTTTTTTTTTTAGTCTTTATATGAGGTGTGCATGAGATGCATGAGGTGTATGCCTCTAGCACGTCTCATGAAAAAAGCGCATGAGGCGTACACCTCAGATATGGCAGCACCTCTGGCATACGCCTTAGGGCATTTTGGGAGCACCTTGCCTTGAGTGCCTCCAGGCATATGCCTCCCACACCTTTTAAAACACTGATTGCCAGTAATGTATTTTCTGATAGGTCCCAGAAACTTGACACACAATTCTCAGACTCACAGCAGAATTCACACAACTAGAACATCAACAAGGAACTGGTACTCATTCAGAAGAAAAGAAGAACATTAACAGTTGGTCGGTTCTTCGAGAGACTGCCGGCTCTTCCAATCACTCACAGTATTCTTCACTCAACGAAAGTCTGCCCTCCCCCATCCCCCAAAGACCCTTCTTATATTCTTCTGACAGCATAACTGACTCCCCCCCATAAATGCCCAGTTGGCCTAGTTATAAATGCCCAACACTCTTCTTATTCATAACTGACATAGGTATAAATGCCCCAAGACTCTCCTTATTCCCTACAGATATAATTGCCCCCCATGTGATTAATTGTTCAATTATTTCTCCCCCTTAGCCGATTGTTGACCTTTCCTCTTCCTGGCATATGTAAGGTTAATTGGGGGCCTATCATTACCCGGCGCCCAAAGTCTAACCTTGTCCTCAAGGTTAAAATGAGGAAATTGGTCTCAAAGTAATTTCAAAGTCTCCCAAGAATCTTCAAAATCAGGCAGGCCCTGCCAATGAATAAGCTTCCAAACCAGTAACTCCATGCATAGCGGATAGACGCACACCGCGCACTGATATGTCCCTTCACAGGCCAAGCAGCAGCAGCACCCACAGCACAGATGGTGTGTCTGCTTTGTCACCTCTTGAAGCATGTCTATTTCCTCCAGCCTCACGTTTCCAACCTTCAGCCTCTCCATGATCATCCACAGCCATCCTGTCCCCTCCTTGCATGGTGTGCACTGCCCACAACTTTCATGCTTATAGAAGTAAGAGAGCCTAGCAATTGCATCCACAATATCAGTTGACTTGTCCATCATAATTACAGCAGCTGTCCCTAAACCCGTTTGGACAGCCTTGAGTGCATCATAATCCATCAACACATCATCACATATGTGCTTTGGAATCAGTGGAACCGAAGAACCCTTGGTATCACTGTAAGCAAATTATCCCATCCACCTCTAACTCCTCCACAGTGCCTTTCTATCAGCTCCTTCAATGGAATATTCATCTCCCCTTCAACTGTACAAGGCTTATTCACGTGGCCTGAGACATAGAGTAGCTTTGTCCCAGAATTGTTCTTCCTGCCAAAACTAGCAAACCATTCAGGACCACACCTTAAAATGGTGGAGAAAACAGCCACAGTTTCAACATTTGTAACAGTTGTTGGACATCCATATAGCCCTGCATTAGCTGGAAAAAGAGGCTTCAACCTTGGTTTTCCTTGTTTTCCTTCAAGGCTTTCCAACAACGCCGTCTCTTCTCCACAAATGTAAGCATCAGCTCCATAGTTGATATGAACATCAAAATCATATCCAGATCCACATGCATTTTTTCCCAAAAGTCCAGCTTGATAAGCTTCCCTCCTTGCCTTCTCAAGGTTTTTCCGCTCATTTACACACTCTCCCCTTATATAGATATAAGCAGCAGTGACTTGCATACCAATCCCTGCAATCAGGCCACCCTCTAGTAGTTTTTGTGGGTCATGGCACATAGTTTCTCTGTCCTTACATGAACAAGGAACTGGTACCACTGTTAGGTCCCAGAAACTTGACACACAATTCTCAGACTCACAACAGAATTCACACAACTAGAATATCGACAAGGAACTGGTACTCATTCAGAAGAAAAGAAGAACATTAACAGTTGGTCGGTTCTTTGAGAGACCACTGGCTCTCTCAATCACTCACAGTATTCTTTTGCCTTTCATACTGACAACCATAACCCATAGTACATGGGAGTTTTACCACTCATATAGTGTTGTATTCCAGTGCTGTGAAATTAGTATGCTTCTAACTTCTGTCTTTTAATTCTCAGACTGATGACCATGACAAGAAGTATGCTAAGGAGTTTGACCCTTTATGAACTTATGCAGGCATTAATTTGGTCCAAGATGAGTACAGGACTTCCAATAGAGATATCTTCATCAATGAGGGGTCAAAACTATACTTCTTTCTGCAGGCTGGACATAGATATTCATCGGTATGTCTGCAATCTGGTTTTTATGAATGTACACATAATAATCTTTATTATGTAATTCCAATACTGCTTTGGAAAGAGGCTTCACCATAGTTGGGTAAAATGGCATACTTTATACCATCTGAAGTTTATATAGCTGGGTTCTAAGCTAATGTAGAAAATGAATAAATTATTTTAAATATTTCACTACATCTTTGCCTTTCCACATGCATCACATGAGCCACTTACCTACTAGGATATGTATGTTGTTCCACACACACACACACACACACACACACATATATATATATATATATATATGTTACAAATTGCATCTTGTAAACACACTTATTAGATGTGCTTAGTTACAAAGCTGAAAGTGGTCACAAATAGATAATACCTAAACAATTCAGCCTTCTCTCTTGATACATACATTTGTTGATTCACACCTTTTCTCAATATATGCACATACACATACTTGATCATATTAGAAAATACTGACTTGCCTTTTAACTATTCAGTAACATTCCTCACATTCACTTGCACGAAAAACGAGACAACAAGGAAAAGTGGCATGGTGCAGAAATTCAAGTTGTAATTGAGGGCAACTGGACAACTTACCGTGTATGTAGTACCTACCAGGGCCTTCTCCTGTGCTCTTGTAGGAGTTACAGACCTGGCTTAGGTTCCCTACAAAAATCTATTTTTTGAGGTATTGAATATGATCTAATTTGTTTTACTTGACTTTTATTGTTGGTCAATGCAGTCGAAGATATTGCACTATATGCGTCAGATGGCTGTTATTACCCCTTATGCTCAATTTCTTTTTAAATATGTCTTCGATGCTGCAGAGTAAGTGCTGCTCCTTGGATCTGTACATCTCATCATCTTTTCTAATAATTTTGTCTAATATCCTTCCATCTTTTTCTTCTTTTTCCACAGTAAAAATGTCACTATACGATTTGCACGAAGAACCGATGTTATGCCACCAGTTCCTCTTGAGACAAAGCACCATCCGTCTGCAGTTGATTTACTACTAATCAAGCGCCTTATTGCAGAAACCTCTAAGCAGAATCTATTGCAGTTTCTTCAGCATGAATTTGTAAATATTGGAAAATCTTATGCTGAGCGTTTAATTGGTACATATCTTTTTCTGATATTTATATCTCATTTTGGGATACATTTGAAGAAAATTGGCTTGTACAATTTCTATTTTCAGTATTTAGATTGTTGACTAAATTAAAGAACAATCATTGAGAGGTGTTACTTTCTAACTTCTGGAACACATTGGATCACTTGCATTACATTCCAAAATATGTAAATTAATCATGTGCTATCCATGTTTCAGAAATGGGTGTGATATTTTTCTATTAGTATGGGTATTATAGTGTTTGTACTAACAAGTGCACCTCTGCCATTCATTAGCATGATTCTGGCCGACAAATGTATGTGCTAGCCATGTCAATGTTTTTGACTGCTTTTGCAAATGTATGGCTGCTTTAAGTTGTTGACTGAGTTCATTAAAAATAGAAGGATTTTTTATGCAATGCATCCTTTTTTGTTTGGGTGGAATGAATTAATATATTTCGGTCCTAACATGTACATTATCAAATAACTACACCTTGTACAGAAATACCTCTAACTGTGTTTGTGCCCTTGTACAATTAGTACAATTTTTACATTATATTATCATAAGTAATGTTTATGTTCTAAATTTTGCAGGAGAAATGGGCCCAGATTTTAGTCCAAAAATGGCTGTAAAATCTCTTACATCTCAACAAATAGTTCGCATTCATCAATTATTCCGTCAGGCTAAATTTGATGACCCTAGTGGTGATGTATGTAGTATTCAGATCGTCATTTCCATGTAGTTGTTTTTCCATTTCATACCCTGGTATTCTATTTGTGTTATATCTTTAATTTCTTGGATCCATGCTTCTTTATATCCTGAAGTAGTTTGGGACATGTGCCTTTTTCAGTGTCTTAGTCCTGCAGGGGAGTATAATCTTCGGTTAGGAATAATAAAGGAGCTGCACCCCGAAATGGTTGCTACTTATTCTTGCAGGTTGGCTTCCTTTTCTTCTTCTTATTATTATTTTTGATCAATAACAACAATTCATTACTTAATCACAAAAGTAATTACAGAGAGGAAGATAAACTTTCTTATCTTCCAAAAAGGAGCTAAACACTCCCAAGAACAAAAAGGAAAAAAGTTACACTTGTGCCCAAAACAATGTCTCCCAATTGACTACTTTCTTAGCTAACCCCTCTGCAAAAGAGTTAGCTGATCTTTTCACCCAGCTAATCTTAACTTCCATCTCTTGAACCAGCCACCTAAACTTCCTCCTCTCGGTACTGTACATCCATAAGCTGTTGTTTTCTTTACTTGGCCACCCTACCACCACCTCTGAATCCCCTTCAATGATGAGTTTTCTTATATTCAGTTCCTTGGCTCTTTGAATTCCTTCCATAACTGCAAAGATTTCAGCCCTGAGAGAGTCACCCACTCCAATTGGGCAGGAGAACATGGCAGAGACAAGCCAATTCTCATTCCTAAACACACCTCCAATCCCTGATTGTCCAGGATTCCCCCAACTCTACTCCCATCAAAGTTTAACTTATTTTTCAATATCTGTTTCTTTTTTAACTTATTTTTAAGGTATAACATGTAGGTTAGATGCTTAGTGGGGTGGAAGGTATTAAATGTTTGGTTTAAAATCATACAATGTTTACTTTAGATAATAAAACTGGTTCTCAGATACCTGTTTTTGGCTACCATTTTAATGCAGTCCTCAAGTTTTTGAAGGCCATCCGTTCATTGTGGAAGCTGGAGTGAGTTTGGGTGGAAAAGATGTTAAACAAGTAAGTGCTTACTTGTTGGTACTATCAGCATTAGTTCTTTCCCCAGAATATTGGAGCTGTATTCTTTTTTTGTTACTCTTAATCTTGGGACATAATTTGGTTTATTCACCATTATTTTATGATTTGTATGTAGGTGAGTATTTGCAATTATTTTATGCCCATAACTTAATGATTTGTGGGTATACATTTAAACCAACTTGTTAGCAAAACTTCTATTCATTGACATACACTAGTCTGCCTTTGTTAGGTCATATATATGCACAAAATACATGTACCAACATGTGGGTTGTATATGACAAAATTCTTTGTACTTTAATTGCAAACTGCAATTAGTTTTTAGTTATTGCATCAATAGGAGTTCCATGATTGAGTGATTGAGTCTACCCAATTATGCAAATTATTGGGTAATAGTAAGTAAAAGCAGGAGTGGCAATAAATAAGGAATTTGTCTTTCTTCTTTATTAATCCTGGTTCCTGATTTCTCTTTCAACTTAGTTTTCTAAAATATGAATATTAATTTGAAAATGAAGTTTTTCCCTCAATTAGTCACCTTTGTCTTGAATATGTCTCTATCATATTGCCTATTCATTCAAGTTAGCAAAATCTGAAGTATGGTTGCATTAATTGGTTACAAGTAGTAATACTGTTTCCCAAGACCGATGCTTATTAAACATGCCCTGGTGGTATGAATTTTAGGGGCTGAATATTTTCCGCTTTGCAAACCGCATTCCCCTTCTTTTTGAGCGAGGTGCAGATGTTGTGACAAGGACTGCTCTGAAAAGGATCAAGTAAGATCTAAATATGGTCAAATCTCCTTCCTTTGTTATACCCATATAGGTAGACTTCCCTCCGAAGTTAATGAAATCTAATTACAGGATATCTAACTGAAGAATTGGTTTCCAGTTGGAATAGCTACAAGATCAACCAGACACAAGACAAAATTGGTGTTTTTGTGAGCATTGTTAGCACAAAAATACCCTTCAAGGGAACAGGAAAAGAATATATTGGAGATGATATAAGCGAGATAGCTTCTGCTGTCAAGGTAGTTTGTCTTCAGTTCCATGTATTCAAATGACAAAGGAAGATAATTTGTATTCTAACAGCATAATTTCTTCAGTCTTCCATCCAGCAATGTTGTGTTCAGCTGAAGTCTAAAATAGTGAAGAAAATTCAAGCTCGTGAACAACAGGAGAGGAAGCGAAATTTAAGCAAGTTTGTTCTCTTACTCATTTCTGTTGTATTTGGAATTGGAGAGATGCATTCTTTGCAATAGTTGCTGCAATTTTCTTGTCTTTTCTTTTTCCTTCATTTTTTTTTTTTTTGCCTAAACAATGAATGATTAATTGCCACATTGACTGCTAATTCTTTTGGTGGGTTGATAGGAGAGTAAATAACCTATTATTTATAAGCCATAAGATTTACTGGTGTTGCCTATGTAAATGTGCTGATGTTTCTCAAGTTCAATAATTATATAAAGAAAAATCCCAAGTGGGTCAAGTAGGGAGCATTCCTGCACAGCCCACCCCAGTCTGCCATGGAGATGGATAATGTAATCAATCCAACATGTCCACTGAGGAGGGGAGCCACTGGATTTGCCACATATTTAAGATTCTAGTCCATAAGAGCCCTATATCCCACCTTGTATTGGTGTTTTTCCCAACTGTAAGCCCCACTTCTGGTTTCCCTGAATATTTCTCCCATCAAACTTTCTTTGTGGTGGAAATGAGGCCAGAAGACTTTTTGGGCTTTAAAGGAGGCTAAGACTGATCTAACCAAGCACATGCTGTTGTATCAATGCATGAGATACACTTCACACATTCCATGAAGAGGATCCCAAACATGGAGTCATTTTTGCTAGTTATCTGAGATAGTTGACACTCGTCTTCTTATTCCTTGAATCTGGCTCTAGTTCCATTGCAAACTTGCATTCTCAGCTTTTTTGAGAAGTCTGCCACTGTACCTTCCAGAACTTGCATCATATTTGGGATTGTTCCAGTGTCTGGTGTAGTTGTTCCTTTTGCAAAACTGCCTTGTTTTGAATTTGAATTTAACAAGCACTTCATGTGCTTTGTTTTTTCATGAGAAAACCATCTCCTTTTATATATTGTTTCTATATTGTCTATTCATTTTAAGAGAGTTTCAAGGGGATGTTTTAGGAGGCTCCAACTATATCCCAGGAAATGCCATGCAACTCCTTGTTTGACTCAACATAATTAATTTACTGAAATTAATATGATTCTAACATGGTATAGTATAGAAGCAAGGCATTAAAAATGGCTCTGACACTAATAACCTGTTAAGATGGTACTATCTGCCTTCGTACTTTTCTATAGTTCTGTTGAATTTTCTATGATCTAAAAGCTATGTATCAATAATGTCTTCCAATCAGGTTGAGTATGGAATAAGACTATAAGAGGCTTCCCAGGTGAGCCCTGTTTAATGGTGGGTTATACCATCTTAAGTACCTAAATGTAAGCAATTTGGATAATCAAATAGGAAATGAAATGTATTTTACTTATCAAAAAAGAAAAAGGAAATGGAATGGGTTGATCTAACATCTGACCATGCTCCAATATTTAGTGGGTTTGTGTCCTCATAGGGATTACATTTTAAAATAATCAGGCCCATAATCTGACAACAGGTACCTGATCAAAACTTGGAAGGTCCAACTGTAATGCATAAATGAATCAGATGGAGATCCATGCTATAAGATTCAACAAGGGTTCAGATTTACATCCCCTATGCATGATAATATTGAAACACCTGCTATGCATGTTCATGCGTATCGGGTGTATAACCTTGGTCTGGATCAGCTCTTGATCCAACCCATTTTAAATTCAAATGGTCTATACAAAAGCTCCAATTTTGCTTGTTAGTAAAATTATTGATATCATTATTATTAGCATTATTAGTATTAGTAAAACTTTGCTTGCATAATCAGGTACATACCTGATGTAACAGCTGCCATATATGATGTATTGAGAGAAACAGCTCATCAGCAAGCATCGCAGAAGAAGAAGAAGCAATATGAGGAAAAGGATACAGAACTTCTAACAAAGGTATCAACTCGTATTGTTACAGAAAAGACTCTACGGGAAAAGCTTGCTCAACATGTTGAACAGGTTGGTTTCCCACATCCGAAGCTTCTGTTTACTCCTTTAGTTTTAGTCAGCTTAACAACTTGAAACATGTATTCTATTTTCATAATTACTAATTGGCATGCATTCAATATAAATGTGATAAAAAACTGTTTAATCACAATAAATCGGGGAGGCATGCCTTTGTCATGCGAGACAATATGAAAGGGAATGATGTTCCACCATTATTATATCTCACATGCCAGAATCAAATTGGTACTTGTAACACTTAATTTATATTATTTCCCTGGACTGTGAACCATAGTTTGTATCAATCAAATGGTACAGAAGACTGCACAACCAATTGAATGCTGCCTCTGCGTATCTATAGATTAACCATCTTTCACCTCAAGAGTGGGGGCACTACAGCTTGGATATCCTGTTTATGAGACAACTAAACGAAGCAGATCTAATTTTGCATGTTGGAAAGATGATGTTGGTGTAACTTCTACTGTTGTTTCCTTTGGATGTAATTTTGTAGGTGGATTATGAGATGGCATTAGAGTATGCAACGCAGAGCGGAGTGAGTGAGGAACCCAGGGAAGACATCCATATACGGGCAGTGGAAGGTGCATACGACTTCATTGATTTCCATAGTCCCGTTTTTGTATTTAGGCTTTTTAGCTAGTCAGGTCTTAATATTTTTATAATAAAATATTAAGGTGCATATGACTTCACCAGGCCATTTTTTATATTTTTTTTCATCGTATCTGATAAATGAAGCTTATATTTGAATTTGTAGTTGGTTGTATCGTTGTGATCAATTCTGGTTTGTACATCATTACATTCATATAAAATGAAATGATTGCTTTGTTAGGATCTCTCTCTCTAATTCTTTCATCACCTTGCTTAGAAAAACAGATTTAGTTTATGAGTTGATGGTGTTTTGGAACACATAATGCATCACTCTGTGATGATGTATTAAGGAGGATCTGCTGCCTTTGAATTGTGAAGTCTGAGTAAGACGCAGATAACGACCGAGAAATAAAAACGTGAATCAAGGCCTAAGAAACCACTCACACTAGAAATGTATCTGGAGGAAATGCTTCCTTTTATGATTAGAGGTTCGCTGATCAGCTATTCATGAACAAGCTTGTTACAATGCTAATGTGAGGTATCCCACATTGATAGTATGAGATGTTGTGGGGTATATATGTGCTTGGGTTCCCTCTCTCTAACAACTAGTTTTTAGGGGTGAATTCTCCCAAGGTACATAACAAATGCGGCATTCACCATCATTGTGACAACCTACACTCCATGTCATCTTGCTTTCTTGGTTGATGCATAACTATTCTGATGAAGGAAAAATCAGATAGAAAGATAGTGAAGAGCAAGACATTTATTCTGATCAAAAGAAAGAAAAAAAAGGAAATTTCTTTTCCACGTTTCTGAAAGTAACCAAACAAGAAATTCCAGTTCGGTCATATATACAAATCTCCTCTATAGCATTCTTAACAAAATCTCTCTCTCTTTGTGTCTATCTCAACTATCAAGTCTCATCCCATGCTTCTCTCAATCAGCTAGATCCCGTTTTAGGTCCGCAGGTGGTAGAAAACAATCCATGGATAAACCACGGATATTAAAATCAACCTCCTCAATGGTCCATGTCTCCTCCATCTTCCTTTTGTGATTGATGGAACCATCTCCGTACCTATATAGCGTGACCAGGGTCCTGCCGCTGTGGGCAATGTTAACGCCGTCAATGTATCTATAGTCTTCGATCACCGATTCCATCCTCGTCTCCCAGAAAATGCTACTGTGTCGCCTTCCCTTTATCGTCAGTAATTTGCAGTCCTCAAATTGGATCAACAAACCGGTTCTTTGGCTAAAGTAGCCCCACATCGTGTGATGTATGATCTCCACGGCCTTGGTATTTCGGGCCTCAAGGCTCGCTGCATTTGCCTCAAGCTTGAGTATAAAGCAGTCTTCGTTATTAATAATCTTCTCTCCTATGCACACTGCATCTAAAAACAAATTGGCCGTAGACCTAGGGTCCAGTCCCTACGCTCCCCATAAGAAACTTTTTTGTTAGTATCAAGGATATTAGGAAGTGTTTCGTTTGATACAAAATAATAGAGAAACAGAAAGCTGAGAGAAAGTTCTGAAGATTCTCTCAAAATTCCTTGGGCCTAGTTTGATGTAGTTTCATTTCCATTGCTGAAAAAAGTACGGGAGTTTTATGGGTGCAACTCCGGCAGACTGGATCACATTGAAGGTCAATCCAGGCCCAAGCCTAATGGTGCAAATCTTGAGCTCGGGCCTGGCACAGCCCAAGTTTATCAACCCAGGCCCAATTCGCGCTTAATCCAATACAACTCAGGTTGGGCTTGGGCTCGGGATGGGCCGGGTTGGGTGGGTTTGAATAATTAAAAAATATATATTTTTATAAATATAATGCACATATGTATGTATTTTTTTAGGTGTACTCGAGTTGAGTTGTGTCTTGGTTGGGTTGGGCTTAGACTGCCCGAGGCCTCAACCCAAGTTTAGATTGGGCCTGACTTTTCTGGCCAGCCCCAGCCTGCAGCCCGAAAACCCAGGCCCAACCGATGAAAAAACTCAGGTTGGGTCAGGTCGTGCTCGGGTTGGACCCGCCCGAGTTGCACCCTAGAGAGTGTAAATGTGTTTAATGAAAATTCTGATTTATTTTGTTTTAGAATTTACTTTGTTTTGATTGCTTGCGTTGTACATGAAGTAACACAAAACCTGATCAAGGAAACCAAAAGCAACAGTGAAGCAGAGAATTTACATTCTTTTGATGTATGTACTCCTATGCAAAGTTCAATCGAAATTGCATGGCAAACAAAAGGAGCCTAAGAACTTCCCTAAAATTTCTCTTTCTCTCGTATTTTCTATCAAACCAGATACAATATTAGCATGCCCTAGAATTGCTAATAATGATATTTAGAGAGGACATCTCTTCTTCAAGATTAACTATCCATGCATCGATCGAGCTAAATGTTTAAAGAACGAACCATCTCATATCTACAAACAACACATCTAGCAGATAGCAGATGTGACACTACTGCTTTCTCAAGGTAAATTTTTTCTAGAAAATTTTTGCTCAGCAGAAACTTTATGCATGGCATGCAATACATTACGTGGGGTGGCAAGAAAGAAGCAGAAGAAGGTTGATGCATTTTACAGAAAAAATGGAAAGTTAATGATATACCTGTAAAAACCGACGCAAGGGTCTGGGCGGACCTTTGGTGGCATGTGATTGTTGAGAGCCAGACTGCCTCCAAGCTACCTTGCCATCACTCCCGGCACTGACCTTGCAGCTTGGCAAGACCAGCTCCAAGTACCAGAGGTTTGGGTTCTTTTGCCAAAGCACAAAGCCTCCAATCTCAGAGGGGCCCCTTGCTTTTATACTGTCGTCGCCAACTTGGAACTCGGAAGCACACATCTTCACCTTTCCAATGGCGTACATGCTCTTCACTGAGTTCAATGCCGTTTGTCCTCCCGATGCCGCTATGTATTGCTGTACAATATATTTGGCTGTTGAAGCTTCCTATTAATTAAATTAAACGACAAGAAAAGGAAGAATTAATACAAATTATTAATGAGCGATCAATTGATGGATATATCATCAATCAACCTGCAACAAATTAAAGCTCGTCCAATCTAATTATAATAGTAATACTTACGATAGAGGAGTCTTTGATGGGGCGGTTGACAGTGGTGTCGGTTTGCACCTCGTGAGGAATAAAAGGAGAACCCACGACATTGAGAAGGAGTTGAAGATCGGAATTGGCAGAGGAATCCGTCTCGTTAGCAGGTTGACACTTCATCCAGTTGCGCATGTTCTGCCACCGGACGGTGGTGTTGCTGCCCATGCTGGCGAACATCTCTTCCGGGATGGGGACCTCGAGAACGGTCTCCAGGCCATCCTCACGATCCAAATTGGGGCAGAGTTTCCTCATGGATGGCGAGGAGAGAGAGAGAGAGAGAGAGAGAGAGAGAGAGAGAGAGAGAGAGAGAAAAGGGGAGAGAGAAAGAGAGACTCGATCGAAGAAGCCTGCCTTCCCCTTCTCCTTGCTCTTCTCCTTCCCCTTCTCTCAAAGCTCTTCACAATTCACATTATATTGCCTGAACGAAGCGATCGCTTTTAGAGGGAGCTCCTTGTTTGCAGGAGTCATGCGGGCACGCTTTCATCGATTTTCATTATTAGGTAATACGGTTTACCCTACAAACGCCTTGGAGCTGTCTACATTGGCTGTCCTTATCTGCCCGCCTGGGCTGTCAACGGTGTTCTTCCTGCCAGCGTGACACGTTAGTTTATTGATCCATGCATTCTACACAAGTCGTTTTTTTTTTCTAAATGTTGACAATGACAAAGGTGTTTTGGTACAGGAATCGTTTTTTCTGTTTGTGTCTAATGTCTGACAGCCTGGGCTGTCAACGATGTTCTTCCTACGTGGCACGTTACTTTATTCATCCTTGCATTCTACACAAGCTGATTAGAATTAAGGGGACGCATCGGAGAAACATTCCGGTACCAAACAATTTCAATATTTTAAAAACCGGTTCAGAATCGAAACTATTTCGACCATCGGCTTCTGGATCAATCGTTTGACTTTGACCATTCGATCTGAATGAATTAGTCAGTAACTTTTAAAATTAAAAAAGAATAATCGGCCTGAAAACAATATTGTCTGGGTCAGTGGTCTGCTGACCCCAATTCAATGGTTTTTAGGAAAATAGTGGTTTGGGCAGAAATGAAACCGGTACCCTGGCCGGTTCTAGGCCAAATGGTCCAACAGTCTGGTGGGTCGGTGGTGGTTTTAAGACCTTAAATGTTTTCTAAAAGCTCCAGCCAGATGTTCTTTATGCTTCTCATTTTGGAAAGAGTATAAATAAATATATATATATATATATATAAATATATATATATATATATGTAGAGTGTAAAATCTTATATTTTGTATTATTTTTTATGTATTTATATTGTATATATTTATATTTGTATTTTTTTCAAACTGAGCCTTAATTGATAAGCAGATAATGTTTATGTCCTATATAAATATACTCTTTCCAAACTGAGCCTTAATTTCGAAATCTTATTTGTATTAATTTTTTAAAATAATTAAAAACAGAATAATTTCTCTCAATTTCTCTGTAAAACAATGGATGTTAAAATCCAAATTTAGGGACTCTACTCCACTCACATCCTAAAAATAGTATGCCCTTACACCCTAGCATGTAAGACTACAGTAAAGATGGTTGATGTCCAATAAATCGAATAAAATGTATTAAACAAGGATGGACCCATTTTAGTTTTTAGGCGATGATATCTCTTTAAAGCAAAAGCCGTGCAAACACTCTAAGAATTGGGAGGCATTCTCAATGTGCAACTGGATGCTGTGCCACATTTTGCTTTTAAGAGATTTGGGCTCCCGTTTTAGGGTGATCATAGCTTGGGCTGTGTTGGACCTTGGGCCTATGTTTTCAGAAAATCTAAATTTATGATGCCAGAAAGACATGATACGGAAAAATTTTTGACCGATCAAAATCCATCCAAGAATTTTGATGAATTCCGCCCGATTGGTTCACGTTTATAGCTACTGTAAATGCAACACTAAGCTGTAAGTATGGTTTTGTGAGGACCGAATCCAAATTCGCATAGAGTTGGGTCTCCTGCTTTACTCAATAAAAGCCTTCTCAAAGCATCACTCAAATGAATACCTCTGTCTTCTTTAAATGTTCGTGGACAATCTGAAAAACAGTTACTTGAATAACCGGAGTTACTAAAGGTAGGGTTGTTTTTTAGTTCTGGGGTTGCTGATTTACAATGTTTAATTTTTGGGTACATCACATATCAAAATCATACCAGAAAATATGGAGAAGAAAACAAGGCGGATTTTTTGCTGAGATGAGCCACAGTTTGCAATCAACTGATTGGAGACAACTTTTCATAATTTTATTTATATTGTTGTGAATCAAAGAAGAGGCTTTGGAGGGCAAAGTTACCCAAGTGGCTTTCCAAACTTTATTTTCATTTTTGGAAGCCTAAATCATCTTTTAAGTTTTTGGGCTTTGAAAGATCTTTTTTTTTTTTTTTTGCAAATTCAACCAAACACCACCTTAGTTATTTACCAAAAGACAATGGAATAAGTCAATTCAGCTCTCTCTCTCTCTCTCTCACACACACATTCATGTTGGCAATGGGCTTTACCCGCCCTCTGCTCTGTCCCTACCAATACGGGCCAAGTGCTATGTTTAGTTGAGTGGAGTTCGAGTGGTTCATAAGCCTAATTTTATAAATGAGACTTGAGTTCAAGTAGAAAACTTGAAACTTGATCAACTCAAATCAAATGGTTATAAATGAAACTTGACAATTGATTGACTCTACCTTATCGTTAAGGTCTATTAAGATTCCCTCAAAATTCGTTCGTACGTGATATACATATTTATTAAAACTCAATTTTACCCTCCACCTCCCTCCCTCTTTCTCTTTTTCCTCTTGGGTTCAGGCACAGATAATAGGACATGAAAATCAGCTCATGCTGAAAGGACGAGGGGTTTCACCATGCTCTTCGTAATTTATCCGAAACTCCTCTCAAACCTCAAAATAAACAAAGTCATCAAGGCACGCCGAACGGCCACTTCAAGCTCAACCCCCTGTAATCACTACCATTGGATGTTGTCAAGGAAACATCTTACACTACAGAAATTTGTATAGTTTACAGTTTGATCATCAGCTCTGATTGCAGAGTGCCCATGTGGACGGCATTGGATTGGAAATCAGAAATAATAGGAGAGAACGAATTGGGTATCAATCGTGGAATTGGGTATCAAGAAAAGATGCAGTAACTCCGTCGGGATTGATCACCGCACTGAGAACAAGACACGTTAATGCCACTGCAACAAAGAGAATCATACCCGTCAGTATTCGGCGACCGAGAGAGCTGGAATCCGGTAACATTTTGGATGGGTTTCCAACGGTAGAGCGGCTCTCTACAGTGCGATGTCTTCTGTAATCAGGAAAAAAGTGGAAGAAATCACGAGACAAACATTTATTATGAGGGCTTTAGATGAAAAACTAGAAAAAGCAGAGATGACAAAAGAGATGAGAGTAATAGAGCTGACAGTCTGGCACTGGTTTTTATGGAGGAGGTTTCTTTTCCGAGCGTAGTGTGTCCACAGTTTTCAATTTGTTTCATTTTTAAGTGATGCAAGAAAAGGAGCAATTTATGGATGCGATTAGTTGTCGAGCGTTATATGAAGAGTGCTGCCACAGTTCTGATTAATTCTGCCATAGTCACTAATAAGAGAGGACGATTTGGAAGTCCGGCACAGTTTCCGTCGCTGACATCTTCGTCTTTGATGCTGGGGCTGGGTTTGGATGGAGTCCAAACCCAAGATGCAGCAACTTTAAATCGAGTCTGACATGTTATGATTTTGCTCTCATTGCTTCAGCCACTCTGTCGCTTTTTAAACTATTTTGGGCTTTCCTTTTTATATGGAGATTTCATCGGGAAACCCAAGATATGCAGTGCCAGTGAGGGGAGAGGATGAGGACGGAAATGGAGGGGAAGTGACATCAAGGGTTCAATCTTTGTCGGTTTTGTCTGGGTCTGCTGCTGCAAATAGGGATAACATGGAAAAAGATATAGAGGGAGCAGAGAAATGGAAGAGCAGCAACAGTGGTCTTTCTTTTCTTTGGATTTGTCTGCAGAGCCGTTTCTGAAGGATGTTGTTTCTGAAGGATGTTTATGAAGGATGCCATGAACGAGAGGGGAAGAGCAGCAACGGTGGCATCTTGGATGCAAGTGAGAACGTCAGTCTCTCTGTGAGAGGTTTTTGCAACAACGAAACCCATGAGGTCTCTCTCTCTCCTTCACCTTCATTCTCTCTCGTTCCCTTCTTTTAATTCAATCACCATATACTCGTGATGTTTGTTTATTTTGAGGATTCGTTGGGTTTGAAAGGTGAGGGTTTTGATGAATCAGCGTTTTTTTTTTTCTGTTTTTTAAAAAAGAATAAAAAAATAAAATTGTCTTTTTTGTCTTTTTATGTTAATGGGTGTTAATGGTAATAAAAGTATTAATCAGCTTAGTAAATTTTTAAACAGTAAGAATACACTTAGTAAATTAGCGAAATTATAAGGGTAGTTTAAAAAATTTACCCTTTAACCAAACATAGGAAAAATACCATTGGGCGAGCGATCATGTGAACAGTGGATCTAAGTATCTAATTAATCTCACTCTCTCGATTGCTCGCAGCAGCAGCAATTCGTCTGACTCTGAGGTACGATTTTTTTCATTTGCATTCCCAGTTACCTCTACTCGTTTGAATCTCTATGGTTCTCAAAAATCCCTGACGAATATATTTTTAATTTCAACACTTGTTGATCGGATCTGAACTTCAACTATCTCTTCTCTAGAGCCTCGTTAATGGTCAATACATAGCCATAACCGTCATACTTCGATCTGCATTCCAGTGCACGATATCATCCCACACTTGACTGACATTTTGTGTTTCTTATCTGTGAATCTAATTTAATTCACTATGGTTGTTTCTTAACAGAATACTAACATTTATATTCGACTTATTTCCACGGAAGAACTTGGTTTTATCTTCTGAATTCTAGTAAAGTTGGGGTGGTGTCGAAATCTGCACATTTCGAGATGACTCAACAACCCCATATTGCGGTGCTTGGTGCTGGAATCTTTGTTCGAACTCAATACATTCCTAGGCTAAGAGAGATAGCCGATACTGTGGTTGTTAAATCCATTTGGAGCCGCACTGAGGTAATTCATTTAATTTCTGCTCGTGATCTTCTTTATATTGGTGCTCTGCTTTGCAATTTTTCAAAATTTATTTCTGGTTTTATCCCTGTCCATTTATCAAAGTAGAAATCTGCAAGAGCTGCTGTAGAGCTTGCTCGAGAATTTTTCCCAAATATAGAATGCAAGTGGGGTGATGAAGGTCTCGATGCCATCATTCAAGATAGCTCAATTCGTGGAGTCGCAGTTGTTCTTGCTGGACAGACTCAGGTATGGCCATGCGTCCCCAGTTTTAGCAGTTATGACTCTCCCTATATCCTCCCACATCCTTGGGTTTCTGTACACCAATGTTGTTTCCCCTTTCTACATGATAATTTTCTAAGTTTCTTTTTCCTTTTGCCCATATTGAAAAACTCAATGCCTCACATTGATACTGGAGATGTGATAGGTGGGAGAGGGAAGTTCAAACCGATCTTATTAGTATTTCTTTGATGGCGTGGAATCAATCATAAAGAAAAAAATAATGTACAATAATAAATCAAAATAAATATATTTATTTGCACATCAAATCTTGTTGAGGTGAGCAAAGCTATAGCAGAGTTGATTGCCCTTCACCATAGCCTCAAAATAGCCCTAACTTGGGTTTTGAGAGGAGCCTTATGGAGGGTGATTTGTGGGGAAGGATTTCTTGGACGATTGGCACATCCTACAGTCTGCGGCACTGAACTAACAACATTAAGGATGTCCATTTTGCAGTAATGAAATTCAATACCTTGGTTGTTGAAAATAAAAATCATCTGGGATGGCAAGTTGGCCAGTGATGTTCTGACAACCCTGCCAGAAGTGGTGCTTTCGGCTCTGGTATATAGAGGGGCCTTCATTGTCGTATGCTCAGGTTCTTTTATTGTTCCATTAGTAGTTCTTTTGGTAGGGAGACAGGTTCCTATTGTAGTTTTGCTTTAGAAGTTAGAGCTAGACACTTGTATCATTTCTCTATGTTTTAATAATCCTTTGATTTTTCTATCCTCAAGAATATTTTAAAGGAATTTTCTATATATTATAGATATTTTAAACTAGAGAGCCTTATAATTAAGACCAGTGAAAAGACAACAAGCCCCTTCTATTTGTTGGTAGCAACCTACCTACTGGGGGCTTTATTTTGTTTACCCTGCCCTTAATTAAGTGGAATGCCTTGTTGACGAAAAATAGGGGCTTACTCAGATAATTAAGGTACAAAGGAATTTCTTTAGAAATACCGCTTTTGTTATTAAACCATCTTAGCCTTTACTTTCTTGAAAATTAACAATATAGAAAGGTAAAAGTTAAAGACATAAACTGTATCTTCTGCTCACTTTGTCTTCCCCATTAAAAAAATATATATATAGAAACAAATCTTTCCTACTTGGCATCCCACCAACGCTATCATTGTCCTATTATTGGCATCCATCCCACCCCTTGGATGAGATAATTTGCAGTTTTCATTATCATTGAATAAGTTAAAACTCAAGTGAAGATTTTCCTTGTTTTGTTCTTTTTATTCTAAATATATTGTATCTTTTACTATTAACATGAAATTATGTCTTGGAGAGTGGACGATGGATACTATATTTTTATGGTGAATGGAGGCTCATTAGCAGAAGCACTTCAACTTTTATAAGGTTGCCCTAGAACGTATATATCTAAAATGTTGAAGGTTTTAAATCTAGGGGAAGGGGAATTAAACTGCATACTGAGGTATACCTATTCAATATTTAGCTTTCTAGCATACCGTCCTTGACAACTAATTGCTACCTATCCAAAAGGAAATAAAATAGAAGTCATAAAGGAAAAGCATTATGTGAACAAGAAGTTGTAAATCACGATTTTTTAATACAAATAATCAGAGTTAATGATGTCTAGTAATTAATAATGTATATTTCCACTATCAAAGTTATTAGTGGGCCTAATGAAACATCCCAATAAGCAATGGAGAAGATATCATGGTTTTTCTAAAATAGAATTTTGGTTGTCAAACAATGAAATCCCTTTGGCCTTTTTATATAGAGTTAAAAAACCTTCTGAATCTTTAAGCTAGCAAGTTTAAAAAAAGTCGAGAGAGAGAGAGAGAGAGGATGAAGCATTTTTTAAGCCACAGGGTTGAGTCTTAATCAATTTATCTCGAATCACACAAACCGATCCTATCAGGCCACTTAAGCTTCTTATCTTGTCAAACTATTATATCCCCCACCCACCAAAAGGACAGTCCATTTGAGCCTTATATCCCACAATGTATTGGAGCTTTCTCCAAGGGGTATTGACTACCTGATACCATCAGCTCCAATTGAATAAACAATCATTTCAGGGTGGGATAACCATCAAGTTTGCCACTATTATCTTACCTATTCCAAAATAGTGGTTGGCTTAGTTTCTAGATTCAGGTAGGTTCTTAACAACTTTAAAAAGGTACTCATTTCCATTGAATTTATTTTCTTGCATGCCCTGTTAACCTGTTCTAGCTACTATTTCAACTGCCCCATCATTTTGCTCATAAAGTCTTAGTTCTGCCTCAATTTTCTATCAGACGCCTGGATTGGAGAAAGTTAAGAGTTCTTCTGACATGTTCAATTACTTATTACAGGTGGATATTTCATTGAGGTTGCTAAGGGCAGGGAAGCATGTTCTCCAAGGTGAAGCATTCACATTAATCTCTGTTGCCTTAAAAAGGCATGCAATATTGTCGGTTTTTTTTTTTTTAAGTCAGAAAATTGGGAAATGTACTTCAGGATTTTTTATATTCAGAAAGAAGAAACCCTGCTGGCTTTTCATAATATTATTCTTACTATCATTGCAATGGTTATAATTTTGGTTATAATAGATCCTTATGATTAGTATCACCAATGGAACATTAACTACTTTGTGATTCTTCCTCTGTGCATAATTCTAAATGTTGCCTTTTTCATTTGGTTTTGCCTTCTTTGTTGCTCGGAATATATGGTGGAAATGAAGAGAAACCAGCTGCAGCCTGTAAGTCACAATTCACATCCAATTTAATTGCTGTAGGATTTTTCTTTATGGTTCTGTAGAATTCAATTTATCATTACAGCATACAGATAGAACCAAAGGAAAGAGATCTTTGTGGTGAAACAGTACAATTTCATCTACTTTGGAAAAAAATATTTATTTTCCCATTAATTTGCCTTTCCACTACTATTATGGACGTCTTGTGCAGGCATAACCACAGATTTGAAGATTAAATTAAATAATTTGTTATCAGTGAGGACATGTAACTTGTTATATGCTTAACTAGATTGCATAACTGCGATATAGGTAGAAGATACTTGCATGTTTTTGTACCATTCCATTTTGTTTACTAACAAGCTTTGTGTTTTTTTTTTTTTTAATTCTTTTTAGCTGTTAGTGAGGCAAAATCTGCACTGTCATGTTATAATTCCCTATGTGCCAATTACCCTCGTCAATCACTGTGGGCTGTTGCAGAAAATTATCGGTTTGAACCAGCTTTTGTGGAGGTATTTGTTACTTTCATATCTAGTTTGCTTCTGACTGATCAGTGTCATAGGCAACTTATTCGCTTCTTCCTAGCACTCAACATAAATAGTTGTTGAATTTTTGCAGTGCAAAAAACTTATGAATGATATTGGTGAAATGATGTGTGTTCAAGTGATTGTTGAAGGATCAATGAACAGTTCAAATCCTTACTTCTCAAGCTCCTGGAGGCGTAATTTCACAGTAAGCTTTTCCTTAGTTTAACTGATAGTGAATAAGTGATAGTGTTTATACACACTTTTGTTATTTGGATTATCTCAACAATTGGCTACCTCTTAGTGAAATATCCTTGTAGCACTTTTCATTTTGTTTAAACCTAGCAAGGATGGATGCTCCCTCAACTAACACACCTTTCCATGTAACATATTTACTTGAGAAATATAATGTTGCTTTTCACAGTAAGAGTTTCTTTAGTTGAACTTTTTGTGATAAAGTTTGTAAACATGCTTTTGTTGTTTGGATGATCTTGACAATGGATTACTCTGTCTGATATTATTGTAGCATGTTTTTACTTGAATGTAACAAGGATGAATGTTCCTTACCTGACAAAAGCACCTTATCATGTAATGAATACTTCATAAATAGAATGTTGCATATTGCATTTTCCATCTATAATAGATATTAATATTGAACCATATTCTCTCACTCCTCTTTCTAGTATGTGTCTGCTCTAAGTTGCTTTAAATGACGTCTTGGCTATCCACATCATGTATTCTATTATTATCTCATGTCTGTGGTTCCATCACTGAGATGCATTTCTAATCCAAGTATTAGTTATTGAAGTTTTATGAAGTAGTATGTTTAAGATGGACGGTACATACATGAACATCTCTTAGCTAACTCTAAAACAAGTGCTAATTGAAAGAAAAATTAAGACAAGTGGGCTAGGGGCAGACCAAAAGCGACATGGGTTGAAGTAGTAAGAAATGATTTAAGGGACAACAAACTAATAATGGATATGGCACTTAACAGAGTGGAATGATTAACCCCATATAGTTGGGACAAGGCTTAGTAAGTTGAGTTTGAGTATAAAAAAGTAAGACAAACAAATTTCTTTTCATTAATGAATCTTTTTACTGATAAAAAAAAAAGTCTTGTCCCAACTATATAGGGTCATCTACATGAATCCTGTTCCACTATTTTGTTCTATTTGGTGTCATATCCATTATTAAATTATGAGTCATTAAGTCATTTCTTACTACATTCCATGTCCTCTTTGGTCTGCTCCTAGGTGTCTGACTCTTCCAGCCCCTTCAACTTGTAACAGGCCACTTCTTATGGGTGTTGTAAATGGTCTTCTCTGAATATGATCATACCATCTTAGTCTACTTTCCCTCATTTTATCACCTATTGGAGCTACTCATAGGTTCCTTCAAATAATCTCATATCCTTCCTAGTTTTCCCATTCATCCATCTAGACATTCGCATTTTCTACCACTCATTTTTGGACATCTTTCTTAACTACCCAACACTTTGCACCATACACCATTGTTAGTCTTACAACTGTTTTATAAATTTTTCCTTTTATGGGTGACATTTTGCCCATCCTGCTCTAATTCTATGGGTAACATTTTCCTCAATCTCTCCCTTGTTATGGATTACCAAACTGAGGTAACAGAAGAGGTCACATTTGGTTATTTTGTGGCATTTGTACCATTGCTATTAAAATTACAGTGCATATATTCTTTTTTAGCCATACTTATTTTAATAACTATGCAAAGTAGTTATTACTCTAGGAAATATTTAGATTTAAAAGATACAAAAAGTACACATTTTCCATGGTATTCTGCCATTTCATGTTATTTTTAATGTGCATATATACTAATGATGATATCTTTGGCACCAAAATATCATCTCATACTATATATTTCTGCTTCGTAGCAAACTACTATAATCTGAAAAGTGAAATCATCTGTCAACTTATTCTACACATTCTTTTAGAAGGCTTAAGCCTTGAGGTATAGGCGAGGCACATAGACTTTGCCTCAAGTATCAATGATTACTTGGTGATTTAATGCACATGATATATATATATATATATATATATATATATATATATATATATATATATATATATATATATATATATATATATATTATGCATTTTATAATTAAAAATATATGGAAGAAGCACTTCAATAATTATGGGCCAAATAAAAAGAGTAAAAATAAAAAACTAATAAGGTAAATCAAGTTCTATTAGTTTCTCTTAGGGTTGTATTCAATGCAAAAGGGGTCACTCAAGTTTTTTTCTCTTGGATAAATTAAGTGAGATTTTTTTCTTATTATTCTAAATCTAACATCTCAATTTTGTTATTTTTTCCATTTCTTTTCCTAGTGGATCTTTTTTCTTTCTTTTTATTTATTTATTTATTTATTTTTGCATAGATCAAATCAACTAAGTTGTTTCCTTTCTTCTAAACATTTGGATGACCATAAATCTAATAATCAATTATATAGATGATTCTTCATATATTTCCTTTCTTCTAAATTGGTCATTTGAATAATTTGAGAACTTTGAATTTTGAAAAATGAAATGTAAAGTGTTTATAATTTTTAGTTGATTAGTTATTATTTTATTTAATGCTTAATTGCTGAAACGTATTGCTTATAAATTTCTATTTTATAGATATTTGTACTTTCTATCATTCTAATTTGGTATATTATATGCTATTTTTATCAATTTATAAACTTTAATTAATTTTTTCTTAAGCTTTGAGGCTTACGCCTCACCTTTTTGGGCCATTATGCCTCAACTTACACTAGTGAATTTTTATCAACCTCAAGCTTTGAGGTTTCCACTCTATCATATTCTAATTGCTTACTGAAATTTTGGATCAACCTTACACTAGTTCTTCTATTTTGCAGGGAGGTTTTATTCTAGATATGGGGGTACACTTCATTGCAGGATTGAGGATGGTAAGCTCATTATCAGTTTCATGTTTCTAATTCAATTGCTTTTTGGTCAAATATAATGCTTTTGGTTTATTTTGGCACCATATCCTGGTGTTGTTGTGGACTATTTCAATACTATGCTAATTTCTGATTGTCAAGATCATAGATCATGAGTTAACTAAAATTTCGCAGACTTGTCTATTGGGAGAGATGATGGGTCCTTCTTCAATATCCTGATGATTTCATGTCTGCTCCAGTGGCCTGTATTGGCTATACCGCTATACAAATCTTGTCCCACCATTGTGCTTGATCAAGAGACATGTTTTCTGTCATTTACATCAGATCATTTTTACCACTTCAGACACATTTTCTTTGGTCTTCCTCTTGCTCTGTCCTCCTTTGTCTTGCCACTCATTTATTTCAGCATTCTCACCTCAGATACTTCTTTTTTTAGCATGTTTCTTGACTACTCAACACTATATGCCATATAACAGTGCTGGTCTTATATCTGTCTTACAAAATTTTCCTTTTAGTTCCAGAATATCCTGGTAGTTCTGCAAAGTGCTTACCCATCCTTCCTCCCTACAAAATAAAAAAATAAAAATAAAATAAATTTGCAAGTGTAGAACAGAAAGAGATTAATTATTCCAATTTCCCAATTACAGACAGTTCGGCGCACCTCTTACCTTAAAAAATATGCCTATTTCTTCCCTTCATCAGGTTCCAAATATAGTGAAGTATGCCATGTTCAAAAAAATTAGACCTTTTCTTTGAAACCGTCAGGAGGCCATATGTTACCTCCAAAATTGATAAATGATCTAAACCTTGGAGGAGAATTCACAACGAAGAAGAGGATTTGCACCATTCATTCTTTACTCCAGCATAACAAGCATAGATTTCCCAAGTACCAATAGATGGTGGTTCAGTTGGTAAGGTCTTTAGCTGGTTGTAGTGGGAACTTGGGATCAAATCCCGCTGTCACCAGGGTTGGGTGGTTAATGGGTATGGGGGACAGGCGGCCCCCCATTGTGTAACCCCATGAAGAAAAGAAAGAAGCATAGATTTCCCAAGTCTCTACTATTCAGATCAAGGAGTTGATGGTAAGGGTTTTATTTTATCAAGTTTCTATTACACAAGATTATGTGGTTAATGGTGAGGATATACATTTTTTTTTTTTCAATTCAATCGTGTTGCAAAACCTATTTCAATTAATGCAGAAGAACATGCACAAGGTACATTTAGATTTGAGACATATTCCGTCAGAGCATAAGCCTCACACTTGTTGAAACATTGAAGAATATGCATTCAATTTATCCATCTAATCAGGTTTTATTATAATAAGATCATTATTGTCCAACTCTATCTACCATCCATCTGATAATAAATGCTGGTCTCATGATTATGTTTAAATGAACAGATTGTTGGATGTGAGGTGACCACAGTGTCTGCTATTACTTCTCATGTAGATACAACTTTGCCTCCACCAGATAATATATGCTCTCTCTTGTAAGTTTGTAAAGCATGACATTAATTTCCAAGTACATGTTTGTGTGTGTATGTGTATGCAAGCACATCACAACTAAGCTTGGCAATGAGAACTCAGGTGTTTCTCTGCCTCTGTAGTCAATTGGAAAATGGATGCTCTGGAGTATTTGTAATGGCAGTCTCCACAAGATCACCAAAGGTATGTGCAGAAAGGATTCCTCTCATAATTGCCTCGAATCTTAGTCTCACTTTTATGCCTACTTTAAGACTCAAGCATTATTTAGTGCATTTAGATATTCTGGCGTGTTGTTGGCTCAAGGGGAACATTACAAATTGAGCGTGGAAATAAAGATGGCCTGCATGGCTACAGTGTAAGTAGAAATTGTCTCAATACCAATATACCAATGGAAATTTATATGGAGAACTTCCGATTAGTAGTATTGCGACTCTCCACTCTCTAGTCCTTAAGTGGAGAGTAAACTGATTTTTTTTCAAGAATTAAAGATTCCTAATATATCTGTCTTGCCATCTGTTACAGGTTTCGTTTTACACAGCTGATGGACGCTGTGAAAGCTCCTTCTACCCTTTTAGTGGGGTTAATGAAGAGCTGAAATCTTTTGTACATGATATTGGACAGTCCTCATTTAAGGTAGCATACATGTCAATACCATTTTATTCTACCCTATTTTATGGGCTATTTCCTCTGTCACTAATGTTCTTGGCATGGAATGAATTTTTTCATTGGTTTTCACTTGTTCATCCATTAAATGAAGTATTGATTAATGCTGAACATACCAGACCATCCAATATGAGAGGCATAAAGTATTATATTTAGTTCAATTGTCCCTTTTTGTTGTGAAGTGCCCAGCATTGAATAGGAATAGAGGGAAAAAAGTGAAGTGTACGTGTCAGATTATTTAGTTCAATTATTTAAATCAGTTTCATGGCTTTCAAATCTCCTTTTGTTGTGAAAATTACTTACCCAGACAACATTGTTTGAATTACTTTCATACTCAACTATGTTTGTTATCTGGGTATAGGCATTAGTGTAAAGTTTTGTTTGGTGGAACTAAACTAACCTCTGAACTCTTATGTGCCCATTTGGGAGGGCTTTAATGCAGCAATTTCTGGCGTTACTTGAGCTAAGGAACCTGAAATGCCGTGAAGCCGTGTTTGGTAAAAACCCAGAAAGTTGGAAATAGGCTTACGAGTGCTGCAAAATCAACTTTCTGGTGAAGCTATCTCAGGTAGCTTCTCCGAAGTGGCTCAGTCGATGCAAAAGCCCTCCCAAACAGGCTCTAAAAATTTTGCTTTTAAAGAATCAGGTGGCTGTTCTATTAAACATCAGATCACACCTCTGTATTCTGAAAATTCCTCTTAAATTCTCATAGGTGACTCCTTTCTAAATAAGTTCAGCATTAATTTAAGTCTTTTGACAATATTTCCCTTTGACAGTTTTTCCACTGACCATAGAAGTCCCAAAAATTGTCCCCATAAAGTATAATAAGATTCATCCTCATCCATGCCTTATCCCAACTAAATGGGGTCAGCTACATGAATCCTGTTTTGCCAATTTATTCTGTTTAAAGCCATATCCACTGTTAAATTATTAGTGCTTAAATCATTTCTTATTACTAATATCCATATCCTTCTTGGTCTATCCCGAGCTCTTCTAGCCCCTTCAATGTCTAACAAATCACTTCTAACTGGCGCAGTTGGTATAACAATATTGCTCTTTGACAGTTTTGCCATTGACCATAGAAATCCCAAAAATTGTCCCCATAAAGTATAATATTTAAGATAATAATGTAGTGCTTATTATATGATATGCAATATCTTACATAGCATATAAAATATCTTATATATTATACAATGTTATATTATATAAAAAATAATATAATAATATTATGTTATGCATAATAGTATAACCTAATTTGGTCTAATATAATATATTATAGATATATCTTTTATGATTGTATAAAAAGATTGTGGGGCCCAACTGCATGCACTCTTTTTCATAGCTCATCCTCTTTTAAATGAGATTTCCTTAGCAGAGTAAATAAATAAATAATCTCAGATATTTATCTGTAGATCATACAGTGCTGACATGGATCCCAGTATTCCGTGCAAATATAATATCATCTCAAGATGAGTAAATTCATGGCATTTGAAGATGTTGAATTACACAGATGTATTTGCACTTTTCAGAAAAGTGCAGAACTTGCAAGATGGTTCCTTTTTACCAGTTATGATAAAAGAACCGCTTACTCCTCCACATGCCATTTTTGCAGTGATAAAATTTACTGTGCACTAAGAACTTGTAGTAATAATATTCTTTCCCTATAAAAAAAATGCCCTTCTCTGGTGGTTAAATTCATCTACTAATCAGGATTGTTCAATTTACCAATGAATTAATCCACAAGGTTGGAACAGATTGATGTAGTAGATGTAGGATTATCTATCCAGGTCCCCTATCTGATCAACAATCTGGATTGGCCAGAAGATCCATCCATCCACATGGCTAATATAGATTGGGTCATGTAGGAAAGCTCCCTTCTTAACCCAGTTTAGGAAGCCCTACCCAAATGCCAACTCAATCCACCCACCACACAAAAACCCTTGAGCAACCTTGTCTAGAAAGGGCATAACTGCTATCTTATTTGTCTGCTTTATTACAGGAGGATGGTAACCATGAGGCTGAGCCACGCAGTTCTTTCATTGAAGGTGCCCGAGATGTTGCTGTCTTAGAAGCAATGCTTGAATCTGGTATGAAGCAGGGAGCAGAGGTTACTGTCAAAAGATTCTAGCCAAATGCCAGTCATCTTATTCACATAGTTGGCCAGCTTGTAGATTATGCAGGAACTGCTAAAATTTTTTCTTCCTCTCCATGTGAGGCATAACTTTAAGATAGTTGCCAGGCGAAACAATGGAACACAGATCCGTGAAACAGATATCAAGGATGATGCCCTTTTTCTTACAAAATGTGTACTATCGTATTGTGGAAATGATACAGATTACAGATGCATGAGAAGGGGGCATTCGTCGGTGAGTTGGTGTAATGGGTAAATGCAACTAATTAGTACTGGTATCTTTTCCCTATTGTGCGTACGGAAACCTTCTAAGGTTAGGAGTAAAAAACAAATGGCACCAGATTACCCCCAGTATGACTACGAGTCTACGAGGCTTTGACATCTTTAAGCCAACTATCGAAACTTTGCATTGTTATATGAAAGAAAGTTCAATGAAGGAATTTTCTGCTTAAATAAAGGGCCAAGTTCAAGGTACTGATATTTCATTCAACTGAAACTCCCGTCTTTTTTTTCTTTTTTCTTCTTCCGATCTCGTCAGTAGAATTGTCATGTCATGTTTTATCATCTAAAACAAATCCATCATATCTTCATGTATCAGTGAGCCTGGAAAATGATAGGTAGCATACGATATGCACAGATGCGTTTCAATGTTTTGAACCATGAAAGGAATAGGCATCGTGTTCTTGTGGGAGGTATAATGGGAGCCTGGAGTATGGACAGCCCCGATATCTTACGAGTGGAAGGTTAGGTCGCCTCCCATAAAGGTTTAAAACATAATAAATATTCAGTCTTTGACCTTCAATTCAAGAAGCCCTTTGCTTTATTACTTCATGGCTTAAAGAATGAGGACCCTACATGACATCCTGCGGGAAATAGTTTTGCCCAATCTCCTAAACTATAGGCCCGATAGCAACAATGTTTTTGAATCATCGTTGACCCAGATGGTCGGACCATTAGTCTCAGAAATTGTCCAGTCAATTGGTTCCGTTTTACCCTTAACCTGTTCCTGGGTACCATTGACTTGGCCAGAGAACTGCTGACCCAAGCAATCAAACTGTCGACTAATTTGACCCAGACAGTGATTTGCAGTTTAAGAAAGTTGCAGAGGATAGAAAATGGAGAAACTAAGACACGAACTCAGATCTGAGATCCAAAAGAGAGAAGAAGAATATTGCAGAGGTTGAAGAGAAATCAATTTCATATCTGAGATCTTAATTCTCAGATCTCAGATTTGAGATCTGCATCTGTTGTCGCTGCCTTGCTGTTACCATTGCTGTTATCGTCACCAGTGAGCGTCGAATCCTCATCTTCCTTCCCTCCTCTCCTTCCTTTCTTTCCTTTCTTTTTTTACTTCTCAGCCAACAACCAGTTTCTTCACCTTATTCATATAAAACTTTTATATGAAAAATATTTGTCCTAATAATGCAAACCATCGAAACCGTTGGAACTGGACAGTCGAAGAGAGCTCTGTTGACAGCCCATTTTCCCGAGTTTATAGTGTAGAATGACCAAAAGACTCTAACACGTACCCAGTTTTTGAATCGATGAATTAGTTGAGAGCTTAGTCCAAAAATCTTCGAGCTTAACAGCTCGCGTCTACTGGCTGTTGTAACCATTGTCGCAGTTCTCGCGAAAGCCATATGAAAGTAATAAAACAAACACGGACGAGACATCCAAAACATCGAGCGATCTACTTTTCGGTTGGATCTTGCTAGAATTGCAACTCCGATATACAAATAAAACATTGCAATTAATCAAACATAAAAAAAAAAAAAAAAAACAATTTATCATCTTGAACGAGTACGATTAAAATTGAAAAGTCGAAAGCTTAGCTCAGATACCTAGTAGGTGACTATATTATATTGACAGGTAAACATCATCTCATAACGGTAAAATAGCATGTCATTTCAAGAGGCGTTGTTTACTGGAATTCCTCGTTTGGGGTAATGATGATTAGCCTCTGATTGTAGGTATTTACTGAATCGTTATTAGGTGAAATTGGAGGCTGTTATATCTAGAGGCAGTTACTGCAATTAATACAAGGTTAACAGCAATCGACTCCCAAAGAAAACTCAAAGATTGAAGGATAAAAACGCTAAATCCATGAAACCATATACCTCAGTTTCACAAGGATTGAACCTTGGCTAATACAAATACAGAGAGATTGATCCGAGTCCCATATATCCCCCTGGTCTTGTTGTGTCATTGTCAACACATAATCAGGTGCATCACTCGCATGTGGCTGATTCTTTGTTGCTTGCAGTCCTAATAAAAGCAGGATCACGTGAACGGTCAATGACCAAGACAGGGAACCACACTACAATTTACAATCTCTTCAAGAGCTTGATTATGCCCTAAACACCTCAACCTCAGTCACCTTGTAGGCAGTAAAGCTGACGGATATTTCCTGAAGCTGCCACATGAAGATAGGATTCAGTTAGTTCTCATTTTCTCTTTAAGTTTCATAAATGCAAGCAAGCACCAAGGTTACTCATGTTTCACTCACATCCAATTTAAATAATTGATAGTGAAGAATCCAGCTGGACGCAATGCTTAACTTTTTTTTTACCCAGTAGAAACAACAAAAGTTCAAGTTCCACAACTTATTCTTAGAAAAACTGGTATAGATCATAAATTAAGCACATCTTAAGTCATATGGAAAACTCATCGAGGCATTCTTGTTTTTGTTTTTAAAAACAAAATCAGACATATTGGCAAACACCCCTAAACTGTTACAAGTAAAAAAGGTGAAAAAAATAAATAAATCAGTATCGAACTGTTGGTTTGATCTAAGGAGATTTACTGAAAGAAATTCAACCTAAAACAAGGAAAAAGAAAGTGATTCATGAAAAAATGAGATTATTTGCACTGCATATAAGTAGAAACTTGTACAAACTTTGGAGTTTACGAAGGAAAACTAACCGAGCCACAAGAATAAATGGAAAATGGAATCATGCATTGAGACAATCTTCAATTAAACCTACCAAGAGCACCTTGCAAAAACTAGCTTGGCAATTAAGTGAGGTGATCCTCCATAAGCGCCTTATCGCCTAGGCAGCACTCTAGAGGTAATCTACCTTGGCATTTCTTGATTGGCATACTAAGGTAGTAGACCTTAAGAGGTAGTAGTCTCTATTTTTCCACATGTTAGTTGGGTTATTTTTGTATCATTGGGGGTAGAAAAAAGGCATATGCACTCATTGGGTGATTTGATTTTTCACTTGATTGTTAGCATGCCTATGTTTTATTGTAGGGTTGCAAGAAAGTGTTGTGACCATGTGAACTCATCGAAACTAAATCAAGCATGCACTCATTCAGTGTTTCGGTTTTTCATTTAATTGATAGCATGCTTGTGTTTCAAGGATCGCATGAAAGTGTTGAGGTCGTATGAACTCATTGTTCAAACTATTTTTTTTTATATGTTAGCAGGTTGTAGTGTGTCAGTTGGGGTAGCAATATCAAGATGCACTCACTGGATAATTTGACTTTTCATTTGATTAAATAGCATGCCTGTGTTTTGTTAGAGGGTCGTAAGTAAGTGTGGTAACCATGTGAACTCACTGCTCCACATGTTAAGCTATCTCTGTATTTCATGATTGTCGAAGTAAGGGAGTGGACCCTGAGACAAACTTTTCAAGACATCGAGGTGAGGCTAGGCAACAAGAGTTGCCTTGTCACCTAGTTGCCTAGGCAATGGCTTTCTCTTGAATTGAGAAACATGAATCCTAGGACAACTCCCTAGGTTCCATGGCAAGTAGCAATCATCTTTCACTATTAATTGTTTATAATCTTCATAAAAAATGTTTAAATTTTTTTTTTGATAATTGAAAGATAATTTCATTAATCAAAGAAGATAAGCTGTTACAAGCATCCCTTGGAGAGGTGCAAAGTGCAACCTCTCCGAGACATTACAGTGAGACAAGAAAAACAAGAGAAAAGTTACAAGCTTGCCAAAAATAGCTCTTCCCTTGATACCCCCTTGTTTGGCAAGAAAGTCAGCAAAAGCAACATATTCATGAAAAAAAATAGAAGATAAAAAAAAAGAAATTTCAAAAAATAGAGGGACTGAGCCTCTATTTTTGTCTTAGGAAAGGAAGAAAAGAAAAGAAAATAAAAGAAAGGATGAAAGAGGAATGAGAACAAGAATGATCGTGTTGACTGGACATAATTTTGAGTTCCTTCATGCTTAACAGTTCAGGTTTTGAAGTTTTCAAGGGTTCAAGACACTATACATGTTGGTTAAACCCTAAAAATAAAAATAAAAAACTAATAATTTAACTCAAACTTATTTTTTGAGAAACGTATAACTTTTATTGCAAAAAAGGGGAAGGACGTATAAAAGCTTTAGCAAGGCTGTCTAAAATTTTAGAGAACAATACTATCCTTTCCTAATATTTCCTTGAAAAAGATAAGAACTCTTTAACATTTTATGAAACTTTCCCATTCTTTTCCTAATGTTTCCCTGTATATTGTTTAATGCAGAAACTTAATACCATTTCCAAATTTCCACAGGATTGAAATGTAGAGACTACCTTAAAAACAGGAAACAGTGTTAAAGTGGTGTTCAAGTTTCAAAGAAAGCTCAAAATATTGAATTCTAATATCATTTCTGCAGAAACTGAAACACCAAATTCAAATCAATGAATTGTTGCTGTTACATCCATCAAGCAATTAAATTTTCCCACTTATGGGAGAACACAAATGCATTACAAAGCAATGATGCAGTTATAACCCATAAGATGCCTATCTAGTTAGACATAGAAAGCTGCAACAGGAATAAGATTCCTAAGCAATAATTCCTTTTGATAAGCAGGGGTGGAAATGCTCAAATTTTTCTTTTCTTTTTTTCAAGTGAAATGCTCAGATGTATTACTATTAAGACATATAAGCATATTATAAATTAAATTTCCAAATAGCATAAAAAATGCCTTTCCAGGATATTTACATTAATCAGTAAGAGAACAAAATGAAGAAATAGAAGGGGACATGAGCATTACTATATAGCCAGTCTTTGAAGTATATGTGGAGAGCGTTTGATAGTTCCCGTTTTCGACTCTCTTCAAGCTGCAAGTCTCTCAAAGCTTGCTTTATTTCCCCTAAATTCTGATGCTGGAAAAGAAACGGATATTCAATATTTTCAGTATAGGAGGCAGAATAATGGAATAAAAATTAAAAATTAACATCAAACTGACAGCCTTATCCAGGTGCGGCAGCCAAGGACTTCCATCTTGGTCACATGCCACAATACAATAAAAATCATGCAACCAAGATGTGTTATATGGTCACCTTTGACAAATTCAAATAATCTACAATTCCGCTGGTTTACTGGGCCAATCACAAGAATCCGGAATGACCCTTGGCGCATGCACCTAAGCATGTCTAAGGTCTATGCGTAAGCAAAGAATATATTGTAATTGTAAAAATGAAAAAAGGGGTAAATTATTGATTCCCCCACCTCACAAATTTGTCACTGTACAAACAGTGACAGGTGGGGGAATCTGGACACAATACAAGGGGAGGATATGTGCATCATAGGTGGTGGACTTGCAAAATAAAACAAAAAATAAAAATAAAAATTTTGTGAGGTGGAATGATAATTTTCACAAGAATAAAACATGCAAACCTTGTAAATAAAAATCACAAAGGCAGTCAGTTAAACAAAAAAGTTACAGCAGTAGCAACAACAAGCATAGGTTAGGCCACATACATTTTTTTGCTGAGATGCTATGTAGGTCTCAGGCAACGAAAATGGGTTGTGTTTAGTGGACTCAGGTGATTCACCTCCAACCCAGTTGGGAATCTGCTCAACAAAACCAAAGCAGGTTATGCAACACAGCTTTCCACAATAAAGTGATTGACATTTTGATTTGGAAATTGAAAATGTGGCATATCATCATATCCAATAGACAGTTCAAGTAAGGTGAAGATCAACTAATAAACAATAGCGATGACGTTCATCTACAGATTATTTTAAACATCCACGAGGAAAAGGTGAATACGTATTTGCAACCAAACTTGCATATGCGGCACCTACAACTAGAATACAGTCTAGTGCCTAGGTCCCAGAGAAATATGAGAATACCAAGAAATTTGTGAACTGATCGGGATCAAGACATGTTGCTGACTCTGCTTGAACATCAGAGACCCCTGCAGGATGAGATAACGAATCATGTGGATCAACCATACCCAGCACCATGGGTTCATTCCATCTGTTTATACTTGTATCAACACCAACTTGAGTCATGTGTTCCTTCAGTTGTGGATAAAAAGTATTATATGGTGCCACCTGACAAAAGAAACATTCAAAAATAGTGATTGTTCAGAATTCCAGGGTGGTAATTCATTGTTCGATGGCATTTATAAGTCAATTGCTCCACAACAGGATTAGTGACTTAAAACCAAGATTGGGATTCAGGTTGACATAAAGATAGCACATCAGCAACATCTTTCGGTGACTGGGTTTAAACTGAGATGAGATGCACATGCACTTACCTAAACCAGCTATTTTGACCACACCCATACAATTTCAGCAAACTATAACAAGATATTGTAAACAAATGCAAACAGACAAAATCACAGAAAACCTTCAAAATCTTTAAACCCCAAAGAAAACAGATTAAGTGTTGATAAAAAAAAGGTGCCATCTTAAAATGCAAAACAGAAAGGAATTTTAGAAGCATTCTTTTCTAAAAGTTAGCTAACCACTAATAAGGCCTAAAAAAACCAAGGGGTATGAACTACAAATTGATCATCAAAAAGAACTTGCACCAAATTACCACTAAATCAAATAAGAATATTTTTTAAGAGCATTGCTCAAAGAGAATGTAAAAGCAAATGTTTGAACCAAATCTTGAAAGGTGGGTAACTATATTGTGGAGGGCTATGTTAGTTATACAGGATAGCAAAGCCATGATGTACACAAAGCATGAGACAAACCTTCTTACCTGCAGCTTATGATTATCTCCAAGAATAAGTGGTTGCTGATTTACCCCAAGGAAGAACAAGCACTCACGACAATTGGCAATACAAATTCGTTTTGCTGCTGCAATCACTTGCACGCGCTCACAGTGCTCCACTCTTACAGCCTGTAAAATACAGGAAATTCAAATTATGGAACACTCGGATCAATTTTCTCCAGATTCCTCCATATGGGAATTTTGTAATTTTCAGGTTTTTTTTTTTGTTTTTTCTTGAGCTTTTTGAGTTATTTTCTACTTTACTGGTGTCATAGGAATAGATTCAATCATCTTAAATGGTCCAAATAGTTTGAAATTTAAGTAATAGGTATGTCAATTTTCTGATGATTACATTTTAAGATTGGAACTTGTTCATTGACTTGGACTTTGATATCCTTTAATAGATTGCTCAGTTTCCTATCCTACAAGACCAATATCTTATGAATCCAATGTATTTAAGGGGGGTTACAAACATGGTTTCAGTATGTGGTAGAATTAGAGTATTTTCAGGTTTTTATCTATCTTGGAGTTGCATTAATAGGATAAGTAGTTAGAGTTAAAGAATGTATAGAAAGTACCTATGGGTTATATATGAACTTTTTTTAGAGCGCAATTACAAGTTGTTGGTCATAACTTTCAAGTCTAAATTTGCATCTATAAAGGAAGATTTGAGCCATTCTAGTGACCCAATAAACTGAATTTTTATGATTGAATTTCTGAAAGAGAACTAATGGATTGAAAGGATGAAACTTGTGGTGGTGGCTAAGATTAGTGTTCTTGCAGTTTTCCTTTTTCTTTATCCTCTCATCTCCCTAGTGTTATCTAGTGTTAAAGGAATGCCCCTAGGCTCACAGCTGAGGTTTATCTTTGGGGTGCACCTGACCTAAACCCAGGTTCACTTTATTCAAGTTATTTCCTTGTGCCTCAGGCTCTAGAAACCCCTTACACTTCTTGCATTTAGAATGATGCCTCTCTAGATAAGAGCTAAAACTTCTTGCTGATTTCTTTTATTTCTCTGCATACTATTTCTTATTTCCTGCGTTATTTCCAGATTGTAAGTAAATTGCAATTATACATGGCCCCCTTTTCTTCTTTCATTTATACCTATTTATAGGAAAGGAGAATACTAATTGTACATGTATAAGGGAGTCCTTTATTTTTTTTCTTTACAAACTACAGAAAAAGAAAAGCATTAGATTGACATAATCTACTTTGTCATACAACAATGGAACTGCAAGTAGGTCCTACATTTTTTTGTTTCTCTTGAATGTATGTGGTTCTTTAAAAAAATTGAGATGGGCTTACCAGGGGTTAGAGATTGAGGTGTCTTGTTTTAAGAAAGGGCAAAAGAATCAGAATAGATCACGGTATTCAGAAGTGAATAAATGGTAATCTTCACATCTCAATGCATAATTTAAATGATTGTTAAAATCTTACAGTTTACAACAGGATTCACAATTTAAATCATGAATCATAAGGGTATCAATTTGAATCCTATGATTAAATCCCTTTTTCAAAAAATCCTCACAGTTATTGCATGAATCATACAATTTGAATCAAATTGATTAGGACCAAATTTTGTACATTGCCATTTCTTTATTTCTTTTTTTAATTTTTAGCAGCGGGCTTTTATTTTAAAACCCTTACTAGAATAAGGCATTGAAGTTTTCTATAGACTTTTTTTATCAGCAACGATAAAAAAAATTCATTAAAATAGAAGGGAAAATAAAAATGGTACAAAAGGAAAGGTAAACTAAGTTTTCTATAGAATATTTAAAGAACATCTTCAGTTAATTTTCATCATATGTAGTTTAAAGGGTCAGTTAATTTCTCAAGTCAAACTTGATTATATCATCCTTACACTTTATACAGGTTGCAAATTTTGTATTTTAATTACTTGTAAGGTGGTTGTGGATTGAAAATGTGATAAAAAAACCATTTATATATTTAAGCCTTAGCATACATGCTTTCATTTTTCAATAAATTTTTTAGAAAGCAGAAAATTAATAAATTTAACAATAGGATTCATGCTTCAATTCAACTCAACTTTCTCTATGACTTAAAATACAATTACAATATTCAAAACATTGATACCTTGCCAACAGCTCCAAGAACTATAGTTGCATCAGAACATCCATAAACAGTGGCATATCTTAAGGGTGCTAATATGTATATCACTGAGTCATGACAATTTAAAACCTGCAATAAAAAACAATTTAGGCAAAAATAATATTAAGAGAAATATTAGCCTCATATGAAAACCATGGAACTTCTGGTCTGTATATGCATGCATAAAGCATATAACAAAAATTACAAAACTCAAAAATAACTAACTGAAATTGAAATAGAGGCACTATCCATGTTTTATTAGTATAGCAGATGAAGGTCAGTCATATCCCTAAATGCCTATCATGGAATAAATTAAGCTCCATGTAGGGATTTGATTATGGAGATGCCTGTTCGTCAAATAAGCAAATATTTGTTGGAAACAAAAACAACAATATGAAGAGAACTTCTTAAGAAGGTAGAATATCCATTGCACCGTATTGCATTATGATAACAGCATGATCGTATACATGAGATCCCCCTATACAATGAGTAGCCATACCATGGCAATGGTTTTAGCACTTGAAGACATGTGGAAATATATGGAATCTGGCATCAAACAGACACCATAAAAGACCAGGTCCAAAGCTGTTATCATCATCATGCCCCAACCCAACTGAATATGTTCAGGGGTTTGATGTAGCACCATAACTTCTTTCTCTCCCTTCTCCCCCCTTCTTTTGGTGGTCTTTCCCAAGGTTCAAAGTATCGATACGTATCGACCCGTATCAACCAATACGTATCATGCTGATGGCTTCCCGATACGCCCCTCCAGGGGTTGTATCAGGTCAGCCACTGGTTCAGAGGGTAGCTGGACCTTAAACCGACCCCTCTGAACCAGTTTTGAAAAAATAAGTAAAACCTAAATAAACTACCAATACACCTCTACCGGCGTATCGGGCATATCGATATTTTGAACCTTGGTTCTTCCATTCCCCTTTTCTTTTTATTCTCTCTCCTTTTATCAGTTTTCCATTCCCCTTTTCTTTTCATTGCTTTTTTGTCACTAATCAAAAGAAAATAGTGAATACACATTGCTCCCTTAAGCAGTTTGGACAGACAAATTTTGATATGACACTCAAACATATGATCAAGCAGATTGTATATGACAGTTACTTGAAAGAATCAAGAACACCAACACTGTTATCAATGTATAGTTACAGCTATATAAATATCACTCTAATCAAGTCAACTTTGGCCAATTTGCCTGTCTACTTTTGTCGGTGCTCAAAATGCCAATTAAGGTTTGTAGATGTCTTGAGAAGTTAATGAGAGATTTTTTTGTGGGAACCTGGAAAGGAAAGGAGGGACCATAAGGAGAGGTGGGAAATTGTAAGTAGGAGCAGAACATTTGGTGGCTTAGGTATTGGGAACATTCAAGAGAGGAATTTAGCTGTATTAGGGAAATGGCTATTGAGATTTCCGTTGGATAGGGATAAACTATGGGCAAAGGTGATATTAAGCATTCATGGGCTGGCGGCTGAGGGCCGGGATGCGGGAGTATCATCTCATGCGACCAATGCAGCACCTTGGAAGTCCATTCAAGCCATCATTCTTGCCTTTTTATCAGGTAAACTCTGTGTTCTGGCTATGGAGATTGTCGTTGGATAGGGATAAACTATGGGCAAAGGTGATATTAAGCATTCATGGGCTGGCAGCTGAGGGCCAGGATGCAGAAGTATCATCTCATGCAACCAATGCGGCGCCTTGGAAGTCCATTCAAGCCATCATTCTTGCCTTTTAATCCGGTATACTCTGTGTTCTGGAAACCTGGCTAAGTTTTGGGAACATGTCTGGGTGGGGAATTCACCTTTAAGAGAACAATTTCCATTTTTGTCTTCTTCGAGCTTAGATCTAGAGGTAGAATGGGACTTGGGGTTTAGACGGGGCCTTAGAGATTCTGAGTTGGACAATGTCTTGGCTTTGCTTCAAATTCTTCAAAAAGTTTTATTGGATCCTTCTAAATTAGACTCTTGAATTTGGACCCTCTCCCCTTCTAGATCCTTCTCTTGTGCCTCTTTTTCCAAAGCCTTAATTCAACCTCCCAATAGCCTTGGGCAACCTTTTCCTGTTAAGGAAGTTTGGGGTAAACCAGTCCCACCACGGGTTGGGGCTCTTTGCTAGGAAATGTTCTCGGAAAGAATTAACACTTGTGATCTTCTTCAAATAGAAAGGCCTTTTTTCAGTGCTTATCCCCTAGCTGGCGCATTCTCTGCAAGGCCAATGGCGAGTCTTGTCATCACTTACTAATCTTCTACCCCTTTGTTTCTTCTATTTGGGATTAGATTTTTTCTCTGTTTGGTCGCAAGTGGACCCCCCCCCCCACACACACACACCAAACGTGCAAAGCCTCTTTGACTCTTCCACTAGTAGCTGGAAAAAAAGGGGAAGGATTCTATGGTTATGCACAAGAGCTGCAGTTTGTTGGACAGTCTAGGATAAAAGAAACCAAAGAATTTTTGTAGAGAGAAATAGAAGGGTAATTATTGAGGTGATTATTGCTAGAGTTGTCCATTGGATAAAATCAATGGACATATTTGATGATATTACTATAGCGGTTCTGTTGAATAGTTAGAAGTGGCAGATTTGGCCCCAAGTAGAAATCTCTCTCTTCTTCTCTACCATGTTCGGGTTACATATTAAGTTGAATTTTGATGCCAGCAGTTAGGTAACCCTGGGCCTTCAGGGATTGGTGGAGTTTTCAGGACAAAGGAAGGAGTAGTTATTGCTATGTATTCATGCTCGATTAGAATTGGGGACTCACTCCGGGCTGAGGTTATGGCAGTGGTGGAGGGCATAAAAAGGGCTAAGGAATTAAGTATTAACAGTTTGATCATCGAAGGAGACTCAAAAGTGGTGATAATAAGTTAGTTAGGGAAGGAGGATAAGGGTATATGACCTTATCTTAATGAACAAAGACTCTTCAAGTGGCTGACTCAGGGTATGGAAGTGAGACTGCAGTGGGTTAACAGGAGTCCTAAACTGCTAATTCATTTGCAGATACATTAGCCAAACAAGGGGTGGGAAGAGATCAGTTTTTTGGGGCTGTACTGTAATATTCTTTTTATTTTCTGAGGGGAGTTAAGAGATTTTTTTTTTTAATGAGTAGAGTTAAGTGGGTTTATCTCCCCCAGCCCTTGCATTTTCTCTTAATTACTAATGAAATGATTCTGTTATTGATCAAAAAATAGAGCTTTTAGTATTTAAATCATTAAGAGATGACACACCCTTATTTCATTCAGACAGCATCATAGAAGCCAGAACCAGTTCCAACAGATTCCAAAAATATACAAGCAGTATCAAACAAGGGATAAGATAATGGAATTCAACTAGCAGCCTCTTATATGCAGATGCTTCGTTGCACCCATTGCTATGTCTTGAAGATTGGGGCATACGCTAGGGCAGTCCTGTATGTGTTTCCATGGTCTCTTTAGTTGGTTTGTCATGGGTTATGTGGCATCTCTTTACAAGCTTATGAGTTACTGGAAATGTGATAATTTTGAAAGAAGATCGCCATTCTATGTAAACTCAGAGTCCTTTCTCTATTATCAAGTTAAGTAATGGCAAAGGCGCCACTATGGTGATAGTACCTACTTTTGCCATGACATTTGCTGAAGCACGGTGCCATCTCAAGAAATACATACTTAAACCTAATGCTAAAAGACCCATTGGAAAATGGCTTGTTTTACAGCATTATGTTTATAACACAAAGGTCATAGGTTCAGGTCCTGCATAAGCCATTGAAAATAAAGTGCATATACAGTGGATGTTCAATGTATCAAATTAAGAAATGTAAAACCTAAAAATTGAAACCACAAATCCCAAATATGATTTGAAATTAACAAACATCATTGACATTTTTTCCAGAAAAAAAAAACATGTTTTTGCAAACTACAAATCTTTACAATGAGACACAAACAAAAACCATCTATACAGTGAGTGGCTGTAGAGACATAAACCATCTATACAATGAGACACACACACACACACACTTGAATATAGAATATTACTAATACTGAAAAGTGGAACTGAGATATTAATACTCCTTTGTTATTGACAGCCAAGAAACCATCTAGCCAAACTAACATCTACTCCAATGAAAATAAACTTCTGAAACAAATATGAAAAGGAAAATAAAATAAATACAGTAAACATGTGATCTCTTACCTTTACAGAAGAACCCTTCAGATCAGACGCTTGCTTTATGATTGAAGTTTTTGAAACTCCCTCTACAAAACTCAGATTCCTGGTACAGGTAGAACTCTTGAAGGAACTGGCGCAGGCATCAGCCATAGCAACATCCTGATCAGAGCTATTGGGTAGCCCGTTTTCTTTCGTAGAAACTCTCTCTGAGCTATGCTCTAAGGCAGTAGCTATATTTTGTAGAATCCAATCATGAACTTGTGCTGCTGGCACAGGGACAGCAGGCATATCTGGATCAGAATTTGCAAAAAAGGGTGTGGCCTGGCTCAGTGGAATTCCTTCAGACCCCTTTTCACCAAACTGAATGAGGAACCCAAGATGTTCAAACCTTTCTAAGGTCAATACCTACATAAAGAGTTCATTATCAATTTAGGAGCAAGCTCATGAAGATATTAAGATGCACCTCTCAATAACAAACAAGACAACAGATAAATAGACTTAAAAACAAAATAGTTGTTTTCTCCCATTTAAGCACCCATTTGTACCAACTCAAGGTCAGATCCTTGGTCAACAAGATGATCTCACCACCTTCAGCTTCCAGGCAATGTGGCCTCTTGCTAAAGCCCTTGTCAGCCTAGCGTTAATGAGGAAAGAGACATACTTCAGCCACTGTCCCCCAAAGAATTTGATAATATGCTGTAAGACTTGAATGGAAAAATTAGTCTATCAACAAGCTGGTATCTAATTCTTCAATCTATGATATGCCCAGATAGCTGTACAAGGATGCCATATTGTCTCTTATACTCAAATTTTAAGTGTGAATTTTGTGGGCCATGCCTTCCCTCGCTGTGTCGTTGCTATGTTTGGGTAACAATATAACAGTCCTCAATCTTTCCTCCAAGGACAAGAGAGCTTTGGATGTTCATACCTCTAGAGAACAATGACCCAAGGTGGGTACCATGTCCAAGTTATCCACATGAAAGAGCAAATCTTGGAAGGAATCTTGGGAGCCCATATCCATTTCCCAGGAATGATAGAGCACATTCCTGTTTGATGATCTTATGTTGCATAAATTTATTATACATATTACATATTAGCCACACTGTCCCCATTTGTATGCCAACCTCACTTTTAAAAGCTTCTGAAAAAGACTGGTTACTTCGACTTTTTCTTCATCTCGATATACTTGTTACCATACTTGTCAAGACAAGTAATGCAAAGGTAGTGAATAAGGATATTAAATGGACTAAATACAATAGAAAAGAAAAGAAGCAGAAATTATTTCAGCGGGACTTGGTAAAGAAACCTAAGCTGAGCACTTTCAGGGAGTATAAATTATGTTTGAACCTCCCATTACTAAGCATGTATGCAGAGGAAACCTATAATTGTAACCCCCTAAAAGAACTAGAATTTTTAATGTATAAAGGGTTATACTTTTGTTGGAAAACTTAGAACTCATTTCCAAACTTGACCAAGGATTCTAAACCTTATTCAGTCTCTCCATTCAATGTTTCTATCCATGAAATGTTCTGAAAATACTAAGCATATCATAAGCCATACAGAAAGTTGAATTGAATAAAATCATGAATACATTGCAAATCATAGTCATTTCTATTTTTGTCAAAAATTTTAAAATATATACTAAAAAAACCCCCCCAGTACATAGAAAATTTGATTCAACTTCATTCTCAATGCATATAACCTTTATAACTAGTAACCAACAAAACAAAATATGCTAGTTTTACCCAAGGTTCAAAGTATTGACACAGGCCGATACACCGTATCGGTGCTTTTTTTATGTTTTATTTTTTTTTCAAAACCGGTTCAGATGGGTCGGTTTAAGTCCCGGCTACCCTCTGAAACATGGTCTGACCCAATACAACCCCTGGAGGGGCGTATCGGGAAGCCATCGGCACGATACGTGTCGATACTTTGAACCTTGGTTTTACCCTATATGCATAAGATGATATCTTTGACTTCGAAGTCACTTAACCCACACATAATGTCTTAACCAACATATGATGGAAAATAAAGTCCAAAAGGTCTTTAAATGAGTTTTAGATAACCAAAAGAAGCCTTAATCCATGAAGGGTTTAAATTTAAAACAAAAGCCCCTTGAAAAAACTACAAAAAAGAAAAGAACAAAGAACTAGATCCATATCAAAGAAAAAAAGTAAACTGGATTCCACTCAAACTTTTTTTTTATCAATAACTGTGAAATGTATTCATTAAAATTAAGAAAAATTACAAAGCAAGGGTGCTAAACAATCTTATCCACTCAAACTAATTTCAATCATGAGAATTAGATAAATTGTAATATTAATAAATTGAGTAGTAAGGGTTGAACAATAATTGTAAGTTTGTTTAGTAAAGGATTCAATCACAAAATTCAAATTCGAGCTCTTTAGATTCACAAATTGTGAATATGGTAAATCATGACCTTTTGACAACCATGTCTACAATAAATTTAATGCATGCTGCTTTAAAAAATAAATAAATAAACTTGATGCATGCCTTGTTAACACCTAAATTGATTTTCATGGTTTCAGAAGGTTGAAGGAGATTCATTTATAGATGCACTCAATGGATAAAGGCACATGCAGACACATGGACCTTGTAAGGTACACCAAAACAAGGTTCACTAATGATCTCCTAGAGTTCATATCAATATACTAGCTTGTCCTGTATACCCTCTAGTCCTACACAGCATTCTATTTGTGTTATTTCCCCCCTTTCTTTGCTTGGAAACTATGTTGTTGACTGAAAAAAAAAATTTTGATAAGTAAGAACATGACAAAATATTGTCCCAAAAACAATTTGGTAATGATCTAAAATAGTTGCAATGCTATGATATGGATAGACAATGTATAAAAAAATCCTTTAATAGTCTAATATGGATAGACTATTTGCAATGATCTAATTTTTTTTTTTTTGCAATGCAATGCTATGCTATGCTATGATATGGATAGACACTGTATAAAAAAAGAGAGAGAAAAAAAGTAAATAGTCATTTCACCAACCAGAGATTCCTCTTCATCGCCTTCCACAGACTCTGCCAACAGTGCAAGAATGTTTGCCATGTGTTTCTGTAAATAGGATAACTGATGGGCCTCTTCATCAGCTTGTGATGGCATAAACCGACGGCTGTTGCTACGAACAAGCTGTAATTAATGGAAAACCAAGTTTATGGAAAGCTTGAGACAATAAGCATGAGGTGACCCAATATTAACACATAAACATAAATTGAGCATTGCAAAAACTCATGGTAAGCTTGAAAAATGAGAATTGAATGACCTAAATCTAAGCCATAAACATGAAATGAGCTCATTCAGAGGCTTAATACACACCCAATTCCAAATAAGACCATATGGACAAAGTAACAATCTAGTGAACACGTTAAGCATCATAAGATATAAACGATACTTAGGATAACTAAACGCGTTCAGGAAAAACAGCCTAACAGGAGGAGAAGAAAAAAGTCATTTGAAGTTGTTGATGCGAATATTACTAAATAGAGTAATAGACCCTAAGCACAAATTCCTCCAAGCTTCTAAAATATATCTTCTGATTTTGTGCCATAATAATCAAACAATCTTTAAATGTAGCACAAACCCGCGATTGCTAAAACCGTTTATACAGCATCCAAAAAGGGAAAAATCAGAAAACGCATATTAAGAATGCGTCTCCACCAGTGAGGAAAGACTAGAAAAAAAAAAAAAGATTAAAAAAAAAAGGAACTGAATTATCGTTCTGGGAATGTTAACAACAAAAATTCTTAGAATCTATTGAAATACAAACTCACAATCCATAAAAATCAAATCGCACGATCCTTAAAAAACCAACCCTTTAGCCACAGTTCAACAAAAGGAAAACCAAATTAGCAGTACCTGTAAAGGGGAAAGAGCCGATAGGTATCCATCGAAAGCAGAAGTCGAAGGCCAGACATCGGCAACAGCAACTGAGTCCTTATGCGTCCTAGGGAGAAGCCTCTTGTAGGATTGGATATAAAGAAACAAAATCAGATAATTGACATCAGCCCCAACCGAATCGAGCTCCTGAGGGCTCGCAGAGACGAGAGGATCAGAGTCCGAGTGGAGGACGGCTGCGAGGGTGTCGAGGACAAGACGAGCGTTCTCGATCGAGATCTGAAGGACTTCGGAAATGCCATCAGCGTCGACTCGAAGGGGAGACGAGGGGGGCGAAGAAGCGGAGGCTCGTTGGATGAGCTTCTCTTTGAGGGGACCTAGGGTTGCTGTTCCATCAGAGAAGATGAGCTTCGATATGGGGAGGAGTCCGTACTCGAATGGCTCTCTTCTTGCTCGAAGAAAGACTGGTTCTTTTGACGAAGACGACGAAGACGACGAGGTGGATGGCTCGATTTCGTCGTTCATTTCTCGGAATTTCAGCGAGGAAATGTAGGAGAGAGAAAGAAAAAGTGGGATGGAGTCCGGAGTGCAAGAAAAGAGTGGGAAATGGAAGCGAATGACAGTAATGGTAGTACTAATGTGAGGGTGAGTGATCTCAGGGTCAGGGGAGTGATGTGGAATTTTTTGTTAGTTATGTTAGAAATCATGATTATTAGAGCAATCTTATCTTAATGGTTAGCAACATTTGCCACGTGGGCATTCGGGACCAACTTCGCACCGGAGTAGTTTCTCCATGTCAGCCCCAGCGCCGTGTATGCATTTTGCTCCCTCCCTCAACCCTCAAAATCCCTCGGATTATCTGAATAGTTTTTGAGGAATAATACCTCATTTTATAACATTTATCATATGTTTTTCAAGAGATTTTTTTCTTACATTTGTTTTGTTATAAAACAAGGCTTTTACCCTTTTTTTTTTGTCTACCTAGCAACTTCGGGTGCTTAATTGGCACCAAATAATAATATAAAATATGTTGAAAATCAAACAGAATTACTTTATTGGATTCTTAGTCAAGTCAATATGCTCTATATCTGAAGCAAACCAAACACCATCATAAAATGATACAATTTTCCTGAATGTGTCATATGTAGACCAAAAAGAAAGGTAAAGAATAAGGAAAATGATCAATTCCACCAAGAGTGCAAATACAAATGTGTAGATTGCATTTTAGTCCATGTAAATGCAAAGTGGGTTCATGTTTGTATTGATGAATTTATCTTCTTGTTCTTGCCAAATGATTTTTAGTTGTGATGGGTATAAATACAAATCTCAAGGCTAGAATATATTCTCTTAATGCCGATTAATTTTTAACTCTCTTATTTTGAATGTAAGCACATGTCTTGGAATGTATTTGTTGTCATTGTTAATACACAAATACGTTTTATTAAATACTAGTAAAACTAAACCAAAATGCATATATGTATTAATGAACTAGCATTTGCACTATTTCCAAACGGATCCTAACTTTTTCGGTTTCAGTTTGGTTTAGTGTCAAGACCAATTTGACAATTGGTTTGCTTATAGTTCAATGTAGTATAACCATCTGGTTTACTCTTAAATTTAAACATTAAAATGTTGCCACTTACCACCTTTTCCTTCAAGGTGCCAATTGGCTCAATTGGTAAGGTCTCTAGAGTTTGTTTGGTTTTGTGGCATGACTAGTCAACTTTAACATATGCTTTTGATATCATTTGTCATCATCTAAGCCTTCTAAATGTTGTTAGTTTTGTTCAGCACCATATCTATCATTAAATTCTGGGCACTTAAATCATTTCTTATGCTTTTTCATCCAAGTTCTTTTGGGTATTTCCATGTTGTAGATGTTGTAAAATGCCTATGGCACTCTTCTATGCATGTGACATACTTTTACTATATAATGTTCATACTTGCCTTGGCTTGGCTTGAGGAATGCAACTTAGGCGACCTTGCATCGAAGATATGTTATAATTTGAAGGGAAAATTCCTTATCAGTACCTTGTACTTTGGCTCGAGTGACAATTTGGTCCCCGAACTTTAAAATACAACAATTCAGTGCCCGAACTTTAAGTGACATTTAAAAAAGTCAAAAATGCCATCTAATTCTCTTTATCAACCATCCAAACATTGACAAAAAACTAAACAGCTCTATATCATAGCCTCTTCTATTCAAAAAAGTTGATGACTATTTAGAAGAATCTAGAATTTGTGACTAGTTAGTTTTTTGTTAATGTTTGGATGGTTGATAAAGAGAATTAAATGGCACTCGAAGGGCATTTTTGACTTTTCAAATGTCACTTAACGGTTGATCAATGGACTGGTTAACGGAAAATACTGAATTGTCACATTTTAAAAGTTCGAGTACTGAATTGTCGCATTTTAAAGTTCAAAGGCCAAACTGTAACTTGAACCAAAATACAGGGTACTGATTAGGAATTTTTCCTAATTTTGAATGTACTTAACTCACCCTTACTCAATAAAACAATCATATATCCCAACAACTAAAAATGATTAATTTGTTTCCTCTCTATCTCTTGCACTTCCAAATGCATTTAGTATGTAACAATATATAAATAAAAGAATGATGCTTCAATGGTGATGTCTTCGTTAAAACAGTATTGAGATGCGTTGCCAAAAGTGCCCTGTTATGGAATGAATTAAGGATTGAACAAAAAGGTTTATAATGTTAGAACCAGCCGGGGTTCTGCGGAGTAGTTTCCCACCAGACTTTATTATTAATTTTCTTTTTCATGTACAAAAATGCCCTCAAGTATAATTTTAAATGATAAAAGACTTTTAAATGACTAATTATTGACAAAACATAAAACATACTCTATTTAGTTTTTGTTGGTATAATAGGGGCCATTGTGCCCTCATTTACAGTTGTTGGTTGATGGGGGTGTTTGGGCGATGGGTTCAACCTTTGAACCCCCAATGGCCCAATTCGAAAGTTTGGTCCACCAATTATTTGCTCAAACTATTAGAGTAGATAATACATGTATGGCTCCATGGGATTATATTATCTTTCTTTGGTTGGGTTATTTTCAGAAGGTGATGCTGAGTGCTTTGTTGTATTAGGCATGGGATAAGGTGGGCTATGTCCTCCCCTGTAAATTCTTTTTTTTTTTTATTTGTTTAATAAGGTCAATAAAATACTAGCAATAAATCTATAGGATGCATGGAAACGACATAAAAGAGTAATATAGTTGCATGGAAATAGAACATAAGAGATGGAAGGTATTGTTTATAAAATTCTAAATCAGTCAAAATGCATGACACTCAGTTGTCCATCATTGTGCATGTTGATTGTAAGATGTTATAAAAGGTGCAGCTGAAAATGAGCCAGATTTCTAGAATGAGAGTAAAGATAAGGAGTTATATAGGTGTATGGTGTGGTGAAATCACTTTTTGGCCTGTATCTATTTGATAAGTAGGTATTGGGAGTAGAGAAAATGAGTCCAGATTTCTTGGAAGCAAAAACTATGTACACATTGCATCCAATCCCAATTGAAAATACCTCCTTGTGTATGTATGTTAAATTCATGGGAAGATGTACCAAACATGTGGTTGGAGGAAATCCTATCACAAAATAGAAATATTTCATGTGCATGTAATTTAAATTAGTGGGGAGATATAACCAATGTGTGGTTGGATTCCCATGTTTATAGAGTGTGTGCAACTTATTACAACTTCTTTAGGGCAAAGATGATAAAGTAATATGCTGGTAGAATTTTCTACCTTAAAGTTATATATGATTTATAAATCAATGGTCTTTTATTTGTTAGTGGCATTAAAGGATGTGCTTTACAGTCCCACTACGGGCGGGATGGATTAACATTACCTATTTGCACGGAGTCCATCTCTAGGCATGAAATCATCTCCGAACCAGACAGGCCTGAGATCCCGAATACATTTCGTGGGGCTTACAGTAACCTGTCTATATAAGGGCCTCACCCCTAATCTCATAAGGTATGCGCGATTTAGCGCTCAAGCTCTCTCTTACTTCCTAACTCTTAGAAATACTCCAGTTCGTTGACTTAAGCATCAGAGTGCCCACATTGGTTAAAGTAGCTCAGGTACTCTAATCTTCTCTCTTTCTTTATAGCTTTATCAAGCAACCTACCTAGTTCGGCATCCAAACTATCCTCCAATAAGGAGCTACTACATCGTGCACCATCAATAATAAATAAGGTAAATGCTAGTAAGGGAGAGCACCATCCATTTCATATGATACTGATGGAGGCCCATCACAAGGCCCATCTCACCCTAGGGGTGGTAGCTCCTAGGATAAGGGTAAGTCAATATAAGGTCTAAGAAAAATAAGGCAAGACTTCCAAGATTAGCAAGAAATCAAGATTAGAATTATCAAGACTCCAATCAAGATCCAACAAAGACTCCAAGAAGCATTAAGAATACCAAGACTTCTAGATTCATGCATAAGGAGAGCCAAGGAGATCGGACGATGGAAGATCAAGCCCAAGAATTCCAAGAAGGTTTGACCTTATCAAGACAGCCCAAGAGGATCAAAATTAAGATTCATGTTCTTTCCTAATTACTTTACAACTTCCAAGATGTACTATAAATATTGGTTATTTCCAATTAATAGACACTTCATAATTTCATACTTTCTTCAAATTCTCTTCTTCCAATTTTTGCCACCTTTTCTCTCTCCTAGAGAATTCGGTGTTCTTCGCTAGAATCTAGCGCTCGCCCGGTGCTTGCATAGCCAGCCCGGTTTTCCATTGCTTTCACGCTGCATCAAGTGGTATCAGAGCAGAGAATTCGCCCAATCATGTCCAACCCAGACGGTAGTAGTCGCAATCCACCCCGTGACGGAGATCAGGGGTTTCCAGCTGTTTGGAGAGCAATCAAAGAACAACGTACAGCCACACGTAACATCGAGCAGCAATTGGCAAAGATGGCTGAACAACTGTGAACCTTGTTACGGGAGGTCACTCCACAGAACTTGGAACATCCACAACATATCGAGGGAGATGACCACGATAGACCACCCGCCCATACTGCGTTCCAACGACCAGTCCTAGACGACGATAGTGATGATGATCTAGAATTTGGTGGTGCTCCAGTTCTTCCCAGCAATGATAAAAATGGCAAAATTTGGCATAACCAAGGTAATTTCAATCCCTGTAGGAATAATGACGAATTCAAACTTAAAGTAGACATTCCTACCTTTAGTGGAGATCTTGGCATAGAAAGACTTCTGGATTGGATCACAAAAGTTGACAGATTCTTTGATTACATGGAAATACCAGAGGAACGTAGGGTGAAACTGGTAGCTTTCCGATTAAAGGGAGGCGCATCTGTTTGGTGGGAACGGATGAGAGAGACCCGGATCAAAGAAGGAAGGGGTCCTGTTCGAACCTGGAGGCGCATGACACAATTAATCAGAGGTAGATTTTTACCTCCTGACTATGAACAATATATGTTTGAATCTTATCAGCGGTGTGCGCAGGGTTCACATAGTGTTAATGAGTACACATCAGATTTTTTAAGATTAGTAGAAAGAAACCAATTGTCTAAAAGTGATAACCAGCAGGTAGCCCGTTATCAGAGTGGGTTGAGACCGTCCATCAGGGACAAAATTGGTGTACAAATGGTTCTTAGTGTGCAGGAAGCAAGGAACCTAGCTTTGAAAGCAAAATTAATGTTCCAAGACAAGGCACGCAGTGATAATTACCACCGGTACAGCAGGAGCGACAACAAACCGGCAACTATCGACAAGAACAAATCAATTCCGACAGTGCAACCCTCTCACTCGACAAGCACAAGTAACACCGGTAAGGCTACTACAGGAGGACATACTCGAGGTAATCCTTCCAACCCTCCTAAACCCAGTAACCCTTATGCAAGACCTACTCCTATTAAATGTTTTAAATGTAATGAGGTGGGACATAGGTCCAGTGACTGTCCCAAGAGGAAGGCAGTTAATATGGTAGAAAGGGAGGACGAAGAAGATATTGAGGAGGAGGTATATTGTGGGCCTGATGGGGAGGATGAAGAGGGTCCATATGAACATGATGAGTATATTTGTGTGGTCAGAAAATTAATGTTGTCCCAGAAAAATAAGGATAATTCTCAAAGGCATAGATTATTTCGTACCAGATGTACTGTCAAGGGAAAATTATTTAATTTAATTATTGATGGTGGCAGTCAAGAAAATATTAATTGCAAGGATGCCATCCAACAATTATAATTGATTCCTGAAAAACATCCCAACCCATACACAATTGGGTGGATCAAGGAAGGAGGCGGCGTACGAGTGGAAGAACGTTGCAATGTACCTTTTTCTATTGGTAAGTACCATGATGATGTATATTGTGATATTGTATATATGGATGCTTGCCATATTTTGTTAGGGAGACCTTGGTAGTTTGATACAGATGCAAGGCACATGGGTAGGAAAAATACCTATCAACTTGAAAAAGATGGTACACATTATACTTTGTTATTCATAGCTGAAAAAAAATATTACAAATGCTCCAAAAACACATGAGAAGAATTTCCTTACCATCACCAATCATCATGCTGAATTTGTTAAAGAATGTAAATATACTCATGAAATACATTTGCTAGTAGTAAAAGGAGAAGATATTAATGATGAAAATAAAATCCCAGCAGAAGTACATGGACTACTGGATGAATTCAATGATGTAATTCCAGAGGAGTTACAAAATGAACTCCCTCCCATGAGAGACATACACCATATTGATTTTGTTCCAGGTGTCAATCTACTTAACCTCCCACATTACAGGATGAGCCCTAAGGAGAATGAAATCTTACAGGAAAAGGTAGAAGAATTATTGAAAAAGAGACATTTAAATCAGCATGAGTCCTTGTGCGGTACCTGCCTTACTTACACCTAAGAAGGATGGCAGTTGGAGGATGTGTGTCGACAGCAGAGCCATTAACAAAATTACTATTGGGTACAAATTTTCCATTCCTAGGCTGGACGACATGTTGGACCAATTGAACGGAGATGTAGTTTTCTCAAAAATAGATCTCAGGAATGGATATCATCAAATCAGGATCCGTCCTAGAGATGAATGGAAGACAAACTTCAAGACTAAAGATGACTTGTTCGAGTGGTTAATCATGCCCTTTGGACTAACCAACGCACCCAGCACATTCATGAGGCTGATGAATCAGGTATTACGCCCCTTCATTGGTAAATTAGTGGTAGTTTATTTTGATGATATTTTGATATATAGCAAATATATCATTGAGCATGTGGGACGTATTAGGGAGGTTTTGAAAACATTGAGGGAAAATAAATTATATGCTAATTTGAATATATGCATCTTTATGAATGATAATTTATTATTCCTGTGATTTATTATAAGCAATGATGGTGTGAAAGTAGATAAAGAAAAAGTAAAAACCATTAGGGAGTGGCCGATCCCATCCACTGTCATAGATGTCAGACGATTTCATGGGTTGGCAATATTCTATAGGCGCTTTATTAAGAATTTTAGTAGTATCATAGCTCCCATTACTGAATGTTTGAAAAAGGGTAAATTTCAATGGGGAGAAGAACAAGAGCAAAATTTTGCTCTCATAAAAGAAAAATTATGTACTACTCATGTTCTTGCCTTGCCAGATTTTAATAAATTATTTGAAGTTGAATGCGATGCCAGTGGAGTTGGCATAGGGACTGTATTGTCCCAAGAGAAAAGACCCATTTTTTTCTTTAATGAAAAATTATGTGAAGCCAGGAGAAAGTGGTCTACTTATGACAAGGAGTTTTATGTTGTGGTTAGAGCCCTGAAGATTTGGGAACACTATTTAATTGCAAAAGAATTCATTCTCCACACTGACCACTAGGCCCTAAAATATCTTAGTGGGCAAAAGCAATTAAGAAGTGATTTACATGTTAGATGGTCTGCTTTCCTAGACAAGTTCCCATATAAAATTGTGTATAAGACAGGATAGCAAAATAAAGTGGCTGATGCACTTAGCAGGTGTGTAGCCCTTATCAAGATCCTCAGTGTTGAGATTGTGGGTTTTGAGTGCCTAGAAGACCTATATGCCCATAATGAAGACTTCCAACAGATATGGGAGAAATGCGTGAATAAACAGCCAACATAGGACTTCTTTATTTATGATGGGTTCCTTATGAAAGGGGAACAACTGTGTATCCCTTGCACCTCCTTCCGCGAAAAGATCATCAGGGATTTGCATGGGGGAGGATTAGCAGGACACTTAGGAAGGGATAAAACAGTAGAAGTAGTTAAGGGGTGATATTACTAGCCGAAATTAAGAAGGGATGTGTCTACCATTGTAAGCAGGTGCTATGTTTGTCAGACAACTAAGGGACAAACCCAGAACACAGGTCTCTACATGCCCCTACCCGTTCCTACTACTATATGGAAGACTTGTCCATGGATTTTGTGCTAGGCCTGCCAAAGACGCAGGGGAACATGGACTCCGTCTTCATGGTGGTGGATAGATTCTCAAAAATGGCTCACTTCCTCCCATGCAAGAAAATAGCAGATGCATCCGCAATAGCCAAATTATTTTTCAAGGAGATTGTCCGCTTGCATGGGGTACCCAAGACCATCACATCAGATCGTGACACACGGTTCCTCAGTCACTTTTGGATGACCCTGCGGAGGTTGTTTGATTCATCACTTAATTTCAGCAGTACAACCCATCCGCAGATAGATGGACAGACAAAAGTGGAAAATCGGACCTTAGGGAATTTAATTCGCAGCATATGTCGGGAGAGGCCAAAACAGTGGGACTTCGCCATAACCCAAGCAGATCCCCATTCTCCATCGTGTACATGAAGGCCCCTAACCATGCAATGGATTTAGTGAAGCTACCCAGAGTACCCAATGTTAGTATCTCAGCAGAACAGATGGCAGAACAGATCCAGTCCATCCAAGATGCAATGAAGCAGAAGATAGAGCAAACCAACGGCAAATACAAGATGACAACAAACAAGCACCGCCGGCCTCAAGTGTTTGATGTAGGTGACGAGGTTATGATCTTCCTACGAAAGGAAAGAATCCCCATAGGTACTTACAAAAAGTTGAAGCCTCGGAAGTATGGTCTATACAAGATTGTGAAGAAGATAGTGGACTTGCTAGATCATATGGGTATATCCAAGACCTTCAACGTTATTGACCTTCATCGGTACCTGTCGGAAGTATCACTTGCCTATCCTAGTCATGACTCGAGGTCGAGTTCTCTCCAAGTGGGGGAGAATGATGGAGGCCCATCACAAGGCCCATTTCACCCTAGGGGCGGCAGCTCCTAGGATAAGGGTAAGTCAAGATAAGGTCTAAGAAAGATAAGGCAAGACTTCCAAGATTAGCAAGAAATCAAGATCATAATTATCAAGACTCTAATCAAGATCCAACAAAGACTCCAAGAAGCATTAAGAATTCTAAGACTTCCAGATTCATGCATAAGGAGAGCCAAGGTGATCGAATGGTGGAAGATCAAGTCCAAGAATTCCAAGAAGGTTCGACCTTATCAAGACAACCCAAGAGGATCAAGATTAAGATTCATGTTCTTTCCTAGTTACTTTACAACTTCCAAGATGTACTATAAATATTGGTTATTTCCGGTTAATAGACACTTCATAATTTCATACTTTCTTCAAGTTCTCTTTTTCCAATTTTTGCCACCTTTTCTCTCTCCTAGAGAATTCGATGTTCTTCGCTAGAAGCTAGCGCTCGCCCGGTGCTTGCATAGCTAGCCTATTTTTCCATTGCTTCCACGCTGCGTTAGATACAAAGAATGAATTGTGACTAAACAATCAAGTTCGTATATGCTGACCACAATAAATACGTTGCTAGTCACGTTAAGCGAGCTGCACATTGGGAACATCTTTTATAGTTTATATCATTGACATTCTCGATGTCCGGCTGGATGAGTGTGACAAGCAATGTGTTGTGGCCGGTCAGCAGATTCATACTCCACACAACCTCTTGTATTGGCATGCATGTCACTTTATGACCTTCAAATCCCACTTTATGATCTCACTCAGTTCCCATAGAATGAGAGGTTGAGATGTTCCTTATATTGTATATGGCACACCATTACAATTTAATAAATAAATAAATAAAAGTAAAGAAATAACGCTTATCAATTATTATTTTTTGTATTAATAACTGTTCACACCCCTTTAAGTTCATTACTCTTTTAAATGAACAATACAATATCACATCAACATCTCTTTTCTTATAGAGATAATAATAGCGGGATACTAAACCGTATCACCGCTGGGACAATTTATCCAACACACCAACCGGACTACCCGGTAAACAGCAAACAATGAAGCAAATATCCAGACTTCATTTGACCTACCAAATCTGTAATTAAAGGTAAGTTTCAAAGACCTCCCCCTATGTCTATGTCTGCAGAAAAACTTCACCATCTCCTTTTGTCTTTGAAAAGGTTTTTGACCTCCCACTCTTATTAAAATTATAGTTCTATGAACTTGAACAGCGACAGAAATGACTTGAAGCCCAATCGGTGACAAAAAAAAAAAAAAAGCCCATCCCCCATACTCATCATAACCCCCAACCCTGATGGCATTAGGCTCCAAAGTATCGGTAGCCACTATGCAATTGGCTATTCCAGAGATGATTTGATCATGAAATATTTTAAAGGTATTTTAATATGGTTTTTAAATTTTATAGTTCATTTGATGAAGTGAACGAAATGAAGACACATATATGGGTGGTGGTAGGGGGAAAGAAGAAGAAGAAATGCAGCCTTGGAATCTCTTTGACATCACAATTAATGAATAATAAGAGCTCACGTAGAAAACTGAAATATAAAAATAGGTAATACAAAGTCCTACTTGGAGGTTGGACACTGAACTCACAAATCACAATCCCTTCAAACTTCAAAGCGTGACTCCATATGGCCGGGGCTCGAATGGAGACCACTTCATTCAGTGAACTACATGAGCTGCTTTTATTATATCAAAATATTTGTTGATCGACGTTAACACTGATGAACAGCTCAGTTGCATTTGTATATTAATTCTCATAAATAAAAAAAAAAGTAGTTTTACATTCTCCAATCGTTTGGAAAAGAATTTTTTGGATGGAGAAAACAGAAACATTAAATTAAGAAACAAAAAAGTTAGAATCTGATAGAAGGAATTTGGAGAAGATTTTTTTTTCTTTGTTTGGTAAAAGAGAGATGGAGAAGAATTTATGTACCCATATAGTTAGCTACAACAGAAGCTGTCTACGTTTACAAATGAATGAATCTTAAGACTTAAGAGGACATTTTATCCCAAAAATTTTAAAAATCTGCTTGCTTTATTTTTCCCTCCTTTTGACCCATTCTTCGTATCCATCTAAGGAAAGAACAACTGTTATCTTCTTACAAGGAAAATGATTAATTTTACAAAAATTAATTGCTGCCCAAAATCCAAATTGCCCTTTAAATAATTTATTAGATGCAACTTTTGTCACATCACATCCAATAAGACATCACTAGCAATTTCTCATATTGACTATTGAGTTTGGTTGAAAGAGGGACCCTTCATCACATAAAGAAGCACCTAATTAATATTACTAGACACCCATATACTATGTATTTTTGCATTGGCTTTCATCTGATTTCATCAGCCCCACATACGGGTCCCTCACTGAATCAATATTCTTTATTCAGAGGGGATCAATTCCTTATGTTATCAAAATGGTGGAGCCAGAGATAATCAATTCTTTGATGCATGGTCATCTGACACTATATTCTTTTTTTCTTTTTTTTTTTTTAATTTCTCCTCTTCTTTCGTTAGTTAAACTATCAGTTAATTACAATTTGGATCTTACAAGGAGAATCTGAGCATTTCTTTTATTTTATTTTTTTAATTTGTTTATTGGGCGGCAAAAGGATTTCATAATAAGATCTATAAGATCCAGTGAGAGAATATAACCTTATCAGGACTCCTTTTGGTATGGAGTTATACAAACAAGGGGCTGAATTAGTGTTACAAAATTGGTTTAGAGAAGGGATTGATACTGTTGATTCTCTTTATAGAGCATCTGCTTTACATAAAATAGTGGGAGGCAAACAAGTCGATATTTGTCTTGCCACCTCTCTCAAGTCACCATTTTGTGTTTTTGAATATAGGGGTTTGCTGTTTGAGTTCAGCAATTAAGGCTCAGTTTGTAACGAGTACAAATACAAATATAAATATGTAGAGTGCAAAATCTTGTATTTTATATTATTTTGTATGTGTTTATACCGTACATATTTGTATTTGTTCTCTTTTCAAATTGAGCCTTAGGCTGTGTTTGGAAACGATGCAAATATGTGTGCATGTAAATATGTAGAGTGTAAAACGGTTCATATTAATTGCAAAGTTGGGTTGGTTTTGCATTAAAAAATTTGTCTTCTTATCAAACAGACTTTTAGTTGTAACAGATGTAAACAAGAATTCCAATAAAGTATATGCTTTTATTTATCAAAAGCCCACTTGAATGCAATTTTACTTCTTTTTTATTGTACTTTTACATCTTATTATCAATGTAAATATGCATTGGTCTGTCATTTATCAATGGAAAAATGTAATGTTGCCAAATACAGGCAAAAGTGAACCAGAATGCAAATTTACCTGAACCGGGATTTACACTCCATTTGCATCATTTCCAAATACAGCCCAAGGCTCAATTTAAAAGGAGTACAAATGCAAATTTGTAGAGCACAAAACCTTATATTTTGTATGTATTTGCACCATACACATTTATATTTGTACTCCTTCCAAACTAAGCCCAAGGGAATATTCATCGGTGTGAATGGTTTTATTTTTCAAAACAAAAACAACTACCACATCAGAAATTAAAATGTATTGTTTTGGTTGATCACATGGTAGTTGCTTTTGTTTTAAAAAACAAAACCGTTCACATCGATGAACACCCCGCCCTAAAATATAGAATATTTATACTAGAGTAAACAAAGAATAGGGGTTGAATGAGCTATCCAAATAAGAATAAGTTTAGCATCAAAATTAGGGAATTAATCAAAACCATGAAAAATTGTTCCCTTAGCTACTAGCTTTTATATAATAAGGCCAGAGACAAGATAACAACTTATTAAACAAAGCTATCATGGGTGATGAGGCTCACCCTCTATAAATTATACTCCCACCAAATTGGTGGAATCACGTATCAATCAAGACAATTGGCTAAAGAACATTTTGGATGAGGCTAGACCTAATCTACCAAGTTGGTAACATAAAATTCTAGTATATATAAGAGCTTCTTTAGTGTGGGGATCTATCAAAAAATAAATATGTATAATAAACCAAGGCAGGACATTGATAATGATTTCTTTTTTGACACCAAAAAAGATTACTCCATTAATTAATCTAATGGGTCAATATACACTTGCTAAACCCTTCCATATCCTTCTGTATCCTCCCTACATAGTATGCTAGATTATGAACTAACCAGTTCTGCTCTCTATTTTCATGGTCAAAAAGATCTCAAGGTTGCAAAAGTAGTTTCAAAAAAGGATGCCCGGAAAAGTTGCAAATGTTGTAAATTCGTAGATTTTGCTGTCTAGCTTGTTAGATACATTCTCTTTCTGTTTGATAATATAAAATTAATAGATAAATAAATAAATTGAAAACAAAAAGGAAAATATAAAGAAAAATCTCCCACATGGTTAATCCGACTGATAAATATGCAAAACCTCAGAAAAGCTGTACCAAGTCTATAAGGATAAATTAACTATGACACCAAAAGATATGATAGTGGAAAAAGTTGTGACCAATCAACAGGATCATAAAAGAGTCATCAAAATTCAGAGGGGCTTTAATTAAGTCAAACCTTTTCACATCTCACCTACGCCCACGTCACTGACAACATACAAGTACACAATGTATGGCTGTAATGATAGAGTGTGAGCGGAGTTTTATGAGCAGGAAAATCTGGTGTCTGTACTTCAGGGTTTTAAAATTTCACATGTCATTTGATGAGGCGAATGAAATAATGAAGAGATATGGGGTGAAGGGAGGAGGGACTGAAAGAAATAATCTTGGTCCTCTTGGAATCTCTTTTACACCTGGACGAAGAATTCAATTAAATCCAAATCTCTTAATTTTCATTAGTTTATTTTTACAAAAGATATATTTTTATGTTGATAATATTTAACTATCATCATTCTCAACCAACCACATCTTTTGTTGCACTCAATAGTGGAGTTCAGACAGATTCCCCACAAGTGCCCCTCAATACACCCCTCCATGGATTTGTGAACATTTCCCGGGGCGCTTGTGGGGCACCCCTCTCAATTTCGAGTAGTCTATGCACCATAGATTTTGCCCATTTTATCCCCCCCCCCCCCAAAAAAAAAAAAAAAAACAATCTGATTGCTTTTCTTTTCCTCTTTTTGACCTATTCCTTGTATCCATTTAAGGAAAGAACAAGCTAGTGTTATCTTCTTGCAGGGAAAAAATTTATTAGATGCAACTTTTGTCACATCAAATCCAATACAAGCGACTATACTATTCTCATATATAGTCATATAGAGTTTGACTCCCATATCCTATCCCCATACTGGGTTTCATTCGATTAATAATAATACAAAATGGCCCCAAACGTGAGGGTCACTAGCAGAACCAATATCCCACCCCTTCCTCTTTTTTGGCATAAAAATTGCATTAATGAAATTGGGTTCCTGCTAGTAATAATATTCTAAATCAACTTGACACCCATTTCCTATCCTCATATTGGGTTTCATCTGATTTCATAATAATACAAAGTGGCCCAAACGTGAGTGTCCCTTGCGGAATCAATATCCCACCCCTCCATACTTTAATCAAATATTCTATTTTATTAAGGGGATTAATTTCTTATTTTATCAAAATGGTGGGGTCAGAAATAATTCTTTCGTGATCATGTAGCAGCTCTTTTTTCTCCTCTTCTTTGTTAGTTAAAGTAGTTACAATTTGTATCCTGCCAGAAGAACGGGAGCATTTCTTTTGGTTTATGTTATCAACTTGTTTGTTGGGAGAAAAAAGGATTTCATAATAAGATCCAGTGCAAGAGATAACCTTATCATCGGTTATGACTCTTTTTTGGTATGGAGTTGGAGTTATACAAAGAAAGGGCTGTATTAATTAGAGTAATAAAATTGGTTTAGGGTTTGATACTGTAGATTCTCTCAATAAAGCATCTGCTTTGCATAAAGTCAGTCGTGTTATCTCTTTACAATGAATTACAACTGGAGCTCGGCTTCTGTCGGGGCAAGTCGGTGCTCGCACCATTCAAGCACCCTTGCAATTGCAATTGGGAATATCTCCCATGAATTAAGTCACATAAGTAGATATTCCCAACGCAAGGCTGTACAGTTTGTTGGAAAGGATTTTGACCTGATTCAATCAGGACTCTTATAACTTGGAGACAGTGCTCAAATAGTGGGATCAAACAAATCTATATTTGTCTTGTAACCTCTTTTAGGGGTGGCCACGAGTCCAACTCTTTATGAGCTATTCGAATTCGGTTTTAATTGAGTTTTGAGTTGAATTCAAGCCTAATTTACAAGCTCGTTTATTAATCAAGTCAAACTCAATCTCATAAGCCGAGTTCGAATAGCTACTACATACATACATATATACATATTATAATAATAGTATAAAAGCAGAAGCACAAAATATACAATACAAACACTATATCATACTTTTTATACTTTGTACTTTAAAAAATATGAAAGTAATTTATAAAAGTCTATCCAAACAGGGCCTAGCTTTCTTAGCTTAACAAAATGTATTTGGGCTTAAGCCAAGCCACTACTTGAAAATCATTCCAAACATGTTGTTAGGTTTTGTGTTTTGGGGCTTAAAAACTCAAAACGCTTACAACACTTCTGTGACACTTGTATTTATCACACAACCCAAAGATAAAAGACAGACTTCCCACTAAAAACTATCTTATTGCTAGAGGTTTTAAGATCGATCCAGCTTGTGCTCACTGTGGAGTAGAAGAGAATATTAACCATTTATTTGTTTCTTGTGATGCTTGAAACATATTTGGAATAGAATGGTTGGTGACCTTCCGGTGTCGGGGACCTATGATGTTACTTTTAAACAATGACGGTCGAGTTTAGGCAACCAGAATATATCCTTGAATGATAAAAATGTAAGAGAAAAAGTTGTTTGCATTCTTTGGTTCATCTGGAAGAACAGGAATAATCTAGTAATGCTCATGTTATTATTAATAGAGCAATGATTTATTGGAAGGAAATTAAAGAAACAGGTCCTGGCATTGGGATCAACAATATTAAGTCTTGGACTCATGTTGAGTGGTTCTGACCTAAAACTAACTGCATTAACATAAACTTTGATGCTACCTGCTCAAATAATAAAAACTGCGCCATTGGATGCAGTGCTAGAGATCATCAAGGCAAAGTCCTTGAATTTAAAACCCTCAGGATTGGAGTCACGACGATTAACCTTACAGAAGCGTGGGCAGCATGAGAAACTATTAGTGTTGCCATCAACTACAAGGACTAGCAAATAATCATTCCTTCACCGAGATTGGATTGCATCATCAAAGAATGTCTGAATCTTGTTGAGTTTTTCAATTTAGACATCAAATTCAAGCATATTTACCGGGAAACAAATCAAGCTGCTGATTGGTTAGCTCACGACGCTCTTAATAGTCAGGGAATTAGTAGGGGTTCTATGGCTTGTGATCTTAGTTTTATTTGTGATGAGGATGTAAGGGGAAGAACTACCCCAGGCTAGTGTAGCTCATCTTTTTTCACAAAAATAAAAAATAAAAACAAAAACAAAGTTTACCCAGAAATATACCCAATACTTTTTTTTTGTATGTATAATATGCGAATTAAAAGCCTTTGCTGATGTGGCATTGTGATATTTTTTTTCAAAAGGAAATGAAAGCAAAAACAGCCAATGTAGTGGAAGACCATTTACCCTTTCCAATGGACATGTATACGAGTCCAAGGTTTTGTTCTAATCATTTTAGAGCAAATGATTATCCTCACCTCATGAGCCATGACTAGTTCAATGTTGTTTTTTATTTTTCAAATTAAGGGGCATTTGCAATTTGGCTTATCTAGCATCCCATGCACGCAGGAGGAAATCCAAATCCTCATGTGTTAATAGAAAACTTGAATTCATTCCTCACCTATTGGCCTCACCTCAAGGCTCACAGTCAATGGTTCTCAACCTATATATCAACTTTATTTTCTTGTGGGTTATTAGGCCCCATTTGGTTTGCAGAAATAGTGGTATCGAATTGGAATTAGAATGGATTACTTTGATTCTAACCATTTGATTGGGCAGAATTAGATTTCCATTCCCATTCTTGCTAAAATAACATTCCCCTATTTGAAAGAATGGCCATTCCCAGCCCCTCCCTTAGGAATGAAATCTCATTCCTGCTGATTCTAATTATCATTCCCATTTCTATTTGAATCAAACAAACTATGGGAATAGACTATTCCAATTCTAATTCCAAAAGATTTCGATTTCAACTCTGCTTCCAATTTCAATTCCAACTGCGAACCAAATGAGCCCTTAGTTTCAATCCATTTCCATATATTAACTTAGACAGCGGCTCACTTCCTTGCCATTGCATTTAGCATGATAATAGAAAGATGCCAAAGCAAAATCCAAGATCGGATTTTATTCTCACACCATATTCACAGCACTTGCAGCTATACATTGAAAATATCTTAATAATTGTATGTTTTCATTCATGGGGAGATATTCCCAATACACGGCTGTACGTATTGTAAGGGCGGTATGAGAACATAATCCAGAATTGAAGATTTCAATCTAATCCATCAAAGCTGCACCTCACCCATGTACCCACTGACCACAAAATCTATCATCTATTTCACTAGAATTTAAATATATGATATATCAACTTTCGTTTATTTTTTTGGGTAAAAGATTAGCAAGATGATATCATTAATAATAAACACAGTCACAATATACAAAACAAAAGAAATTAAGGTCTAACTAAGTCTTGGTTGGCCAGATCTTGAATTCACTCGAATGGATCTCTATTAGACCTTTCCTAACAAGCACGTGCGCTGCAGTATTACAATATCTATTTACATAGCCAAAAGAAATAGCTAGATCATCAGTCAGTAGCTTTATATCTAGTTTGCATCCGAAAGCCCGCCTACACCAAAAGTTGATAGTCCGATTCCACTTCAATAATTTCCTCCTTGTACATACTCAAAACCTCCAGACTATTGACAATCGCCATTGCTTCAGCTTGAAGGGGAGATGATGCTGTGGATTTGCCAAAAACTGCAGTTATTACTGCACCAATCTCATTCCTCAGAACTGCACCAAAACCTGACCTGCCAATAGGGGTGATCATTTCAGCCCGACCCGGCCCAGCCTGAAAATTCCGGGCTTCGGCCTGGGTTTTGTGTTTAGGCCCAGCCTGGGCCCAGGTCTGGGCCCACAAATTTTAGGGCTGGGCTTGGGCTTATCACTTCAAGCCCGACCCAACCTACATATATTTAAATTTACACATTTTGTGTATTAATGTATACGTATGTATACATGTTATTTTATATTACATTATATATTTTATATGTAAATATCATAACATGACATGTATAATTTATATTATATGTAACATTTTATATTATATAATGTATAAAATAAGCTTATATGCATGTTACGTCATTAAATATATAGATATGTAATATTTTATATGAGTGATATTGGCCCGAAATCAGGCCTAGCCCCGCCTGGACCTGTATAGACTTGGGCTAGGGCTTATGTTTCAGGCTGGGCTAGGCCCGGGCCTAAGCTATAGCCCTTATCATAAGTGTAAAGCCCGGCTTGACCTAACCCATGATCACCCCTACCTACCAGGGCACAAAAACTCCCATCCACGTTCAATTTTAGTCTCCTTGAAATTGGCGCTTTCCAAAAAGAGAGAATTTTCTCACTAAAGTTTTGATGTTGAGGTGAAGAATCTTACAATCCTTATAGGGAAGTCATGACTCTCTCCCTCCACATCCTGTACACATAAAAGATAAAGCAAGTAAAGAAGTCTCCAACCAGATGGAAAACCAACAATTGAAGGATATGTTCTGTCCACTTCTCATACCCATAAAGCTTAGACGAGAGCCAAATCAGGCAGCTTTTGCATGATCACATTACAGTTTCAACGACTTGTACTTTCATAGTTTGGTCCGATCTGATTTGAAGAAAATCTCATGCCAAAATCAGTAAATTATGATATGAGAAATTTATACTTCAAAGTATACAAAGCCCAAATAACATACATCACTACATATTATTATTATTATTATTATTATTATTATTATTATGGTTTACTGTTAAATGTGATTTATGAAATTCAGACAACCGGACCGACAATTAATAATAAATCGAATTCTTGAGTCGAAAACAGACCAAACCATCAATAATTTCAAGGGGCATGATGGATTTATAGGGGGGCTATTAGTAGATTAGGAGGGGTTGTAATTAGAAGTGTAAATCGGGCCATGCTGCTTGTGGCTCGGCATGGAGGTTCGCAAGCCATGCTAGGTTCGACACGATTGTGCGGGCTGTGCTGGGCCTAGGGTTTTAGGTCCATGTGCTAGACTGGCACCGAGCTGGACGTACCGCTCGTGGCCCAGCTCGTAGCACGCCCAGTACGACCAGTGACATGACCCATATATATTATTTATATATATATATATATGTTATATATGTAATATTATATAAATTATAAATATATAATAATATATAGTATATAATATATTCATAAAATAACTATTTTTTTAATATTTTATTATACTAATTTATTTTATTATTGTTTATATAAGCAATTGTATACACCAAAATTCGTATAAAATTAAAATTTTAAATTTATTATCAACTTTTTAAATAAATAAATTTAGACCGATGCATGGCCTAACCTGGGCCGTGGGCCTTGCCAAGCCAACCCCCCAAATTATCCTAGGAAAGGCGGCAAGGCTCGGCTTGACCTGCCCACGCTGGCCGGGCCCGACCTATTTTACACATTTAATTGTAATTTCAGATTTTTGAGGTAGAGTGTATTCTATTTATCCCTAATTTCAATTTGGGTTGACTCAATTTTAGATTTTAGCGGTTACTCGTGCTTGGTGCAATGCATACGTCAATGCCATCCAAATTGGATCGTGCAGGGTTTGTGGCCGTAACATAAAATGAAAATTCAACTTAAGCGGTAGATTTGCGTGTCGTGTCGCTTATTGTTCTCCACAAACATAAACCGAAATGGAATCGGGGTTTATTCCAATTCGATCTAACAATGTTTATGACTGGTCCCATTCGATTCGATCGAATGTGAATATGTGATAGGACTTGATCTAAATTCAAATTTTATTGGATTTTTGGATCTAATTTGATCTGTTTTATTTAAAAAAAAAATAATAAATTATTAAAAAAATAAATTATACCTTCTTAAATAAAAAAACTAAAAATATAAATATCTTTTTATTATTTTCATTATATATATAATACATTGGATTGGAGGGTGATCCGAATTTGACCAAATAAACCGATCCATTTGCATTATATTTTGTGATCGCACGTCAAAGCCCACTCTACTTCTCAGACAATCTACAAATCTATGGGTGTCGAGTAGATTCCGATCTAACAACAGAAAACATGCGCCACCTATTCATGCATGGGACCCATCTTTTCATTAAATAACGCCGGATACCTTTTCGTTGAGACTCAGTGGGCATTAAAGTATTGGCTTATTTGGAAGAGGTGAATCAATGAAGCAATGATATAAATATATGAGAAAAATATAAGAACCTTGTTTGTAGAATCTCCTTGATAGCCGTTGGATCGATCTAAATATAATAACCAATTCTGGATGTGATGATTTAAGGGCTGCTCTCTTTCTTCAACTTCTTTAACTGTTTGTTTGACCCTGAATTGAATCCAACAGTTGATAATTAGATTCCTATGAATGGTTTGATGCTTAGGCGTTTTCAGATTTTCTGATGGTCAAATCTTTACTGAATCAGAAAGTAATGGAAATCAGTGTCGCCACACACACACACACAATCAGGCCTTGAAAAGCGCACTGGGAGTCTGGGCTTATCGTGACTGTGACTTTGCGAGGGACGCCGCATGCCTTCACTCGCCTAATCGCCTTACAGAATCCCTCCCTATTCTCTCTCTCTCTGCTCTTTTTTTTTTTTTTTTTTTTGTATATTTTAATTTTGTTTCTTATTTATTTTGGAGTTTGGTTCAGTCAGCCAATTGTTTCCTTTCATCGTGTCCTCGTTTGCTCCATTTCTGCAGAGTCGTTTTCGATTTTCCGACCATATTTATTCAGCTTTTTGCTACTTCTTCGGAAGGAGGAGGAAGAAGGAAAAAAGAGGAATCACGAAGAATTCGTCCCATTAGGGTTAGCAGGTCCTATCTGCAGGCCGACGGAGATGGTGGATTTGGAAGATGTTGCCGCTGATATTTGGTATGGGTGTTGAATCTCTCATCCTGCAATTCTTTTCTTTCTTTTTTCCCCCGGTTTTCGATTTTAGCTCTGTAGTTTCATGAATTTTCTGGTTCTTTTACTTTTGGTTTAATAATAAGAAATCATTGTTTCATTGGGTAATTTTTTTTTCTGGGTTCTTCTGAATTTCTGCGAAAATGAAGCAAGTGCCATATCCCACTTGGAAGACGTTATGCATGATATGAAATTGTTGTTCTTTTTTGGTATCTTTAAACGCTTGCAGATTATGTAAATATTGAGAATTGGGGTTGGTGGGTTGATTGGAAATCATTATACAAACTACTGCAAGGAGCTAAGAGATCCACAATACAAGACATGGTTGCGGAGATTTATCTAATGTTTCGTTATTTTGCCGTACTCTCTTCCAAGTTTTGTTTTTGTTATTTTCTTACTTTTTGGTTTCTTTTCAAGTGTCTTCTAGTATAGAATCTGATTGAGATCACTAGGGAGAATTATAGTGTCTAAAATAGAGAAGGGAAACTTGAATCAAGTGACGAATTGGGAGTCTATCTTTTCTTTCTTTTTTCCCCATTTTTTCCTTATCAATTCTTCATTTTTGAATAAAATGGAGCACCTTTTGATGGTTGCCAGCGTGTTGGGTGACAGTTCGGATCTTGACGTTGACGACATCAGGTGTGAAAATCTAGCGGAGAAAGATGTTAGTGATGAAGAAATTGAAGCGGAGGATTTGGAGAGGCGAATGTGGAAGGACAGGATCAAGCTCAGGAGGATCAAGGAGAGACAGAAACTTGCGGCCCAACAGGAGAAGACCAAGCCAAAACAGACATCTGACCAGGCTCGGAGGAAAAAAATGTCTAGAGCCCAAGATGGGATCCTCAAGTACATGTTGAAGCTGATGGAAGTTTGCAAAGCCCGTGGCTTTGTGTACGGAATCATACCCGAGAAGGGGAAACCCGTAAGCGGTGCCTCTGATAACATACGAGCTTGGTGGAAAGAGAAGGTAAAGTTTGATAAGAACGGACCGGCAGCAATAGCCAAGTTTGAAGCAGAGTGTTTAGCCATGGATGAGGCAGAAAATAAGCGAAATGGGTTCTCCCAGAGCAGCCTTCAGGATCTTCAAGATGCTACTCTGGGCTCTCTTCTGTCATCCTTGATGCAACACTGTGATCCTCCGCAGCGAAAGTACCCATTAGAGAAAGGTGCCCCACCCCCTTGGTGGCCAACGGGTAATGAGGACTGGTGGATGAAATTGGGATTGCCCAAGGGTCAGGTTCCACCTTACAAGAAGCCCCATGATCTAAAGAAGATGTGGAAGGTTGGAGTGCTAACTGCTGTGATTAAGCACATGTCCCCCAATATAGCAAAGATCAGACGGCATGTTCGGCAGTCCAAATGTTTACAGGATAAGATGACTGCCAAAGAAAGCTCAATTTGGTTGGGGGTGTTGAGCCGAGAGGAAGCACTTATAAAGCAGCCAAGCAGTGATAATGGTGCATCTGGCATAACTGAAATGCCTCCAAGCAATTGTGGCGGAAGGAAGGAGGCTGCAGCAAGTAGTGACAGTGACTATGATGTTGATGGTGTCGATGATGGTGTTGGCTCTGCTTCATCTAATTCTAAAGTTGACCAGAGAAGCCAACCAATGGATACAGAACCTTGTGAGGAGCCATGCAACAACTCAATCCATTCTTCTAATGATAAAGAACAAATCAAAGAACAGCGCAGGAGAAAAAGACCTCGTGGGAGCTCAAAATCTGTTAATCAACAGAAAGAACCTCCTCAGAATGAGGATCTACATGGGGATCCAAGGAATGTTATTCCGGATATGAACCAGGCAGACTTACAGTTGGTTGGATATCAAATGCAAATAGCACAGCCTGAAAATGATCCCATCTCATCTTTGAGGCCTTTGGAAAATGATCTGGAGATACAGCCCCAGTTACCGGAATCTGGGCTTATCAATCCATCTGCCATTCCTTCTGCTAGTGAAACCATGTCGCAGAGCATGTTTGTCGATGGAAGACCCTTGTTATATTCAGCCGTGCAAAATTCTGGGTTGCCTCCAAGACCTAACTACATTTTTTATGATCCATCAGCAGGATATGGGCTACCTCAGGATAAAGAGCAGCATGAAATGGGAATAGCAGATCCACAGATGAGAACTGAGGAAACAGGAGTTCATGTACCACTTCTACATGGAAATGCAAATGAGATAACTGGAGGAGATATAGGCCATTATGTAAGTGATAGTTTCCACAATGAGGAAGATAAACCTGTTGAAAGCCATTTTGGGTCTCCATTTGATGGCCTCTCTTTAGATTATGGAGGATTCAGCAGTCCATTATTTGGACTTGATGGCACTTGTTCATTAGATGCTGACTTAGACTTCTCACTTGATGAGGACCTTATCCAATACTTTGGAGCATAGGCTGTGGAGCCCATTATTATGGAGCACAGAGTGTAAGTGATGTTTCTATATGACCTTGCATTTGATCTTGTTGCTTGCTCAAAATTATGCTCTTATGTTCTTTATTTTGATTTGTAGAAGTACTGCTGTAATGGATCACAGGCCACATCTTCTACTGCAGGGAGGAAAATGGACTTTTTCTAATCCATTGGACTAGTTGCTAATTTTGGTTTTACCTGATCAGAAAATTGTAAGTAATTCCAAGAAAAAAAAATGTATAATATCATCCCTTATAATTACTAGAAAAAATGAAGCATGGTTCTTTATGTTTCAGTTCTTCTAGGTTGGGGATTCATGTAAATCTGTGCTCACTGACTGGCTCAAAAGTAGAAGCCATGATTTTTCTACCATTGTCCTCAGAGAAGATGTGTTCAAACTAGGATTTATTTATTGGAAACGGTAAGTTCATTAAAGAGAATGCAAATTACAACTGTCAACCCCTAGAATAGGGTGTCAAACTAATATATCAATGTTGAATGACGAGTTTTGCATGCTTACTGAATTTGTTGACATTTGTACTGCTTAGTTGTCCTTTAGTTCTTTTTTTTTTTATGATGTATGCTTGTATATCAACATGCCAATAGATAATACTCTAAATATCTTCTCTCTTGCAACAATGAATTCTGGTCCTTTTTGTTTCTCACATTAATTCGTTAGACATGCTTCTCTGCACTAATGATTGAAAACCTGGAGTGATGATGACTGGTCTTCCACTAACCTAAGGCATGAGGCGCAAACCAGAATGCAAGTGGTGTAAGCCTCCCGAATATGGTATTTTTGATTAATGAATAATTAAAAATAAATCATCGTCATCATCATCATTATGCAAGTCTTATCCTAACTATATGGTCAGCTAAATAAATTCTGGGGCGTTTGGCAAGTTTTTCAACAGAAGATCTTCTAGTAGCTAAAGACCCATAAGACCACAAGAGGTTTCATAAGTAGATCTCCAAAGTCTGAAGATTGTTTGATTGCAGTAATTGTAACAGATTTATAGAAAGCTAGGAAGACATGAAGATCGTTTGGCAAAGTCCATAACAGTGATGAATAAACATGTGGTTAATACATGTGAACAAGTATGACACCCAATAATACATTCAAATATGCAAATAGTATTCTTGGGTCTCACTTATACAAAATCTTTGGCTTACACATACATCACCTGCTTGACCCACTCATGTGTTTACCTTTACAAAATATTGAAGTGGGACTCATACATTCAGCTATACAAATAAAACAATGTGGGCCCCACTCTCATTTTGGGCTAGCACACATATTATCTATTTGCCCCATGACTGTTATAGTGTACAATATCCTGTTTAGTATAAAATTGTAAATGGATTTCTTTCAACCATGGATGTTACAGTGTTCAATATCCTCTTTAGTATGAAATAATTCAAAGAAGAACCATCAGTTGTTCCAAGATTATTTATGATAGCAATTCTAGCAGATAACAAGAAAATTAGAGATTTAATAGTTGTGTGTAACAGAAATAATTTTGCAATAAATAGCTAATCTTCATCAACGGAAAAGAGGAATAAGCATTATAATTTGGCAATTGGGAAAAGTCAAATGAATTGATAATCAATTGTAGCAGAAATAATTCTTCAATAAATAGTAGTATAGGATTTGAGGCAATTTTGTGATATGCCCACAAGGAGGTTCTTTCTTAGCTCTAGACCAGATAGAACTAGCAAATCAGTGAAAGAATCTACACTGCATTGAGTTTCAAAAAAAAAAAAAAAACATCGTCCCGCCTTTACAATAATAGTAACTAATATGATATCATAAGTATTTTTAATAATTCCCCTCTCTCTCTGTCCCCATTGTTGGTTCACGTTAGCAAACAACCCTTTCATTTGATCTTGGGAAGGAGCTTGACCATAGAAGGGAAAATTCAATTCCAAGACATTGAAGCAATTTAATAAACAGGGGAAGTAAACAATAGAAAATTCAATTAAAACAAAGAAAGCATATGGGTTTTAATAAATTGAATGGAAATTCTTCAAATTTAAGCGCTCTTAATTCTAAGCACTCGGGCTGGTCGTCTCTGGTCCCTCAACTCATTCTCGAAAAACTCACAACAATTTTGATGAAACAAGCCTCCCCGCAGTTGAATTCATATTGGTATTAGCAGATCATCCAAAGACAAGAAAACCGAGAAGGGAAACCACAAGAAACAACCCAGATTGGAAGGCCAAAGAACCTGGCATGAAGGGAACGAGAAGTAGAAGCGAAGGTAAGCAAATTAGATATTAAACAGAGAGGCGAAGAGATACCTGGAAGGAAACTAAGATAGAAAAAGAAGAATTTAAAACCAGGGAAATTATGAAAAAAATTAAAACCCAGATCATATAAATAGCGAAAGAATCAAAAGGCAAAAGCAAGATGGTAGATGAATAAATAAAAGGATGAACAGAAAAGAAAAAGCAATAGAACTAACTAGGTTGAGAACTGAAAAGAGGATCAACTGAACAGAAAAATAGACCAACCTCAACCCTCCCCAAAATTAAACAAATAAATAAAGCAGACCCATGTGGAAAATAAGTAAAGAAAAAGAAGGCGTACAAGGTAAACCTTGTTGAGGTGAAAAATGAAAAATATTTGTAGGTTTGAAAAACAAAAAGCCTTCACCGGGAGAGGTGCTGTAGTTTTTGTCCACATTGATTTATCACCATCACCTGCTTTGCTTCATTAATTACTATTTATGTCCCTTCGAAATCTTTAGACGCGGTTTGGGGAGACCCAGAATTTTTAATAATCAATTGTGGCAGAAATAACTCTTCAATAAACAATAATATAGGATTTGAGGAAATTTTGTGATATATCGGCAAGGAGGTTCTTGCTTAGCTTTAGACCAGCTAGAACTAGCAAATCAGTAAAAGAGTCTACACTGCATTGAGTTTCTGAAAAAAAAAGAACCATCGTCCCTCCTTCACAGTAATGGTAATTAATAATTCCTCTCTCCCTCTATCCCCATTGTTGGTTCACATTAGAAGAAGAAGAAGAATAAGAAGAAAGCAAAAAAAAGAAGATGAAGAAGAAAGGAGGAAAATACTTTCTATAGATGAGGGTTTTACACGCACATTGAGGAATGGGTGGTTTTGTTCGAAGAACCTCAACTATTTTCTCAATCGTGCGCTTCTAGGCACACGTATGATAAAGCTTAGAAGGCATAAGCTTGAGTTGGAACTTCTCAATTTTGGGGATTTTTGGGCTTGCGCAAGTTTTTTGAGCTGCCCATTTTCTTGGCTTCTTGTCTTCTTTTGCCAAACGGAAAAAGCTCAAAAGTTGGACTTTCAGACTTTGAGAAGCCCAGAAGACACCTTTGAAAGACTTGCCAAACGCAGCCTCTATTTTGCCATTCCATTCTGTTTAGTGCCATATGATAAACATCCTCCAAAATAGAGAAGTCTATGGAAATTAGAAAATTTCATATTTCATCACATAAGTATCATAATCCATAATTGTATAGGTATCATCATCCATTGATACATCATTAGTAATGTTATAAATAAAAAGTTCAGAATTAACAATTCACACAAATTGCTTAACATTTAACATAAACAAGTATGTCATCTTATATATTAAAATGGATGTAAAGCATTCAAAGCAATCAAAGTAATGGTACTCCAAGTTATAATATGTTATTGTAAATATAATATTATAATAAACAATTTTGGAGGGTTTTCCTCCTCTATATCATGTTAATTTGTAATGGGGAAAATGGTCAGGGGTTCCCCAACTTCTACATTATTATAAAAATTGACTTAAAAGGTATGATCATATGAGGCATAGAACTCCTGTATAAAGCACAACAGAAGTGTACGCTTTTCCAAGCACCTTCAGGCTAGAGGCTTATGTCACAAGTGTGCCTCTACCTCTTCTGTACGCCCCTGTGCATTCACTTAGAACCTTGCCTAGAGATGCGCCTCCAAGCTTTTCAAAACACTTCTCTGCATTGACCATAGTTTTTGGGGCTTGAATTCATGAAGGAAATATAGAACATTTCTACTTTACAGATATGACTTTGAATTCAATCTTTGACAGTAATCATGAGGTATAGAATTGATAACTCTTTTACTTGTTTTTTGCTAAGGTATTAATCCATTTGAGTTATGGCTGAGTGTGGTGTAAGATAATCATTCGAATATTGTCTAAGACATAGTTGTCAAGGCGATACTTAGGCGACAAGGTGCCCTTGGAGGCTCGCCTCACTTAATCACTAAGTAGTTTTCAATAGCGTGTTATAAAAAAAATTTTGTATTCTTAATTTTTTAGGTTATAATTATAAAATAGGCTTTTTTAAACTAAAATATTCATTTTGTGTGTTTATATATTAATTTCTTATTTGTTAGGGTTTAATCAACACAAACATTGCTAAATGCTGTATTGAACCCTTAAAGACTTCAAAACTTGAACCCATGGTTTTAAAAAATGATTTGGAAACGGAATTGTTCTAGCCATCGGTTTCTAGGTCAACGATTCGACCGCCTTGTTCAAATGGATAGACCGTTCTAACGAAAATTTAAATAATAAAAAATAAGAAAAAGGCCAAAACCGTTGAATAGGTTGATGGTTCAACCACTGGGGTCAATGACTTATTGACTGATTCAACGGTTTTGGCCAGGGACTGGGTTTGGGGTAAAATGGAACCGGTTGCTTGGACGGTTCCTGGGCCGAACGGTCCAACCATCTTGGTCAATGGCAGTTTGAAAACCATGCCTGAACCAATAAGTAAGGAAGAACATAAAATGTTGTCCAATCAACACATTTTCTTCTTTTTCATTACTAATTTTGTGTTTATATATTAATTTATTCTTCTTTTCTTCTTTTCCTATAACAGAAATAGGGGTTCAGCCCCTATATTTTTGGAATTTTCCTTTCTTTCTTCTTTTTCTTCTCATGAATATATTGGAATATGTTGATTTTCTATACTTTAACATGAAGTATATACTTTTCTTATGAAAATTATGGATATTTATTAAGGAAATATGATTATAGAACTTAATTAGGGAACTACCCTAAGATACATGCTTTTTACTTAAAAAAATCCATCTCGCCTTGGCGCCTTGAAAACTATGGTTTAAGATATTGGACTTGAAGAGGTTGATTCCAGCTCATTGAGTCTATCCAAAGACTGACACACAATATAAAGATCCAAGACTGAAGAGCAGAGAAAAGAAGGATTATTTTTAGAATTGGCCAAGGGAATGAGTATTAGAGTTGTTAGGTGCATGTTAACGCATCAAATTTGGATCTATGTATATCCGAGTTGATCTAGTTTACTTACTGCCCTAGTGACCACGAAAGACTTGAGACCCATAGGAATCTTTCTTTGGGGGTCTCCATATGGTACTTGTGTTCTGGTTGAGGATGAGCATCAAGGAAATCCTTACACTGTCATAGTCCGTCTTTGTCCAAGGAAGATAGACTTACAGTTTAGAAGGGAATCCTGGATGTTTGATGGTTTGAAGCAGGAATGCAATTTGGGCGAGTTTATGTTAGGAAATTGCTAATGTTTCAACGGACACGATCTCAAAACCCTGGCCTGATGCAGAATAAATTGTTCAAATCTGGTACCCAACAAAAAAGATTGGTAGTTTGGAAGAAGTACATCTCCTCCAAAGAGAGTAGATTATTGTGATTGGTTCCACTACCAACCTACCTGTTTATTTACTCTTAATCTTCCGGGCACGCAGAAAATTGTTAAGAGGATTGAGAAAAGCATAACATTATTTGATTTTAAAAACTAGGGAATACAAGAAAGAGGGACTATCTGGTCAAGTGGCTGGGATGCAGTGTGGAGGCTATGGGATTCAATCATCAAAGGTAAAGGTATATATGGACTTTTAATGGGATGCAGTGTCAAGTGACAAGATTACTTTGTTAGGTCCTTGAAAGCAATTTTCATCCATATAGCTATATCAATGATCCTTGATCAGGACGAAAATTAAAAAAGACCTCAAAATGCCTTTGGTGGGGAGATGGTCCATTTCATTTTGTCAAAAAATTTCCAAGGTTATATTTTCTTGTCCTGCGCCTCATCTTTAAATTTGCAAGAGTATTCACTAAAAGGCAAAGTAATAAGCTTTTCAGCTATTACCAAATGGCCCCTTAGCTCTTAGATTCTTCACGTTTACGTTTGGAAATGTCACTTGGCTTTTGGAGTGCATGCGAGATTTGTGTTGTAGGTTTGAGTAGATATTTTATAGTTTTGTTGGCCAATTGATATCATTGTATCTTTCTCATACTCATATTTGTTTTGGAAGCTAGGGCATTTTGGCACCTAATCTGTGCATCGCTTGGGTCACTTGTTGTAAATACTTAGAGATTCAGGAACAAAATAGTAAGCATTTAAAGATTGTGAAAATGATCCATCAATGATGTATATACATACATATATACCCTGAGATTTGTGAAGGGCATCAAGAAGAACGCAGCACCGCAAAGAAAGGGTGACATTTTCAATGGTTATACGTTCGATGACACTTCACTGCAATTTGTAAAGCGCCATGTCGGTATCTAATAAGATATTCTTTATCCTGCCCAACATTTTATGATATACACATCTACATGTTATCAATTTATTCTACCTAAAAATTGGGTTATAGAGCTTAACACACCCAAGCCCAAGCCTAACCTAAGATTTGGATTTTAAGTTAGAGGCTTGGATTGGTAAACTCAGGCTTAAGCCTAACTCAAGGTTTTAGACTTTGGGTTCGCCCTCAACTCCACCTATCTCACCCAAATTGCAACTCAAGAAAGAGCATTGTGACTTTTATATTTTTATTTAATGGATTAGGGGATTTTAAATTAATAATAGTAAAGTTTAAGACTGATAGTTTTATTATTTTTTAAATTTTATTAACAAATTTACAGTTTTATTTTATTTTTTAGATAAGTAAAATAACATAAACTTCAGTTAGATTAAGGTTGAGGGGTTTTTAGATCAAGCTAGAGGGTCGGGGGCTGGCTAGGTTGGATTTGGTTAAAGATTAAAAATACCAGACCTTGGATTAGGCTAGGGTTGACATCAACATGACCTAACCAAACTTGACTTATACTGTTATAACACTCTTCGTTTTAGATGAAATGAGAATGAACTTTGAGAGGCTGAGATTCAGTCCTCACATCATATTTTTTCATTCATGGTGGTGAGATGTTCGCAATACGATGCAGAGGTGCGAGTGTTGTGAGGACGATGTGAGACTAAGTTTTGCATGACTGAATCCGGATTCTGATTCGACACGATAGTGTACTAAAAAATAAATTAAAACCGAACCAGCGGTCTTAACTGGTTCTAGCTCACACATTGAAGGTCTAGGTCGACTTGAGAAACTGAAGATGAATTGATGGGACGCGTGTACGGTGTTGAGAATAGGACTTAAGAAATAAATGATGAAACTTAATCTCACCGTACAACTTCGCTTCATATTCGTCTTGGTACGGCTCGGGGGGGGAAATGAATACATTCTTCTCAAAATTGTCCTCTATTGTCAAATGACGGATATACCCTCGCGTTCCGTTCTACTTTCCGAAGCACATGTCACATGCCTACACCAGTACGATAATTTGGCGTAGTAGTTACCATCTTTGGTAAATTGTGCTCCAGCCAGGGGCGTTTCTGTACTTGAAAAAGACAAAAAGGTCGATTCTATTGGGGCCCACACAATGATTGGCTAGATCTCCACGTCTGCTACTCTCCTGACACGTCTATATTGTCAGATATTGCTGATGCAATCCCTGTCGTCTACTGTAAACCCAATCAAACATTTACGCGTGGCATAATAGCAAGGAACGCCGCCACTCCAAGTTAAAACCCATTCTCTTGACACGTGTAGCATAACGTAGCACAGTAAAAGTAAAGAGATTATTGGTTGCATCTCACGTAAAAAAGTCATTCGATCGTCCGGTTGTTAGAATAAAATCCCAATCCAGTGGTCAAGTTAGCTCTCTCTTGACCCTCACACGTCTTTTTTTCCTAGTGCAGGTGCAGCCGTGCAGCTCGCTGAAATTCAAGTGTATGAACTCTGCCTTATTTCCAATAATTTTCTTTTTAAATCAACTCTCTCTCTCTCTCTCTGGGTGGGATGGCAATGTCAAGAAGAGGATGGTCCATAACGTTTCTCACCTCCATGGCCATATTAATGGGGTTTCTAACTCCTTTTATGCAAGCTTCCCGCCCTGGCAAGTCTCCTCCCCCACCCCTCCGGCGATCTCTCTATCTCTTTCTCTGACATGGTTAATATCTTCTTTACAGGTTTTAATGGTGATAGAGTCATGTTTACAGGAGGAGAAAACGTACTGGTATTGAACAAAGAAAGCCCAGTTTTATTTTATTTTATTTTTTAGTATTACTGAAATGTCTGGTGAGTTTGCCTGTATTTTTTTTTTTTTTTCTAAGCAAAGTATTCTGAAATCTCTTTTTCTTTTTCGGGTTTTGGATTTTCAGGTCGACAAGGTTGTTCAAAGCACTGGATTTCAAGGACAAGAAAGAGGAAATTCAGGTTTTGTTTTGAACTCGGAGAGGCAAGTTCCAACAGGGCCTGACCCTCTTCACCATAATCATTACCCTCTAGGACCTTGAGAAAGATAGACAGAGTTAAATATTTTTACTAGGAATCTGGTGCTCTTTCTTCTTCATCATCAATTTATACTGACTGTATAAAATTATAAATGATGCCGAGCTCCTTCCCCTCAATTTTGTTGTAGAGACTATTTATGGTTTTGGAATTTTTTTTTATCACTTACTGATATATTTACTCAGACTGTAATGGCGTTCTCATGCATTGTGATTTGAATGGTAATAAAAGGCTTGATTCTGCTTTTCGAACAGTCTCACAATGCTACCCTCTAACTTGCACCCGGAGATTCAGCTCCCCTTGTATATTTCTGGGAACAGTGTTTGTGGTTTGTGCTTCTGTTTGTGTGTGCAACACAGTTGGGGCTTCTAATTGTCTGAACAGTTCAGGAAGCTTATAGGTTTACATACAGTATAGATAGAGCTGAAAGAGGGAAAGGGCTCCCAATGTTTCTCTCTCCATTCTCCACTCCCTATCTTATCTCATGGAGCAAGTTTCGGCCCAGAGGCTCTGTCGCCATGAGACCAAATTATGATATTACTCTGGGTATTTTCAAAAGAAGGAAAAAAGTTACTAATCCTGTAACCCAACAAAACTAATGGTGGATACAGGGTTAATGAGGGCAGAGATAATTGAACAGGGTATACCATGTCAAGCGTATTAAAACAATTCTTATCCCAACTATATGCAGTCGACTACATGAATCCTGTTTTGCCATTCTCTTCTGTTGAATGATATATTCATTGTTAAACTATGAATAAATTATTTCTTACCACTTTTGACCCATGTCCCTCAAAACAAATTAGCAATGCTTCATATTTGCCATGTCATAGTTCAATTAGTTCCTAATTAGTGGATGGGCTGGTGAATCAAATTATTATATATGATTCAACTTAGCATTAATTGGTTTAGTCAATCGTTGGTATTACTTTCTTACAAGTTACAACTTAGAAGTTTGGTAGAAGTTCTTTTTAATTCATTTTATTCATGATATACAATATCAAAGTTGTTTTAACTAGAACCAAACCCCTTATTATATTACCCCCTGGCACTTGAATCCATTCGCAAATTGAAGATGGATGTTGAGAATTCAGCAAATATCAAGCATCCTACTCATACCCAATCTCATGGGGTTGGTGAGAGGAGATAATCCATGGAGTGAAGGGATAAGAGATACATTTTATGGACGTCCAAATCTTGTGGAATAAGGTGGGCGAATTTCAAAAATTTTTCTCTCCCTTTCAACTGGGAATCGCATTCCCTATTTAGAAAATCATATTTTCAAGGATCAATCTTGAACCATAAACTGAACCAGATCTGAACAAAAACAAAAAAGAGAGATATATCAAATACAGAGAAGTAATATCTCTCAATGGAGGTGTTCACGCCCAATGAAAGATCCAAAGACAGTTCCTACTGAAGATGGCGCAGTGCAAGATGGAGCAGAATCAGTAGAGTTCTTCTCCAAGAACCTAGTCCTTCGCAAGAAAAGCAGGATGTCACGTGAACAAAATTTCCTATCAGTCATTTCACAAAGAATTGATGTCAAGATCGAATCTTGACTTCTCCCACTGAACTGGAGGTTGAACTGGCAGGTGAGGCGGCGGTAGGAAGGAGGCGGCAAGAGAGTATTTTCGCAGGTATGCTAAAACCTCTCTTCTGTGATTTCAGTTCTAAAGACTTGCAATGATCTGATGATCTTGTGATTGATCTAAAGGCTGCCGCCCCTTCCTTCTTTTTTGTTACCCTAAAGGATTAGCTCCTAATATAATTAGGAGTTGCTGATCCAAATCTCATTTGGATCAGACATCCCTTTAGGTGATAAGGATAAACCCTTATCTTATTTGTAGATTAGATCAGCATTTTCCTAATCTTATTAGGAGGTTTCCAGATCTGACTCATATTCAGATCTTGACTCTCTGAGTGTATAGGGTTAAGACCCTATCTTATCTGCTAATACATCCCAGAATTTGCCCCATATTTAATTAATTAAACAACCCAGATCGAAATGGGCTTTAGGCCCATTTAGGTCAAGTGCTCACTTAGCCTTCCTATCTGCTGCCCAGTTGGGCTTCCTTGTATGGTGTGGGACCCAAGCATTGATCTACACATCAGCCACATGGGTTCAGCCCAGCCTTTGTTACAAGGCCTGGCCGAATACACTGTTATGGACAATGCACCCCCTGAAACCCATCAAATGGGCTCTATGGGCCCAACACTTACCTTAAGTGGTCCCTGGGCCAAGCCACCTTGTAACACCTAGGGACTATGGGCAGATGCAAGATTAGCCCATCAGGTATTATCCTCAATGGTCTTACACTCAACCTCTCAGCCCATAATGATCAAACACTGCCCGACAAGAGATGACCTCTCCCTCGGCTGCAGGGAGCAGTGATGCACTCTCTACTCATATGGATCCCAGGAATTAAAACCTTCTTACAAACATTTTAGAAACCATATATATATATATATATATATATATATATATATATATATATATATATATATATAATATTTTGCAAAACAAATCTCAACGATTGAAATCGCTTGCCGACAGTCTTGGTTTCCATCAGAGAGAGTGCATCCCCAATCATTACCTTTGTCCGACAAAGGGGCTGATCTTGTCACTATGATCACCCACTCAGATGAATTCTCAGACTATCCCAACATACCTAGGTTTTGACCCCCGCTAAGGATCTCACTGATTGTTTAATCAAAGACAGCCCAATCCGACACTTAGTGCAGTATCATAATCGAGTCTAGGAATCGGGTGTAACTTTCCAGTTTTGCCCATTAATCTCCAAGCTCCAGGGCAATACTGGAAATCTGGTCCGGTTCAAATATTCAATTGATCATATACTACATGTGCCTAGGGTCTCACCCTAGCAGTTGAGATAGGTCACTTCAACCGACTTGGTGACACATAAGTGTCAGGCTATGAGGATAGGTCTTCTCAGACCGACCCACTGGCTGTGAACATTTTAAACTAACACGAGTTTCATTAAGTGTCCAGTTTAAGAGTATTACACAGAAACATACCATGGGAACATGAATCAAATATGTACTTTTATGCATGATGATTTAGAACTCACTAAGGTATACACATCTGAGAGGACTTCCGTGGTGATTGATTTGTGTTGATAGAACCAAGCCGATTTTGAGAAACTACATACCTAGGATATATAGCTTTACCAGAAAATTGATTTTTCGGCTCATGTAAGTCTTTTTCCAACTTTCTGGGTTTTTACCAAACACAACTTGACAACTTTTCGGATTTCTTGGTTCATGCAATACCAGAAGCAGCTCCATGAAAGCCCTCCCAAAAGGGCAACCAAGAGGAGCCTCACCAAATCAAATGGGAGCCCCCGAAGGAAGTTTCAGAATCAACTCTGATGCGTCAAGGAAAGAAGATGGAGAGAAAATAGCTTCATGTGCCAGCCAATCTGCCCCCTGATTTGCTTCACGTAACGCGTGGCTGTAAGAGATGTCAAGCTGGAACTCATCCTTTAACTGGAAACATGTAGTGTTGATATGCTTCATCTTTCATGGTGGTTCAATCTTCCACTTCAGACAAGATATGACTAAGTTGGAGTCTCCTTCGATGATGATAGGTAGTTCCCTGAAATTTAATGCAAGTATTATGGGCTTCCCATGCCACCCATCTTTTCGCTACATCCACTGTGGCCAGGCCCAGTTTATAAGCTTTGATGTTTAAGACTTTTCCGGTATGATCTCTTGCTAAACTAGCTATTGAACACCATTCCTCACTGTTATGAGAGGCGTCGGAATTGATTTTTATGTAGTGCCCAATGTTTGGGGATTCCAAATAATAGGAAACCACTATTTGATATTTTGATTATTTTTATTCTCCAAATAGCTTTCATTGTATTTCTTGAAAGAATTGAGAGCTTTGTCAATTACAAATTGTGGTGGAACAAATATATTTTTGAACACTTTCTGGTTCCTATTATTCCATATTTCCCATAGTATGTAAGTAGATTTTTTTTTTAAATCTTTTTTGAGATTATATTCTCCTTTTTATCCTTATTTATTTCTTTCCACTATTCCAGTCACTGAACTATCGCTCTCATTTGGGTCATTACATGTCAAATTTGCTTTGTGCAGGCTCAATTTTTAATTTTATGTTTTAAGTGCTCTTCTTCCCCACAAAAAATCACAAGAGCCATCTATATTCACCTTTTTTCCTTAACAGAGCTCGAGTGGGTAATCTCTTATTTAGTAATAGATATAGAAAAGTTTTTAACTTTGTTGGGCATTTAATATTCCATATGTTTGAGAGCCAGTTATTTGATTCATCTCTACAACTCAACAAGGAGCACCTCAAAGAGTAGGCTGATGATTTAACCGTGAAATTGCCTTGTGGGTTGTGCCCCCGGATTAAATTATCTTCTTTATTGGTTACAAATAAAAAACTCTTTTGTCTCTCTGATGCGTGTGGCAGGTCTACCCCTTGGGGTTTGTAAAGTCTATCCAATCTACCTAAAAAAAAAGTTTTTAGGGTATATATCATACCTTTCCCATATCATAAAAACTGCTCTTCAATCCTAAAGTCATATATATTCAATGGGATTGCTTCATATTTTTTGATAGAAGGATCTATGGTGCAAATTAATTTTCCTTCATAATTCCAGTGAGAGAAATATCGTAAATGGGTAATTTAAAATCCCTCCAATCTTAAAACATTATCTATCTTGAAAAAATTGTATATATATACCCTTGACTAGGGAAAATATGAAGTCAATATGGCCATTTAGGCTGTATTTGATTTGAAGGAAAAGGTAGGGAAAGGAAGAGAAAGGTAGGGAAACATTTACAAATCCCGTACAGGTTTTCCTACCTTTCCCCTCCTTTCTCTATCTTTTCCTTCAAATCAAACATAGCCTTAGAGATCATCTTTCAAAAGATTTGAAATCCTTGAAAGTGAGGTATTCTTTTTAGAATATCTCTGTTGGGTGGAACCAGAAGTCTGTCGATTTTTTGTTTTTAGCTTGACCCATAAGCAGATATTTATCAGAGAAAAATAACATCTTACCTGCCTTCCATATATGTTCACACCATAGTCATGTCATTTTAATCTCGTGTCCTTGTCAACACTTTGGAATTGGATCTATCAGTCATTGCCATTTGATTCGTGGGGCGTTCGTGCCAAGTGTCTGGTTTTGTTTTCCAAAACCAAAAACAGCACCCACGTCAGCAAAACTACATTATCTTTGATGATGTGGCATTTGTTATTGTTTTGAAAAACAAAATTGGAAGATACCTCCTAATTGGGTTGTAATAAAAACATTCAAGATGACAACAATACATTCGAAATATGACATGGCATGTTTTTAATTCACAATTTCCACACACAACCGCATTCACTGTAGGCTGTTATATATTATTGCACACTGAATCTGTGATGTTGAAACTTTTCTCAAAAAAAGAAAAAAATAAAATAAACTGTACTGTTGAAACCTGATTTTGCAACATATACAGCCCCAAATGTGTAGGACTTAGAGCATTATTAGAGTTTTTCTTAGGCTATGTTTGGTTTGAAGGAAAAAGTAAGGAAAGGAAAGAAAAGGTAGGGAAAGCTTTACAAACCTTGTATAATTTATCTATACTTCTCTACCTTTTCCTTCAAACCAAACGTAGCCTTAAGGTATTGGTACAACAATACATCCTTTGGTATTATTGAATTATTCCATTTAAATTCTTTAAATTCCAGGAGTTTCAATTTCAACTATGTCGAATGAAAATGAATTAGCCGGGATGGATAAAGGATGCAGACGCCATACTTTGGCGTTACATGAAATAAATGAAAAAGTTTAGATAGCTTATCAGGAACATGAACCTTAGGATTGAATGGGATGGCAGATGCTTTAAATGGGATGGCAGATGCTTTTGGCTGAACAGGGGGTGAATATTAGGCTCAAATGTATATAATTTGTTTTTGTTGTTTTAAAGAGAGATAATATCTTGTGCCTCTCTAAGGGATGATTGTAAAGCTTATTACCTAAAGCTTTAAATAAAATCTCAAGTTATTTATCCAAAAAAAATGAAAATGAATTAGCAAGGTTTCAGTATAAAAACATTTGAATAAAATATTACTTTTTTCCGTAAAAATCTCAGTGTTTTTCTTTAATTTGGCTTAAAATAATAAAGGTTCGAAATATCAATACACATTGATCTGATGCATGTGTATCAATAATCTGAACCTTCCGTTTTTTTTTAGTTTTTTTTTTTATTTCAGAGGGGCTATTTTTATATTCTTTAATTATTAAAAAAGAATTTCTCAAAACTGCTTTAAAATAGGTGTATTGTGAATAAAAAGATACAATATGAAACACCCGATTAAAATTTTAAACCTTACCAAAAATAAAATATTATATATTAGCTCGTTGAAGATGTTTATGAAAGAAAATACTATAGTAGTATGAATTAACAAAATACAAATACTAAACAATGAAATGAGGTGAAAATGTTTTATTTGCTTAAACCTAAACAAAGTGCAAAATTTTCACCCAATTAGAAACCTTGCCACCAAGACTGGATAAGGAAGAATTGGTGTGGTATGAGAGAATAGTCTTGGATTTTATGTCCATACAATTTGGATCCAGAATTTCATCAGAAAGGTGCATTAGTTTTGTGAAAAGCATTTTCATTGACTAAGCTTGTTGAAGAACTACAGCATTTATGTGAGGACTTTGGTGAGGGTAGTTAAAATATCATGTATCTATCCCCTCTTCATGATTGAAACTAATATTCTTGACTAGGGTAACTAGTTTAATTTTTTATTGGTTGTCCTATGGATATTTTCCTATTTAAATAATGTAATATATTTCTTTTTTCACATGGCCAAACAATTAAATAAGGAAACAAAAATGGTAGCTATTGGTTATAGAGAAAAGATAGTCTAATTGAAGCTTGTAGATTGGCCATTTTTTCCAGGTGGAACAATGATACTGCCAAAATTGTTTTGCATCCTTTAGTAATCTAGAGTAGTCAAGACTTTGATGGTTGCCTGTGAATAGTGTCCTATGTTAGGATTTTGAGATGGAAAACTGCAATGAGTGTGAAACTTAGCTTGCATTTTATTCTTTCATTTCTTCATTGTTTCTTTTTAATTGTTGTCTTTTTATTTCTTAGATAAATATATGGTTAGAAGAATTAGGAGCAGATCGAAAGGGACTTGGATGAAAGTAATAAGAAATGATTTAATCATCCATAATTTAATGATGGATATGACACTTAATAGAATGGAATGGCAAAACAGGATTCATTAACAAAACCCGGCCATATAATTGGGAAGATGATGATGGGGTACCTGATTAGTAAATCGGGTAATACGTTGTCTATGCATCAATTCCTACCGGAAGAATAGAACAATCAGTGGCTTATAAGGATTGATAAGTAAATGGGCAAAAGTTGTGTAAAAATTTGAGTTTTGGAACTGGGCTTCAGTCCTTCCTCAATGGAGACTAGATATACCCACCTTTCAAGCAGTAGGTGAAGTTTGACACGTAAATGTAATGTGGTGGTAGTGGTACATTGATTGGGTGGTGATTTTGCAACCAAGTCATTCTTTAATTTGCACCAAAAGTTTCAGGAATTTATTCTTGAAAAGAGTTCATTGAATTAAATTTGCTTTCATCAAAACTAAAGTGAGTTTAACTGATTACCATCTCAGCCGCAAATTTGACGCATGACGTTTTAAAAATGCTTCAACAAGCTAACTTAGTTTGTAGGTTTCCCAGCTAGTTATATAACCTGTCTAGCAAATTAACAATTTGGCTATGTTTGGTTTGAAGGAAAAGATAGGGAAAGAAAGGGAAATGTAGAGAAACTTATATATACAAGGTTTGTGAAGGTTTTCCTACATTTTCCTTCCTTTCCTTACTTTTTTCTTCAAACCAAACACAGTGAAAAAGTTTATCACTTTACTAGTGTTGTTGGAGACTAGAATTTCTCTAAGTGAAAGCTCATTTTCTGCTACGCTCTACTCACACCCTGAAGCTTTTTCTCAATCCCTTAGGTTATGTTTGGTTTCAAGGAAAATGCAGGGAAAGGAAGGTAAGCTTTTACAAACTTACCTACCCTTTCCTTCTTTTCCTACCTTTTCCTTCAAACCAAACATAATCTTAATGTCAAGACATGCGATGTTGTACTAATTGGAGTGCAGGATTGGGTCTCTCTTCAAATTCTTCTAATTTGAAGCTCTGATACCAACTCCCAAGTGACACTTTCAAGCATGCATTTTCCTTTCAAAGATTCTCTTCAACCGTTGAAAATTTAGTAAAATGTAGTATGAGTCTTACCTAAAATACTAATCAATTGATGAAGGCTGTATTTTTCCTAACTAGAGATCTCTCTGAAAACCAAAATGGAGGCGGGATCAGTTGAGGTGCACTGCTGTTTCTTGTGGTCAGGTAAATTCTGTATCATGGAGTTTAGTGAGATATGTTTCTATGGTACAGAAACACATTTTGCTGTACCTATTGTATAGAGTCCACCCTCAGCTATAAAGGTTGTGCCATATATTGAACTGAGGAAAGTTCTAGTGATTTGAGTAATTCATTTTAAAATCTAGTACCAAAATTAGCTACAAATATAATCCAGATTTTTTTTTTTGTTGTTAATATTTTGAAGGTGCAGAAAAAATATGTTCTAAAATTTCTCTCATGCTTAAATAAGATGATCTAGAGTCACCAAGGCATTCTCCTAGGTAGGTCCTAATCTTCCGCACATCCAGTCACTTTGAAGAGTTAGATCCCTTCAATTAGGATTTTCTTCTCCTAATTATTCCTAATTTCTGGCCTTACCTGAGATTTCCAGACCACAATTAGATTAGGGTAATTGGACCCTTGATCGGAGATAATCCCTTGAGAGGAAGATTGTAATTTCTATAAGGGCATGTTCTTTTTATGTGGGATTCACAAAAAAGTTTATTTTCCCTATATATCATTTGTTCGGTAAGTGATACCCATCCCCCATGTGGATAAATAACTTTTCCACTGGGGGGAGTTGCATGACCATTTTCTTATTTACATGAAAAATAAAAGAACATGAATAAATGCATTTACCTTGATCTAACATTTTTCAAAATTAATTTGCAACCAGTATTGCTATTTAAACAAATGTCTTCCATGCCAACAATCTTGGATGCACCAGCATTCCCCATGCGAACATGTCCAAAATCACCTGTAGTGTAAGTTGTGAAGAATTCACTATGGAGAGTAACATGAAAAGAAGCACCCGAATCTATAACCCAATCACTGTCTGGGCATGCAAAACTGACATAATTATCATCACAAATAATAACAACATCACCATCGGCTGCAACAACTGTAATATCTTTTTTTTCTTTCTTACCTTCACTTTTTCCTTTGGCTTGTTCTCTTTTCCAGACTTTGCATTCATTTTTGTAATGTCCTGATTTATTATAGTGATGACAAATGATATTTTTCTTAGACCTGAACCTTCCTCTGATTTTATTATATTTGTTATGGGGACCTCTGCTTCCCTGTCTTTCTTTCTTTTCTATCACAGGAGCTTCAGATTCTGAGTACGTCCCTTGTTCTTTCCTGTTGGATTCTTCATTCAACAAAGCATCTTTGACTGTGTCAATGGTTACTATACCATTAGGGGCTGAATTACTGATTGAAACCACCAAGGTTTTCCAACTGTCAAGCAAGGAACTAAGTAACACAATGCCTGCACTTCATCATCCAGATTCAATTTCATAGTAGTCAATTGATTTATCAAAGCTTGAAAATCACTCAAATATTCAGACATATTAGTCCCATCTTTATATCTCAAGTGTGTAGTTTTTTAATCAAGGCAACCTTGTTTAAACCCGTTTTCGTTTCATATATAGACTAATTTTTTTCATAAAAATCAACCCTAGTTTCTTATGCAACATGGTGAAAATACCGTGGTTGATTCACTACCTGATTTAGCCTACAGTTTTCCTATGCATGATTCCCTTTTCATCACTTGACTTGTCACTTGGCTTTGCTTCATCACCTCTTATGGGTAGGTACAAATCTTTGAAATAAAGAATGTCCTTCACTCTGAGTTTCCAAATGGCATAATTCGATGAAGTCAATTTTATCATAACACCCGAGGATTCCTCCATTTGCATCAACATAAATAATTAATTTTAGCCAACTTGGATCTGATACCACTGTTGGGTAAGTTACACTATAGTAGAAGAAATGAGTATAAAACCAATCCCAGGACAGCAAGAACTTTTTCCCTAAGTTTGTGTGTGAAAATGGGTATGCCAACAACAATGATAACAAGTAAACAATTCAGCCAAGTAACAGAAAAACAGATAACAATCACCACACAATAGCACACTAGAATTTTTACATGAAAAACCTCAAAATCGGAGAAAAATCACGAGACCTATGGTCCGTAAAAGTCTTCCACAAATTCAGAAATTAATTGGTACAATGGTCTTCTCTAGCTGCAAATAGAGGCTTACAAACATCAAAGAAATAATCATTGGCTCACAAGAACATCATTAACATCACCAAATGCAAGGTGGATACAATACAAACAGAGGTTTAGATCTCACCAAGTTGTTGTAAATCTGCACTGAGAAGTAGAGAAAATAAAAATCACCAAATCTAAACTGGAGTGAGATTCTTAACTCCGACACTTAATATCATCAAGAATGGGCTTGAAAGACACCTCCAAACTTGATCTTGAATGGAATAAGAATCAGCTTTTCTTCTCTTCTTCAGAAAACTCAAAGAACCAAAAAAACCCTCGGTTCTGTGTTTTTTTTTTTTTTTTTGTTTTTCTCAATTCGGGTGGTTACGAACATGATGCCCAAAAAACTGAAAAATAAAAGCATTTTTCTTCCACTATACGGCTCCTTTGAGGAGCAAATAAAGGTGGGGTGGGCCCCTCATATGGGCTGGACCCACACCCAACAATAAGAAATGTAGATCACCGTACAATACAAAAATGGTGGTGGGCATATGCACTTAACCCATCATTATCTCAATGCAAGGTATGATCCCTTTCATATCCTTTATTAGTGGCTTTGGTTCTTTGTGGATAGCAAATATTTCTTTCGTTAGTAAAATCTAATATGTGACTTAAATTTAACATGGGGTGTGGGGAACATCCCTGAAATGGCAGCTTCGAATAGGGCTGCAAACAGATTGGATCAAATCAGGTATTGGCAGATCCGAAATTGATTTGTTTACCTTTAAATTCAAATCAGATCATATTTATATATAAAATATTTGATGAATTCGAATAAAATTTGGATTACGATTGGATATTAAATAGTATAAATAAATTAGACTACAAATGATTAAACTATTATGTATTATTGATAAAATGAGGTAAAAATAACTTTTATGAACAAAATGAATTAAAAGTACTTGTATAAAACTTGAACCCTATGGCAAGTTAGTGAAATACAGCATTCGGATCAACTTCAATGATAAATATAATATAAATTTAAAGTATATATATATATATAGATAGATATATAGATATATAGGATTGGATAGGGAAAGAAAACTTTTACAGCTGTTGTTGTAATTTTAGGCATCCAACTTTAAAACAGATGAAATTAAGTTCAAAGACTTATTTCTTTGTTCCACTAAAATATTTAAAAAAATAGGATAATCAAGGGTGTAGTAATATACAAAGCAATAAGCATTTCAGGTGGCCCGTTCTGCTGTTATTAAATGGCCGGCTTACCTACTTCATTTGGGTGATTGATATATTTGTATGCATAAAATCAACTAACCCATTTCATTTCTTCTTAATTGTTGGGTAACCGGAAATTTAATATTAATTTTATGGGTGATTTGTACATGATTCCGTTAGTGAAACCAATTTTGATTATAGAAAACTTTTGATAATCTAAAATATTATGGTTAATCATTTGAATAATTTGAGAGCTTTGAATTTTAAAACTTGAAATATATAAGAATAAGGTCCAACTTGGCCCAACTCAATCGTTCACCACTGCCGGCCATTCACCTCAAACTCAATGTAGATGGGGCTTCCAATCAATTTTAGTCTGGACTTGGACTTGTGGTTTACAACTCTACGTACAGAGGGGAATTTTACTTGGGTTGTGCGATTAATGTCCCTCCGGAGGTTATTGAAGCTCCAGCTGTTAGGGAGGGTCTGCCGTCTGCGGCATACCATCGACGAAGGAATCACATTGAAGAAGATTTGATTACAAGGAGACGCACAACAGATTATTAATTACCTGTTGGGCATTTTTTGGGAGTTCAGATCTGCGCCTCACAATTTCCACATGGCATATTCCTGCCATGTATTGGGAATATCTCACAATGACAGTATTAAAATTGATGATATCATCATTGGGAGATGCTCCTAATACACAACAGGAATATGGTGTGAGACATTGTAGGGCACAAATCTGAACTCATTCTTTGAAGGTTCCTTTGCCTTTACATCATCTACTAGCCAACTGCAGGAATACTAATACTGTGGCATATTACAATTCACCTTTTGGGCCATTACATTTCAACTACTACTTTCTATTCCTTAGGCTCAGTTTGGAAGGAATATAAATGCAAATGTGTAGAGAGTAAAATCTTACATTTTTTTGTATTGTTTTGTAAAAATATATATTTGTATTTATACACTTTCCAAACTGAGCCTTGATAATTTATTTACCGAAAGATGAAATAATAAATCACCCCATTTAGTTGAACCACCTCGGCTGTTATCAATCATCCCCTTACTAGTAAAATATCATGTGAATAAATAATTTCTTTTTAAACACTTAACCTCTTCTCTTCTGTTTCACCCGTGTCAAGAACTGAAATTTCATCCATCTTCCGACCGGTCCCCTATGCATACTCTTACAAGGTCACAAGTTTACGTCACTTGTGTTAGTCTCTGCAGTACTGCTCAATATGTTGGTCCTTAATTTTCTCAACTCATAATTCAAGCTGTTATTAAAAGTTTCAAATTTTTAGTGTTAAAAAATTTACAAACAATGACTTTCGTTTTGCCAAGTGGCAAGCTGTGACCTAAGGTTCCAAGTGAAATTTCTTAGAGGACCGCTCTAGCAATTAAACCTGAACCCCATGTTATTCATTGATTGAATCATATCCTAAACAATGCACCCATCAACCATTGATAACCAATTTTGGACGGTCTGATGAAAGCTTCATCTCCTTTTTCTTCCTTTAAATTTTTTTTGCATATTCAAATTCAATGTCATCAACACCAAAAGCTTTTTCTTAATGTTATCAAATCTAAAAACTTAATTCCTTCTCTCTCTCTCTCATGCAAATGGGGTTCTAGTGAATAGAATGAAAGAGTTATAAAGGACTAAATTAAACAATGAGGATTTTCATTTACAAAACAATAATAATATAGGAATCATAATCAAATTGTTAGCATTTCTTATAATCTATAATGCTATATGCAAGCCTTCCATCAGCATGATGGGAAAGCTGGCTGGTGAACAGTCACTACTTACTAGCATTAGAAGGTAGGGTTTAACGCTAAACCCAAGTATACATCACCAACCCCTTATACTTTACCCATTAGGCAATAAAAATCACAGTTTCAGAAAGCACTTGTTATATATCAAAATCCATGCCAATTAAGTGGTATATATCAAAATTCATCTAGGGCAAAATCTATGGTGCATTAACTACACCATGCAACAAAGTGAGGGTGTGAATCAGTGGTAAAGTGATACTTTACAACTGACATATTTGATGATGCTAAAATATTTATGGTCAAAATTTTATAAAACAGAACCAGTGAAGGGTGAATAGGTCACATAACGTTTATAACATGATTGGTTGAAATATTGATTTAACATGTCATAAATAGTGAATACATCGGAATTGATCAGCTTTTTGTAGGCTTACCTTTATCTACTTCGAGTGCAATATAGAAGCATATTTTACTCCTATTTTAAACGCATAAACGTTAAAATTTTAAATTTTACTTTCATTTTCATTACAAAGGCATAATCTTAAACCAAATAAAAACTGTAAAACCAAAGGGCTTGATATGGTGCTGGAAAGACATGATATTGAAAAAACTCATGACCAACTAACCAATATTCATAAAACATGTATAAATTCATCGAAATTCACAAGAGGTTGTGATTGGTCAAAACCATTCTGTTTATAATACAACATCATGCCCATAGGAATACGATATCTAAACTAATAATAATAATAAAAAAAAACCAAGTTTTCTTGATTTGCGTAAAGTGGTTGTTAAACAATAATCTGATTTAATTAAAACCATTCTGATCAAATGAGAATTCCAAGAATATTAAAATTTACGGTGGACAAAGACGTTCTTTCCAGTTCAAATTTTTTAATTTTATTAATATATATTGTTGAATAAAACACGCTGAATTTTTCTAATCCCGAAATTTCGTTGTATGATAAAACGTAACGTGTTGTCATTTTCGGGTCTGGAATGTAGACGCAACCAATGGGAGGAGTGGTTGAAGCAAATCCCTAGCCCCTTGCCACGTGTGACGATGGCGTTGAGAGGATGAGAAGAGTTAAAATCATAATTAATTTTGTATAAAACTTAGTTTATTTTGTTAATAGATTCTGATATACCAAATTCAAATGCTTCTCTCATCATAAACGTAACAATCGCATTCGCATCTTCTTATTTAACTTATAAAACAAATACTAAACTGCCTGTGATAGAGACAAATCAATATTTGATAAAAATTTTCACTTTTCTTCTGAATTTCAATTTCTCTTATTACACAAGACATGGATGTTCTAATATTTTAAAATAATTTATCCAGTATTTGGTTATATTGAACCTTGCTCTCAAAGAAGTTCATTTTTGGTATGTGGTATACATTGTAGTTCTCGCAAAAATTACATTTTATGTGGGCTTAATTAAAGAGGAGTACACAAGATCGGAGGCAGTGGTAAGATGTACAAAAGGAACCAAGGAGATTTGAAGGGTCCAACTGTCCAAGAGAGGAGAGTCAAAGGTTTCGTCATCTAATCGATCTTGGCAACTTGATTAGCTTCACAAAAGGCATGGCGATAGGCAACACCCGACTCCAGCTTCATATTCATAGATTAGGTTCTCTTTGATGATGTTCTTCAACCCCATTTGGACAGCTTTTACTATCTTGCGTTTGCATTGAAAATATGTCCGTATTTATGTGCAAGACATATTCCTAATATAAAATTGCAAAAGACTATTAGAATGGTAGTGCCCAGTCATGGGCCAGGCCTCAGTCACAATAGTTTTAAATCAAGCACTCTACCCAAATAATTTCTTGCAATAGAACACAAACAAGTACGTTTCAAAATTGATTTTAATATGTTTGGGATCTTCCAAAGAACCACCAGACTTATCAATCTAGTACATTTATACTCCAATAAGCCTATGTATTTGTACTCCAGCCAAAAATCAATCTAACGGCTTGTACCAATTAAGAACAAAGTTTTGTTCATTTTATTACTTTTAAATTAATAATGTTATCATTTTAGTTTAATGGCTCAAACTTAATCTCTATCACCGGATATGGGTAAAAAAATTAAGAGAAAAAAAAAAAAAAAGGAGACAGAAGTGTAACTACAAAACAAGGTTTCTAAAATTGACCCGAACAATGAACCGGTCAGGGATCTAGTTCTCGGGTCGAATAGTCCAATTGTTTGAATTAAATAATTGGCCTGTTTTGATAAAAAATAAAAAAATAGTCAAAACTGTTAAACGGTTCGAACGGTTCGAATGATTCAACCATCTGGATTAGTGATTTGCTGACCAAATCAATATTCTTTGGCAAAAATCCAATTTTGAGGAAAAACGCAACCAATTTCCATTTTTTCCGGTCCAACTGTTTGATCCAATCTAGTTTTAAAAATCATGCTACAAAATTCCTCTCTCTCTCTCTTCATATATATATATATATATATATATATTGATGGACGGTCTTGATTGAACAGGCCCAGTCGCCATGCCTTTTGGGTTAGGGCATTTGGTAGAAGGACCAGAAGCTGAAGAAAGAAGTTAGTAAGACTCGTAACTGAATTGGGTTTGTTTGTCTGTTCTAAAATTCTTCTAAATTTCCAATATTTGTTGATAATAATTGACCCTTTTTTTTAGTGTTTTTGATTGATTTTCATTTGCAGATTAGCTGCTGGTCCGGGATTTTGGAGTGGTTGGAAACGGGAACTAAAGAAATCGCCGGAAAGGAGAGGGGGGCTGGTCGGTTGGGACCCATTCTTCCAGATATTTGATTTGACGAATCTGGTGCTTTTTGAACCTCTTGGCCGTTAGATTCTTTCATTTTGTAAAGCACTGTGGGTCCAATCCTCTAACGTCCCCGATTTTCTGTTCCCGCAAAACGGGCCCACCTCTTGGGAGCACGTGCCAGTGTCTTGCTTATGTCAGCATGATGACAGTTACCTACGCTGATTCGTTCCGGTCCATCAAAAAATCACCAAATGACAAAACTACCCTTACTTGTTCCTAAATTTACTTATTCCATTTCCATGGCTATTTTACTCTATTTCCATTTAGATTAAGATTTTTTCGACAATGGCCGTAATTCCTTTTTTCTTATTTCTCATTTCTTTTTTTTTAGAATAACACGGTAATATACTTAATAACTCTCCTTCAAAATCAATCAATGGTAATGAGACTAAAATCCGCATCTTCATTCGGCCAAAGCAGCTAACATATCAACTGAGCAGTGGCTCGATGTTATTTAGATTTAGATTGTAGACAATGAACATTCACATTCAAACAATAAGAAGAATGCTGAGTTCAGTTATTCCGCATTCATTAATATTGGTTGTACACTAAATTTAGATTTTAAGTGATGATATATTAAAATATTTTATTTTTATTGATTTATATTTCATAAAAGATATTTTTACTTTAAAAGGAATTGAACAAAAGATATCATTGATCAATATCTTTTGCCAAGAATGTTTATCAATACAAAAAAAATAAAATTTACATTTTTTTCCAAAGAAAAAAAACCTGTCTATGACCTGAAACTGTGACCTATTTTGGATGCTTTCACCAAATTCGATGCTTGATACCAAAGAAAAGTTAGTAAATATATCCCACAAGTGGGTTTTAATTAATTCTCAATTCGATAATCTTCGTCCAGAAACACATTATCAATTGACATATACCTCTCATCAAAAGATCGTAACCATCCAATCAATTGTCCATTTTTCTGACCCACCCCTGATTTAAAACAAAAAAAAAAAAATGCAGCTGATATGAACTCAATACTGTTTGTTTTTGTTTGTATTTTGATTCATAAGTCATAACCAAATCCAAATGACACTTTAGGGTTTGAGCAGACCACTCTCCCTCTACCTGGCTTAGTCATTCGTGGTCGAATTTGGGTCAGCCAATTTCAAACAAGCTTTGGACCCACCGCTATGTGGTTCAGACCACGTGTGAACTGGTTGTTTCAAAAGGAATTTCCAATTTTCCTTGTAGAGGAGAGGTGGGGAGACTTGAACCGTAACCGGAAGAACATTTTGACAAGATAGTATCGACAAATTACCTGCGCACGAGTACAGATAAAAGTCCGACACGCATGAGGGTAACCATGGTAGTTAATTACATTTGGAAGGCTGTTTATGTCATTTAAAGAAATTTAGAGAAGCTCAGACAAGAAATGGGAAAGGCGGTATTCGGTAGACCTTGAAAGGTCGGTTTCCACCTTCCCCCCCGAAGTAGTTTTCTTAAGTCTACGGCGGTTTTGTCCGCGTGGAGGGAGAAACTGCGAAAGAGAGACTTTAGCAGCTCTCTCTTTGTCTGAGAATTGTCGTGGTTTGCTCTCATAAAGTCGTCGGAGGAGGTCGGGATGAGAGAAAGAGAAGAGAGTAAAGAAAAAGCTTCTACTTTTCCTTCTTTGCATACTTGTGCTTCATTTCTTCTGCTATAGTTTTTCTTAAGCTCTTCGATCAAAACTCTCTCTCTCTCTCTCTCTCTCTCTCTCTGCCCTTGCCCATCTATGATGATGGACATCGAGAAATGATCGCCATGGAGAAAACAGAAGATCGTTTAGCCATTAATGGGACGCTTGCTCCATAGCTCTTAAAGCAGAGAAGGACAGAAAGCTCGTCGGGGTCCTCTTGATTTGTGGCTGGCTGGCTGCTAATAAAGACAACAGCAACCAAACCCAACAACACGAACGCCATCAGATTTCCGTTGGGATGATGCAACCCACTTCGTCCTTCTCTGGAAACCTCATGTAATAATCGAAGAAAGCAAGAGATTCACAACCCATGTTTTCAATTTTCCTGTCAAATTTTCTTAAGAGAAGAATCAATTAGTGGTGCGGAGAGCCTCATAGTTCTTGTTTGTGACAGCAGCGGTAAGGACACTGGAGCTTATGACTTGGGTGAATTGGATAAAGCTTTATTTCTGTATCTCGAAGGACAAGATCACTCATCACTACAAGAACAAAAACGTAAGTTTTATTATCTTCTTCTTCTTCATGTTTTTTGTTTCCTGGCTTTCTATAATGTTTCCTCTTATTTCATTATTTATTATGCTTTTCCCTTCGGCATGAAAGAGAGAGAGAACCATTGATGTTCTTGACAATGAGATCCTTTCGGTCATGGGAAAAGCGTTTTTTTGCAGATCAATTATTCAAATCTGAATCTGCTTGTACTGTGTTTGACTGGATTCCCACACATAAAATATGTGAAATTTTGACAAGATAACTTTTTTCTTATTTTCTAAAGTTTTTCTTTTCTTTTCTTCTAGTTCATTGGGACCGTGACATCTAACAAACTGCTCATGAATTCCTCGCAAATTCCAGTGTACTGTAAAGAGTACGAAGAGGGCATCAGTTTTGCTTTTCTTTGCTTTATTTTTTTTTTTTCTTTTTGTCTTTGTTTCTCTTTTCTTCTTGGGACGGTTTTTTTTTTTTTTTCTTACTTTCCTGCTTGGGACGGTTGAGTGCTGCAAATCACAAATGCATGGCGATCCTACACTCCCTCATGAGCCATAGACTCCTATTCCTTTCACCTTTTTTTTCTTTCATGGCTCGTGTTTCATTTAGCTTTTATCTCCTGCCTCTCACTCGGGTTCACCTGTAATCATTATGTCCGTGCAAAAAAGAATATGCCCTCCCTCCCTCTCTCTCTCTCTCTCTCTCTCTCTCTCAAAAACACAATTCAAGTTTGAACTTTGAATTGCAAATTTAGGAGAGATTTATTTAATGCCTGTAGTGTGGCATGATGGGTTTCATTTAATTTCATGGTATATATGCAGAGAGCCCAGGGATCAGACCACCCACTTTGAATATTTTCCCTTCTCAGCCAATGCATGTAGAGCCATCTCCTGCAAAGGTATGCAGTCTAAAGCATGGAAGTTTCTTTCTTTATTTCTTTATTGTGGGTTTTGCTTATTTTAATAATAATTTGAAATGGGTATATTTCATTTTATTTTTGCAGGGTAGTGCAGTTTTTGTTTCTCCTACAGCTACAAACACTGGTCCAAAGAGATCATCAGAGCCGACCATGGAGTTATCCAACCCTAAAAATGATAAGGCATCTGGTCCAGAACCAGCAAAAACTGCCAAGGTAGGATAAGAGATAAAAAGAAATTGGTGAATGGGTTTGGAAAAATACTTATTTTGAGGTTAGTTCCCAACTTTTGTTATGTTTCTCTTTCGAATTAGTTGTGATTCTTGTGGGTTTTGGTTGTTGGGGGCAGCGTGAAGTAAACCGAAAAGGCCCAACATCGAGTTCAGAGCAAGAAGGACCGAAAACACCAGACACTAAGGTGGCTGGCTACTGACTTCAAGACAAATCTATAGTTCTGTTAATTGCTTCTGCTCTCTTTCAGCATTGACTGTGTTTTGTGTTTTGGTTTATTTCTGCCCAGACATTAAGACGGCTTGCTCAAAATAGAGAAGCAGCTAGGAAAAGCAGGCTACGGAAGAAGGTCAGTCTACAGCCTCGAAAAATTGAAAAAAAAAAAGGGATGAGCATATTTAAAATTTCTTCTCTAATTCTTCTTGTCGACCAACCTGAAACTGAGTTATGTTTCAATTACAGGCCTATGTTCAGCAACTAGAGTCTAGTAGGATTAAGCTAACTCAGCTGGAACAGGAGCTCCAAAGAGCTAGAGCTCAAGTGGGTCTTTTTTAATTAACACCCGAAGCTACTATTTCTCGAGATTGTAGACATGGTTAATACTGTTCTAATTTGTTTGCTCTGGTCATCTTCTTGATCACTAGGGCGTATTATTTGGTGGAGGAGCCCTCCTAGGAGACCAAGGCACCCCTCTGGGTATCACCAATCTGAGTTCAGGTATTCCTCTATATATTCTTCCGCCGAACTACGTTGGCTCTGCAACAGCTCATCAGCCTTAGAGTCATGTTTCATTGTTCTACCTTTTTCTTATATCCGGTTGTGATTAATATACATATATATATTCTTTGTGTTTTAGATGCTGCAATGTTCGACATGGAGTATGCAAGGTGGCTTGAAGAGCATCACCGGCTCATGTGCGACCTCCGAGCAGCGGTGCAAGAACACTTGCCTGAGAACGAGTTGCGCCTCTTCGTAGACAATTGTCTAGCACACTACAATCAAATTATTAACTTGAAGAGCATGATTGTGAAATCCGACGTCTTTCACATTGTTTCCGGCCTCTGGAAAACTCCGGCAGAGCGCTGCTTCATGTGGATGGGTGGATTCCGGCCCTCAGAGATAATTAAGGTCCAAACCCAATAACTTCTTCGAACCATTTCCAAAGATAATGCTTTTCTAATTTCACAACCCATACAAATTCAGAAACAACTGCACCGCTGCAAATTCCTGCATTTTCCAATTCAGAGAGCTGAGAATGATGGGTTAGGATCGGTTATTGCTCCCGAAGGGTATCGAATTCGGAGTGTGATACAGTAACACAGAAAATATATAATATAAAAAAGCTAGCTAATACAGTTTTCATCTTTTTGGACCGAATTTACATGTTTAGAAAGAGAAAAAGATAAATAAAGAAGGGAAAGAGAAGTTTTGTTAGCTTTAATTTACAAGCTTTGGGCCAATAAGTGACGAACACGTTCGGATCACACTATTTACTCTGTGTAACTGCTCCTGCATGATCACCATTCATCATCCTCTTTGTTTTAATATGTACGTGGATATGATAAACGAGGGTTGAAGATAATGGCTATATATGGTGAGACTGAGATGCCAAGCTGGGAAAGAAAGATTTAATGCATGGGGAGAGTTAGTTCTCGGGATACTGGCCAATAGTTAATGACGACGATAGATATCGTGTTCGTGAAGGTTGCTATTACTTATTAGCTGTCGTGGTAGAGTATATAAACTCGACCATCATAGAGTTTTCATACGTCCCGGCCCGTGCACTTCTTTTCTCTCGGAAAGGTTGCAGCTTCACCGCCGGTCAGTCGGCGTGAAGTGACCTGCGACGAGGTGATGCTGCGTTACGTTACAGAATTACAGTCTGTATCTCTGCTGTTACCATAGAGGAAGAGAGAAAGAGACTTGAAGGTTTTTTATTACTTTTTCCAATAATGGGTGGATAGTGGTTTAGATCGAAAGATGCATGTATTACTTCCGTATCTAGACACTAGACCGAATATCTCGAACTCTCTTTCTCTTGCTGCATTGATGAAAGCTATTTCTGCTTCCTTCTTTGTTGTTTAATAAATAAGTGAATCTCTTACAAGTTTGTAGGAGAGAAAATAGAAAAAGAAAAGTGGAACAGTTTTGTACTTGATGTCATGATTTGGTTCAAAAATATGTTGGGCAGATTCTTTTGAATCACATGGAGCCATTGACGGAGCAGCAGATATTGGGAATATGTGGACTACAGCAGTCGACGCAGGAGGCCGAGGAGGCGCTCTCACAAGGGCTCGAAGCCCTCCACCAGTCACTCTCCGACACCATTGCTTCTGACGCTCTGAACTGCCCTTCTAACATGGCTAACTACATGGGCCAGATGGCCATCGCCATTAACAAGCTCTCCACCCTTGAAGGTTTCGTTAGACAGGTAAACGGAGCTCCCTCTACTCTCTCTCTCTCTTAAAATTTTCCAGGCAAGCCAAGAATCGTTTTATTCCATCTAAATCTAATTTTGTTTTGATCTGTTTCAATTGTCGGTAACTCGGTATTACTTTGAAATGGAATGAAACCTAACACCCGGCATGGACGTAGGCCCCATATCTACCATGTCCGCATTCTGGAGATATCTGTACGCCCATGTGGACATGATGTCATGGTCCCTAACCGTCTTGATCCATAGACTTGTGCTTTCCTCCGCGAGTGATATTTGATTTTGTCTTCTGTCCATTTGAGGGAGGGAATATTGAGATTTTAATTGATGGTTGGTTCTGTGTTCCGGCCCGGCGTGCATATTAATTTACATTATTCATACACATATTCACATATTTATATTTATATTATATATACATATTTTATGTGTTTTTTATTTTATATTTTATATATAAATATTATATAATAAGCCTAGGCTGCCGGGCTATATCACAGATGCTAAGCCCGGCCCATGATCACCCCTACTTGGGATACATACTATATGTTTGAATGATTCATAAATTCAAATGGAAATCAATCAGTTAATCGTTTGATTGATTTGATTCTTTATTTTTTAATTTTTTATATTTATAATATATTATAAATAAATTTATTTCAGTAACCGGTTGACCCGGGAATCTCACAGATGCTAACTGGTTTCGTTTCACCTTAAAACCACGCCACTCCAGGGAGGCCAAAAACCGTTGATTTGATCGGTGACTCACTAACCCGGGTGGTTGAATCATCGATCCATCGATTTGGATAATAGTTTTAACCAATTTTTTATTTTGTTTATTTCTTAAAAATAGAAGAGGCCGTACGTTCAAACCGACCATTCGACCTAGGAACCGATGGCCAAAACTGTTTCAAAAATACCAAACTGAAACTAAATCGAAATTTTCGATTCAATTTCATCGGTTCGATTCAGATTTGGGTTTTTTTTTTTTTTTTTTTTTATGATCACCCCTAGTTTGTATCAGATACGGGATGCATGAGTTGTAATGCAAGTACAAGGAGGTAATGTTGTTTGGATGACTTACAGGCTGATAATCTGAGGCAGCAGACCCTTTACCGGCTTCACCAGATCTTGACGACCCGCCAGGCTGCCAGATGTTTCTTGGCCATCGCTGAGTACTTTCACCGGCTTCGAGCTCTCAGTTCTCTGTGGCTGGCACGCCCTCGCCTGGATTAAATAACATGTCATCCTATCACCCTTCTTCTTCTTCTTCTTTATCAGAGACCCCTTTGGACCCTTTCACATGGAGATGTATAGCCAACCAGATAAACAGATAGATTAAAGCAGTGTACTGAGACATATACATTTCATCTATTAAAAAAGAGATCGATACTCTCCTCTTCTCTCTATCGTTGTCTTTTATATATGGATAGGAAACTGGGAGAGGTAATGATTTAAGAGGGTCGAGACTCAAGAATATCAACCACATGCATGAAGAAAGGATGGAACAGAAGAGAGCTGATTGATTCACTGTATCTTCTAGAGAACGAGAATGCCAATGTGATTTTAGCTTAATTGGGGGAAGGACGCAGAGGACGAGTGTGCGAGTCAAACGTCCATGTGGCGTTTTAATGGGTGGGTGCATGTGTTTTGGACTTATTCGACGAAATGTGACAACGAAGCATCTACCGAGGACATTTTTATTCTAACTCTAGTAGTCTAGTTTTCTATTAAGTTTGGGTAGTGATGGCTCTCCATTGAAGTCAAGTACTGACGTTCTGTTAGGCATAAACTGACAGTCATGGAGGGTTGGTAGCCCAACAGTCATAACAACTGTTACATAAATCTAAAACCAAATGTTCAGTCATTTCGCCATGGTCAGCAACTTGGGGTAGTCGTGGGTCGGGTTGGTTTGGATTGGGATCACCCCAGAAACTTCCATGTTGGAAATTTGAATGATACAGATCAACTCGGGTTGGTGAGGGAGGGAGATAACTTTCTCAATGGGGCCTCCATTGTGTGGGTTAATTAATGGGATTGGGACCAATTTTGAATGGGCACTGTGTGAGCCTCACAACTAAGTTTTGCCCCAATTAGTCAGATTTGTGACCAATCGTTGTGCTTCTTTAATTCTAAATGAATGAAGTACTGGAAGGGCTTCACGGTCGGTTGAATAGGGTGGAATAATCCCAGATTAAAAGAATTGCAACACCCGCAAAAAAAAGAAAAGTTTATGCTGACATGGCAGTTGCTTTTGTTTCATAAAATAAAATTATACATATTTCTTTTTTCTGATGTGGCAATTGCTTTCATTATAAAAATTAAAGTTATAATAAGGCTTAAAAAATATAATACACAAGAAAATGTCTATCATGTGTTTCAAACAATGAAAACTCGTTTTTTTTATTTTTATTGTTTTCATCTTGATATTTACAAATAGGTTTGTTAGGATGGATATTAACAGTTGGAACCATTAATATTTACAGATAAGATGAAACTATTAACATCCCTGAACTCTCATTATTTCACGTATCAGTGGCTTGTGGATAACTTTGATATATATGACATAAACACCATCACATGATATGCATCAATATTAATATTGAAACTTGGTTTACGCAGCATTCCCAAACACCCCCTAAACTTAATTAATACCGAGCTAGGATTGGAAGGCAACAAAACCTTGGTTAGTAAAGAAATAGGGCGTGAATTAGGGGTGGTTTCATAAAAACTCAAGTGACTGAACTGAATGGCTCACTGCTTAGTCTTTCAGTTTATTGGACATTGGCGCACTTGAGAGCTGAAGATATTTGGAGTATAATTGAAATTCTTGGACTGTTTTTCATTTTTGTTTTCTTTTTTGCCCCTAATGGACATGGACATGGACATTGCATTATAAGGTCCCACTTGGTTTACGGGAACAGAGGTCTGGAATGGAATTGGAATGTGGACCATTCCGAATGCAACTGTTTGGTTGGAGGGAATCAAAATCTTATTTTCATTCTTGGTGGAATAGTATTTTTTTCATTTGAGGGAATGACCATTCCCTCCCTCTCCCTTAAAAATAAAATCCCATTTCAACTGATTCTAATTCATGTTTCAATTCCTGTCTGAATCAAAGAGATTATGGAAATAAACCATTCCAATTTCAATTCCCAAGAATTTTGATTTCAATTTCAATTCTGAATGATTTTGATACTGCAACTTTGCTTATATCAATACAATCTTGTTCTTACAGATAAGCTATCGTTTAACAGATTTTATGAAATTTTGGGCCCAATTAACAAATAATAATCCGATTAGGAGTGGATATCTTGAAACAAAAGCCTTATGCTCAGTTTGGAAGAAGTACAAGTGCAAATATGTAGAGCGTAAAACGTTAGGCTCAGTTTGGAAAGAGTGTAAATACAAACATGTACACTGCAAAACCTTATATTAGGGCAAATTACAAAGGCCCCCCCTGTACTTCATTTTGCCACAAAGACCCTCCCTTTTTTCTCTTAAAACCTATTTAACATATTGTCTTGCGTTTCTTCTCTTCTTTTTCTCTCCCTCACCGTCCTCTCTTTGGCCACGTGGAGAAGTAAAGGATGGATACGACCCTTCAGTTCAACACCTCATAACTCGTAAAACTGCGCCTCCTCTGTGAGGTTGGTGTTGGTCTGTAAGGATAACTAATGTTTTGTCAATTTTGCATTCGTGAGTTGTGATTTTAATATGCAAATAGCTAAACATAAATCATATATATATATATATATATATATATATGGCACATGATACCAAACCAACCATTAATTCTATAAGCATTTAGAAGTGAAGCAGATGCAAAGATGGTTTTAAGTACATCTGATTCATTTTCTAGTTTGAGCTTGTTAACCAGATATTTCATCAACAATCGAACTGTCATTCTCCCATCTCTGTAGAAGACAAGATTAATTTACGGGGGGAGGGACAAATGCTGTTGATTAGACGAGGAGTTGTTTAACCAATAACCACGGTTTTCCTTTCATAAAATTAACATAAAGCACAGACATAGAGAAAAGGAGGGAAAAGAAAGAAAGAAAAGGTAACAGACTTACTTGATTCTTAGGTAGCTCTTGGGTATCTGAGGCAAGAAAGGTTCTCTTGTTCCGCATTGAGTAGCAAGGTGCAATAAATTAACTGGAAGCGACACTAAATCAAAAAATGAAAGAGACAATAGGGTCTTGGGTTTCTTCCATTATTTCTTCATGATCTGATTCTTCCATCTATTTATTACTTACTGATATTGTGATGCTTGGAGAATAAACCAAGCACCAGATTGGCAACGTCTAAAGCCGATTGTTGAAACTGTCGGGCATAATAAGTTGCAAGCAGCAGCATCGGAGAACAAGAAGAGGATGAACCTGTTGGATTCCATGGGTTAGGCCTATATCACCATGGGACCTCAGGCTGAGGAAAACTCAAGCTGTTGGATTCCATCTGTAATTCCTATTTATCCTCTCCCCTACATTTTATCCATATCTATCTAAAGTAATTTTCAATTAAAAAAATTCAGAATTATTTAAATGTTATAATGAAATTAAATAATAAATTTAAAATATTTATTCAAAACACAAAAAATTAATAGATTTAATAATATTCATATTATTAATAATTTAATATTTTTATAAAATTCATCATGAAATTATGTAGTAACAATATAAACTATAATTTTATGAATGATTCAATTTAAATGTTATTCAAATAATAAAAAATTATTTAAATAAATCAATAACTAAAAATCTTAAATAAAAACATTAAAAATAGCTAAATAATATAACAAAATATTTAATATTACTAATAACATTAAAATAAAAAAATCAGATAATGAAAAATTTTAAATATTTTACATATTATTTAAATATCTAAATAAAAAATATTTAACATGACAAAATTTTAAATAGTTAAAATAACGAAATTATGTAATAAATTTAAAAAATTCTTAAAAGTATAAAAATAATTATGATATAATTCATCATATTCATATTAATAATACTTTAACATTTTACAAAATTAATAATGAATTATGTAATAATAGTACAATTATAATTTTATGGATTATGAAATTCAATAAATAATTGATATTTTAAGAATTTAAATAACAATATTGTTTCAATAACTAAATAATATCGTAAATAACTAATTTCACTTATATCAATTAATAATTATAGAAAATAACTATCAACAAAATTATATTTATTAGTAATAATTTTACAATAATAGTGTATATTCATTATATATTTATATATACTATAATTAATATTTATTTTATTTTCTGTAATTATTTATTGTTTTTTTATAAATGTGCTTTCAATAATTATTTATAAAAGTGTTTTTATTTTTTTTTTATTAATAGAAAATTATCAATAATTATTGGAAATTAAATAACTATTATTTAACTTTTATAATTTAATTTATCGTATTTATTGTATTTTTGTTATAAATTTATTTTTATTTAATTTATCACATTTATTGTATTTCTATTATAAATTTATTTTTAAATAATTACATATTTTTTATAATTTAGATTAATACTTATTAGAGATTAAAATATTATTTAAGATTACACTATTTATTGACTAATTTAGTATATTTTTAGTATTTATAAAAATTTTGTAATTATTGTATTTTTATTATATATTTATTATACTTTCATTATAAACTTATTTACAATGATTGTGTACGTTTGCTATAAATTTTCAATAATTATTGGAGAATAAACTATTGTTATTTATTAGATGTTAGACTATAAATTTAATTGATATTAGAAGTATTCAATGATTGGTTCAGTTCAGTTGTAAGTTGTTTCGCCAACCAAATCGATCTGGTCAAGTTCGCAGTTTGTCACTTGAAACCGATTAACCATTAGCGAAAATCCACAAACTCGGGTTGTATCAATTTGGGTCTAATTTTGGTTTAGTTTGTTTGTTCAAAAGATTTAAACTTAAAAATTAACTTTAAATTTCATAAATTATAATGATATTATTAAAAAATTAATTATAAAAATTAAATCTATGATATAAATTATTTTAAACTAACAAATATGGGAATTTTCTTACTTTTCTGTATTAAAAATTTTAATTCAAAATATAAAATATTAATATTTATTTATTAAACCAAAGTCGATCTGAAATACTAGAAAACCGACCAACTCGAGTTCTGTTTGATTAAATTGTTTATTAAAAAGTTAAAATATAAAATAATTTTATACTCTTATGTATTTCTAGTGTTTAACTTTTGCTTAACAAAGCACGTGTCCCTGTCACCATGCCTCTCCTTGCTCCATTATCCCCACCCTTCATTCTCTTTTGACTTTCTCTCCTCTCCCCTTCCCACCACTCTCATTAAGCCATGTCACCCAACTACCTTAAAATATTCCAATAACCTCTCTCTCCTAAGGTATTTCATTTAAACTAGTAGGAAAGTATCATTATGCCCCACTTTCTAATCAATTCCTAAATGCATCTCCCCTAATCTATATCCACTCTCCCTCATTTAAAAATATGCATATTAATTAATAAATAGTTAAATACGGTTAATATTTAATCTCACCCATATTCAATGAGTATTAAATAGTTTTATTACCAAAAGTTAATAAATATGGTTAGTAATTACCAAAAATAAATGTTCTTATTAGTACGATTTGCAAATTATAAAAAGTTAATAAATATTGTTATTAATTAACTCATTAGCAACATTTTATAGAAATTGAAAACTCTTTAACTAATTTCTATAAAGTTGAGAATTTTATTTAACAATTATAAAAAAGTATAAAATTTTAGTTATTGTTATTGTTGTAATTAATAACCAAATATAAATGGGGGAACAAAATATTATATTGTTAGAAAATGAAATTATTAATTAATTTATATTGAAAAATAAAAGATAAATTAGTATAATTTTGTTAGTAAACTACCAAATAAAAAATATATTTAATAACAATTTAAAAAAATCAATAAATCCCTATAGTTATACAAATGTAATAAAATTTTCAAAAATTTTCATAAAACTACATTTTCTAAAAATAACAATTTTAAATAAAAAGATATAAAGTATTTGAAAGTTTATTTAAAATGCATTAAATAATTATTGAAATTTATTAAAATATTTTGGAAATTTTAGAAAAAATTTATTGCATTTGATAGATTTTGGAAAACTATTGAAAAATTATGTAATTTTTATTGCAAATTATTGAAAATTATTAAAAATAAATGACTATGGGAAATGGAAAACTATAATTTGAACAAATAATTACAAAAATTATTAAGATAAATTAGTATAATATTGGAAAAAGGAAATTATTGGTTTGTTTATATTAGAAATTATAAGATAAATTAGTACAATTATGTAAGTAAACCATTTAAAAAATCAATTACTTAATAAAAATTTAAATTAATTTTCAAAAGTACACAAGTACAATCAATTTTCCAAAATTTTCATAAAATTACATTTTTTAATACTAAAGACAATTTAGTACTTTTAGAAATTTACCATGTCGTTGATACTCAATATATCCTTTTGATCATTTCTTTCATCAAATTGAATATTGGGTTGATGGGATGGTGTTTTCAAAACTGGATCAAACTAGATGGTTAGAGCGAAAAAATTGGGAATCGGACACCGTTTCACCTCATAACCACTTTTTTGTCCAAAAACTGTTTATTTGGTTAGTGAACCTTCGACTTGGGCCGTTGAACTATCAACCCGAACAATAGTTTTTTGTCCTTTTTTTTTGCTTTTCTAATTTTTTTGTCAGAGTGGGTCATCCGTTTGAACCGAACAATCAGACCATTTGACCCCAAAATGACTCCCTATCTGATCCAATTTTAAAAACCTTGGACAGGGAGTGGGTGCCCTACCTTGAGCTTAGCTTGGTGTGCAGCATGGCCTAGCCCAGGCCCAACCCACGGCACGGCACGGGCCCGTGTGGGCTAAAGCCATAGGCTGTGCCTAACCGAACCTAAACGCCTCATGGGCCAGCATGACATGACTATCACTTTGTGCGGGTCATCTTGTGCTGACCCAACACGACCCAATTTACACCTCTACTTGAACCCGCCCAATATTAGGGATGGGGCAGGGAAATTCGATGATTCTCCATCCATGATGAGGAGTGGTGTGCTTTGCCCTTGAACTCGCCCGACAATGAGGGATGGTTACCTTGCCCTGAACCCGCATGACACTAGAGACAGGGCGATGATGGGGTAGATCGGTAGAGTGTCTTGACTACGGGGTAGAGAAAGGGATGGGGTGCCCTACCCTGAACCCACCCTGTTGTCATTCCTATATAATTGTTAATTATTAGTGGAATTAATAAAAATATTAACCTTTAAAATTATTTTTATTTATTTAAAATTAATCAGAATTTCATTTAAAAATAATAAAAAGAACAAAAATGACTAAAACTACCACAAATTATTAATAAAACTAAATTTATTAAAAAAATATTTATTCATATTCAATTAAACAATAATTATTTTCTATAAATCAATATTAAATAAAAAATAAAATTATTAAATTCTTCAAATTTTCCCGTACTCCGCACGCATTTAAGGATGGCCCACTAATGAACATACACGCAAAGGTTTGCTAGTGATTAGTCCGTGGCTTAAAGCAAATGCATGGTAACCCCCCAGAATCACATGTACGCCAAATTAGCTATCCCATGCATCTCTCTCTCAATATCACTCGTTTAGAGAGAGAAATTAATTGTGGTCCAGGGCATTTCCTTTAGGGATTGAGAATCTCTGAATTTTCCCCGCCCTTAGTCAATTACTAAAACTATATCATATTTAGAGTATTTTAGAAATTATATTAAAAGGATTTAGGAGTATTTTAAATATTGTATTATGAAAATTTATGGGTATTTTAAATATTAAATTATTAGATCCTATAGGTTTTAGGAATTTGGGAAAATTTAAAGATATTTTATAAATTAATAGTAAACTTAAGCATATTTTAATAATTTACTATCAAATTTGGAAAATTATATGCAAAACCCATCCCACCCCGTTTCCGATTCGAGGCAAAAGTATTTTCCCTATACTCATAATAGCTATGATTATAACCCTAACAAGTGCACTTGTTATCAAGTAGTATAAAAATATCGTTCCCACGAGGATTTAAACAAATAAGTATTAGAATTACAGTCTTCCCTAATTACTTGGACAATCGAATTTCAGATTTAAGAATAAAAACTAATGAAAAGCAGAAAAAGAAAACAAGAGCAAAAGTAACCAATGCTGAAGTATGTAACGATTGATTGAATTCGTTAGGACTTTTGGTCCACCTAACCATTCCAATGAATATTAATGTATGAGATTACCCAAGATAATTTGCCATTCCCATAAGCTAAAGTCTTTCCAATTTTATTTAATATTCTCTCTCGATATATACTAAAACTACTTATATCAGGTAACCCTTCGATCTCTCGACTAGAGTTCTCAAGGTAGAAGTGCATTAAGTTCAAGAAAAAACTATTACATTCAGATGAATCATGTGTATATACCCCTATGTACCATTCAATTCACACCATGAATTATGTGGTTTGCTATATGAATTCCTCTCTCGATTCATTCACATAAACCTAATCAATTAAGAGATGGTCACTTCTAATAGCATTAAGCAAGATAACTCATAGACTATATGGAAATCACGATCTTGGATAAATCAGAATAAAAATATATTCATTGTTACGATTAGGCTTTCCATAGTCCTACCTACAAATAAATCAGTTCATACTAGAGGAAATAAAATAAATAAGAGGAAAGAAAGAACTCATGGTGTCGCCCTTGGAGCTGAGGTCTCCTCTTCTCCTTGCCGCCACCTTCTTCTTGCAGTCTTCTTGCTTTCTTGACTGATTGCTCATCTACATCTTGATACCTCTCTAATCTGCCCCCCATCCCTTTATATAGCTTAAAGGGGAGGGGGTGGTCTTCAATTCCACTTACGAGATTATCCTCAAAATTAGAAAAGTCCTAGTATAATACTATTCTTATCTCTTTATCTAGTGAACTCAATCTCTTTATCTTTCTAGGATTACATCACAAATTAAAATCTGATAGGACTCTTCTTAGTTTCTTGTTCTTGCATTCGTATTAGGCTGCCTCTGCGAATTGAGTTATTGCAAGGTTTTTTTTGCAAGTTGGGTTTCAGCTACGAATTGAGCCTTCATACGAATTTTCCCCGACTTCGGGCCCAGATTTGATTTCGATGCAGGTAGAATCTGCAAAAGCCCAAAACATGAAAGTTGTAACTTTCTCTCTTATCTTTTCAGTGAGTCTTGAATTAGTCCAATTGGATCTCGTATACGAGAGTTAGGCCCAGATTACTGAACGGTGCCGAAACTGTAAAAAATCATCCGATTTGCCTTGCTTTTCTCCTGATGCCTCATTTCCTGTCTTGAACCAAAATACAAGAAATATGAGTCCAAATAAGCATTAATTCAGTATAAAAGTCTGAATATTTGGGAGTAAAAATATGATAAATTTTATTCTCATCACCCCACCCCGTCCTTATCTAAGATCAAGAAAAACCCATCCAATTAGGGTAGGGCCCTGGTTTTACAAGAAAATTTTCCATCCCTAATCTAGGATATTGTATCACAAAACAGCGGTAATAGGCCCTCAAATAGGTAGGTTAGAGAGAGATGCAAGTTTCCCAAGTCCAAAATATTAATTGGAAATGTGTGATCCAACCCTGAACTCAATACCAATGAGGGGTAGTCCAGTTGGTGTGCATAGATTGTCTCAGCAGTGGTGTGGTTTTGAATCCTATGGGATGTCATGCAATGATTAATACCAAAAATAACCCTAAACTCAAACGAGAGACTAGTCTAGTCTTGGACTAACAAATAATCATGGAAAATATCCCATGTCCAAACTTTATTTTTGTTAGTTTTGGAATGGATTGGGATTTAATCCAAGTCCGACTTATTTAATTTATTAATTATAAATTTTATATAATAGTATATAATGTGTATATATAATATAGTTGTATATATATAAAATAGTATTTATTTGAGTTTGATTGAATAATTAAATTAAATCAGTATTCAATCTGATTATTAATCGAATGCAAATTATAACATTCATTTGAAGGATAATTGGACCAAATGTTGAATTGGGTAAGGACTTGCAGTTGACAGGCCATCATGAGCTCAATGATATTGATACATGCATGTAGCTTCCTATCTAATCTAACATCCATTAAGTGCATACATCTCATTCACTTGTCTAGCCATCACTCTACTTCTCTCCTCTTACAACATTTGATTGATGAAAAGGCTGAAAACATTTTTTTTTTTTTGAATATTACTAAAATTTAATTGAACGATGGATCTTTCGTAAGTCATATTGAATTTAATTACAGGACTTGACTCAATACAGACATTTTTTTCTTCTTCTATTTCTTGAGCAATATATTAACGAATTAAATATTCCTGAAGAAGGCGTTCTATCCCCATTTCTTTGTTCGATTTTGATCCTGATTGAGTTGAGATCAGATTGGACTTAACACCACATATGCACCTTAGGTTTTGAATTTGGGGTAAGATGGTGTCTAACCCAGCCCAGTTAATGAATAGAGGTCTCAATCCAATTTGTAATATTATTTCTATATTTATATTTTATTATACTAGTATTAAAGTTGTAAATGAGGGTGTAGAATTTTTCTTTATTAAAATACCCCTATTTAAATTTAGTACATTTGTGATTACGGAGATGGAAAATGTAATTTGAATTATTTTTTTTTTTACATCATTCAATTCCATCTCATTAAGACATATATTTAAAATATTAACTTCAATTCTCTATATCCAATGCTTTTAATAATATAAAACCTATTCTTTTAAACTGACCAAAAATAAGAAACCTTCATCTATCAATGTGATAGTGAAGCAATTCAAATGTTTGGGTCAAATGGGTTAATCTATTATGTCATAATTAAATAATAAATTATAAAAAAATATAAAAACACAAAATATTATGAAAATATATAAAATTTGTGAAAAACATTTGAACACATATCTAACATTACATATTCATCATATTAAACAAAAATAAACGTGATAAACGATAATCATTTTTATAGGCATAAAAACATAAAAAAATAAAAAAAAGCTGAACACATTCATCATCGTTGTCTAAAATTGCTATAGCATGTACTCATTTGCTAGTACTTGTAAACATGTAAAAGAGCTTTAATTAGAATCTTTCGTAATTCCTATTTTTACCACATGGAGGGATTGTTTGGCTGATCAAAATTGCCTATCAGATAAATGATATATTTGATTAGCCGCACCGCATGTAGGGGTGACAATGTTGACCCCAATCCATTTGATCCACCCAGTCCATCAGCTTAAATATCCACTCTTACCCACCCATTACAACAGTGGGTGAAGATGGGCTGAATGACCCATTAGGATCATGGGTAGAGGGTTAGAGTGGGGTTGGATTAAGGGTACCCAGAAGGGTTAGAGCAAAGGGTCAGATGGGTTGGGTTGAGGTTTCGTACTTTCATTAGAGGGTCTATAGTCTTAAGGGTTCGGAACTTCTAATGTTTCTCAACCAACCATTCTCAAACGTCTAAGGTTTTGACATTTTTTTCTGTTCTCCTTACCTTCGTTATTTCTCAGGCTTAATCAATCGCTACCTCTCTTCTCCTCACCTTCGTCAGTTCTCAGGTTTGAAGCATCACTCAATCGCTGCCGGTGCTTCGTCTATTTGTAGAGAAGACAAGCTTATTTTGCTCCGACCAAGAGAAGATTGAATCTCTCTCCCCATGCCTATTTGTAGAGAAGACAAGAAATTAGGGTTTACAAGTTTGAAGCTTCATCAATCACCACCGGTGCTTCGTCTATTCTCCTCTTCTGCCTCCGTTCACCAATCACCGATAATGTTCGATCACCAATCCATGTTTCGTCTGCTTTCTCTGTAATTTAATTTTTAGCTCTCTTTGTTCATTATTCAATATTTTCAGAAAATAAATGTATATGGATATAGAATTAAGGCTTCTTCATCCTCTGTAACTAAGGCCTTTCAACATTGGGTTTTTGCTTAATGGAAGAATGCCCTCCTCCTCCCAATTTTTCATTTTCTATAATTTTTTTTGCAAACACATTTGCATTTGCTATGTTTTTTTATTTTTTTTTTGTTTTTTTTTTACATTTTGTGCATTTCTATATTTTTTTACAATTTCTGATTTTTTCTCAATATTAATTTTTGTATTTTCTGCAATTTGTGCATTTTTAGATGAAATAAATATACTTTTTTTATCTTTTATCATTTTTATGCAATTTCTGATTTTTGGCTGAAATATATATGTTTTGATTTTTTTATAATTTTATGTGTTTTCTCGATTTTTTATCATTTAATGTATTTTCTGTAATTTCTACTTTTTTGTTATATATAATAAATTTTTATCATTATGTATTTTAGTTGAAACATAATTTTTTGAGTTTTTATCATTTTATGTACTTTTTGTAATTTCTTTTTTTGGTTGAAATATATTTAAAAAAAATTGCATTTATAGGTGAGAATCAGTAAGGATCATAATGGACGGGTAAGTGGGTCAATATGGGTGGATGAAGATCAAGGTGGGTGCTGACCCATAAGCAATATAGGTGGATTGGTATTCAAACGACCCTTACCCAACCCAATCCAACCCACCCATTTGCCAAGATCTGCTACCAACTAGCTCTTCCCACATCTCTAGCCATGAGACATTGCAGTCGCATATTTGGAATATCTCCCTTATCATTAATGGTGAGATGCTCCCAGTACACGGTGGTGGAACTCTGTAGGTAACGATGTGGGAACAACTTGTGGTAACAGATCGGGAGTGGTACGATTGAACCTCGGTTTTTATGATTTTCACAATGCTCTTATGCTCTTGTACTTGGTCAGTTAAGACAGTTTCGAGCCCAAATTCAACTTGAGGCCTAGATTTGTCACAAAACCAATCATGGTTCTGATGGGTTGGTCAGGTTCAACCAAAATTCTGCATCGGACCAACAGAACCCTGGACACGACAAATCCGGCCTAATGCTGCCATGCTGGGGTGGGTAGTTGCTTATCATTTTACTCCGTTTTGTTTTGGGCCTTATAACGAGCTGAATTGTACCTATATGGTAATATGGGCATAAATGGAAAGCAAGGGTACTAGGAGAGGAAAAGGTTCACATTTGTTCAAGCTCTTCAAGAGCCCAAATCTCAGACTAAGCCCAAAATTTCGATATTGGGCCCTTTATCTATACAAACATCTAACATGCAAGATTGCCTGTCGATGAATTTGGTCCGATCCGGTGGATTATAAAATATATATAATTATAAATTATATATATTAAAAATATAATATATTAATCAATTATATATTAAATATACAATATTTTCAATAAGCTTATTATAATCTGGTCGGTTCTGGGTTTAAAATTATAGACCCTGATTTGCATACTTCTTTAAAATTTATTTTCTCATCGGCTCCAGTTCCACCCAGACCGACCCCGTTGACATCCCTACTTATACGTGCTGATTTTGATAATGGGCCTAATTAAGCCCTCATTTTGCAAAACAACTGACGACTGACGAGACGAAGAGATTTGGGTTGGGTTATTTCATGTCTGCTCTGCTGTGTGAACCCAATCCATGATTGGAATTTTTCTGCGGTCTGACCGTCTGCTTAATGCCTGACCGTGACCGGTCTAATAGTAGCTCGAAGATCGGGCTGTTATTGTAAGCCCCGGTTGACCGGCTTCAGTTTAGATTCTAATTGGTCGTCTTCGGAATGGGGTCTATGAGTGAAGATGTAGATCCGCATCATTCCATTTATAAGGCTTTTATAAAGCCATTAGGGTTTCGGGTTTTATCTCTTTTCACGAATCGCTATTTCTCCTAGGGTTTGAGGAGTGAGATAGAAGTGAGTTTGCAGAGAGACTCCCAATCTTCGTCAATGGCGCCGAAGGAGAGAAAGCCCAGGGTTTCCAGAAACCCAGATCTGATACGCGGTGTGGGCAAGTATTCGAGGTCGCAGATGTACCACAAGCGCGGTCTCTGGGCTATCAAGGCCAAGAACGGTGGCGTCTTCCCCCGACACGTCGCCAAACCGGCAGAACCGAAGCCCGCCGAGAAGCCGCCGAAGTTTTATCCCGCGGATGACGTGAAGAAACCCTTGGTCAACAAGCGCAACCCCAAGCCTACCAAGCTCAGGTTCTACCACCAATTCCCATGTCCATATCATTACAATTGCTTTGTTTATAGGCTTATCGGTCTGATCTCTTTTTTTTTTTTCTTTTTAAAATAAGGGCGAGCATTACTCCTGGGACGGTGTTGATTCTTCTCGCTGGGAGGTTTAAGGGGAAAAGAGTTGTTTTTCTGAAGCAACTTCCATCCGGTTTGCTTCTTGTTACTGGTGAGTCTATCTATTTTTACTCATTTAATTGTTCCTTTTAAATGTAAGTTTTTTATTGGATTTTATTTTCTTTGAAGCACGATACAAGGGATTAAACTAGATTAATTTAACTTGTTTAGGCCTTTGCTTGTGGGTTAATTTGTTCAACTGATTTAAATGTTGAATTTATTTGTTCGTGTGCTGTAACGAATTTGTTTATCGTGTGCATCTTAGACTTGATTTACTGGGATTCTCCAACTGTAATGCCTTTGTTTGAATTGTTGGTGCACCACTTCGTTTAATTTTATTCTTTTAGCGGACACCTTCTACAGGAATATATGAACTAGTTATTAAAACATCGGAAGTGGAGCTCATTCTTTCTTATTGTCTGCATTCAAATTTCCTGGTTAATTCTCCTGACGAGTTACTGAGTTACTTGCTGATTTTTCATTGCTAGTATATTTCATTTATAGTATAATTTCCATGACAAACACTCTAGCTGTGTCATTGTCTCCTTGCTATATCTCGGTGATATAGCATAGCTGCAAATTTAATATAAACGGTTTCTACTATGAGTAATCAATTGGTATTGCTCAGAACTTTCATTAAGCTCCACATCGTACAAATCTTATTGTTTTTTTTTTAAATATGAAACAAGATCTAATTGATTGATGATCCTCTGTACTAAATTCAGGAAAAATCTGTCCTTCATTTACTTTTTTTCAGTTTTGCGTTATATTGTATTTGATTCTTTCCAAAAAGAATTAAATTGCACCCCTGGGCATGCCACTTTGGCTGTGTTGCAGCTCTTGTATGTGGAAGAATTTTAGTTGAAGATCAATAACTGCCGTCACCAAATGTTATTGCATTGCTAAATAGTTTTGAAGGCTGTCTGACATTTTTTATTTGTTGTGGAGGGTGGTTCTGAACAAATGAAATAAAAATAATTATAAAGAAAAATGACTAATTATTAATTTGTAGGTTTGGTTGGTTATTGATGCATCTTTCCTCCTGGCACAGGGCCCTTCAAGATCAATGGTGTTCCCCTAAGGCGGGTAAACCAATCTTATGTGATTGCAACCTCCACCAAGGTTGATATTTCAGGAGTAAATGTGGAGAAATTCGATGACAAGTACTTCACAAAGGAAGCCGAAAAGAAGAAGAAAAAGGGGGAGGGCGAGTTCTTTGAACCAGAGAAAGAGGTTAGCCCATCTCTGATCCTGTTAATACAATGGTTTGTCTTAGCACTTGTGGGTTTTACTAAAAACTAAATTCCTTGTTTTTGCAAAATATAGGAAAAGACGGCACTCCCACAGGAGAAGAAAGATGATCAGAAGTCTGTTGATGCTCCATTGTTAAAAGCTATTGAGGGTGTTCCAGACTTGAAAGCATACTTGGCAGCTAGGTTCTCTCTTAAGGCGGGCATGAAACCCCATGAGCTTGTGTTCTAAGGAAACGTTTAAGACTCCATAATTTTGTTTGTTTTGTTTAACATTTGCAACTTAGGAATCAGACATTTCTTCCAATTTTTATATTTGTAGTGGGTTGATTATTTTTATAGTATGCTCTCCCCCCAACGCAAGAATTTTGTTGAGTGATAACTTCATGTTTTAGCCTCTAGGCATTGGATTTTCCCTGGACTATATATAATAATTAAGGTCTATACTTTGGGAAGTAGTTTTCCAGACATTCTTGAATTGCATTAAATACCGCATTAGGTGTTTAGGATATTAGACCCGAGTTTTCGTTAGTGGGCAGGTGAAATCATATCGAAATAACTGAGGAAATTGCTGATCTTGCGATGCCTTCGCAGAACAATGCAGACACCCCTCAATAAATTCCGATCGTGCGGATGTATTGCATTTAGGGGTGAGAAAAAAACCAAAAAATCGAATTGGTCAGTAACTTAGTTTTGGTTTGGTGTTTTGAAAAAACTGAAGGTAAAAAATTCGCGGTTAACTGAACTGATATTGTATAAGTTTTAAATATATTTTTTATGTATTATATATATAAATATAAATATATGTATTTACAATTTTTTATTATATATTTTAAAATTTTAAAAAATTTGAAAAACTGTTGAACTGAATTGAGGGTTAACCAAACTGGTCAACGGGTTAAATGATGTCTTGCTTACCGGTTTTCAAAAACCAATACTACTGGTTTGTTTACAAAAAATGCCACAGTTCGGTTATATTTTTATATGTTCTTTATATTTATGTAAATTATATGTATTTAAAATATATTTTTATATATTATAAATTAATAAATATGCATTATATATATATATATATATTTTTTTTTTTATTATTATATTTTTATAATATATATTGTAAAAATTAAAAACCCAAAAAACCAATGAATCGAATTGATGATTAACCAAATTGGTTAACCAATTAACCGATAGATTTTGATTACCAGTTTTCCAAAAACTAATACTACCAGTTTAGTTACAAAAAAAATGCCCCAACCAAACCGTGAGGACTCTAATTGCATTGCTATGTTCACATCTCGTTGGGTGTTGATTTTTGTTTCATGAATGAACAAAGATCAAAAGTGATGAATTAATTTTTTGGTGATGTATCAATTTTTGTGTTAAGTACCTCATCATTTGGTTTGCTTTTAAGTGACCGATGATTCAGAGCCGTAGTGAACTTTTGCTGGATGAGGACCTGGATGCCAAGCTGACCAGGCCGAGTTGGGGCAGATTAGATGCCAAGTTAACTATGCCGAGCTGGACTGGTTAGGTGCTGAACTGAGTGGGCCGAGCTAGGTAGGTTATGTGACGAGCTGACTGGGCCGAGCTAGGCAAGTTTGGTGACGAGCTGACCAGAATGCCAAGCTACCTGGTGGCGAGCTGGATTGATTGTTGAGCTTCATAGTTCTTTAGAGACCTGCAAAGAATCAATGTCTGAGGACCCGGGGTGATTAACCCGGCGAGGTCGCTCTGATGCTTAAGTCAATACTCTCATAGCACACTGCGAGCTAAAAATCACAAAGTATGAGAGCTAAAATATGCTTACTTGCCCCCCTATGCCATTGGGGTTGGTGCCTTTACATAGACATTGTTTGGCGTGGGCTTCACGCATCGCATCCAAGATTTTCGAGAAGTCGTCTAAGTGGTCCAAGATTCCCTAAGTCAATCGCCATGCACGCTGACCACCCTTCGGATCATTCGGCACGTGGGCCAACTTTCAAGTATCGTACGAGTGTTAGGATATACATGCCGAATTTGTCAGCAAGCACGTCTCGCAGGTCGCCAAGTCAGTGCCTATGCCATGCCGCTAGGTTGGTATGTGCTAGGTCGCCAGTTCAGGACACCATCATCTTGGCTAAGTTGTTGCTTAAGTGATTCCGGGTGTCACCCAATTGTTTCGAGATGTCACGTGTCACAATATCATTTGAGGGCCAAATCTACCCTCATCAAAAAGTATATTGGTATTGGATAGTATTGGATAGCTCAAAGCCTCAGATATGGGTGGGGATAAGGAAATGTTTTAAAAATACCTAAGTACAGATGAATGATATGCATATGCAAATGTTTGGGAAATGTATGCAAATTAGATGATACATTTATAACAATGAATTTTTATCATTTTATAATTTTATTTGCATTTCCGGGTGATTCTGTTACGAAGTGATTAATCCTTTCAATGAGACAATGAACAATAAGACTTTTTTTTAGGAATCTGGATCTCCTTCCGACACAAACTCTGTCCATGTCTATCCACATAACATTACAATCACACATAAAGAATATTTCTTTCTTCTATATAATATTATGCAGGGCGAGATGTTTTCAATTCACGGGTAGTATGTTATGGGTGGTAGACGTGGGCAGAATTATCATGGGCAGGAGATAGAAATCTTGCTGGGCGTTTATTGGAATCTGACAATACTCTTAGCAATAGACGTGTTGTAGGTTTCTTTCATTGTTATTTACATTAAGTGGAATAAGTTGTCTTTGTGTTGTTTTACTTCTACCCAACTTTTCCTCCTTATTGGGTTGGTGTTTTTCTTAGGCCTCTCCTTTGCATATTTGTAACTTTACCATGTTTTTTTTTTTTTTTTTTTTTCAAGATTGTTCTGTAAGTAATAGAATGATGTTTTTACATAGGTAAAGTTGTTTGATTATAAAAAAGATACCCATTAACCAACTTTACAAAACTTGTTTATCGGTAAACGAAAAGCGCCTTAACTCAAGATTTTTTTTTTTACCAAAAAAAGAGGCAGCTATCATTCATTGATGTGGCTTAAATGTACATACATCTTACTGTTTGTAGTAGAGACTAGATAAAGCTGCTTTACAAGCTGTATATGCTAAAATATGAGCAGCTTGATTGTTTGATCTATTTACATATACAAAATGGAGACTAGTGAAAGCTTTCAGAAGTTTAGCTATCCGCGGCTGATGTAGCTTTTCAATCCAGAGTTTTGGCTTTTGGATGTCCTGCAAAAAGGTCTTGAGCTGCATGAAGTCACTGTAGACTGCTACTAAAGATAATTTTTGATTTCTTGCTGCCACTAAACCTGAAATTAATGCCTTTAGCTCCGCATCATAAGGGCAGATTGCCCAGCAAGGTTTTCCTTCGTAGATGGCTTCTTCTCTTAGCGATCGTTGGAGGATGAATGCTCGTCCTGCACTTCCTGTTACAGGATCATATGAACCATCAATTTGCAAAGTGGCCACTCCACTGGGAAGATTTTCTGAGGACTGAACATCAGCATAACTGCCCAAGGCTTATTGCCCCTCTAGTGCTAGATGGGTACTCCATTTCTTTATGATTTCCTAAGGGGTGTATGTGATGTTTTCAAACTGTTTCCTGTTTCTTGCATTTCATATAAGATAAAATATTATGCGTCCTCTTCCCAATATCTCTACTGCTACTTCCTTTGGATGTGTGGACCTGAGTTTCTAGTACCAATTTGAGAGGATTGTGTGGGCAGGTTGATTGGTAATTGCTTCTGAGTTAGTCCGACTTGGGCTGAGCACCATATAGCTCGGGTGAAGTGACAGTGAAAGAAGAGGTGGTGAAAAGTGTCTACTTCATTTGAACACATCACACATGCTAAGTCTGCCTGAGCTAACCACCGGTGATTTTTGTCTTTCGTGGGTATCCCTTCCCATAGCATTCTCCATACAAACAATTGAAATCGATATGGGATTCTCGAGTTCCACAGCAGCTTCCAGTCGAAGAATGATGAAGATGATGAGCACACCTTTGAGGAGAGGAAGTGGTGTACTGAACTTACCGTGAATTTCCCTGTTTTTGTCAACTTCCAGATGGGGGTGTCTCTCTCTATCTCATTATTTGGGGTGATGTTTAATACATGAGGGATTGAGTGCTGGTCTACAAACTGGAGCAGTGCTGTTTGGTTCCAGACTCCATCTGGCCTTAGGAAGTCTCTCACTCTCATACATGGGTTATTCCGAGCATTTGGAGTTGGCTTTGGCAACCCTCCATTTAAGGTAGGGATCCAAGAGTCCTGAAATGCCAGTATTTCTGAACCATTCTTGATCATCCACAGAATGTTTGGTTTGAGAGTGGATAGGAGTTTCTAGGTATGCCGCCACCAAGGAGAACTGTTATTTTTTTTTTTTTCTTGCATTAAACAAATTGGATGTGGGGAAGTATTTCTGCTTGATTTGTGAACTTCACACTGTTTGGGAAAGCCAGCAACACAAACTTTAGGAAGACACATCTTGCTCCAAGAGACTGTCTCGGTTGGGAATACCGCCAAAAGTCCCGTATCGATTTTTCTAGTTTTGTGGAATTTTTGGGGTAATAATGATGTTGACATCTGATATTGTGGGATGGATTGCAAGACTGACTTTTAGCAGCAGTCACACTCCCAATGAAAGCAAAAGTTAATTCGGGCCAATAGGACTTGCTTCGCTATCCAATACCGTAAGTGTAATAAGGTGCTGGTTTCATGAAATTCAGAAGTTGTCCACGCATCTAATCACAATGAAAGCAAAAGATTTTAGTGGAGATGCAGGGGATCGAACCCTGTACCTCTCGCATGCAAAGCGAGCGCTCTACCATTTGAGCTACATTCCCGATACAGTTATCTACTTAAGAAGATAAATAAATCTGTAGGTCTGAAGAATTATAAATCCAAATCAACCTTCTAAAACAGGAAGTGGAAGGCGCATGCATGGGCGAGTTTATTAATGGGATTTGGGTCCAATTTCATATATGCAATGGCCTTAATATTGAAACATCATCTCTTCTTTTAACATTACAGTTTACAGATTCCAATTGATCGTTATTGGGCTAAGCACGGTCTTTCAGTTTCAGCGATTGACAGGGTACATTTTAGGTTGCACCCTTCATCCTGTTGGCCTGTAATGTGGCAAAATTTCAGCCCAGTTCATCAAATTGAGCTGGACCAACTGTGGGTTTTTCATCACATCAGCTTAAATTGTCCATTAGTCTGTTGACGTGTTTGTTTCTGATTAGATGTTCCATCAATTGTTACACCATCTTTTTGGTGCAAATCCGGATTTGTTTCATGGCATCATGTTATAATGAACTTGGCATAGCTAAGCAGCTAGGGAGATAAGGATTTGGGTGTTCATGGACTGTTTCACGTCCCCAAGGAGAACCAAACGGATCTTAAATTATGCTTCAAAGTTGATCATATTTTTCATAAATATCAAGGGTATGCTGTAATTTACTATTTATTAATTTGAATAATAATTTCTAGGGTTAAGCAAATGGGTAGGTTCTACCCAAAACCAAATGGATTCGGTTTTGAACTGACTCTATCTGATCTGTTATAGGGTAGAATATGGTTCCAAATTCATGGAACTCACCCCCACCCAAGTCGATTCTAGGGTCTAGGGGTTTATCCTACCCGAACCAACTCGATGAACCAGCCTTGATTGACCTTGGTAGAACTGATCTTGGAACTGAACTTGTTTTGAAATAAATTCTAAAATATTTTTAAAGATGTGAATATTTGATCTCAAACACTCGTTGTTACAAAAGCCATGGTCTCACTAGACCATTGAGTTATTTAAATGATTTAATCATTTATTTTCATTTTAATATTTATATGTGTATAATAAATAATGTAAAAGATAATATTTATAAAATTTAAATTATAATGACAAATTTTCAACCATATATTAATATATTTTTATAATCTATATATTAAATTAATCAATTTAATCAATAGAGATAATATAAGTTTTAAAATATATATTATTATTATTATTGAAAATCAAGTTTTTAAAAGGCATGTTTTATTTTTTTCCGGGGAGAGTAAAGAAAGAACGAATAGATCTTGAAACCGACCCTAGAACAGCCAAGACCAAAACCGACCTTCAGAGAATAAGTTCGGATTCCAAAAACCTGCGACCAACCCCTATAAGATAGGTTCTGGGTTCTCCCTCATGAAACCGAATCGAACAGACATATGCTCACACCTGATAATTTCTGAACAAATGAAAAAAAAACCCATACACCAGAAAATTCAAACCGTGTGGCCTTCATTCATGCCATCGCCGGCTGACCAACCCGATTACCTACAGTCGGACAGCGGCGTACCACACAAACAGCGATTTTGGATAAATGACTCATAGCTGAACTGCTGCACCTATCCGCCAACTGGGATCCTTCCACAACCGATTGAAACTGAAATCCATCCTCCACAGATCCAATTCTGTGACCTGCTGAGGAAGACTTCCCCTAATTCTGTTGTGTGACAAGTCCAAGAACGTCAGGTTTTTCGGAAACTTCACATTTGATAGATCAAAGTCCAGTCGATTAAACGACAAATCGAGCCCCCTAACCGTTGAATTCTCCTTGAACAGCATCGACGCGTCACCTACCAGTTTATTATGAGATAAGTCGATCGAATCACAGTCCAATTGGCTTAACGACTTGGGAATCTTGCCGGAAAGCATGTTTCGTGAGAGGACGAATACATATAAGTTGTCCTTGAACCTACCAAATGAGTCGGGTATGCTTCCGGAGAGTCTGTTCGCTGCCAGTTGAATACCTGTCAAGTTCTGGAGATTGGCAAGGGAAGCGGGGATAGAACCAGAGAACTGATTGTGGGACAGATCCAGGTACTCGAGGCTTTTGAGTTGACCAAGGAAATTGGGGATGCGGCCAGAGAGAGGGGTCCAGATGATACTTAGCATCTTGAGGTTCTGAAGCTTGGTGATGGAGTAGGGGATGGGGCCCGTGAGGTTGTTGATGTTATTGAAGACAAGGGCTTCGAGGTAGGGAAGGTCTCCGACGGACGGCGGGATTGGGCGGTGGATGCTGGTGTCGTACATGAGGAGTCGGTAGATGCGATTGGTTTCAGTGTGGCAGTCGACGTAGTCCCAGTAACAGCAGTCAGTGCTGGCATTCCAGGAGGCAAGGTGCTCAGGAATGTTGAGAGCTTTCTTGATGTTTAGGAGAGCTCTTTTATCATCTGGGTGGCAGCGCTCAGAGGTGGAAAGAGTGGGAGATGGAAGAGAACCCAAGACGAGCAGGAGAGTAAGAAGGAGAAGGGATAGCAAAGAAGAAGTAGAAGCAGAACTGTGTGTGTCCATATTCTCTGTATGTGAGAGGTCAGAGGAGTTGATACTTAGACGACGACCTCTCTTGATTTATAAAGGAAGGTGGCCGCGCTGCACTACCAGATGCTATCTTGATTATTCTTAGAGGGCAGAGAATTTGACTAGTCAATCCAGAGGGACTCAATTGGTTTGCTTTCTGTGTGCTCCATCTTAATGTCCAAGCTGTTTGTCTTCAAAAACAATTTCTTATTATTGTTAGCCACCAGCTTACATGTATTCTTCATCCTCGTAATCATGCAAATCTAAACTGTGTATCGGAAAATGGAAAGAGTTCACATATGCGCCCCACAATGTCCCACAGCGCATCCCCGCCGTGTATTGGGAACGATATCATCGGGAGATGTTTCTAATGCAAGGCGGGGATGCACTGTGGGACATTGTGGGGCGCCCCATTGTGGGGTGCAGATCTAAACTCAAATGGTGCCCAATAAATCAAAATAGGCCCCACCTAGTTAGGGATGTGAATTAGATTTTACATCTACGCGGCACTCCACATCACATCCCAACCTTGTATTGGGAACATCTCCCGATGATAAGTACGGGGGATGACAAGACATTATCGAGAGATGTTCTCAATATAAGGTTGGGATGTGCTATGGGACACAGATGTGAACTCAACTATCAATTAATCAATTTTGGGCCGAATCCTATCAAAGTCAAAATCAATTTAAACGAATTGGATGGGCCAATAAAGTATATTAAATTGAACCAACCAGTCCAGACTTCAATGGTCTAAAGTATTTATTGGATTGGACTCGTCCTAGCCTATATGTAATGGATTTATATTAGATTTGGCTGGATTGAACCAATATCTGATTCTTTATAGAAGATAAGAATACAGGGGTCAATGGACCAGGTTTGAGTTGGAACTAATTTAAGTGTGTGTTTAGGAACTAATTTAAGCATGTTTTTGAACCGTGAGCGTTTATTGAATAAATGCTGCCACATAGGCACTACTTCAGAATTTCCCTCATTATGTGGATCCATATGCATAGAGATTCAAAAAAATAAGCCTTGATTTATGTGCATGCCTACTGTTGGAGGAAACTTCATTTTAGCACCTTCCCAAACAGGTAGTCATTTATTCATTGTTTTGCTGATGTGGTGCCTAATGGCACCTAGTGGCGCATAAATGTTAATAAACGGGCTCATTATTACTTTTCCTAGTTTTGCAAACAAATCAAATACAAACATTTAATGAATAAAGGCCTATGATTCCAAATACATACTAAATTAAAATCAATTTGAGCAAATTGGACAATCCAAACATTAAATTAGACCAATCCAAAATGGTCTAAAGTATTCATTGAATTGGATTAGACCTAATTCATCTTTAATAGAAACATATTGAACCGAATCAGATTGGATCAAATCCAATCCAATCGACACCTTAACTCCCAACTCCCCAATAAAAGAGATCTAAGAAGAAAATAAGCTTGAAAGATGACCACCGCTTCGTCTAGTTATTATATTCATTTGAGTGGGGTTTCATAATTTTCATTACACCCATTGGAAAGCCAAGGATAAAGGACGGCTTGAATTAGATGATTCAGTCATCTCAGATCATTATATAATTTGCTTTTCGCGGGCAACCTATGGGCTTAGTTGCAGATACAGAGACTAGGGTGCAACTTGGACCGGATTCCGTTGGGTTGGGTTTAATATCAATCCAGTTCCAACTTGAAGTAAGAGTACCTCAACTCTAATATGTGATATTCTCAGGTCCCATTAAAACTATAATTTATAAATTTTTAACACTATTCAAAGTTGTTGTTAGGGTTAAAATTGTTTATATTACCATATAATCCAATGTTTTAAAAATGACTCGGAACTGAAATTGTTCTAGTCACTGATTTCTGGGCCGACGGTTCAATCACCCCATTTTAATAAAAAATTAAAAAGTTAAAACAAAAAATAGTCAAAAATCGTTGAACGAATTAATGGTTCAACCACCCAAGTCAACAGGTCATTGACCAATTCAAGGGTTTTTAGTCGGGGACCGGGATTGGGGTAAGACAGAACCAACTGCCTAAACAATTCTCGGTCCGACCATCTGGGTCAATGATGGTTCAAAAACATTGATATATTCTTACATTATTTAAGGAATTTTAAAGGTCTTGTGATAACAAGCAATAAGATGAGCTTTTCCTCCCATTATACAACATAGGATTGACTAGGCTCAAAAATGGAAAAAAAAAAAAAAAACACAACTGCTTTTTTGTTGTCATATTTTTAGGGCCTGTTTCGTTTGCAGGAATAGGGGTGTGCAATCAGAACCAGAATGGGCCATTCTGATTCAAACTGTTTGGTTGGATAGACTGGCATTCACCCATTGGAAGTAATGGCTATACCCTCCCCTTCTTTTGAGAATGAAATCCCATTCCAATGTATTTTAATTCCTGTATAAACCAAACAAATTATAGAAATAGATCAGTCTGGTTCCAATTTTGACAAACTTTAGGATCTCTTTGATTCATAGATGGAATCAGAATTGGAATGGTCCATTCCTATAGTCTATTTGATTCAAACAAGAATTGGAATCGGAATTAGAATAAACTGGAATGAGATTTCACTGCCAAAAGAGGGGAGGGAATGGCCGAGGGAACGGCCATCCCTTAAATAGAGGAATGTCATTCCACCAAGAATAAGAATTGAATTCCAATTCCACCCAATCAAATACTTAGAATGGATATGACCCATTTTGATTCTGATTCCAAAGCCATATTCTCATAAACCAAATTGAAACCTCAATTTCAATTCCACTTCCGACTCGGATTGCAAACTAAACGGACCTTTAGTAAGGCTAAAATGCATTTTAGCCTGATTGGGAATGGGGAATTGATTTTGTATTTTATATTTTATTAACTCCATCGTTTTAGACTTATTGGGCAATTTTAGAGATTATTCTATATTAGAATCATTGGTAGTCATTGTGGCTCATCAAGGGCCACTTTTTTGGGAATGACCTCCATAAGATCATTTTTGTAATTTGGCATCTTTTATGGTGTTGCATGCAGCTGTAAATGGACTCAAACACGACTTTCTGGATTGGTCACATGTTCAGTCCTCCAGAAATTATCAGCCTTATACCACACATTGACATTGTGTTAGTGGCATCCATAGCAAAGATTAGTCTTCCTAGTAAAATTTAGGGAAAATTGTATATTAGTATCCTGTATTTTGGGCTTAATCTTACTTTGGTCTCAAAATTTTAATATTTAAACTTTCAAAGCGTGTTAATTTAGCATTTATAATTATTCAATCGTTAAATAGCATATAAAAGGACACAAGTGCCCTTTGGGTGTCATCTAGTTTTCTTTATTAACTAGTTTTTTGCACTGGATCTAATATGTGGAAGATGACACCAGAAAACAATCCAGAGAATGCCATACTGAATTCGTTTTGTCAAAGACTGATCTGATGGAGAAAAGTAGTTTATTAAAAATCAATTTGATAGATCAATATTGCTTTGGTTCAATATTGATTATGGAGGAAGAAGATGATGAACAATATTATATTTCAAAGTATAATTTTGATATTTCAAAAGTTTTAAGTCACACATGTCATCACGAGATAGAGATAATTAACTAACAGGCTTGTTAAAAATCGATTTGATAGATCAATATTGCTTTGGTTCAATATTGATTATGGAGGAAGAAGATGATGAACAATATTATATTTCAAAGGATAATTTTGATATTTCAAAAGTTTTAAGTCACACATGTCATCACGAGATAGAGATAATTAACTAACAGGCTTGTTAATGATAGGGAATAAATTGGCACAGTTTAGAAACTTAGGTACTAGATTAGCATATCTTGAAGTTCGGTTGTTTGAGAGACCAAAGTGAAACTAGCCCCAAAGTATAGAGTATTAATCTGAAATTTTCCCTAAAATTTATTTTCATATAAAACTTCCTCCCAAATAAGATTATCGACCTTAAGACTCTTTGTTGGCGGTGCAATTTCATTTGCACCAGTACAACTGTATGGGAGTGCATATGAAAAAAAATGTGTGAAGTGTGAATTCTAATTCAACTTTGCCTAGGATTATACGTACTTTGTTTTGAATTAAATATAAAATAAATGAATAAATAATAAATCAAAATTTACACTTACACATTTGCATACTGTTACACCAGTGCAAAGAAATTTTCACTTTAAACAAACGAAGCCTAATAATGAATCATCCACATAAGCTTCTCCAACAAAGGAAAAGAAAAATATTTGTTTTTAGCTGAAAAGTAACATGTAGGGCATAGGTCTTTCAGCCGCGTCCCTTAATGGAGTCCACGTATCAGGATATTCCATAACCCCATATGGGGGCAGGGTAGGGTGGGGCCACAAAAAGGCAGAATGCATGTTCTTATATACGACCACCCTTTATCAATGTTGCAAATCTCGGCTTAAAACCCTCACTATCCTTTCTCAAATCATAATTTCTGATGCTCGGACTTTGGATATAGTAGCAGTTTCAATAGGTGATAAATTTTCTTTTGATTTGAGTACATGCGCAAAAGGAAAAGTTATGCTGCCGGAAAGATATGATATCGGTAGTAAGCATTTCTAGTTGAACTCATGCAGTAAAAGGACTGAAAGAGCTAGGAATTGAAGTAATAAAAATTGTTTTAGGTTCAAATGTAAATATATAGAGTATAAAATCATATATATTTTGTGTTATTTTGTATGTATTTGCATTGTATATATTTATATTTGTATTCCTTCCGAAACTAAGCCTGAAGGGTTTATAATTTAAGAATGGATATAACACCTAATGGAATAGAATAGATAGAATTAATTCATGTAACCAAATCCATATAATTGGGAGACAATGGTGCAGGGATAAGCTTTGTGGCCCACTCTACATTTCTTCTACCATGTGAATGGATGGAACTAGCTACTTCATTGAAATTGTATATATGTAGGAGAATAGTGCTTTCCATGCCCCATATATAATTGATCCATATACAATTAGGTAATAACGACCATTCGTATTAAATAACCGATGGGTTCACTATGTAGTGGACTATCCACCTAATATAGTACTAGCTCAGCTGTATGGCATGTGCGCGCATTGTGGGCTTGTGTGGCACGTCAAAGGAGAGAAGATATAGTTGAGACTAATAAATGGATAAATATAATGATGGTCCGGACGTGACAAAGAATATCTTAAGCATCTTACTTTTAGTTGATGGGCAAGTGTATAAGAAAATTAAAATGTAAATGAATTAACAAAAATGCCCTGGTCGTTTTTCATTCGTTCATTGATTTGGGGAAAGTGTATTTATCCATATTTTTTGAGTTTCATGATCGATCTGGATCTATTGCATTCTTTTCGGCCTTCTTGGCTTATAATTTTGTAATTTATTTGGATAAGTGATTCATGTTTTTTTTTTTTTTTTTATTTCCTTGGATTCTGAAATAATAGGATGACATTTTTATTTATAAAAAATATAATATTAAAATGAACAAAATTATTTTATTATGTTTTATCCCAGATGAGATAGATAAGTTTTATCTAAGAAAGATATCCATTGATCAACTTTCTCTCTCTTATTTACTGACAAACTAATGGGGCATTTTAACACATCAACCACACGCATAATACCAACATCTCATATCTGTGAAATCATCAAACGGCTGGTCATCCCTTCTCTTATGCCTTCTTTTTTAATTTTTCAAATATAAAAAAAAGTGAAAAAAAAAAAAAGGTTTGAATATACCTGGTTTGAGTCGACGAAGAGGAGATGAACGGAAACCCTTCGTTGTTGGACCTCATTCTAACCTATAGATATCTTGTGTTGTTATTTTTTCACAGTCGCAACTCAGTAATACAATAGATATCACATATCTATTGAGAAGATGGAAATTAAGAAAATGGAGAGAATTCCGTTTTATCAGTGATTGTAGTATCGCTAATCAGGAAAGGAATGAAGCACCTATAATGCCTATTTTGTCAAGAAAGTTACAAGGTCGCAAAGAGATTCATTAAATCACCTTGTTCATTAAAGCACAACTCCTACTAAGTCATCTGCTATATCTTGTATCCTTGAATATTAAGATGTGCTATATTTTGTTCATGGGATGCTTGTTGGGGGTCCCGTTCCTCGTATCATCGCTTCTGATCATTTTACTAGAATTGTGTATGTCTTACAAAGCTTACAGTTCAAGTCACCAGTCATTATTAACTATTAATAGGGATAATTTTGTCATATCATGTATTGCCATTAGAACCCATGATTTACAAAATGATATTATTGGTGGTAATTGTAAAACTAGAGGTTTAGTGTAATTTATTATTTATCATTTTCAAATCAACTATATCAAACAAGCCATACACCAGAAAATTCAAACTTTGCGGCCTTCATTCATGCCGTCGCCGGCCAACCCAGCCGATCACTTGCATTCGGGGAGTGGCGTACCACACAAACAGAGGTTATGGGAAAATGACTCATAGCCGAACTGCTGCACCTTCCCCCCAACCGGGATCTTTCCACATAACCGATTATAACTGAAATCCATCCGCCACAAATCCAATTCTGTGACTTGCTGAGGGATACTTCCCCGAATTCTGTTGTATGATAAGTCCAAGAACGTCAGGTTTTTGGGAAACTTCACATTTGACAGATCAAAGTCTAGTCGATTCCTCGACAAATCAAGTCCCTTCACCGTTGAATTCTCCCTGAACAACATCTTTGCGTCCCCAACTAGTTTATTATGAGATAAGTCGATTGACTCACAGTCCAGTTGGCCTAACGACTTGGGAATCTTGCCGGAAAGCATGTTCTGAGATAGGACGAACACATACAAGTTGTCCTTGAATCTACCAAATGAGTCGGGTATGCTTCCGGAGAGTTTGTTTCCTTCCAGTTGAAGACCTGTCAGTTTCCGGAGATTGGCAAGGGAAGCCGGGATGGAACCGGAGAACTGGTTGCGGGACAAATCAAGGTATTCGAGGTTTTTTACTTGACTGATGAAATCAGGGATGCGGCCGGAGAGAGGGGTCCAGATGATACGCAGCATTTTGAGGTTCTGAAGCTTGGTGATGGAGTAGGGGATGGGGCCAGTGAGGTTGTTGATGTCGCTGAACACAAGGGTTTCGAGGTAGGGAAGGTCGCCGACGGACGGTGGGATGGGTCCGTGGATGCTGGTGTCGTAAATGAGGAGTTGGTAAATGCGGTTGGTTTCAGTATGGCATCCGACGTAGTCCCAGTAACAGCAATCTGTGCTAACATTCCAGGAGGCAAGGTGGTCAGGAATGTTTAGAGCCTCCTTGATCCTTAGAAGAGCTCTTTTGTCATCTGGGTGGCAACGCTCAGAGGTGGAAAGAGTGGGAGATGAAAGATAAGACAAGATGAAGAGGAAAGAAAGAAGGAAGAGAGAGCGGGAAGCAGAACTAGTAGAGATGTGAGTGTCCATCAACTCAGCTGACTCTGTATGTATACAGAGAGGATAGACTACCTGTAATATATATAGGTCATGAAGATGGTCATATTCATCAAATTAAAGACCAAACAGATTAAGGCGCAGTTTGTTAAGCTTGAAAGATCTAAAATAAAAGACTCAAAAATAACGAAAACATCAAATTTGGGAAAGTTACAATTGAAGCTTTTTAGTCTTTTCTAACTTTTAAAAACTGTATGCAAGGACTGTGCCACTTGTCAAAATATATCGGTTTCAATGCTCACACAACTCTCCTTAAAGCCTTGCTTTGAGAATATCACCCCATAAAAAAAAAACATATAAATATAAAGTCGATTTCCTTGCCAAAAGCTCGATTCATCTTTTGATCATCTCATCTGCTGAAAATTTTATCTAAATAAACTTGTCAAATTAAGTGGTTTGTTTTGCTTTGTCTTCGTCTTCGTCTTCGATATTAATTTTTATCTCTGCGCGCTGGATCTCAATCTTAAAAGTCAATATGGACTGATCGATACTTATCTAAAGCGAGAGACCATGACTTCATCGGCACAATTCACTCAAATCCAAGTGGGGATTCGAAACCGCAAAATGAATGAATGAAAATTGAAAAGACAAATGAGGTTCCAGCTAATTAACATGTATATTTTTATATACCCAGTACGAGCATATATCTCGGATCTGGGTCCAGTGGAAACTTGAGTCACTGGTTTTCAGAATGATCAAAATCCAGTAATCCACCACTGTCTGTGTCCCAAATTCCCAGCAACGATATCTACTTAATTAACCAGAAAAAAAAAGAAAAAAACAAGCAATTGTAATACCAGTATACCACCACAGCTAGACCACTACTTTGTGATGTTATTATATTCATTTGGACGGTGGCAAAGTTCATTTTTATTACACTTAAAATAGAGAGCCGTTTGCTATACATGTCCTTCAGTGTTCATTGGCATTAATTTTCTTTTTATGGGTATTGTCTTCATATCTTTGTCCTTTGTTAGGATATTCCTGTCATTGAATTCATCAATTGGGGAGGGGTAATTGTGTAGGCATTTCATTGGTCTCGTGATGATTAGATGAGCCTGATTTTACCTGTTCATGGGCCGGGTAGCCCTATGGGCTGGCTGGGCCCGGCCTGACCCCCGGACGGGCTTGTGCATAGATTTTAACCCACGGGTTTGACCTTGGGACTAAAAGCCCGAGTCTAACTATTTTATGAGTTGAGCTCGGGATTTGTCACAAAAGTTGGACCCAACCCGACATTTTGTATTTTATTGTAAACCCTAATTGATTAACCCTTTCCTATTCCCTATTTTCATCTTTTATCTTCTCTCCTCACTCTCACTCTCAAGAACCGGTGCAAACCCAGGTAGGCAGCCACCATTCTGAGTTTCACAGACGACAGGTAGGCAACCCATGAATAGATCTACTAGTGATGAACATACTAGGACACTGATGAGGATTTTATTAAAGCAGCTCATAAGATAATCACTCTTTCCAACCTTTGAGGCATTTTTACAATTTGGCTTGTTTTGTAAGTTTCTATCTTTGGGAATAACTTTGTCATTTTAGGGTTACATTTAGTCTATCTTAGACATTTCCCTATATATCTTAGAACCATTTTTAGTTACTTTGGCCCATCTAGGTCGTACTCATATATAGCACCTTAGTATGATCCAATACAATCCAGTCTTTCTTTCTTCCTTGTTGTTTTTCTTTGTTCCCTAATTGCATTGAGTAGAGAATTTCCTACACACAAGTATCATATTTTAGTCAATGTGGAGTTGTCCATTCATTTACTCTTGTACTAGTCTAAGTTAACACTACACCTCACCTTATCTCTATGGTTTTCTCAAACAAAACTTGGGAAGTCAAAGTTTCATTTTTCAGTATAAAACTTGCCCATAGATTGAAGGGCTGATTCAAATACATGGTAAGGTCTTTTATATTGAAATTTTAATTGTTGCATGAATGTAGTAAGACTTCATATTCTTCTCTAAACAACTCAACTTGCAAATACAATTCTGTTGTAGTGTATATGCATGTTTATTTACTACAAGACTTGCAATTAGACTTGTTTATGGGCCGGGCAGCTCGATAGCCTGGCTTGGCTCGGCCTGGCCCGGACTGGCCTGCACCCTGGTCGGGGTCATGTAATTAGGCCCACGGGCTTGACCTCGGGCTTAACACAGTACGCCCGACTGTGTTTCGGGCCGGGCTCAGGATTTGTCAAAAAAGTCCAGTCCGAGCCTAGCCCGACCTAATTCAGCATTATATATTTTATAAAGTATATAATGTGTATTTTATATATTATATAAATAATATAATATTTATTGAAATATATATATATATATATTTATTTATAATTTAATATATACATTTTTTATTTTTTCTTTATAATTTATCTCTCTCTATTCAATCGCTTCAATAGTAGTAACAACATAGGCTAAATTTCGGACTCGGGCCCAGGCCCGGGCTTCGGGCTTTTTATAAGGGCCGGGCTCAAATCCAAATTATAGACCGGGGTCTGGCTCGGGCCTTAAAAAAATCTGTTAACAGAGAATGAAAGCCCGACTCGGCCCATGAACAAGTCTACTTGCAACTCCACTTTCAAATACCAAAAGTTCTAAGTATTGAGACACTGACACGTAAGAAACAAAGTTACGTCTGATGTGCATACCAGATGTTTTCCAACACGCTCTAGGTTATTTTTTTATTTTTCAAAATTTCACAAGGGCCTGTTTTACTTTTAGGCTCTTGCCAATCTCCTGAATATTTCAAAATCCCCAAACATCAAGTATTTAATTAGTGTATCAGGATGTGGATGGAATGATATGATATGCTTGATACACCTTCATACATTGCAAAACTTTGTTCCTATAAAAATGCTATTACATGAATATACCTTTGGCTTGTTTTTGAGTTTTCAATTACCCAAAGTTCCAACACTTGTCCAAATGGAGCCTAGATCATGTACTGTTCAATATGGAAACCGCCCACGCAATTAGTTTCACTTCACCCTGAATCCGTCTTTTATCAAAAACCATTGAATCATCGACCCCTTTGACCCAAATAATGGATTTTGATTATTTCTATTTTTTTAATTATAATAGACCATCCATTTGGAGTTCGGACAGGATAATCACTGACCCAAAAACCGGTGCCGAAAGCAATTTCAGTTCTGGGTCGATTTATAAAATAATTGATCACAAAGAAATATTTACTGAAATTTTGTTTCTGTTTTTTTCCTTTTATTTTATATTTTCGTTTTTTCAGAGTGATTTACCGGAGATTGCCTTGATTATCCACCATACGTGGCATGATATTATTAGTGTAAACTCGATTTGCACCGCCACGGGATCAATTAGATTAGATGTATAGCGTTGCAAAATGAAAAGCGTGTCAACGGTAATGAAAGGATAATCCAACGGGAGTGAAAAAGTCAACATTTCACACCTTATTGATCTCTGGTCAACGCAAACTTCACACCAAATCCGAATTGGGATCTTTTCCTAAAGTTTTGAAAATCATAAGCCTTCCTTATAATTTTATTTTAACAAAAATATCCCCTGAACTTTTAAAGATTTCAATAAAAACCTCCCTTCCATCCGTGATTCAAACAAAAATAACCAATAAAATTATTAAATTGCCCCTGATTAATTGTGAGAGAGTCAATAAAACATTTCAAAATATCAAAATTGCCCCTGCATCCCCTTCCTCTCACAATAGAAGGGAGTGGCGTGAAATCATTTCCCCGTTCTCCCCCATTGATTTCTTCTTCTCTCTCTCTTTCGACTGTGAATTGAAAGGCCTTGAAAAGAAATATAAAACAGAAATAAATACAACGAGAAAAAGAGGGGGAAAAACATTTTTTCCTCCCTCAACTCATCACTATGAATACCTCTCTACCTCTATTTCTCTCTTTCTTTTCCATGACTGACGGCTCCAATCGTAGAATCCTCCATATGGGTTTTATTTGTCATCTGTTTCTCTATGATACCCACATCTCTGTTTCCACCCTATTCACTTATTTCTTTTTCTGGGATTACCACTGTCAATAGAGTTTCTCATGCTTTTCCACGGCTGGTCATGGTCTATCAATTTTTGAAGACGAGACATGGGTTCATGACTTAATTCCCCCCTTACTTTCATTTGCTGAGCACATATTTTCGTGTTCCTCATTTTTGTCTCTCCCTTTGTCGAGTTCGAATACTTTCTTGTTCCCGCACTCTCCCCAATGCTCTCATTTATAAGTGATTATTCTTTAAATCCACGCAATGACTTTATTTTCATTTTTGTGATCTTTAAAACCCACAACTTCATTTTCACTATATCGCTCTAGAACAGCCACTCTTGCTGTTTCTTAATCTGCTGCCTTTTAGATGCTTGCTGCAGGGAAGGAGAACAAGTAAACCATGTATTTGTCCAAAAAGCCTCGCCCAATCAATTTCTATTTCGAGGAAGGAAAGAACATGGTGATTGAAGTAGTTGGCAATGGCGGGTTGTGGATAACCGTAGCAGCCACAGTGGTAGATGATTATTGCAGAGAGCAGTGGAGAAGACCATGTGGTCAAGGCTCCCAAGAAGAAGAAGAAGAAAAAATCAATGAGAAAAACTAGTGAGGGGAGATTGGAGGTAGGGTTTCACGCCATTCCCTTCTATTGTGAGAGGAAGGGGAAACAAGGACAATTTCTACATTTTGAAATGTTTTATTGATTCTCTGATAATTAATCAGGGGTAATTTAGTCATTTTATTTTTTTCCTGAATCACTAACGGAAGAGAGGTTTTTGTTGAAATCTTAGGAGAGATTTTTTCTTATGTAATATGATGAGATGTGAGGAGCAAGCTTATCAAATCCATCATATAACGATCCATATTAGAGAAATACACGGCAGTTAGGCCGTTAGAACTAGTCAGCTGACCCGGCAACGCAGCTGTACAAGAATCTAAGACCCCAAGAGATCAAATCAGCCCCCAACAACGTTTCACAGAACATGCAATGTATTGAAAATATTTTCCAATGATAATATCAAAAATGATGATTTTATCATTGGTAGATGTTTCTAATATACGGCGGAGATGGGGCTGATTTGAACTCAGATCCCAACCGATTTATACAGAAATATAGTTTTCCTCTACTCAGCCATATTTGTCAATACAAGAAATAAATTAAAAATAAAAAGGATATGTACTACGGGCTAGGCAGCCTAGGCTGCGGCTGGCCAACCAAAATCATCAACGTAACGATGTTTCGGTTTGGTCCTTTCGCTGCAGCGATACTGAACAATATTCCGGCAACCGGATCAGTTGCAGTCAGGGAGAGGTGCACCACGTAAACACAAATTATGGACAAACGATCGAGCACCGAGCTTCTGCACCTTCCCTCCGAACGAAATCATTCCACACAGCAGATTATAACCCAATTGCAGATTATCCAGTTCGGTTATCTGTTTCGGAATGCTTCGTCGAATCCTGTTATGTGACAAATCCAGAAACGCCAGGTTCTTGGCAAATTTGATCTTGGATAGATCATAGTCGAGTCGGTTCCACGACAAAATCATCGACGTCATCGTCGCATTCTCCCTCAACAAGATTGATGCGTCCCGAGTGAGTTTGTTAGATGACAGATAGAGCTCCTCACAGTTCAAATGTCCGAAGGATTTGGGGATCTTACCGGAAAGCATGTTATCGGATAAGTCTATGATACCTTTCAGTCTACTGAAGGAGTCGGGTAGCTTTCCGGTGAGTTTGTTCCAACCGAGATCAAGATGTGTCAATTTATTGAGCTCTGCTAGGGAACCGGGAATGAGGTCGGAGAACTGGTTGACGGATAGCTCGAGGTATTCGAGACTTTTGAGCTGAGAAAGGAAAGCAGGGAGTGGACCAGAGAGAGTGGTGTTCTATATGCGGAATCTTTTGAGGTTTTGAAGTCTGGTGGTAGAATAGAGGATGGGGGTAGTGAGGTTGGCGATCTCGGTGAATTCCAGGGTTTGCAGGTAAGGGAGATCTACGGTGGCCGCCGGGATTGAACAGTTGATGGTGGTTTGGTAAACCAGGAGTTGGATGACGCGGTTAGTATTGGGACTGCATTGGACGTAGCTCTAGTTACAGCAGCCGGTGTTGAGATCGGGGATGCTTAGGGATTTCTTGATTGTGAGAAGAGTAGGAGATGGGATTTCCTGTCATCTGAGTTGCAGTGGATTGAGGCAAAAAGAGTAGGAGATGGGAGAGAAAACGAGAGGGAGTAGGAGAAGAGACAGCGAAGAAATATAGCGAGTGTCCATTGTTATCTTGAAATACAAAAAAAACGGAAATGAAATAATACATAGATGATTTGCTGACGAAGCTTCATATGAATTTAGTCACCTAGTGCCCTTTGGGAGGGCTTTATCAATTACAGCTTGATTCAAACCGAGTAATTGGTCAATTTGTATTCCGTAAATGCAATTTTCTGGGTAAATATTTATTGGGTAAGTGCATTTTAGTCGTAAAAATTTATTATTAAAAGGGATATTTTTGTCAAGTTATTTCCCCACCTAGGAGATACCTAAGAAAATAAAATTTTCCTGTTCCTCACATTAATCTGAAAAATAAACACGGGATTATTGATCAATAGGAATCAAAATCCCATTGACCAACTTTCCCCCACTCAAAATCTCAAAAAAAAACCCCCCTTAATTTTAGTGGTTCATGAGTTTAATCGAATTCATAGTAAAATATTATTTTTAATATATATATATATATATATATATATATATATATATATATATATATATATATATATAATACAAATAATTAAATACAATTATGTATAATTGATTTTCATAATATATTTTTATTTATAATATTAATTTATCTATATTCTTTTATAAAAATATTTTAACATACTTAATATTAATTTATGTATAATCTCAAGCTGAGTAAAGCCAAGCTCGAATAGCAACTAATTAATGCAGCTCGCCTCAAATACAGAAACCGTCCCAAAGGAAGCATTGGTGGCTTGGATAAATTTGATATGGATCGTAATCCTAAAACTTCTCTACCAATTGATCCGATTACCTTGTGACAGGCCCATCGTATAAGACTATTTTGAATTTTTGATAGGCAAGGCAAGCCAACGGTATACTACTATACACTATAGCGATGCGCAGATGGCAAAGTAATGAAATAATTAATTCGGCCTCATGAAAGTCATTTTCTCCATGATTTCTATGCTCGTAATATCAAAGTCAGAATATAACTGTTCAAATTAGAGCTGGTTTTTAATTTCAATCCTATTAAAATTTTATCATTATACTGCGTCATCATCATCATCCCTGCCAATTTTTCAAAATCGGGCTGGGAAAACCGAGAATTGGTCACCTGATTGGTTTCATTTTATCGCAAAACCGTCTTTTAGCTAAAATCATTGATTTGGTCAGTAAACCGTTGATTCAGGCGATCAAACTGTTTGAACCGTCTAATGGTTTTTTACCTTTTTTTTTGGTTAAAACGGGCCACCCATTCAATTCGAATGGTTGGACCATTCAACCCGGGAACCGAACCCCTGAATGGTTCGTTATCCAGTCCATTTTTAAAAACCTTGATCTCTGCCTTATCCCAATTATATGGGATTGGCTATTTCATCAATTCATTCTATTTAGGTCCTATTTGGTTTGCAGCAATGAGGTTTGGAATTGAAATCAGAATGAATCATTTCAATTTCAACTGTTTGGTTGGGCAGAATTCGAGTCTCATTTCCATTCTTGGTGAAATGATATTGCCCCATCCGACCCATTCCCATTCCTGATGAAATGATATTGCCCCAGAATGGTCATTCCCTCCTCCTCCCTTGAGAATTAAATCGTATTCCAGCTTATTTCAATTCTTATTCCGAATTAAATCGTATTCCAGCTTATTTCAATTCTTATTCCTATTCTTGTATGAACCAAACAGACTATAAAAATAAACCATTCTGATTCTGATTCTGAAAATCAAACCAAATGCTCCCTTAAAAAAACTCTAGTATAAACAAAAACAAAAACAAAAAAAGTCAAGATTCATATTCACGAGGATTTAACAAAAAGTTTAATATCGTCTAACCTGATACAACCCATCTCTTTTATCCGAGCATGGAATCAGTATGTAAGACAATCTTACACCAGGAAGTTTATAATTATGTAAATATGAATTAATTAACAATTAATAAATTCAATATTTTGTACCTATATATTTATTATATGTGTGAATCAAAAAATAATTAACATGGATATTATACAATAAAGAGGATTTGGATTAAATTCAAATATGACCTAAGTAGATTTCAAGATTTCAATAGTCGGATCAAGATTTGGATGTAGTTGGATCCTACCTAAATTCAACTCAATTACAGCCCTGGTTTAAACCCAGGCTCAGATTGAGTATTTGTTAGAACTTGAATGGGCCTGCACATTTAGGATGGGCCTTGGACCTGGCCCAGTACTGCATAAAATTTTCAAGCTGGGTTCTGTACCTAACCAAACTTTAGTTGATCCACTAAGTTGCTTGGAATAGAGTGAGCTTTGCATTTGCATTAATCTTTTAAAAAAACGATCACAATTATGTAAGGTGGCTTTGCAATCAGACACAAATGCGCTCGATACAACCTATCTTTAAAATATGGCTGAACATGGCATGAACCATTCTTTTGTTCATTTGTATTGAACGAATTTGCATTTGCTCTATTACCAAGCGTAGCTTATTATTTACACTTCTAAACTCTATCTGATTTATAATTTATGCCTTTTTTGTCCCATTTGATGTAAAATTTGCATCAATTCATATAAAGTGATGACCATATTATGTTTCATACGGAGTGAATCAAATATGAGGAAGTAAACCAGAAATTACACAATGCCTAATTGCACCCTCATGTATTAACACCAGTGCAAATGAAATTTGCACCGTAAACAAATAAATACTTGTGTGAGAGTTCATGGCAAATTAATTAACATTCAAAACATTAAAAAATACTATTTCCACTATTTCTGAAGAAAACACACATAAATTGCATAATTAAAAAAAAAAAACATAAAAGAAGTGCTTGCTGCATTTTATTCAATTAACCTGGAATTTTGTGCAGATACCAAACACTCGAATATTCAAACACCCATTGTCTTCAATCATGGTGACCGGATTGATTTGCAGGCAGGCAGTGGCGAACCACACAAACAACGATTATGTTCAAACGAGTAAAGACCCAGCTCCTGCACCTTCCCGCCGAACGGAATCTTTCCACACAATCTGTTATAACTCAAATCCATCACTTCCAGGTTAACTAACTCGGTGACCTGCTCCGGTATACTCCCTCGAATCCTGTTGTGAGATAATTGCACATATGTCACATTCTTTGGAAACCTCACTTTCGATATATCAAAGTCCAAACGGTTGTTCGACAAATCTATGGACGTCACCCTTCCGTTCTCCTTGAATAGCATCGATGCGTCCCCGACGAGCTTGTTATCAGCCATAGATGTAGTCTTACAGTCCAGTTCTCCTAGCGAGTTGGGAATCTTACCAGAAAGCAGGTTGTGAGAGACGTCAAACCAATCGAGTCTGTTTTTGAACCTTCCAAACGAGTCGGGTATGCTTCCCGTGAGTTTGTTCTTTTCGAGTTGAAGGCCAGTCAGTTTGTTGAGGTTTCCTAAGGAAGAAGGAATTGGGCCGTAGAGCTGGTTGTCGGAGAGATCGAGGTATTCGAGGTTTTTGAGTTGGCCGATGAACTCAGGGATGAGGGAGGAGAGAGTGGTGATCCAGACACGAAGGAACATGAGGTTGTTGAGCTTGGTGATGGAGTATGGAATGGAGCCGGTGAGGTTCATCTCAGTGAAGATTAGTCTTTCGAGGTAAGGGAGGTCGCCGACGGCCTCTGGGATTTGGACGGGAGTATTGATTTTGCTGATGATGAGTAGAGTGATGCGGTCTGTTCTGGGGTGGCATTCGACTTGGTCCCAGTTACAGCAGTCGGTATTGGGTTTCCAGGAGGCGAGGATGGGAGGATTGTTTAGGGACTCCTTGATGCTCAGGAGGACCCTTCTGTCATTCGGGTGGCAGCGGACGGAGGCGGAGAGAGATGGAGATGGGAGAGATGAAGAGATGAAGAGAAAGAGGAAGAGAAGAGAGAGGGAAGAAAAGTGAGTCTCCATGAATTTAATTTCACTAGCTGTTTGTGTATGTGGCGTAGCGACTGAGGATGGATTAAGATGCAATGTACACATGTTAATTTATAGACGGACAGAGGAGGTAGACGCTGTAGTACACGTGGCTAAGTTTATTCATTCATTACGTCAGAGTAGACTTTGACTCGTCAACCATGTCCAGCTCCCTTGGTTTCGAATTGCTTTTTTCTCTGTGTGCTTGTATCATCTATCATGTACATTTCTTGTCCCACCTCGTCCACATGCCATTTGTTGATTGTTGGACAAAAGGCAAAATCCGTGGATTTATGTCGGTGTAGAACAAGGTCAGCTCCCCAGGGTCACCACCCCCAGGCCCCAGGTCTATCCGATCATCCAATGCATGCATCTAGGTCCCGTTTGTTTTCCGGGGCTAAGTTCGTCAGTCGTTAAATTGATCTTTGATCATGATGACCACATTTATTTGTCATTACATTGGGTAGATATTGGAGAATATCCCTTTGCAATGTGGGCAACTAACTTATTCTCGCAGCCTACGTTAATACTCTCTCCCTATCGTCTCTCTCCATTGTTTTTGTGGTATGGAGTGAATTCCGGGGGGACCATTCACTGGTTCAGCCTTGGTATTAGACAGGGAAATCAAGGTTTGGCCACATGTTCAGTTCAATAGTTGATGCTTGTTTAATACCTTCTCATCTAAGCCCCCATCTCCAACAGTTGTCGTTCACAAATGGCTCATTTATAACTGATGGGGGTGGAGATGACCCCAATAATTAACATCATCAACACACATGGCGACCCCGGACAACCAACGCTAACCTCAGACATTATCTGAGCTACCTTGTCAGTTAACATGTTCTTTTATTTTTTTAGTTAAATAAAATAATGATCATTTTAACCATAAAAATTTTATGATCAAAATGGGGTATTTTTGTTCTATTCAACTATTGATAAATTTCCCAAAATGGAAAAGCTAAGTAATGTTTGGTTTAATTCTCATTTTTTCTCATTCTTTAAAATGGATAAGAATGGGTAAAAATAGTTAGAATGAGAAAATATTGCTATGAACCAAATACTTTTTTCCTAAAAATGAATTCTTTTCAAACTGACAAGCGTCTTATATTGCTCATTTTCATTCTTAAAAAAAAAAAAAATTGCACCAATATTCATAAATCGCCAGCCTAGGTCTCCAAAACTGTTGGCATAGATGTTTACTAATGGATGGTTGATTGTCAATGGTTACCACCTGACATATACGTTTTGTAAAAATACTTTTACAAAAGTACTTTCGTAAAAAAAAAAAATACTTCCACAAAAGTGCTTGTAAAAAAGTATTTTCGTAAAAATGCTTTTACAAAAGTACTTCCATAAAATTACTTTCATAAAAGTACTTTCGTAAAAGTGTTTTCATAAAAGTGTCTTTATTAAAGTGATTTCATAAAAGTATTTTTCATAAATTTACTTTTATAACTTTTGTAAGTGTTTTCGCAAAAGTAAACATCTATGGCAATAGTTTTGTAGCCAGAGTTTCCTCAAAAAATGAAAATGAACAAGATACGGAATGATTATTTTTCATGTTGCAAGCTACTCAGTTTTTGTACTGTGGGGCTGATTTTTTTATTTAAAAAGAATGTGAACCATGGTAAAAATTTTGTAACCAATAATTCTAATGTTATTCATTCTTCCCTAAAAAGAGCAACTGAAATAATGAAGCCTAGAGCAATGAACCAAACATTGTCTTAATTTACCCACCTAGAAGATAGGTATCACTTACTTGGTCCATTGACCAACTTTATTGGGAAAATAAACTTTCCCTGTTCGCCTAGACAATCACTTGGCAATGTGGTTGTTCCACCTATCCACGTATGGTTAAACGTGGCATACAAGTCACTTGAATGTGTCCCGCCTTACGTGCAGATTAGCACGAGCGTCCCCATTCCCCAATCTATATAAAGGTAGGCTTTACATTCATTACACACTTTTTTTCTTACATTTTGTGTCTATTATTGTGTTTATGTGTTGGAAATAAGAAAAAAAAAATAGTTAAGGGCATAAAGTGTAAAGTAATAATTGTTTTATTTGTTTTATTATATACACATAAGTGCCATTAAACATCATTAGGCATCACACAGACAAAATAGAATCAGACCAGAAAAATGTCAAAAAAATATTTCCTCTAAAAGTGAGTTTTACACTCGAAATAAAATAAAATACATTGAAATTGAATAAAATTCAAGCATAATAGCTTGTACATATCATTGAAATGGAATAATAAGACAAACAACGCCATGATATCAAACACCCACAGAAAGGCTAAGTAGTGGGACTTAAGATATTTGGCCATATTCCATAGTTAATACCCTTAGGCTGTGTTTGGTTTGAAGGGAAAAGTAGAGAAAGCTAGGGAAACCTCTACAAATCTAGTATGGGTTTCCCTAGCCTTTCCCTTCAAACCAAACATAACCTTATGGTCAAAGATTAAAACCAAAAACATTTGGTATCCATGGGTATCATCTCTTTGAATCGTATATAATACTCAATTTTTATATATTGCATGTGTCAGTACTTTGAAGTGTGAACCAGGCCCTATGTACATAAACCATGAAAAATGTTTTGTGGCTGTAATAAATTAAAATTTTCGAATTAAATAAAGTCAAGTAGCCTATGTGATAGTTAGGACACCATAGTTGTTCCATAGACCTATGAAGTTGAATGCTATTTTCTTATTTACCTTCAGCTCTATAACACGCCATCCTTTGAACGTATTGCCAAATGATGCTTGCTATTTAACTTTCCAACTTTTAATATTAAAAAAAAAAAAAAAGCCTTAATGTAATTCTTGTTTTTCCAAATAGTAGCTTTGTTTGACAAGTTCAACTTGGGGGCCGTTTGATGACGGGTGAAATTGCTGATTATTGTTTTGACTTCTTGTGAAACAGATGGAGGTTCTAAATAGGCCAGCAAACAGATAGGATAGGATCATAGGATATTAACTAAAACTAATTTTGATTTGTTAACATTTGGATTCAAGTCGAATCTTGCCTTAGTTTGAATCAGATTTGGGTTAAAATTGGATATTGAATAGCATTAATAACATCCACAAGGACCACAACCAGCATGTTATCGGATAAAACCAGAGATTTGGTTTGGGGGTCATCCCGGAAAGCAGGTTGTGAGAGTTGTCGAAATGTTAATACTTTGAAGTTTGAACCATGTTCTACATCATCATCATGGCTTCATGCCTCATCCCTACTAAATTGGAGTGGGAAAATCATGTTTCAGCAATCCGTCCACTGTTAAATTATTAGCGCTTAAAATCATTTGTCGCTACTTGTACATACATCCAGTCAATAATAATAGAGATTAATTCCATTCAGATGGAATTAGACAAATAGTAATACTTTATTTTACAGTAATTATTTAAATATGAAAAATAAAAATAAAAATAAATTGCACAAAAGAAAGGCAGATCAGATCATCAGATGACTAATCAACTAAAACGTCATTCAGATTATTTAATAAAAAAGCTTACACCTAGGTAAGTAACAATTTACCTTGCGGTTGGAATTTGACTGGACCTTCTTGAGATCCAAAAGCATCCTTAATTATGAGCAAAAATAATTAAGAAAATAAAATACAAACGCTTCATGGGCATCATCCAATACTCGATGCAACCTCCAAGGAGCATTACCACTCAAATCTGATGAAGGAAAAAAGCAATCTCCAACAAAAGAATGGTGGACCAAATCCTTAAAACTCACCGCAACGACCAAAACTTAGGCCAAATTACTCGTGCAAATCCCACTCTGCTCGTTTCAAGTTTCTAAGTGGTGACTTTTGTTTTCATTTTCTGCTTCTTAGGATCTAAAGCAGTTAGGCCAGTGCCCAATCCAACAGGAGCCTGAGCTTCTTGGGCTGTAGTAGCACACCCATTCTCTTTGCCATCTCCTAACTCATTCGTGGTTGGGCCATTGGCTTCTTTTTTCAGATCCTCTGATTGTGCATTGGACGAGGCTTCTGGAGCTATCCCTGAGTTGATTATATTCAGAAGCTGTGTGAGTTGTGGCAAAGCTGGGACAGGAACACCATGTGGACGTACAAGGAGACCCCTAGCTGCAGCTTTCTTCCTAACCTCTGCTGCTGCTCGGGCAGCCCGTTCATCAACCCCCCTCCCTCGAGGGAGGGTCTCTCCAATAATTGCTGCACTAAGGGATTTGTTCACTGATGAATTGGCATTTCCAGAACCTCCAGCTGCAGCGGATTGGAATGCCTGTATGAGGTCTGGACGGGCCTGTCATGCAAAAGCATTGCAAATCACATCAAAAACTAATACCAATTAATCAAATAGAAACAAAATGTTTTCCAACCCAATGGCAACATTGAAGGGTTGTTCGACAACATGGTTTCTGATATGTGCCTTAGGAGAACTCACCCCTAAAAGCTAGCTGTTGGAGGGAGGGAACTCAAATACATATATATCCCACAACAGCATCCCATACTACCGATGTGGGATACCTCACATTAGCATCCCATACTACCAACATGGGACAAATGGATCGTAACAGTTTCCAACCATGTTGAACACCTCCTAAATTAAGCAGTGCATCCATCTAACAATATTGGCAATCGTATTCTGAAATGAAGTGGTAGGAAAAAAAAAAGGCAGGCACCTTGAGACAAGTGCACATCACTACCCATGTAAAAGTTCACAGCATCACTAAAACAAATCCTTTTGGAAGTAACAGTTATCTCTAGGGTTTTCCTTGACAATAATTTCCATGAGCATTTTTCAAGCAGTAACACCAGCTGATTCACGGATTTTAGCTCAGAAATTTATAATGTTATATCAACACTTACAATGCACAATCATTATCAACCCAGTACCATATTGAACCTTTATGATGGACAACGTTCTAGCTTAACTTGATTAAAGAAAAAGATAAAATATACCTTCAATATCTCAATAGCCTTCTGAGCAGAAGCTGCATCCACTGCTTGGCCCTTCTGCTTCTGTGCATTCATCTGAAAGAAAAAAAAAGCACCGTCAATGTGGACCTACCATGCAAGAACACTTCAATACTAGCATTGTTACTGTAGCATGAATTTACTTGGCGATCACGCATTTGGAATGTCGCCATCCACTTCTTTGAATCTTGTGTCCTGGAGTCATCTTCACCAAGTTGCTTAACAAGTATATCATGAGTCTTTTTTTCATGCTGTCACAAACAACCTTAGTTCACTTAGCAACAAATCTCCTCATAATATTTACTAATAGGACATATACTATATTTCCTCATTAGGGGCTAAATGCATACCTGAAGTGAGAGTTTGTAGGCACCCATGCAATTGAATGCAATTGCAAGCGCATGATAACATACTGCAGTTTGAATATGCTCCTCACCTAGAAGCCTTTCATTCTTTTTCAAGGCTTCTTGCAAATAACGAAGAGCTATATTCATCTTGCCAATATCCTGGTACATCATAGCAACATTAATGAAAGTTGCAGCCACATCAGGATGATCTGGACCACAAGATAAACTTAGAAGGAGCAGCGTTCTAGACATATGCCGCAGAGCAAGCTCTGTTTGGTTGAGACCATGATAGAAAAGAGCCATGTTGCCATAACTACAGAAATACAGACATGGAATAAGGTACCAGTGAAGAAAATAACAACATAAATTCAATGACCAACAAACAACGAATGGGTGATTAGAATTAATGCCTGTGAGCAGTATCAGGGTGGTCCAACCCGAGGCAGCGCTCATTTATAATCAACTCCTTATGTTGCTGCATTATGGCTCCTGCCATGTCTCCAGCATGATAAAGAACCATGGCGAGGTACCTAAAAAATTACATCAGCTGTGAATAGGGTGGCAAATACATCATGAGCATTCTTCTGTGTTCAAGAATTCCCTTTGTATCCAACACTAGCAATTGCAAACACAAATTCCTTTATAAAGCTAGACCCAATCAAAAAAGAAGCAACAAATTCAAAGTCTGATAATCAGAACTGCTTTGTGAGAAAACTTTCAAAAAATGGAATCATGATTGTAAGACAGTTACAAAGCATGAATTGCTCAAGTATTCTCATCCAGAACTATAACCCTTTTTTTGCTTCATAGTACAGTACTATAGCTATAGCCTACCATCGGTAGGTACAGAGAATTACTATTGAAAATATTAAAAAAATCAGAAATTAAAATTATTCTAATTGATAATCAATTATTCTTTAATGTCACTTGAACCTGCAATAATCCTTCCTTGTATACTTGTAAAGAAAAATTGCTGATTAAAATTAATAATGTATTATTAATTTTGACATCCCATCTGCTTGGTTTAAGATATGACATGACTACAAGAAAAGCAACATAATACTAGAGGAAACAATGATTTACCGACAGCAGTTAGCAACTTCTCGATGCATTGGACCAGTCACCTACAACCCAAGAGAAAACACAAATGAAACTAAAGGAAAACAACAAAGCAGAAAATTCTATGGATCAACATGAATGGAGAAATCATACTTGCTGAAGTATGGAGAATGCTTCAGAAAATAATGTATAAGCTTCATTAAGCATTCCCTGAAACGCAACAATTTCGTTGTCAACCATGTTTTCTACCAAATCAGTTTACAAGAACACCATAGAATGTTTTTTATCTTCAATGTAAAGGCAAATATTGGGCTGAAAAATCTATAAGAGGCACATAACACACCTCAGCCAATCGGACTTTTCCTGTTTCAAGAAGATCTCTGGCTTCTGAACATACTGGAATTGAATGCTTAACTACAGGTTGAAGATCCAAGATATCTGAAATTTGGAAGGGTGCTTCTGCATTGAGATCATATTTGCGAGCAGCAACGGTTATGCCTACCTGTTAAGAGTACCACATTCAACCTTACTACAAATTATATGTAAACACACTTACTGAAGACAAATCAATACAGAAAAATAGTAACTATGTCAAGATGCCTCTCTTATCGACAGTAATTAGCGTGTATAAGCAGTAGCCTTAGACCAGAAGGTAGAAACTTAGGATGACCAGCACAATGTCAGATGGATCCAGAATAGAAATTTAGGCTGCATTAGTTAAATTTTATTCCTGAGCATTACTAATTGTGATCTGAGCCTTGAGCTAAAAATGGTTCTTCTGAAGCTAAAATTTTTAGCACCACAGAATCACTTCTATGAATGAGGTTTGATCCAAAAAGAAGGAATTAGGGCTGTTCATAAGAAGGCCCAACCCGACCAACCCGGACCGACCCAACCCGAGTCAGCACAGGTCGGTTTCGGGTTGTGCAAATTCCTGAACCGATGATTCGGGTCGATTTCGGTTTTCACACAAGAAAACCGAAACCGCCCCGAACTGAACCGACTTAGTTCCTAGTTCAAAAATGATGTTCCAAAGCCCATCAGGCCACCTAGTTTTTGAATGGTTGCAAGAAACTTTGGATTAGTGAATAGTAATGAACAACTTTTGTGATTAACTTTTCATTTAAATTTTATCATAGGAGATGACTGAAATGATGTTCAATTTATGACTGTTTTTAAAATTAGCAAGATTTTATCACAGGGATGAACTAAGAACCGAAACCGACCCAACCCGACTCAAACTGACCAGGTCGGGTCGGTTGGAAAAACCGCAGTAAACCAACCCAACCCGACCCGTGAACAGCCCTAGAAGGAATTAATTCTGGTAATTTTCACATATTAGAACATAAAAATGATTCTAGAAGTAGAAAATCACCAAAAATAAATGCATACAGACATGCCACATCATACCTTCATATAATTAAAATATTCACAAAGCTAGTCTGCAGATTGTATGGTGCTGGGTGGACCATCCCAGCTAAAAACACTCAACCCAAGCAAACCTTGTCTCAAAAACCACAAATCCTAACCGAACACAATTAATCCTTTCAATGTTTAGCATACATTGTAAGTACACAAGGTCAAATATTACATGATGTGAAAATTAAAAATAGATTTATTATCAATTCAGATCATAGGGGATCACCAAGGACAACATTTAGGGTCCATTTGGTTTGCAGTCAGAATCAGAATGGTCCATTCCCATAATCTGTTTGGTTCAGACAGGAATGGGAATGGGAATTAAAATCAGCAGAAATGAGATTTCATTCCCAAGGGAGGGGCAGGGAGTAGCCATTCCCTCAAATGGGGGAATGCCATTCCAGCAGGAATGAGAATGGGATTCCGATTCCGCCCAACCAAACAGTTGGAATCAGAATAGCCCATTCCGATTCCGATTCCAGACCCCTATTCCTGCGAACCAAACGGGGCCATATGTAATTTGAGACTCTATAAACCATTTCCCCAATATTGCAATTGTTTAAAGATCAGATATACCTAAATCCAAATTTGATCCATTTAATATCCAGATATGAAACAAATCATATTTGTATTAGACTTGAACCAACCAATTTAACTAATTGATGCATATAAATTTTATGTAGATAAAACACCTACCAAAAGAGTTGGTGTGTTATAAGTTGAAGGATCTAGAAGAGCATGGGTCAGACCAAAAATTATGCAGGTCTAAGTAGTGAGAAATGATTTGAGGGCCCATAGTTTAATAATGTATACAGCACTGAACATAGTGGAATGGCAGAAAACGATTCACGTAGCAGGCACGTCATCATCATCTAAGTCTTGCCCCAACTATATGGAGTCAGCTACACCAATCTTGTTTCACCATTCCGTACTGTTCGGTTTCATATCCATTGTTAAACTATGGCACGTAAATCATTTCTTACTACTTCCACAGTTCCACACAAGTCCTTTTCAGTCTACCTCTAGCTCTTCTAGCCCCTTCAGCTTGTAACAGTCCACTTCTAATAGGTGGTGTAGATGGTCCTTTATTCTTGTTATAAAACCATCACAATCTACTTTCATTTTATCACCTATGGGAGCTGTGTAGCAGGCACCATATTGTTAAATTTTCTTATATTGTTACTTTCTCACATTTTTCGATAGTATCCAAGTGGAGCTGTTTCAAAAGGAGTGTAGCAAGGTTGCTTCTCATGATGATGGTTTGCCTATTTATTCACTATCTACTTATAAAAGTTGCGCTTCATTCTATTTTTTCGGTAAAAAATCTTTACTATTAGAAAATAGAAAAAGACAATCTATAAGAATTAAGGAAGAGATAAGGAGTGAACCATTCATACTAAAAAGTTAAAAGCTAAGGACCAGAAATCCATGGTATTATAATTACTAGATCAGAATTTTGTTCCATTTACAATACTTAAACATACCTTTTGGCACAAATTACGAATAACCAAAACCCTTTTTACTCGCAATCTTGCATCCTCTGGCAACTCAAACTACAAAAGAAACTTTCATTTAAAAACAGCCAAATAAAGAATACAAGCAGGTTAATAGATATCAACTTCCCCTTGGAAAAATCTTTTTTTTTGTAAGAGAAATACCTGATATTTAAATTTTGCAAACTCCTGAATGTCAATCCATAGGCTTTCTGAGGTAATATGTGCATATGATGATTGACTTTTCCTTGCAGATACTCCATTCTTCAACTTTGTCCCTCTAAAGGACTTTCCTGAGCCTTGCTGCCCTGCTTGGTCCTGGAAAAATTGTACAACCAAATTCACTGGAAACAATTAGAACAGAGCTAGAACTCCAAAATGAAATAATAATAATAATACTTAACTAATTCATGCATAAGCATCATAAGATTTCACTATTCCCAGTACTACAGCTCCCTTGTCCCCAAAACATGGCATAAGATAGATTCTAGATTTTTTTTCTAACAGATAATGCTTCCACTAGGTAGAAAGAGACATATATATATATATATATGTTTTGCATACCTTTTTCTGAGTTCGAGACTGCATACCATTGGCAGAAACTTTTGTACCAAGAGGTTGGCTATGTCCAAATAAACAATTCAAGAAATGTGAGATTGCTGGCCCAACATCATGATCTTGAGATTCCCTCAAAATTTCCTGCATGTTCATAAGAAGATGATTCTGTAAGTTTTTTGGCAAACTATTCAGCAGGTCCAATTCAATTTACGATATTTCAATTTTTTTCAGCTTATGGTGCCATGAACAAGATTGTTTTTATGGCATCCCAAAAAAGGTGTTTGCTTTGTTCACGGGTAATTTTGGAATTTGCATAATTTAGGTCAACATTATAAAATGAGCAAGTTACGATACTTAAAGGTGCTTTGCTTTGAACATGCTTACAAAATTGGGCATCCTAAAATTTGGGTTTTGAAGATTCAACCCCCACAAACTTTCTGACCTATCCATGGGGTAGTAGTATTGCACTAGAAGACAGCCTGATGCTAGTTGTTGTCATGGTTTTGAAGATCACAAGAAAAAATTTTGAAAGCACTTCTACTAAAATAATGAAGGTTACAGTGACTTAGTCCAACTTAACTGTCAATTCAATTTGATCCAAACTGAAGAGATCATTAAAAAAACCCCACATGGAGGTTGACCACGTGTTCAATCTCACACTCCATATCAGCCCTTTTTTTTTAAATAATAATATATTGTGTTGATCCAAGAAAACTACAATTACTACCATCACAGCAGGTTGCTATTCCCCGAACACACATCCAAACCATACATCAGTACAAATGCCTAATAGGTACAAAAAAGAGTACCCATATCAAAAAAGAACTATAAGGACAAAGCATCTACGTACCCCATGACTATATCCTTCCAGGGCCTTTACAACAGTGTAATAAACTAAACCTACTTTCAAGTATCCTAGCATTTCCTCTTGTCCACACCATATCAGCCCCATTACACAACCCCAACCTTGTATTGGAGTTTTACCTGATCAATAACAACCCAACCCCATTAGTTTTTCAAAAAGTTGGGCATAAAATGAGAGAATGTAAACTAAGATGTTTCATCACATGCATAGAATGCCATCAACAGCACCCGTAAAAAGCGACTTGTTGCAATTTGAAGGTAGAGGTGTAAATCAGGTCGTGCCGCCCGCAGCCCGGCCCAATGGTCCATGGGCCGTGCCGTGGCCCAGCACAATTGTATAGCCATGCTGGGCTTGGGGTTGCAGGTCAGTGGGTCGGGCTGGCACGGCCTGCACTGTCATACCAGGCCACCCGTGGAACGCAGGCTGGCACAGCCCGACCCAGCAAGGCCTATAAATATTTTATATAAATATTATATATTTATATATAATATATTATATATTATATAAATTATAATTATATAATAATATATAGTATATAATATATTAATAAAATAAACGATTTTTTTCGATTTTATTATACTATTTTATTTAATTATTGTATATATAAGCCAATGTTTTAAAAAAGCAAGAGCCAATTTGCGCCTGAGGCGCAAGGCGCAAGGTGAGGCACGTGCACGTGCCTTTTTAAGCAAGGCGCAAAATTACAAAAAAAAAAAACTAAAAAATCAAAAAAAAGTAAGAAATTTCAAAAAATGCCAAAATTTATAAAAAAATGCAAAATTTTCAATAGATATTAAACATAATGTTAAAAAAATATAAACTTAAATTTTAAAATAAATGTTTTAAAAAATCTATTATCTAAAATTAAAATACATAAACATAACATGTAAAGTGTATTCAAATGAAAATTTAAAAATAAAAGCAAACATATAAAGCATTTTCAAGCATGTAAAACCCACAATCTCTTTTTTTCCTTAATTGCATTGCTTCAAGTAGCTAAAATGATGTAAAACATATTGCATTCTTGATTCTATGAGTCGCCTTTGTACCACACCCCTCGAGGCAAGCCCGAACAAGTCTATGTTAGGGTCTAAAGTTCTTATTTCTCACAAAAAAAATAATGATTTTATAACTTTCATTGCCTTTTAAGAAGATATTTTATTGCAATGAATGAATGAACATTAGAAAAAAAACGCAAAATTTTAAAAAGGCGCACGCCTGGACTGAGGCACAAGGTGCATCAGACGAAGCCTAGGCAGGCACAGATAGACCTGTTCATGGGCCGGGCCGGGCTCGGGTCGGGCTTTTACTCTTTATTAATGAAAATATGTTAGGCCCGAGCCCGAGCCCGGCCCGACCAATGGGCCTACAACTTGGGCCCGAGCCCAGCCCTGATAAAAAGCCCAAAGCTCAAGCCCGAGCCCGAAGCCCGACCTAATAAGAGAAAGAGGTGAAAAAAAGAGGGGTATTTGACTAGGGTTTTTAGGTTTATTTATAGGTCGGGCCGGACCGGGCTTGGGCCAGGCTATTTTGGCAAATCCCGAGCCCAGATCGGATTTATTGTGAGTCATGCTTTTTGGCCCGAGGTTAAGCCCGCGGGCCCATATACCTGTTCAAGCCCATCCGGGGGCCGGGCCGACCCGTCAGGCCACCCGGCCCATGAACAGGTCTAGGCACAAGCGTCACCTTTTGAAAGGGGTACACCTAGGACCTGGGCAAGGCGCATACCCCAAAATGCGCCTCACCTGTACTCCTAAGCACGCCTTTTAAATCACTAATATAAGCAATTATATACATAAAAATTCATATAAAAATAAAAAATTAAATTTTTTTAGTTTTTTTAAATAAATATCTTCAGCCCGATGCACGACCCAACCTATCCCAAGTGTCGGCCCATAGACCGGCCCGACACGGGTATATTTTGGCGGGCTCAGGCCGTGGGCCATGCTGGGCCAACCCCCCAAAATATCCCAATGGAGGGAGGCACGGCCCATTTTACACCTCTAGTTGAAGGGGCTAGAAGGGCTAGGAGTAAACCAAAAAGGACATGGGTAGAAGTAATAAGAAATGATTTAACCACCAATAACTTAACAATGAATATGACATTAAAACATAACAGATTGGCAAAACAGGATTCGTGTAGCCAACCACATGGTTGGGATAAGGCTTGGAGGAGGAGGATGGTAATATTACAATAAGGTGTCCGCCTTGTAATTTTGTTTACTTGAGAAAACGCCTTATCACCTAGCTGTGAACCATCTTATATAATGCATGGCCTTTAGCAAAGGACCCAACCAAAGGTTCCTTGTCACTTAGAAAACACCATTTTAATGGCATATAGATCATGGATAGTTCTGATAAGAAAGGGAATGTCATATGGAATCTGGAATCATGATCCAGAGCCATTAATTTTTTAATCAGTAACAAACAAATTTTATTAATCACGATGCATGCATAAAGTAATGATGTAAAAGATGAAAAGCACCACGCAACACTTGGTACAGGCTAGCATCAGATAGCTATCTCAATATAACATTGTGCATTAAATCTAATTCTCCTAGGGACAGTCTCCCAAAACAATTGATTTCCATTTACCCCTTTGCCTTGCCAAAGCATCAGACATGCTGTTAGCTGAGTTTTAGGTCCATATGAATGTGGCTCTTAGTTCGCTGGCCAAAGATACAACTTCTGTGATGATATATCTGTATTTTCAAAACCCTGTAAATCTATTTTCAATCCATCCAACCACCACCTTCATGTGCTCTCCTACCACAAAGTTGTGGAAATTTAGAGATTTAGCAAATTTCAATCCTGTAGACCTTCCGGTACTTCAGCCCCTGTTGAGTCTCTCTATCCTATAGGCCCAAAGAAACCCAGAGCCATCATTGACGGTAACAACATCTGAAAAATGTGAAGTTTAGCATGGAAACAAAAATATATCTTAATTTACTCCTTACTGTAATGCTTTTTTTTAGTTTGATAAGCACGTGAACAATCTATTTAGTACAAGCACCAATATATGCAGGAAGGAAGGGAAAAATAGAAACTTAAAAGAACATAAGATAATAGGCAGGAAAGATGATAACCTTGGCAATATGTTTCGCAGACCTCACAATGACCTCAGTGAGACAAAGATCCCATACATGAGGTAAATGCTTGACCATATCAGCTATCTGGATGACATGAAACAAAGTGTCAAAAACAATAAAACAAAATAGAAAAAGAAAATTTCTCCAAATTGCTAATTAAGAACGAGTATGGCTGGTCAGACAATCCCTCCCAGTGAACAGTGTAGGAACACCCATTAATTGATAACCAACTGTACACTTCTAGGAGCCACTATAAATCTGTGTGGAAGTGAGACAGACGACCAGTTCACTCATGGATGGTCAGATTCCCATGTTTATATTTTTGAAGGGAAATAAAGAGATTACTTCCCATCTACAATTTTCAGCAAATGCTTACTTGTCCAATATAGCGAACATTAATTCCATGAGCATGCAAGGCCTCAGTAAGTGTCTGGCCATCCATGGGCGAGACCTCAAGTGAGCAAAAATCCTGTACAAATTTTGGAAGCACAACATTTTTAAGATACAAGCCAGCCTTCCTCACACCTTCTTCATCTGCAGCTATCTCCTGATGAACAGGAAAAGGATGAGCAAGAGCAGGGAAAAAAACATAAATAATGAACATAACAAAGAGACAGGATATCTCCTGATGAACAAGAAAAGGATGAGCAAGAGCAGGGAAAAAACATAAATAAAGAAAATAACAAAGAGACAGGATACATATAATATGCATGTGTGGAGGGAAGAAGACAAAATAAAGTGGAAATGAATTACCTCTTCACTCCCAGCAAGCTTGAACTCAGTAAAGACATTTGGATTTAGAAGTATTTCCTCACACAATGTGCCAGTTTCAGAAGGTGGAGAATCATGCGCTTGGGCATCCCTAGTATCCCCTTCTGTTATTTTATCCTACAGAAAAATATATATATATATTTCTAAGAATTACTAAAACTGATTAAGATACTCAAAATGCTGAATTTCCGGAGTACAAGGGCAGAAAACGTGCATAGCATATGCAGCATAAAGAAGGCATCCAGTTTTCTTACTTTTAGATAGCAATTAGACAGCCATATAACTATATGATATTGCAAAGCATAAGAAGAATATAAATAAGAGAACTAAAATGTGTATAAATAGAAAACTATTGAAAAACAAAATTAAGATTTCCTAATGTAATAGTAGTACAAGTTGTAGTAGTGGTAGTGGTAGTGATGGTGATGGTAGAGAAAGAGAGAGAGAGAGAGTTTCACTATAATTGTGGCCTAAAATCATCTTGCAGGTCCGTCACAAGTCACAAGTGTACTAGCATAAACAAATTAAAGTTTTTGCTTGTGTTCTTGACTTTACATTTGCTTGATTGTTTTCCTCATTCATCTTAAGCTAGGTTACAGGTTATTTCAGTTAGTAAACATAGTTGTCAAGCTAGGTTACTAATAGGAAGAAGTTTCTATGATCCAATTTTTATTCAGGCCCCATAGGAATACGGAACTCCATGAGGGCTGAGCTTTTGGCTGTACCACAAGGATTAAGGATAGGAAAATCATTGCCCTCACTCTTAGTGGAAGGAAACTCAAAAGTAGTAGTACGCTAGTTAAAATATAACAAGCAAGAAATATTGCACCTACAGGAATATCATGAAGGAGATTCATTCACTAACAAGGCAGATGGATCAGATTCAATTGGAATCATATATCAGCTAATATGCTGGCTGGTTATACGCCAAACAAGGGACAAACAGAGCACAACTGTAATGGGGAAACCTATTGTAAGATGAAATGTAAATGATATGGAGGATGAAGTAGCTTAGCCAGCCTCATTGAGAATGTTGAGTATTGACAGATGACAGGTACATGAAGTTGGTTACAAAACATAAAAATTTAAGGACAATTTTAGTAAGACAAAATTAGTTCATGCAAAAAGCGATCAAAATACAAAAATATAAACACATTGTATCACATGAAAAAACTGTACACTGTAATACATTTTTGAAACCTAATCTTAACTGCAATAGTGAAATGACATTAGAAGACTAACAAAAAACAACACCCTTTACCTGAGAGTTTGGCTTCACATCTACATCACTAACATCGGAAGAATCAGTGGAGACAGGGAGTCCTCCGTCAGGTTTAGATTTACATTTTGCCTTCTCTGTGGCTTCAGCCTTGCTTAGATCAAGTCATGCAATAATTAGAAATGGAACATAAAAATCCAGCCGGATTATGCAAGGAAGAAATAAATCTTGCAATTACCTGGCAAAAGGATGTAACAAGTTCTGGCCTCAAAACACAAAATCTGCATCCAGGCCCAGTATAGTTTGCATCCCGCGGAGTTACTCTCATCAAGTCCAAAAGGTAATGCCTGGATCATAGACACAGCAAACAGAGAAATTATGTAAATAAGCAACAATATATGTTAACATTATGACAAAACCACATAAGGTTGTAGCTCAAAAAGGACAGTTCAATGCATCAGATCCAGTCACAAGACTCAACTGAAATTGGTAGCAGGTCTTCATTAGACATAGTAAGAACTTTAATATGGCAGAAGAAGGATTAATGAAACAACAGATACAGAAAAGAAGGTTTTGCTTAAAGGAATAGATCCATTATTATTTTGCATGTATTCAGGAAACTGATTCAATAAAAGCTGAAACTGGTACTAGGTATTCCATTTCAGCTAGGAGATACCTAGAATTTGAAGTCAACCAGTTACAAATGTTGTAAAAGCATAATTATGACAACGCACTAGTAGAAAATCCAGCCCACTCGATTGTTTATAGATTTCAGGGATGGACAAGGTTTAATCCTGTAGCTTTTCTACATACAGTGGAATAATAATACAACACTGGGTGAAAATTTTAAAGTGGGGGAGCCTTAGTTGATACCTGATGGAAACAGGCACAAGGGCCATGACACTGGTGGTTTGAGAAAACATGCTTTCTAATTTGTCTCTAACAAGCTTAACAGTCACAATAGACTCATTTTGATATTGGCATAGGCATGTTAGCAGGCTGGTAGGCCCACGGTTTAGCTTATACTCAAGTCAACGCCATGAACTTTGATTGATTTTTTTTCATTGATAAGTAAAAGAAATTCATTAATCATGTAATATAAGCAATAAAAGCATCACTTGGAGACTGGAGAAGCGCGATACAAAAATAACTTCTTACAATTGAGCCCAGCACGAACAAATCCCTTTTCACCCCATGTTTAGCTAACATATTAGCAAATGCATTAGTCAACCTTCTCACCCAGTGTTTTAAAAGTGCAAGGGCCAATTTGCACTTGAGGCACAAGGCGCAAGGTGAGGCATGCGCCTTCTTAAGAAAGGCGCAAAATTACAAAAAAAAAGATTAAAAAATCAAAAAAAAAAAACAGAAAAATCAAAAAAATGCAAAAAAAATCAAAAAATATTAAACATAATGTTAATAAAAATATAAACTTAAATTCTAAAACAAATGTTTTAAAAAACCTATTATCTAAAATTAAAATACATAAACATAACATGTAAAGTGTATTCAAATGAAAATTTAAAAATAAAAGCAAACATATAAAGCATTTCCAAGCATCTAAAACCCACAATTTCTTTTTCTCCTTATTTGCATTGCTTCAAGTAGCTAATGTGATGTAAAACATATTGCATTCTTGATTCTATGAGTCGCCTTTGTACCACGCCCCACGAGGCAAGCCCGAACAAGTCTATGTTAGGGTCTGAAATTCTTATTTCTCACATAAAAAAAATAATGATTTTATAACTTCCATTGCCTTTTAAGAAGATATTTTATTGCAATAATGAATGAACAACATTAACAAATAGGTCTTTGTACCACGCCTGAGGCACAAGGCACATCAGGCGCACCAGGCGTGCACCTTTTGAAAGGGGTGCGCGCCTAGGACCTGGGCGTGGCGCATACCCCAAAATGTGCCTCGCCTGTGCGTCTAGGCGCGCCTTTTAAATCACTAATCTCACCCATTGTAGCCTTAATGTCATGTTTCTTATTAGCCATATAAATTTCTTCATTTCATTTCTGTAGCACCAACATGCAAACTCCAGTTCTTTCAACCATCCAACCACCAGCTTAGAATCACCTTCAATCAATAAGCTTTCCATGTTTAGCTCGTATGCAACCTGAACTCCTTACAGCTCCAGAATGACTTTGATTAATTGTTTATATAACCACAAATAAAGTTCTTCAGAGTTCAGACCCCATGTACAACCAATCTAGAAGTGCCTTTAGTTTGCAATAATCACTAGTATAACTAGCACATATCAACCACCCTCCCAAGCAGCTGAACTATCTTCCAAAGCAATAGTCAACACTGGAACCATCCAAATAAGAAATAACATCTGGAATCCAAGTAGTAAGAAATGATTTCAGCACTAATAATTTAACAATAGATATGACACTACACATAATGAAATGGTGAAATAGGCTTCATGTAGCTGAGTCCATAAAGTTGGGAAAATGGGCTGAGGCATCGGTGATGATGATGAAATACATAAAAGACCATGGGCCTGAGGAAGGGAAAAGTATCGAACCAATACCAACCTGTGAATCACCTTCCACTACCACCTGATCAAAATCTAGAATAGACAACTTAGATGTGCTAGAGGTCTCTTGAAGATTAAGAATACAAAACTAACAATCAGAACCATGACCTATATTCTTCTTTATCATAGTATGTTCTTAGTAGATCTTTGTACCCAAGGCAGAGTACTCTCAGTTCTTATCAAGTGTTTCATGTCTGGTAATCTATCAAAAAAAAAAAAAAAAAACAGTGTTTCAGGTCTGGTAGGAGATGTGTAGGCCTCTCATCTTAGGTCAGTGAGGACATGCTCATTTTCTATAAGGCTCAAGGAGAGTTGAGTGCCAATGCCAATCTTTGGAAGGTTAAGAGAATAAACGAAAAAAGAAAAACATAAATGAGGGGGAAATGTCCAGCCTCTCATCTTAGGTTACAGAGGGCATACTTATTTTCTGTAAAGCTCAAGGAGAGCTGAGTGCAAACATTCAGAAAACACCAAGAAAAGTGCATGCATCGACAAAATGAAACTCATCAGTCATCAGATAGTAAGTTAGACCAAGAAAAGATCACCTGTCATCACTTCCAACAATACCCTTGCATTCCACAGGTGCAGCTAGTTTGACAACATTACCCGATCCATCCAAGACTGTGTGTTCCTTTAAATGTAGGCGCTTGGCAGCCTCTAATACCTAAGGATATAAAAGAATTAGTTCTCATAAAAAAGGAATTAATCAGATGATGATAAAAATAGAACCAAGATCAAATCATATAAACATTCCTTGCTAAGAAAAAAAAAAACATAGAACATAGACGATGGCATTAATTTCTATCAAAAGTATATTGGGAAAAAAGCATATTGTGGAAAAAAAATAAGTGAATCATGCCTTTCTGCCCCACTTATGTGAAATACTCTAACCCATTCCTTAATTGCAAACCATCTACCCATCAACTTTTGCAATTAGACATTAAAACAACACACACTACAAAGAATCAAGCTTACAAACCAAAAAGCAAGTTCATCACCTTGGAATGAAACGCTTCATTCCAGCAAATTTTCTTTCCGTTGTCAACTGAGCCATACAAAAGAGAATCCGACTTATCTCCCTGAAGAATTCCAGGTATAATACTCTGCAAAGGATGATTATAACAATGTAAGAAGAAGACGAAGATGATGAAATTAAAGCTACTACAATGAGAAAATGAAAACAAAAACATCTTTTAAGATATAGAAAAATAAGCACACATTAACTTTCAATCCCCACCTGTGCTACTATTCTATGACCTCTGTAATCAATTATGGCCATGGCAAGATTATAAAGTCCAGGAACATCAACTTCCTGATAAGCTCTAGTGCCTTTCAAATCATTATTAGCAGAAGCATACGTAGCCTGTTCACTTTCAGCCAATTGGGAGTCAACAGATGCATCAGCAGCCACAGCTTTAACTTCATGAATTTCCTCTGAATTTGAGCCATTGTATATATCTGCTTTGGAAATAGCCCCAGTTTCATGAATCACATCACTTGAAGCCTTTTCAGAGGAATTGGGAGAAGTATTTGTGTTCTCAAGCTTTAATTTAACATTTGACGCATGGTTTTTGTAGAATTGCCCAATATCCACATCCACAGCAAAACTGAAAAATATATTATTGTGTACATACCTGAAGTAGAATAAAAATCAAATATGTTAATAAAATAACTGCTGAAAACATTAAGCAACCTAACAAAAAAACAATGATCGTTTAGAGAATGAGACCAGTTATATGGGATTGCAACAAATATGGCATGGAGTTGTTTGTAATTTTTTTATCATTGAATAGTAAGATTTATTAAATAGCCAATGAACATTGTTAAGTATTGTTAAACAACATCAAGTATCAAAGAAATATATATTTACTAATATATGTATATATTGGTATATAACTGATTTGAGATGGGACACAACTGATTAAAGTGCTACTGTGATGGCTTCCATTTGGAACATAACTGATTTGAGAACAAATCCTCTACTTCCATTTGGGCATCACAAGTAAAAAATAGCTCCATACCTTTTGTTGTGAATGAGCATTCCAGGAAAAAAAAAAAAAAAGATGAGTTGCACTCTCACCATTCTTCAAACAACATACTAGGAGAGGCACAATTTAGTCCTCTGTTGAAGCATGCCACCTGTGTTGGTTATCTTCAAAGAAAAAACTGATGTTGGAGCAGGGCCCACCCAAAGAACTTGTGTTTGGGTCCGGGACCAAGGTATAGAGCCAGAGGGCACATCTGGGTTCAACTTTTGATGGATTCCTAGAGAGGTAAAGTGGTAGTAAACTTAAGTTTGGATTGTCTACCTAGATTGGATGGAGGGGGCCAAAATTCTATTGCCATTTCCTAGCAATTATGATTCAAAATTTTGCTATCGATGGGTTTTTTTTTCATGAAGAGATGAGGAAACTTCAGGGATATTTCACTAAGGCCAGTGATTCAGGGGTGAGATGATTAAGTTTGATTCAGTACTACTAGGAAAGTGGTTTTGAAGATGGAATGAGTAACCCAATAGCTTGTGGAGAAGAACGATTGTTGTGAAGTACGGGTCTAGAAATTTTAACTGGGACCCAGGTGAATTTTATGCATCTTATGGGTTTGCTGTGTGGAGGGGCATACAACAATCTTTTTGATGAAGTCAAGAAGGGAGAAAGGAATTAAATATGAGGTACGGGTGATATAGGATAAGATTCTGGTTCAAAACTTGGTGTAGGGACCGGTCACCAAGGGAGCAATTACCAACACTGTTTGAGATTGTCCAGAACAAGGATAACAGGATTGTAGAAGGGTTCTCACCAGAGGGAGAGGAAGGAAACTGGAATCCAAGTTTGAGAAGAAATTTAAGTAACAAGTTGTAAGATGTGGCTTTTTGCTAACAGAGGGACCTTAGGTTTTAAGATATCTTGTCAGAAAACTGTGTTATCTACCAATCTTTTTTTATTTTATTGAGAAAAGTTAACCAAATTCATCAGGCTCACTTGGAAAGGAGTACAAATACAAATATGTACAGTGCAAATACATACAAAATAATACAAAATACAAGGTTTTGCACTCTACAAAATTGTATTTGTACTCTTTCAAAACTGAGCCTTAAGAAAAGAAAGGGGTACACGAGAGGGTGTACAAAGAAGACAAATAAACAGGGATCAGACCCCTGAAAATTACACAGGATGGATCTTATCACAGTACAGCACTTCTTAAAAAGCACCTAATTTTGCTAACCCATCTGCAAGAGCATTAAGATCCCTTGGAATCATGCACAGGTGTACATTTGTAGCTGCCAGTAAAAGGCGTGCCTGAGGTGCGCCTAGGCACACAGGCGAGGCACATTTCAGGGTATGCACCTTGCCTAGGTCCTAGGCACAGCACTTTCAAAAGGCACACGCCTGGTGCACCTAGGCGAACGCTTGATGCACCTTGCGCCTCAGCCTAGGTGTGCGCCTTCTTGAAAATTTGACGCTTTTTTGCTTTTTTTGAACGTAGCAGCTGGGCTGGGGGCTCCACCCCGGACCCCCATTCCATGCCCCTCGAGGCAAGCCCAAACAAGTCCAGAGCGTAGTAGAACCCCCAATTTGGTAATGTTGCTCATTCATTCATCCTAATAAAATGTTTTCTTAAAAAGCAATTAAAACTATAAAATTGTTATTTTTTGTGTGAAAACTAAGAATTTAAGACCTAACGTGGACTTGTTTAAGCTTGCCTCAAGGGACATGGCACAAAGGCGGCTCGTAGAATCAGGAATGTAATATGTTTTACATTACATTAGCTACTTGAAGGAATGAAATTGATTGAAAAAAGAGATTAGAGGTTTTACATGATTGAAAATGTTTTATATGTTTGATTTTATTTTTAATTTCTCATTTGAGTATGCTTTACATCTTATGTCTATGTATTTTAATCTTAGATAATAGGTTTTTTAAAGCATTTATTTTAAAATTTAAGTATTTTTTTATTAATATTATGTTTAATATTTTTATATTTTTTGAATTTTTTGGCTTTTTTTTAATTTTGACATTTTTTTGTATTTTTGCGCCTTGCTTCAAAAAGGCATGTGCCTCGCCTTGCGCCTTGTGCCTCAGGCGCAACTTGACCCCTGCACCTTTTGTGCGCCTTACGCTTTTAAAACACTGGCCAATAGACCCTTTACCTCTGTCAGAAAATGACTGAGTCTCCACGGCCCAGCATCCTGTCTTCCTAACCACTTTATTGTGTTTGTTGAGTCTCCATCTATGGATAGATGCTGAATGACTAGTCTTTTGATTAATCGGATTCCTATAAGTGCAGCCATCACTTCTGCCTTTGAGGAGTCAGCTATACCTATCGGCCCACTGTACACCCAGCAAGTGTTCCCATTTTCATCCCTTAATACTCCTCTAATACAAGCAGTACCAGGGTTCCCTGAAGCACTTCCGTCAAAACTTAGAGTCCAAGTTCCTTCTCTCCTGGTTAAGGGGCCCCTGTGAATGGGGAAGAGAGGTGAGGAGGGAGGAGAGAAGGTAAAAACCAGCATCCCTGTTTAGGTCAATTATAGAAACTCCTTTAAGCTTGTCTGAGTTGGAAGCCCAATGATAAAATAGATAGGTAATATGAGAGATCATATCATTCTTTGTCTTAGCTTTGTTCTCAAACAAGCGGTTGTTCCTTTCTTCCCAAACTTCCGAAAGTACAGCATGCAGAATTATTTGCCAACATACCTTACCTCTTTTACTCAGCTCTTTGCCTTGCCATTGATGAAGCAAGTCCTGGAGGTGGTTTGGAGCAACCCAGCTGTACCCAGCTAGCTTTAGAAAATGGCTCCAGATATCCCTGGTTCCCTGACAGTGAACGAAAAGATGGTCAGTTGATTCCCCTTCTCTCATGCAAAGGATGCAGACATGAGGGGAGATGAAAAGTCTGCCAAAATTCTTCTTTTGCAATAGCTCACAAGTGTTTATCCTATGCAAACAGTCACCCATACAAAGAAATACACTCTAGAAGGGATGTAGTTGCACCAGATCTTCTTGAAAAGGAAGTGATAATTCTGCTCCTCTGCAACCAGAACCTTAAAGAAAGAATTGGAAGAGAACTCGCCTAAGGGTCTTCTAAGGCTCAAGTTTATGCAGCTCTCAATGGGGGAAGAGGGGAGGCATTGTGAGATGGTTGTTTCTTTGTTTAGGGTGAGGTTAAAAAGTCTAGGGTAGGAAAGTGCTAAAGTAGTGTTGCCCCACCACAGATCAGTCCAGAATTATATTCTAGTACCATTGCCCACTATAAACCTTATGAATGAAAGAATTTGTTAGAGGTTGAAATGATACCTTTCCAAGGGCTTGATGAAGTTACACAGTTTGAATGAAGGTTGCCGTCCCAACCATTGGTGTCCAACCCATACTTACTGGTGATGACAGCTGCCCAAAGAGAGTTTGTCTCTTTAGGGAATCTCCAGAAGTCATTTTCCAAGTAGAAAAGTGTTCTTCTCTTTCAGGTGACCAATTTCCAGCCCTCCCACCTCTTTAGATTTACAAGTCTGAGCCCAACTCACTAGATTTCTTATCTCCCCTCCACCATCCCAAAGGAAGTCTCTTTGAAGTTTCTCAATTTGTGTTCTGATTTTGCCAGGAATTTGGAACACTGAGAAGAAATAGGAGGGCAGATTTGCAAGGGAAGTCTTAATGAGTGTAAGCCTTCCCCCTTTTGACAGATAACATCGCTTCCAAGTAGCTAGCTTCTTTTCACATTTTTCCAACACCGGCTCCCAAAAACTTGGACTTCTTGTGTTCCCACCCAAAGGTAAGCCTAAATAGGGGAAGGTTTTCCACTCGGCAGTTCAGAATTTCCTTGAACCTTTCCACGAGAGCTTCTTCAACTGAATTGATTGTCACTATAATACTCTTTGTAAAGTTAACCCTCAGTCCGGTGACTAGTTCAAAACGTTCATATTAATTATGGGGCCGTTTGGCAAGTCTTTTTTGGGAAGATCTTCTGGTAGCTCTGACAGTCAAAAGACGCAGTGAGCTTTTGCATTAAGATCTTGACGGCCTGAAGATTGTTTGGTTCAGGCATGTCTTTTCACAAGTCTTTCCGCGCAAAGATGAATCGGAAAAAATAAATAAATTGAAAACCTTCATTTGGAGCTTCCCGAAAATCACCCAAAATGGGCTTCTCGCATCTTTTTGGCGCATCGGCTTTTGGCAACTAGATCTACTACGAACCAAACAAGAAAATACACAAATGTGGTCTACTGGGCTTGTAAATAGTCAACTGGCCATGCAAAAAGATGTGCCAAACAGGGCCTATGTTCTCCAGATCAGCTTCCAAGATTAGAATAATATCATCTGCAAATTGGAGGTGGGAAATGTTGAGGGCATCTCTTCCTACTTCAAAACCTTTTATTAAATTTAGATTTTATGCCTTGTCTACGAGCTGGCTGAAAACATCCATCACCAGAGTAAAAAGAAAAGGGGAGAGAGGGCACCCCTGTTGAAGACCTCTGCTTGCCTTGAAATAACTTTTGGACTCTCCATTCAAGATGATTGAAAAAAAAAAAAAAAAACAGGTTGAGCTAATGCATCCTTTCATCCACTGCAACCATTTAACTCCAAAGCCCCTCAGTTTCAAGACTTGAAAGAGGCTACCCCAATCAACTTTGTCATACGCCTTTTCAAGGTCAAGTTTGACAAGAAGACCCGACCTGCCACTCTTCCTTCTCTCTTCAACACTTTCATTTGCTATTAGGATACCATCCACAATTTGTCGACCTTTCACAAAAGCAAACTGATTAGGTGAGACCAAATCTCCTAGAACTTCTCTGATCCTTTTTGCCAACACCTTTGCCAAGATTTTGTACACACTCCCTACTAAACTTATAGACCTGAAATCCTTAAATTCCAAGACACCTCTTTTTTCGGGATCAGACAAATAAAGGTCGAATTATTGCCTTTATTTACAACAGCCAAAGAGTAAAACTCCTTGAATACCTCTAACAGATCTTTTTTTATTTATGTCCCAACAGGTCTGAAAGAAGAAGATAGGAAAGCCATCTGGCCTAGGGGCTCTGTCTCCATCAACATCAAAAACTGATTCCCTTGTTTCTTGTTCCTGAAATTCTCTTTCAAGCCAATTCATTGTTTCTTCTGTTAGGGTCGGCCCATCCCAGCTTCTTAGTGTCAGTTTTCTGAAACTTTCCTTAGAATAGAGCTCTTTAAAATGGTTAAGAAAAGTCTCTGTTATCTCCTCCGCATCTTCTACCTTCCTTTGGTCAACTTTAATTTTTGAGATGTTTTTCCTATACCTTCCCCATTCATATGATTCTGAGGTCTGCTAACACTTAAGCAGATACTCTAGCAAGGATGGGTGTTAAGTTAGAGAGGGGAATGAAGGGCCTAGTGGAAATCAGTAGTCTTATATAGTATTAGTGTTAATGGAACTTTGACAGTCTACAGCTGCCGTAAGGTTTCTGTCCTACTCCAACACAAATTGGAGGATAGTGTTGTACTTCCAAACTTTCTATTTTTTTATCAGTACTTCCAAACCTTCCATTATCAATGATATCCAAAGCTTTTACAGGTATCAATGGTATTCACTGTTACTGATTAAAAATGATCCATCTAAACCAAAACATGTCTTCCAAGGATTTCCTAATTCTATTGAGTAGATGTGCCGTGCACCAAGGACCACATTTTTATCAATAGAATTTTCTACATTTTGAACCCATATTATAGAATTTGCCAACTCCATTTAAATTATGAAGTGTGTTAGTCCATTCAGTTTTGCAATGCGACTCCCAAGGGCAATGCTTCCTGAGTTGACATGAGTTAAGTTGAAATTCCCCCCAACCTGTGTTTTTTACAGATCATGCCACCTTAGACCTATTTGTCAGAAACATTATTCAACCATTTAGAACAAAACAAGATGTAAAAACATTTTGGTATATTTTGGTACAAACTTACATGTGAAAACACTCTGGATCAGTTGGATTAATAGGAGGTATGCATCTGTTAATGACTCCAATTGCACCACTAATCGCTGCATCAACAAAATCAGATGTAACCTTATAGAGAGCCCTATCACGCAAGATCCTGCAATAAAAATTATCTTGATAAATAATGTAAACCACTGATGCCACTTGTAATTGACAAACACTTGAGGGGGGAGAGATATAATGTCAAGAAAGTTATCAATAAACAGTTAACACTAAAAATCCATGGATGATGAGAAGATCAGGTAGTCATGAAATGTATGCATAACAGTAAAAGAATGATAAAACTACACCTTTCCTGAGGAGTTGTATGAGGGAACTCCCGACAAGACTGTAGTTCCTCATTCCAGTCCCTCTGCATGCCAATTAGCTCACTGCCATATGAAAGGGTCAGGGCATCCTCTGCTCTTGCCGCATCACGTTTGTGATCTGCAATAGAAAGAACCCATAAACCTGATTTTTTTTATCAATACCCATAAACCTGAATTTAAGAACATCTAAAAAATTGAAATGGACAAAAAGAAACTGTAGCTTTCTATTAAAAAAACATCACTTGGAGATAAAGGCATAGAGCCAAGAACTTTTGCAGTAGAAAATAACAGATAAATCTGCAGCAATTACCATTAAAACATAAGCATATACCTTTTTCCTAAATAAATTACCATTGAAAAAATGTTGTTGATTAGAAAGATGGTCATTAATAAAAAAAAAAAATTGCATTCCTTGTTTGTTTTGTCATGTATGCAAGCATTCCTTATCATGCCAATTCATCCAGTAGGAAGCAGGGAGATGATACGATATCCAGATGAGAGTTCATTTTTTCTGTGAATTCATGAAAGGTAAAGGACCAAACACTTGGTTGAGTTGCTGAGAGGTAAGGGGCCAAGCACTTATGCTTGAGGTCATGAGAGCCAAGGAGCCAAGGAGCCAAGCATTCAACAGAAGGGCTCAGGTTTCCCTCTACAAACTCGAATTCCACCTTGAAAGTGACCAAGAACTCCTAAATCCTAATTCCTTTAGAACAAAGACAAACCTCCAAAATTCTATTAAAACTAAAACCAAAAATAACTCCAAGATAAACCAAAAAAGAACAAAGGCAAGGCTCAGTTTGGAAAGAGTACAAATGCCAACATGTATAGTACAAATATGAACAAAATAATACAAAATACAAGGCTTTGCACTCTACATATTTGCATTTTTACTCCTTCCAAATTGAGCCTTTGTTCCTAATTCCATTAAAGACCTACCATTACAAAATATAGTCATAACACAACTGAAAAGCATCACGTTTACACTATTATGATTTCATTGAAAACGCCATCCAATAACCTATCTAATGACACCAAAGACGCACAAAATGGGAAAGTTTTCACCCCTGAAAAATAGACAGAAAGAAGAGTGAGTGGTTGCATCTTCACCTTTTCAAAATTCTAAAAAGATTGAGATACTAATAAATTATAGGATAAGTTTTTAAAACATAAATTAACCAAAAGTTGAATAATACAAAAATTATGTAATTAGCAATTGTGCAGAGAACTTTTTATAAACAACAATTACATAAATTTTATAACTTCTTTTTATAATCAACAATTACATAAATTTTATAACTTCTTTTTATAATCAACAATTACATAAATTTTATTAGATTGAAAAGAAACCTACCTGTCATTCATAGAAGTAGATAGCAGAGTAGAACATTACAGCAATTAGGTGACTACACCTTGTTCTTTACTGATACATGAAAAGCTTGAAACAAGAAAAGCATGCTTAATAAGAAGAAACCAAAATCTATGGCTTCCAGAATCTCCACAAACCAGAGATGTTGAAACAAAAGCTACAAAACTCCGTCATTAACTTTTGAGAAGCCAAAGTTACCAGGAACAGGATAAACTCCTAGCCATGAATTTGGTGGCAATAGAGACTGAACATTTTCAAAAGGGTGTGCAGAGGCCTTCCGCTCCAAAGTTTCACGAAAAGCTTCAAAGTATTAAAAAAGGAGCACACATCAATTGAAGCCAATAACAGGATATTCAAAAGGAACATTCAAGCCACAGAATCAAGTTATGATCTACCATTTTTTACCTTTCTTGAATCTGGAACTAATCTTTTGTAGAAGTCCAATAAGGGTTGTTGCTTCAGATGAAGCTTTGACCGGTTTTGGGTCTAGGGTATTGCCAGTGCTTGAGTTCACATAAAATGATTTTGTGGTTCCCGTAATACAGAACCTATTTCCCTCCAGTGTCACCACATCCAGGTAAAGCAAATCTCCAACAAGCCTTGAGATTAAGAAAAAGAATAAGAACAAAGGAAAGTGGATTGGAATAAGTGTGTTGCACATCTTTCATAGAAATACTCTAAAGGTCATTATATTTAGTTCTCTTTTCCTTTCTTGACAATTTATGAGGAATTGTAGAAAAGAGAGAAATATACAAATAAAACAAAGAACGATACCTATTTTATAACTTACCTCCTATAACTTGGAGGAGGATTGAATGAAGAAAAGACAATGCTCTCGACACATTTGATCTCTTGAGCAGAAGATGATAGCAAACTACCAAGCGAACCGGTAACATCATCCATGAATCCTAATCCATCAAGCTCTGGAACTTCAATTTTCGAAGAATCTGGAACACAATAAAGTAGAGAACCAAGCAAAGTAATAAGACTAAAGACATGCAGCTATATTCAAGAAGAAAAGGCAGAAGGGAGAACAATGCTATGAGAAAAACAAAGCAAACATATTAGATGTATAAGTGCACATTCATGAACATGTGGTACCTGTTGTTGTGTTTTGCATAGTCTCATGCTGTAATGCAAGTGATGTTGATAATGAAGAGTGGAGTGTGGAGAGAGAAAGTAACTCCCTAGCACGGTGAACATGGGCCCGGATAGACCTATCATCATACAATGCTGCCATCCAACAAACATCATTAGAACCCAGAATATAACAAGACTTCAAAACTATATGATACAAGCAGGAAAAAATATATTTATTTAGAAAAGCTTCAACGCACCAGCAACCATCTCCAATGAGCAACCACCAGTGGTAATATCAGCAACTTCAGAAATTTCATTGTAATCTTCTAAATGATGAATTGAACCATCCTTTGTATGCAGTATTAAATCATAGCAAGTAACAAAACAGGTCTCAGGAGCATCAAGAAGAAACTGCCTCAAATCCATAACAGAATCTCCTGGACTTAACTGCACATTAGAACCAAATATCCACATTATCAATTGAAGTGGCATTTATAGTAGACAAGGAAAACATTTTGTAGTTCAAAAACAAAAGGCATATAATTCAAGAATGGAGAAGCTTAATAAGATGATGGAAACTTTAAAACATGCAAACATTAGAGGTTAGAATAAAAAGTACAATACCCTAAGTTATATAGTGTAAAAGTGCATAATAGCTCTTCCATGATTCACTTGCAATCATCCAAATTCCAAACAGGATAAAATGTTAAAAAAACAAAATATATCCAAAATAGCATGCTACAACGTCTTCACTTACTTGTAACTCAAGCTTCTCGCCAGATTGTGTCTTGACAGAAACAGGATATAGATGGATGTCACCTGTTTACAGAGAACTGAAATCATTTATAAGGAACAAAGAAGGTAAAATATAAAACAAAAAATACAGACAAGATATGTCTATATTTATTCTCTTTCTCACATCAAAGAAAATGATATTGAAAATGAGATCAATGGACGCACTCAGTGTGGTTAATATGGCTAGGTGATGCCTAGGCATTTCGGCTTGACAAGACGAGTAAATCCTAGCCAACAACTAGACTTCCCCTAGGCTACAAAAATGAATAAGTAAAAATACACATTTTTACTATGAATATCAGAATATGGCACTTAACAGAATAGAATGGCAAAAACACCAGAAGATAACTTAATTTTCAAAAACAATGACAAGATTTTTAACAATCCCCTTTGGTTCAGAGAAAAGCATTCATGTACACAAGAATTATAAGTTTTAATTTTTAGAATTATAATACATTCCTCTATTGACCAAAATAGGTTAAAAAACTCAAAGCAATAAATAAGAGGACATAAGTAATTATTTTCACCCACTAAGATGTTTATATTTATATCGCCCTCATAGCTGGTCTCCTAAGTAATGGGCCTTGGAAATACCCAGGCAATCGCCTAGGTGATGCTTTAACTACATTGAAAGCACTAAAGGACCAATATCCTTTTTATCAGAAATGCAAGGAAGATAATTTTAGAGGTGCTACATTAGAGGAGACAATATCCCTTTCCAAAACCCCATTTTAGATTAGGATATTGGGGGAATATGTATACAAGGAGTTTATGGTGCTTGTAATAGACATCATTTTTCTTGCCAACACTGGCATTTACTGAAAAAGGAAAACAAGCGAGAAAAGAGAAGCAAAAGGTCATGATAGGTTAATGAAGATTAAACAAGACCAGCCCAACACTGACAGAAAACACCCCCCCCGGCCCCACATATACACACAAAGCAAATGCATGGACATGGACCCCAGAACAAAACAGAAAAGAACAGGCCCAAGAGCCAATAGCACCAATGACCATCAAGTGTTTCTTCTCCTATTCTCAGTTTTTTTCCCACACATCAGGCTTCTCTTTTACATAAAGACATAGCCCTGAAAATGGGTTTGATTCCCACAGACGGTGCCCTGAAACTAATCAGCTCAATCTAGCCCTTAGTGGCATGACCGTCCTGTTCAGTGAACCGGATTTGGAGTCTAATACCTATTAGATTGGCATAGAGATTGTTGTCCCCTCTAGAAGATCCATTTCAGGTTCCAAATTGAACTAAATATAACAAAAAAATATGCAAGGAAAAGTGGGGATGCATCAAGTTAATTGATATTTTTTGCACTCTTCAAAATTTTATATAATCAATACTAAAAATTTTATTTTCTGCTTTTACATTCAATAATAGACATAGTAGAAACATTGATCAAAAAACAGACAAATAGAAACAGTCAAGACATTATTTCCTGGATTTTGGTTTAAATGTGTTTAGGAGGATAAAGAAAAACAAAAGTTAGTATATGCACATGGAAGGTTAAAGAGAAAACAAAGAAAAGATGGAACAGAATGATTCTGAGTTATTTCACCCTGCTTTGACTGGTTTGTTGGTGGCACTGATGGAGCGTCCGTCACCTCTGACTTGGTATTGGCGGATTCATTCGGTGAAGAAACTCCATTACTATCAGCCTTGACCGATTCTAAAGTGCTAGACTCATCTTTCATCGGAACATTAGAGGAAACCGGTTCTGTAGAGTTCATGGCATTCTGTGATACCCTCCTATTTTTTGCTTTGTTATGCTTTCCTGCCATGTTGAACCCCTCTATTCCACCAAAACAAATTTGAATTATTTCATTTGTCGTCATTACCAGATGAAAATAAGTTAATGCAAATATTAATGTAAGTCATAAAAAACTTCAATTAAAAACAATTTTACAATAAGCAGAGTAAGTAATGAATAAGCATGCTTCAAGAATTACGTATGCACGTCTTCAAAAAATCTAAAATGGAAAAACAAAATACCATTTTTCTTTAGAGAAATTATGTACAAAAATCAGAAGAATATTTATAGTTTCGTTTGAAACTCCATCAATCTTCCTAAAAATTAAATGTCCAACTCCACAAACAAGAGAATACAAAAAAAATATAAATAATAGATGAAGAACAGGTCCTTCCGACCAAGAAAAAAAGAACAACCCCCATAAAAATAGAGAACCCACAAAGAGCAGTACAGAAAGAACAACTACAAGAAGCTACTGAACATCGGATTAAAGTAAACTCTCAAAGCATACTCGGATTGCAGAAGGATGGATAGACAATAGCGAATAAACATTCAATAAGACAAAAAAAAAGAAGTAAACTAAACACTACGATAAAGGGGCGGAGAAGAATCGACCTGCGCAGCACAGCAGCCGACGAGAAGCTAGTGGACGACGGCGGCACTTGAAGCTAATGCAATGACTGCGAAGAAAAGGTTATTAACTTGGGAACCGCGAATTCGTCCAACCCATTAAGCTCTTAGAGATTATATATATCCCCGTTTAGAATATGCGAACCGGGTCCGTCGGTAAGGTCTCTGGCCGGCAGTAGCGGAGACTTGCGATCGAACCCCGCCTACACAAGGGTTGGGTTTGAGCCGTTGGGGGGAGGGGCGGGGTCGGTGATATGGGTAATGGTTCTAGACTTCTAGTACTACTCCCGTCCGGTGGAACCCAAAAGGAAAGAGGGGACCGAGTACAGTCAAAGAAGACAAAATTATTTTTTGTGGTTAAAACGAACAAACAAAGCCTCTCTGCCTTTCTTTTTGCTACCAGAAAAGGAAAAAAACTCTCAACTTTTTAGGGTTTCGACAGCTGAGCCTTTCAGCCTTTGCTATAATTTGGTTCGATATTAAGAAAAAAACGTAGAGTTGAGGGAACCCAAACACAACCTTAGAGTCTAGGCTTGGTCTAGGCTCGGTCCTGTCTCCTGACTCCCGATGGTCTGAGTAATGTTGGACGAACTTGCCTACCGGACCAGAAATGAAAAGTACAGGCTTGGTCTAGGCTCGGGCCTTAAGCCCAAAAGTTAGAACTGAGCTTGAGTTGATCTTAAAGCCGGCCCAACCCACCAATTTCCACACTTAGAGAGCCAATCAAAGAAAGAATTCACTTTGTATGCCTAGAAGAATGGAGGGATACCAACATAAACACATGAACCGATTTTTTGTGGTATGATTCTCATAAAAGTTTTACTTTTCCACTTTTGGTGACATAGGCCCAAAGCCCAGCTCGGTTCATCATCATCCCTAGTCTATGTTTTTTGTTTTGTAATATACGGCTGGGGTATAGGGTTTATATGAACAGTCAAAGAAAAAAATATTTCTTGAATCAGATTCCAAATTGTGATATACAAATAATTTTGTGAAACTGAACAATAGAAGAATAAACAGAAAATACAATTCAAAAATTCTGTAATGTATACTTGCATCCACCTTCTTCTTTGAGTTATTTTTCAGCGGCGGTGATGAACTGATAGTAGCGGTGAAGCCGGTAGAAAACCTTATCCGATTACCCCAAAACAAGTGTTGGGATTGTGATATATGTGAGAAGCCGGAATAGGAATTGGAATCAAAACAAAATTTTTCAAAAATCATAATCAAAATTGATGAAGGGTGATTTGACCCAATCTATGAAATGGCGACACGTGGACACTGACTCGACGTAAGCGACAGCTCAGCATTGTGGCCCGGTACAGCTAAGTAACAGGCCCCTAAAGCAGCTCACCACGACGCAAGCTCCAGGTTCCCCGAGCTACCCCCAAAGGGATATTCCGAGGCAACTCCAGCTTGCAAGCTAAGAAAATCAGCTCACCCGAACTCTTAAGCAGACAAGTCATCCCGATGATAATTCTACTAAGGGTACTCCTGAAGTATTTCGAGTTCGCTACAATATACTTCGCGAGTGGGTCGCACAAGCATTCCACAGGAAGTTTCTATCTGACAGGCTGTACCAATCAAACTGCGCCATATCCCCTACTAACGGCGCAGTCCCTGTCCTTTCGGCAGTCTGTGCCGACGAGTACAGGAAAACAGCGCGACTTCCACTCTTAGCCTTCGTTTTTCCCTTTACTTCCCGGACACAGTACTAACTTAAGCATCGGAGTATTCCCACCGAGTAAATCCCCGAAAATCCTTCTTTTCATCTTCTCATATCCCGCTCGTTGCCAGCAAGGGGCCAGTCAGCGGTTAGCTAGGAGTGCCCAGATCGCGCTACATCAAAAATGGTCCATTCCCATTTTCTATTTGGTTCAGATATGATTTAAAGTAGGAATTAAAATCAACAGGAATGTGATTTCATTTTCAAGGAAAAGGCAGGAAATGGCCATTTCCTCAAATGGGAAAATGTCGTTCTAGCAATAATGGGTATGGGATTTCGATTCCACCCAACCAAATAGTTGAATCGGAATAACACATTCCAATTCTGACTCCAGACCCCTGTTCCCATGAACTAAATAGGGCCTTATCACATTTCTGTCATTAAGGGTGTCAATGGACCGGTTTTGGATTAGACCCTGTGTAGTCGAAAATCAATTTGGATGAAGACATATTGGATTGGACCAATCCAATCCAAAATATTTATTATATTAGATTGGACCTGGTCTGTCAGAAACAAATTTATATTGGATTGGGTTAAGCCAATATCTGGTCTATTAATATAAGATAAGGATGTATGTATCAATTGACCAATTTTGGGTTGAAACCAATTTAAATCAAAATGAATTTGAACAGATTGGATGGTCCAAATATTGAATTGGACCGGTCCAAATTGGTCTAAACTATTTATTGGATTGGATTAGACCAAATCCATTTATAATGGATTCACATTGGAGTGGATCGGATTGGACCAAATCCAATCCAATTGACACCCCTATTTGTCATCCCAACCCGATTGGGCTAACTAAACTTGCCTGGAAGTGCTTTAGGGCCATGCTGGACCATAACTAAACTTTTGCATGTATTTGTTGATGTATATATAACTATTTCACCAAAAAAAAAAGATGTATATATAAGTATATGCATACAAGGCTTATACGCGATACAACATAATACATTATTTATTAAAGGTACATTTAAATTAGGTTCGAATATCTTACCCATTAATAAAAATAAGAATGGCACAATGTTATCGCGAAAGGACCCTGATTTCATTCTTCCATTTATACCCCTGTCATTAAAATATATTTTCATCTTATTATATTTTTAGAAATTTATTAATGTAATTTTATTATTAGTGTAATAATAATTATTAAGTTATATTATTTATAATAGTAAAAATTGTTATTTTCAAAATACTGTAATTACAGTGATTTTGAAATAACTGTAATTCCAATAATAATTATTAGTGTAGTTAAATTAATTTTTTTTTCAAAATAATTATTATTGGAATTTCGGTATAGTAATTAAATGGAGTAATCATTATAATGAATGTTTTACTATAGTTACAATTTCTTAAAATTAATTTTATTACACTAACAATTTAAATTGTGTTATTTTCCAGAAAAATTACTAGAAATCAATGAATATACAAAATTTTCAATCAATAATTTCTTTATAAATGTCATTTAAAATTAATTAAGAATTACAAATTTGAAAAATAAATTCAAAAATTATAACTCCAAGAAAGAGTTGGTGGAGTTTGCAAATTGGCAAACAAAATATCATAATTTTGGAAAAGAAAATAAAAAAGTATATCTTACCCATTAATAAAAATAAGAATGGCTCAATGCAAAATTCAAAGTATCGTTCCAGGACCCTTCCAATACGCCCCTATAGTGGGTGTATCGGGTGTTTGATCGGTTCAGGGGATGGAAGGGTCCTAGACCGGTTCCCTTGAACCAGTTATGAAAAAAAAATAAAAAATAAAAAATAAAAAAAAAGTATCGAAACACCTGATATGTCGGCCGGTATTTTGAACCTTGGCTTAATGTTATCGTTAAAGGACCCTGATTTCATTATTCCATTTATACCCCTATAATTAAAATATATTTCCATCTTATTACATTTTTAGAAATTTATTGATGTAATTTCATTAGTGTAATTTTATTATTAGTGTAATAATAATTATTAAGTTACATTAATTATTATATCAAAATTTGTTATTTTCAAAATACTATATGTAATTCCAATAATAATTATTAGTGTAGTTAAATTAATTATTTTTCAAAATAATTATTACACTAATAATTATTATTGGAATTTTGGTGTAGTAATTAAATGGAGCAATCATTATAATAAATGTTTTACTATAGTTACAATTTCTTAAAATTAATTTTATTACACTAACAATTAAATTATGTTATTTTCCATAAAAATTACTAGAAATCAATGGATATACACAATTTTCAACCAATAATTTCTTTATAAATGTCATTTAAAATTAATTAAAATTTATAAAATTGAAAAATAAATTCAACAATTATAGCTCCAGGAAAGAGTTGGTGGAGTTTGCAAATTGGAAAACAAAATATCATAAGTTTGGAAAATTTTGGAGAAGAAAATAAAAAATATATATATTAATGTAATTTTAGAAAAATTCTTTTAAATGTAGTAAATAATTATTGAAAATTATTGGAATATTTTGGAAATTTGGGAATTTTTATTACATTTGATAGATTTTGGAAAATTATTTAAAAATTATGTGATTTTCATTTTAAACTATTAAAGACAACTTAGTATTGGTAAAGGAAAACGTTAATTTTAACCAATAATTACACAAATTATTTCTGTTGTTAATATAAATTAGTATAATATTGGAAAATTTTAGAAAAAGGAGATTATTAATTAACTTATATTGAAAAGTAAAAGATAAATTAGTGTAATTTTGTAAATAATATATTTAAAAAAGAAAATAAATTATTTAATATATTTAAAAAATCAATAATTTAGTATATATACTTTTAGAAATTTACTAGGAGTTGACATTCAATATATCCTTTTGATCATTTTTACTAGCAAATTAGACATTGGGTTTTCCCATGCATCGCATGGGTTCCCTACTAGTGATATGAAAAATATATGATACTTGAAAAGCGTCTGACCAGTCAACTAGAATCATAAACGTGGTAGTCAATCATGTGTTATTTATCAAGGTCAAAAGTCTTTCCCACATTATAGATTTTATCTTTATACTAGTCAATACGCGGTGATGCATGTAGGCATATATACTTATTATATTTACATATATAGTAAATAATAACAAAAATGTGCATACATTATTTCATAAAGTTATGTTTGGAAAGAATACATATACAAATATATACAGTAAAAATACATACAAAATAATTGAAACTGTTTACTTTATGGTTGAGCTAATCTCGAATGCCACATGTCACCTTCACAGTTGCCTTATCACCTTGGCCACGTCAGCATCACATCATATGGATAAGCGTGACAAAGACAAGAGAACGTCGTACAAATGGCGACAACTCCGTTGGGAATTAGGTCTTATCCCAAATACCTTTGCGGGCAACCTCATCCCGACAATCCTGAAAGCCTCATCCGACCAGAACACGGATCTTGAGCTATAAAAAATGTACATCTCACTCAAGGTAAGGGATCTAACTTTTGACTTTCATACTGTTACCCTACTCGGAACAGCACCATTCTTTAACTACTCAGCCCGAGCGCCCACTATTCTCGACTAGCTTGAGCATTGAAGTACCTACATAGGGATAACTCATTAGGCCTTTGACCACTTTCATGGTTTCAAGTATTACAGCACAACTTCGTCCTTCCACCTTGGCTCCGTCCAGTTGGTATGATTGTCTGACTGCGACCTCGGTTCAAGAACTACCTCGGATCAAGTAGCATTCGACACTATCACTAATATGTTGATTCTTTTTCTTTTTTCTTTTTATATATATTTGGATGCCATGCACCATTAATGACTTCCCTTGACTTCCTTCTTCCCCAAAGTGTTGGTTTCGGGATTGGAATCTGCGTCAACGTTTGAACAAACCAACTAATACACCAACGAGCTAGCCCTCAATTGGTCCGATATGTTGACATTAAAATCAATAGAAAATGCTAATGTCATGCTCTCAATTATTATTAATGCTATAGCTTACAATGTATTAGACCTAAAATATGAAAAATAAATAAAATGGTATATGGTACCTTTGGTAAGTCAATGAGTTTCCCACACACGAACACAAATCCATGTACTAGAAAGAGGGAAGTGTGGGAGGCAAAGGATGCATTCGCCACAATTTATGTCATTTTGGAAAACTCTATTGGCATGTGGAGTTTGAAAGAGCTGAAAATGGTGGCAATGGGTTTGACCAGGATGGGGGTGCTTGTATGCTATATAACCCATGATACAAAAAAAATGGCAAGTCACAAAGACTTTGGCTATTTTTAGTTTCGTGAATATTTATTGAAAAAAAAACAAGTTATTATCAATATCAGCATCACATAGGCATTTATGTTTATTATGCATGAAACCACTGTTTAGTTTCAACGTTTATCAAAAAATAATAAAAAATATAAATGTTTGGATTTACATGCATGAGGCATTTGGGGAAACTTTAAAAGCAACAAACACCCCCATCTATAATATGTTCATGGAACCAAAACATGCTTGGTGGATGCATCGATATACACAAGAAAACACTACCTGAGACTACCATATTTGAACAAGCTCAGTGATTTCCATGAAATGTGAACATGCCAATGTTTGAAATAAAAAATAATTGTTGTAACACATTAAGTTTATTGCAAACACCGATGTATTTGCATTTTACTAGAGGTCACTGGACCAATATTTTTAAATCATCATTGATCTGAATGGTTGAACCGCTCAGCTAGTGAATGGATAGTAATTTTAGAACCTTTTAAAAAATGTTGAAATAGTAAGAAAACTGCTGCAATGCTTGTGTGGATATTCGATACGTTTGACCCAAACAACAATTCATGTGCCGATGTTAATTTTTAAGAAATAAACTAGTAGGGACCCGTGCAATGCACTGGATTTATTAAGCAAAAGCTAAATAATAGAAAGACATAAGAGTATATAATTGTTTTATATTTTGTATGTTTTAAGTAATTAATAAGTATTTATATTTTATATACTATTTTGAATATTTTTTTACAATACAAAAATAACAATAATTAATTTCAGCTAGGGTTGTTCATCAAATTGATGAAATCAATCAACATGACCAACTTAAGTCGAGTTGGTTAATTGTCTAGTATATTCGATCGGATTTGGTTCAACAATTTCCTAACCCGATTAGGTTGATTTACTTTCGCTTTGGTCATTTGTAAATCAAGCAAAATTGAATGACTTTAACATAAATATATTATATTTTTAATACAAGAAAGTGAGAAAATTCCCATATTTCTTAGTCTAAAATATTTCTATCATAAATTTATTTTTTCAATAATGGCACAAACAAAAAATCTATCCAAACCAATACAACCCAAGTTGGTCAGTTTTAACTAATCGTCAATCAATTTCGAGCAACGAACTCCCCAACCTCACTAGGTTGATTTTGTTGACAAAATAGCATACAATCAAATTGAAACAACTCATGGACACTCTTAATTTAAGCTAAATTAATATTTTAATCTCTAATAAATAACAATAGTTTAATCTCCAATAATTGTTGAAATTTTATAGAAAAAATATATAATTATTGAAAATATATTAATAATGAAAATACAATAAATAACTAATAAAAATACAATAATTACAAAAACATAATAAATACTAAAAATTATATTAAATTACTCAATAAATAGTTTAATCTTTATTAAATGTTAATTAATAAGTTATACAAAAATAGATAAGTACAACAAATTAAATTTAAAAATTAAATAGTGATAGTTTAATCTCTAATAGTTAGTGAAAATTTTCAATTAAATTGCAAAATTAAAATAAATTTGTATATAATTATTTACAAAAGAACAATAAATAATTATTAAAAATACAATAAATATTGATTTTAGTATAGATAAATATATATATAATATATATATATATATATCAAGATTTTAGAAATATTATTAATAGATATTAATTATGTTTCTAGAATTATCAATTGATATAATTTAAATTAGTTATTTACAATATTATTTAATTATTTAAATAATTATCATTATTTAAGTTTTAAAGTAATAATTATTGAATCTAATAAATTGTAAAATTATAATTTATGCTATTATTACATAATTTCGTTATTAATTTTGTAAAATATTCAATGATTATTAATTTGACTATTACGTTATAATTATTTTGATATTTTTAAGAACTTTTTTTTAAATTTATTGCATACCTTTGTTATTTTAACTTTTTAAAATCTAGTCATGTTAAATATTTCGTTATTTATAATATTTAATTTTTTGTTATTTAAATTTTATTTATTTTAAAGTTATTACATGATATTAAATACTTTGTTATTTAAGATGTTTAGTTATTGAAATATTTAAATAGTATTTGATTTTTTATTGTTTGAAAAACATTTAAATTGAATAATCTATAAAATCATAATTTATATTGTTAGTACGCAATTTCGTGATGAATTTTGTAAACATATATAATTATTAATAATATGAATAGTATTAAATCTACTATAATTATTTTTTGTGTTTTCAATAAACATTTTAAAGTTATTGCATTATTTTTGTTGAATATTGGAATAACTTTTTTAATTCAAACTTTCTTTAAATAAATATAGATAAAAAGTGGGGGAAAGAATAAATAGGAACTAGAGATAATTTAGAGAAAGTGTGAGAGGTAGTTTAGGAGATTGATAATGCATCCTTACATCCAACACATTTTTCATGGTGGGAGTGATTACTATGTAGTATATATGGAAGCATCACAACAAGGTGGTATTTAACAATGCTCATATTTCTATACCCTCTGTAATTTCATCAATTCAAGCCCATTCTTCAGGAGTGCTAATTCATTTAGGCAGACAAAATTCTCACAAGCAAAACCAGGTTCACCCTACATCAGTCTCTTCACTATAATGGGATAAACCTCTTGTTGGTTTTGCTAAGATTAGTACAAATGGTGCTTGGCATCAATCTTTAGCCACCATCGGTGTTGCTATCCGTGATTCAACAAGCCACTTCCTATTTGGTTTGGCTCATCCAATCCAATCCTCTTCCATGAAATAAACATAAGTTATTGCCATTATGGAAGTTTTATTGATGGCTCGAAGTTTGGGTTTACAAGCTTTTCATCTTGAGAGTGAGGACAAATGTATTGTGGATCTGCTTAATTCCCACATAGACCCTCCCTAGAGATTACACCATTTAATTATGGAGTGCAAATCTTTGTTGTTTTGTTTTTCTTAAGCTTTAGTGCTTTTTGCATCTCGAAGTTGTAATCAACTAGCTCACAAACTTGCTACCTATGCTAATTACTATCATGTTTCCAAAACTTGGGTATCACCTATTTTATTTGTAAGGTCAAAACTTCATTTTGAGATATAGTGATCTTGTTGAAAGTTGAACGAATGTGCCTTTAGGCTTAGAAAAAAAAACGTGAGTGGGAGAGTTAGAGAGAGATAGAGTGAGAGAGTGATTTTAGATAATTTTTTATGGGGAATGAGAGAATCTCATTGGTTGTTTAAAAAATGACATGGAATAAAAAAATAAAAAATAAAGACAAGTTTTAGACAAATAAAGACAACTAAAAAATGACATGGAATAAAAAAATAAAAAAATAAAAATAACATGGAATATATATATATATCTGCCATACCCAAATATTTAATGTTTTTTCCCATTTTTCTAATTCCTCGTTGATTGAGTTCTCGCAAGGCAACTTAAACTAAGTGTTCATTTGACCCCCTCCCCCCCCCAACAAAAAAACTAAGGTGGCGTTTGATAATTTTGAAAATTCAGATCTAAAAAGTTAAAAAGATATTAAATGTGTTTGAAATCTAAAAAGAGGTATAGTTGCTTTTTTACTTTTTAGAATATCTGAATCCATGAGTTTGTTTGTGTTGTATCAACCTTTTACCATCTGAAATCATTGGTTTTACTATTTTACCCCTAAAATATATAATTTGAAATTGTTGAATTCAATTTACATTATCTCATAAAAAATAATTTTCAACCTCAAAATAATATAAAAAATAATAATTACTAATTAATAAATTAAATAATTAAAATTAAAAAATAAATAATTATTATAAAAAATATTAAAATAATTTATACAAACAAAATTTAAAATATATTTTTAAAAATAATGAAATAATTAAAATTTATTAAGTAATAAAAATAATTAATAAATAACATAAGTAAATTTAATAAAAAATATTAAAATAATGAATACAAATATTTTATAATTAATAATTAATAAAAACATTATTATTATTCACCGAAGTATTGAACCACCACTACTGCTTGTTGTAGCGGCGGTGGCGATGGTGGGAAGAAAGGGGATGGAGAGAGAGAGAGAGAGGGAGAGAGAAAAGACATGAGGAGAGAGTGAGACCGAGAGAGAGAATATAGGGGAGAGAGCCACCGCTAGGGGGAGAGAGAGAAGACAGTGGCGACGATAGTGGTGGGAATACAGGGGAGAGAGAAAGAGAGAGAGTGAGCGGTAGAAGACAGGGAAGGAGAGAGAGAGAGAGAGAGAGAGAGAGAGAGAGAGAGAGAGAGAGAGAGGACATGGGGAGATAAAGCTTGCAGCGGTGGTGGCGGGAATACAAGGGGCAAATAGAGAGAGAGAGTTAGAGATAGTTGGAGAGAGATAGAGATAAGTTTGATGTTTTGGTTTTCTGGGTTTTGGGGTATCAAGGGTAACTCGAGTCATTTACGGAAAATTATAAGGATATTTTGGACATTGGGTCGACTCTTAAACACATTTGAATGTATTAAGAACCAGCCCAAGGTCTGTGATTTTCATATCTGAAAATTAGTTTCAGACCCAGTTTAAGAGGTACAACCAAACAAGGGGTGAGGTTTGAAAAGTAGCACTTTCAAATTCAGACCTCTAAAAAGTACAATCAAATGGCACCTAAGTGTTAATGGCTTCACATGAATAGGTTATATACTCTCCTTCCTCCCTCTAGTTTGTTTATTATTTTGTTTTTTAGTTTTCCTTTTTTTTTCTCGTGTCTTTCTTCTTCTTCTTCTTCTCTTTCTCCTCCTCCTCTTACGTTTATTTCCTTCAAGAGTCTCATTTTCTATAGTCATCTAGACCATAAAAGACCATTCATTGTTTTTGATTATTGAACAATCCCAGTTTTCTTTCTTATCAGTTCATCTTGTTCTTCTTTTGTTTCTTTTGACTACATTTTTTGATGGATCTTGTGATTATATGAATCAATTTATAGTTTGGATTTTGGGATGGATGTATGATAATGGATTTTTCTGGTCTCTTTTTTTGCATATTTTTGTGATTAACGACAAATATTCTTACATGTTACATCTTGGTTGATACAAACTTATACAATACACTTGGGCCACATTTGGTTGTACTAAAAAATAAGTGCTTATTTGGAACACTGTGTTTATTTGGGTAAGGACCACACCATTAAGCACTTATTAGTGTTTGGGAAATAAGCCTGAAACAACTGCTTATTTTAAAAACAAGGGCTTATTTGTTAAGCCTATATTTCCACATTTTTTTAATGTTTATACAATAAGCACTTATTCAAAATTTTTCTTCCAAAATTATCCCTAGTTGAAATTTATAAAAGTACATTTGTAAAAGTGGTTTCATAAAGTACTTTTAGAAAAATGCTTTTGTTAAAGTGATTTGCTAAAAGTACTTTGTGTAACTTTCATAAAAACACTTTCATAAAGTTTTTATAAAAGTAATTTAAGAAAAGTACTTTCACAATGGTATATTTTGAAAAATTGAAAGAAGATGAATGACAAAGTAGTCATACGTGCTTATTGAAGAAAAAGACTACCAAACACCCAATATGAAATAAATTATTATTTTTTAAATAAACACTTAAAAAAGTTGGGTGCCAAATGCAAATAAGTGCTTATTCGAATAAGCACATGTTTTTAACCACTTATTCAATAAACATTTGTTTTCAACATAAACACTCCCAAACATGGTCTTGTATGCTTTATTTTATGGTGAGATATTCCCAATGCAAGGTTGCAAGGGACTATGTGAACATAGTGAGCATGGTCTTGGGAGCATAGAAGTCAATTTCTTGTTGACCATGGCCTTGTAGGATTTGTCAATTTAGTTTGGACTGGAAGTTAGGAATGGCAACAGGGCGAGATGGAGGCGGGGAGCCTCTCCCCATCCTTGCGAGGATCCCCATTCCCTGTGATTTTTTATAATGTCAACTATTTTGTTTTTGCTTTTTATTTTATTAAAAAGTAAAACAATTAAAAATTAGAATCATATTAGAAAATATTCAAATATATATAATTATATTTTTAAAAATATTAATACATAGGCATATGTATAGATACATACATATATAAACGTATATGTATATATACGTATATTAGTGGGGATCGAAGTTCCCATGAGGGTGGAAAGTACTCTCCCCATCCCCGCCTCATTCACGACTGATCCCCACTTAGAGGAATGCCACAACCAAAGAGCACTCATAAATGGTGATGAGAGTGTGTTTACAATATTTAAGGTATGTCTGGTTTGAGGGAACAGGACCTGTAATCGGAATTGGAATGGGACATTCCGTTTCCAGATGTTTGGTCGACCGGAATGGGAATGATTAGGTGGAATGCCAGGGGAATGACCATTCCTGACCCCCTCCTCCGAAATGAGACTCCCATTCCGCTATTTAGTTTCCGTTTTTCTTTTTGGACAAAACCCCCTCCAACCCAACCTGTGATTGAGTTGTTATGAAAACAAAGAATCCCTCCAACCTCCATACTATTCGTTGCCATTGCCGCCGTCAACCCCATCTCTGGTGAGGTTAGACCACTACCAACCGTCATTCTCATCCTCTTCCTCCTCCTCATCCTTCTCCTCCTTCTTCTTTCTCCAAATCAGCTACCACTCTTCTTGCTCCTCCTCATATGGCTTTCTTGGCCTAATAGAGTCTGAACCCACTATCTCTGCCAATAATTGAATTAACGGCATTGATTTATGTCGTTGCTTTGCTTCTGATCTGCTCCCTCCGCAACTCCAACTCTTCTACTCGAGCTTTTGTTATTGTTTGCGTCGTCTCCCTTCCCATTCCAAAAAGATGCAATGCAGCATAGGTATTAGAAGAAATGTATACTAGAGAGAGAGAGAGAGAGAGGCTGTATACAATGAGCGTGCTTTATGTGTCAAACTGTCAGTGTGTTACGAAGGAAAGCTTGCTCTTCTAAGAAGGCTATGCTCGTCATTTTGGCTATTCTCTCTGGTCCCTGTCTACTGCGTACACATACAATACCTACGGTACTCTATTATCTCTCTCATTCTCTCTCTAAACCCCCTTGATTCTCATGGGTTTTTTCGTTCGTACATAGCGTCTCTCTCCCTCTCCCTTTCCCTCTCTTCATTACTTCAATATCCACCTCAACTCCCCTTTTCTTATTTTTTTAGTGAGATTGCTCCACCCAAATCCCCATGATCGTATACATGCATCTCGAGCTTCCCCACAAAGTGGGCCTATGTTCTACTCGTTTCATCCACTTTTAGAAGATCAGAAAAAGTAGAGATAATAGAAATTGTTGTATTTTTCCTAAAAAATTTCTATATTTTTTTTGCAATTTCTGCAAAAATTGAGTATTTTCATGGATTTTTTAATTTTCTACAAAATTATTGTAATTTCTTAACTTTCTTATAATCTTTTTGCAAATTTTAGTATTTTCATTCATTTTCTGTTTTTATTTTTATTTTTATTAAGAACAAAATTAGAAATCATGATTGATTCTCATTCCAGCTTCTTCATGAACCAAGCAATGAATCCAGTTCCAATTCCTGTCTGAACCAAACTCACGAACCAAACATACCCTTAATTCCTAACCATGAAACCACTCAATGGGTTGATGAATTGGAATTAGCTGTTCATATGATCACTCACAGCTCCATGACGATTAAAGCAATCGATTCACCCCCCGATGTTTTTAGCAGGGACATTGCTTAACTGGCTCTTATCAGACATGACTCAGTAATAAAAATATAAATGTACAATACAAATACATACAAAATGTAAGGTTTTGTATTTGTACTCCTCCTTTCCACCGATTTGCATTTCTGCGCACATAGAATTGAAAATCCCTCGCCCTCGGTTAGACGTAGAGCAAAAGAATTCCATGAGGATAATAGGCGTACTCATTGACGGTTTCTGCCTGTTAAATTAATCAACCCCGAAATCCGAATCAGGTCCCACACCAAATCATAAGCATCTTCGACGACGACAACCTCACCGAGCATCTTTCGATTGGAATCTATGCATGGAGCCATAACAGATCGATTTCCAATGAAAGGCTGTTTCGGTTGTCCTCACATAAGAGCTGGCGTACCTAATCATTTGTTTTTTCGCTTTATGCACAACAGTCCAAAACTACTCTGCAAAAAGTGCAGAAAGTGCATACTTCCCTTCTCTGTCTGTGAGAAATCTAGCTCCACCAGCTTCTAGTTAACGGTAGCACCGCGCCACCACCATCGTCGTCGTCACCGCTACAACCGCCTATGGCTGCCACAGACGGAAACATCCTTCAAACGCCGATATTAGATGCCGAGAGATCAAATCTACTCCAGAGAATCTCTGACCAGGGCGGTTATGCATATGTTACTGTGGCTACGCTGGGTGCTGCCGGTGACTTCCGAGCGGCGGAGGCAGCGCGGGAGATGGCATGGGAGCAGCTCCACTCGGGTCCGTGGCACTCTGTGTTGCCTGTGTGGAGGGACGCCTATTCGATGGCTTGCCTCCACGTCGCGGCGTTCCACCTCGGCGCCGGAGATTTCCGGGAGGCACTTAGGGTTCTTGACATGGGCTTGATCATGGGAGGAAGCCTTCTGCGTCAGGATTTGGACGCGGCTGTGGAGAAGATTATGACGAAGTCCAGTGTTGCTAAGAGTCAGAAAGGAGCAACAAAAGAAGGTGGGAAAAAGGAGCTTGTTCTAAGTTGCGAGTGTCCAAACAAGGCGGAGGTGAGGTCCGTTCACCTTTCTCTGTCCTCCTTTCGATTTCCACCTTCTTAATATCTGTTTTTTAATTCATCATTTTAATTAATGCTTTATTATTGTTGGAAATACCTGCTTTCCTTTTTCCCGAGTTCTTTTATTTCTTTCTTTTCCAAATTAAAGGAATGAAGTGAATTCTAACTTTCAAGTTCCTGACCCTCCAGCGAATTTCTGATAGGTGAATGAAACCATCTTCTCTCTCAATGAAGAAGGGAGATTAATTCTTTCGTGAAATCATTGAACTGCTTAAATCCATTCATCTACCTATGCACTTTACAATAGGAACTAAGGTCATTCCCGTGTTTCTAAACGAAAATCAACATAAACCCCTAAAAAATGCTATTTTGTTAGTAATCAGTGGAACCACATTTATCTACTGCAAAACATCCCCCACTCCCAAAAGAAAGAAAGAAAAGAAATGGCAAAGTGGTAAAATAGGCTAGAGTAGCTCTTCTCTACCCCTCTTACCTATTATCATCATTATCCAAACCTTATCTGAACTATTTGTGTTGGCTACGTGGATCCTGTGCTGCCAGCCCACTCTATTTCTAATTTTCTAGGGTGATAAGATGGGCAAGGCCCGCGAAAAAAAAAACATAGAGTGCCATTACCTTGCCGAGTCAGATTAACATTTATGAAAAGGACTTTGCTTCACATTCTATGGCCTTGCCTTCTTTTAAAGCATGGATGTAATTTTTTCACACTACATCTACAGACACTTTTATATTGATAAAAAAAGATCAACTGACACTTTTCTGACCTTTTTTTGTCCTTAGCCTACAACTTGCACCAGAAAATTCTTTTTTTTTTTTGTTGTGTCATCACGTAGCCCGGTTGCACATATCAAAGCAGTGATACCTTGGTATGTCGTGTGGGTAGCAGGTATTTAAATGTGCACTAGTGGCCAGCGCATCAACCTCAATAAAATCATGGTATGGGACAGTACCATAAATAAATAGCACCCTATTCAGCTTAATTCAACAGAGCCTTATCCGATTATCCAAACTATAAGGGGTTGGCAACACAATCCTGCAAGGATCATGTTCATTGTTAAATTGTGAGCCTCAAATAATTTCTTACCACCTTAGCCCATGCTATTTTTGACCCCATCTGATCTGGTTAAGATCTGAGTCCAAATAATATATATGTAGCATACTCATGTTTGTATATAGATATTATACATAAATTCTATAAGGTTTATAACTAATAAGTTCAATATATCTATTTATATAAATATAATATATATGTATAAGTTAAAAAGTAAATTTTTAAAAAAATTCTTTGTTTTAATGCTATAACCTGAATTTGATCTGAGTCAGATATATTTGATTTTGGATTGGACTGGAATTTGATCTGATTTGAAGTTTCAACATATCTGAGTCTGATATGTTGGATCCAACCCATTTACGGCCCTATTGACATCATGTCAAGAGTTTGGGATGAAAGGTGCTCGCTATGCACTAAATATTCAAATAGAGATGTGCCTATTATAGTTATTACAAAATATTTTTGCCGCATTTGTTTTTCTTTTATTACTTCCAGTTTATCTTCACTTATTAGGTAACTTGAATATTGCCTTCCTATAATGTCTCATATTCTTGTTATTTTCTTATATCCTGCATTTCGACCTATTGGTTATGACTTATTGAACTATTTGTTATTTCCTTATGGTAACCTGCTATTTCTTTGTAGTATTTTTAGTGTCTCTAATATTTTTTCCCATTTTGATTAGGTGCTTCAAATTCTGCCAACAAAGTCTCTTTCTTGTAAGATAGTTGAGAAGAGGTCTTCTTTATCTTTGGAGGGATTCCTTTGTGATTATTTCCTATCAGGTTCTCCGGTTATAATCAGAGACTGCATGGGTCATTGGCCTGCCAGGACAAATTGGAAGGAAATGGATTATCTCAGAAGAGTTGCAGGTGATCGGACAGTTCCAGTTGAGGTGATTAATATCACTTAATTTTATTACTTCATTATCTTGAGCAAAACATCCCTAATTTGTTGCTTGAGAGGAGAATTGTTAACCATTTCCAAATACATATGTTGATCAGCTTACTTCTATGCCCTGGATTTCTTCTTGTGGTCCTAAAGAATGTAAACCTGCTCTTTATAGTTCCTTCTGTAGGCATATTGGTAGAAAGGACCAGTTTTCTTTTTGCTCACTGTAAAAGACATTGGGTATTCCACATCTATGCCATTTGGGGCAGAGCTAAAACGTCATGATATATTGTATTTGTCTGGTGAACTAGTTAGCTTATATAAATGCTTCCTGATTTCATTTCGTGCATTCCTAAATACAAGTTTGAGCTAGGGGCTCTTCTAGGTGACATCTGACCCTGGGCCTATGTTACTCTGCTGGATGAGTCAATGGGGTCTCAGGGGTTTCATTGTGAATGCTGAATGAAAGGGTCAACGAGCCTCTTGGTTAATGTGAATCTAGCTCACCTGCTTCTTAGAAGTAATGATGGGTACAGGTGTGTGGCATGTCTTATGCTGGCTCTAACCTCTTCTGTTGGAGCAAGATCATGGACCGAGTTATAAACACTCCAATGCTTTTGTCCAACATATTCTCGCACTGATTAACCTGTTTGGGAGGTCTGTAAATTCTTCTTCTCTTCTGCAGTGGAGCAGATTTATCTTCTCTGTATGTGTATATTCCCTAACACTTCAGCTGCCTTATTCCTCTCTCCAGTAGCGCAATGGTGAAAAATATTTGTGGACTTGGTTTTTGATAGCTATTAGAGTCACTACTCCTACCTATACCATGCATCATCCTTGCAACCACTTATCTCATCAGTAGAATCACCACTTATTTTTTGTTGTTTCTTATATTTTTGGCCTTATCTTACCATGTAGTTACTTTGTTCCGGTAGACCTATTGCATTTTAATTTCTAAAACAACAAAGCTGAAACCTGGCATTTGGATAATCTGCCATAATTTGATGCTTCTCTGTTCCTTTTCTTTTTTCCTACTTTGTTGTCATCTCTCTCTCTCTCTCTCTCTTGCTGTTATAAAACCTTATTCTTATATGATTTCGAAGAAATTTGATTCTCAAAATGACTTGAACTGAAGTTTGGTAAAGTTAAAAATATTTTGCAGGTAGGAAAGAACTATCTGTGCTCAGAGTGGAAACAAGAACTAATTACTTTTTCCGAGTTTCTTGAAAGGATCCAATCTAGTGAATGTCCCTTTGATGTCCCAACATATCTTGCTCAACATCCATTGTTTGATCAGGTATTTGTCCTTACTATGGATGATTTCTGGTGTGAAGCTACTCCAATCACTATATTTGCAAAATGAAAGATAACTTTGAAAGGTGATATCGTGATAGAACCAATTGATTTTGCATCATGTAAGTTAAAAGGAAGTAAGTTTAGGAAATGGAGGGTTAAAATTAACGTAAGAAGCAAGTATGTGGTTAGTTATTTTATGGTCAACAGTTGGTAGTTGATGAGGAATGGATGGGTTGATTGCTAATTGGTGTATTAAAGGTACCAATTGTGGATACAGTGCCATTTTGGTTTATTGGATCCAGTTGTAATTGGCTGGAGATTAGATGCAGATTTCTAAATTTTCTAACTTCCAACAGTTTATGAAATCTTTGAAGTTAATGGAAAATGCTTTACGTATTTGTTAGGCTTTTAATTTTAAATGTTTTAAGCTTGAAAGAGTCTTAGGGGCTGTTTGATAACAGCTGAAATGGCTGAACTGAAAAGCTTATTGCTTCGTCTTTTAGTGAATAATATTTTAAGTCAGTGGTTCCTTAATGACTGAAGCTGAAGTTGGGTAGGTTACCATACCCTTGAATATTTTATTATTTTATCCACTAAATGACAAAGCAACAAGTCATTTAGTTCAGTAACTTCAGCTGTTATCAAATGGCCCCTTAGGGTTTGTTCAATAAATTCTCTAACAGTTACTCATAAAAAGAATCTTAGGGTTTGTTTGGATAAACTTTAGGAAGTGCTATGCTGAAGATAATAGAAGACAAAAAACAATTTATCTAAAAAAAAAAAGATAACAAAAGGCAAAGAAAAAAAAGAATTCTGGGTTTGTGGTCAGGCATCAAATGAAAAGTACATTCAAAGTTTAGATAAGCAAAGCTCTTTCCTGAGCTTCTTTATGGAGCATAAGAATGTTGCTTTTTTGATAAGAACGTGTCATTATGCTCTTCTCACTGTCTTGGGGTTGATGTGCAAGGTTTTCAAGGAAAAAAATTGCTCTATTTTGCCCTTGACTAAAGGGAGAAAAGGGTAAAAGCTTATCCAAATGACCCATTAAATTAGTAATTTCAACTTGGGGTTGGATACAACTCAATCATTGTATTTGGAGAAAGTGACTTACTTTCTCTTTATTTTATGTTGACCTTAGATTCATTTTTTCTCTCATATTTGTCCTTTTGCTTCTCCCCAGATTTCTCTTTGGAGTTTATTAGGCAATGTCTCAATTCTTTATGTTACAATTAATTGGCAGATACAAGAGCTGCGGAGAGACATTTTTGTCCCTGACTATTGTTTTGCTGGTGGAGGAGAGCTCAGGTCTCTTAATGCTTGGTTTGGACCAGCTGGGACGGTGACACCATTGCACCATGACCCTCACCATAATATTCTTGCTCAGGTTTACTGGTCTTATTGTTATACATTGGATAAATATGAAGATTTATTAGGATGTTTTTCCTCCTTCAGCCCTGTTTTCCTTTTCAGTATTTTATGTCTGCTCTTGTTTTTGAAATTTATGAGTCATGACTATTTTAGCTTTTGAAACTTCTATGCTGCAATTGTCCTTTTCAGAAAATCCTGCTTCCAACAGTTCTCCATGTATAATTGAGAAGAAATGTTTCCCCATGTGAGGAATCCTATCGTTTGTCAATGTCTCAATGACTTGCATGTACATCAAGAAGTACAGTTATTGTTGATGCAGCATGGCTAGATATAAGGAATAAAGGTCAAACATGGAATAGTGGCCAATAAGATGTAACAATTCTTTGGAAAAGGACAGAATTCTGTTACAGTATCTACTTTTATGAGGTATTTTTGGGATGATCTGGAAATTGTGTATAATACTGGATAGTCATTTCAGACTTTGTGAACTGAGGAATCTTTTCTACAAAATGTCAGGTCATTACCCAATCTTGGGAGGAGGGGTGGAGTGCATTCAGACCTAACCATTGACATTTTTCTACAAAATGTCAGGTCATTACCCTATCTTGGGAGGAGGGGTGGAGTGCATTCAGACCTAACCATTGGCATTTTTTGCACAAAGCCTTGTCCAAATACCAATGCCTTCTTTACTTATTCTTTTTGTTCTTAATAGGAAATGCCTTAAAGATGGTAACCAAACTTGTTCCCTACTTGTATTGAAGAAGAAAATGCATTTTTACAATTAACCAATTGCAAATGAAGTGCCAATATTTCTACTTGTATATTTAGCATTTGGTTTGTTACAATGAATTTGCTTAAGTTAGTTTGGGATTTCCAACATTGTTGATTGTGCAATTGTAAGGGTCATGTGCTTGTTTCTGGCCTTAGCATGGAGCTAGGAACAATAACTTGTTTTTATGTGCACCCAGAAACCAGATTTGAACCAATAAAACAAAACAACTGGGTGGACTTATGTTTACTTTGGCAGCTAATTTTTATGTTGGTGGGAAATAATATGAGATCCCATGTTCCCTCTCTTTTTCTTAATGAATTCTGGTTAAACTCTCTCAAAAAATAATATGAGAAGCAGAATGGTGAGACAAACGGTTTTCTAAAATTTTGTAGTCATGGTCCTGATAAAGAGTAACAGAATGAAATTGAGAAACATGGAATGTGCTAGGAGAAATATATACAAATGAGCAAGAGGGGGCAGCATTTTCACTTCATTGCGGTGAGGATAGGTTGTTGGGTACTCATAAAGAGAGGAGTTTAAATGTGTGTTGTTGGACTCTATATTTGGTCTTCAGTGGCTAGCTTTTACCCAGGAAGACATCAGGGGGATGCAGTGTGAATAGTGCCAGAAATGGGGATAACAAAACCTAACTATGGTGGGTGTTGTCTTGGTAATTTGGGCTTGTCAGGTGTAAGGGTGGAGTATCTAGGGGACCGTTTTGGCAACATTATCCCAAACTTTTAAGGGCCAGATGAGGAAGGAAATCTCTTGTGATCTGAATTTTTTTCTCTAGTTCAATGATTAGCCTGTTCATCAGGATGGAATTAACTGATAATAGAGGACTGGCAAGGAGTGGTTGGTTGGGTTTTAACAAGATCACCTGGCTCCTGAATCACTCATTTAGGTGGAAACCAATAACAGCAAACAATGTTGCCGATGCCTTATCAATAGAAGTGCAACAAGGGAGAATCTGTTGTTGGGGGCATAGAGAGGTCAGTTTGTAAGGGTGATTTTATATTTGTAATGAGATGTTGGCCTATAATTATCGTATTTGTTCTCTCTCTCTCTCTCTCTCTTACCTCTCTGAAGTAAGGGGTTGTTGATAAATTAATAAGTCCTTGGGTTGATGATAAAAACATCATTTTTTATATTTGTAAGGGTGATTTTTCTACGTAAGCTAGTTGAGTTGCTCTTTAATACTTCAACATCTCGCAGAAAGAAGCTAATTTACTGTCAAAAATTATCCCAGACTAGTGCAACTTTAAATGCTTTATTTATTTATTTTGCTTCTTGTATCTGGTTATTGCATGTTGCAGAAGCTGGCATTACAAGTATACTCTGGAGCATCTAATGGAGGAGTTTTGAACTGTGCTTCTATTTTTCTTCATGTGTAAACATACCCTAGAAGAGTTAATTCTCATTGCTCATGTCATGGTGTTATGGCAAGCAAATAACTGAGAAATCTGAGACCGGGTAGCTGGTCTCTCATGGGTACATTGTTAACCTCAAATTGTTCAATCAATGGTCTAACAAAGCCCTAAGATGCATGTGAAGCCCATTGGTTGATCACCACATTGTAGGATTATATTATTCAGTCAAGAGAGCTGTGTCTGTTGGGCATCAAGTTTAGTTGTATCAGACATGTTTTCCAGTTACCTAATTTTTAGTTCTACTCTAGAACTATGGGGATATATGAGATATTCTTTAAGCTATAATTCTTACCATTTGAAAGTTGAAACATGTTCTCTTTGAATAGAAAATTATTGGACGACATACTCTTGCTTGAAATAATTCTTTTTCTTTTTTCCTTTAAAGACTTCCACATTCATTTTGTTTCTGCATGTTTCTGGTGTTTTCATCCCTTTAGTGGTGGTAGGATTCCATTTAAAGGGAACAACACCCTTCCCTATTATCTCCAAAATGATTAGTGACAGTATACCTTTTTTATCCATTTTTCTGGAGAAGGTTTCATTCTTTTTAGTTCACTTTGTTTTACCTGCTTATGGTTTTACTCCCTTCCTCACCCCACTTCCTGTACTAGTCATAAAGCCGAGATATTGTTTCCTTTGAGCCCTATAGTCTAATTGTTAATCCTAACAATAGCCTTAAAGCCAGTTGCACTTTGCCCTACAATTTGTCCAAGAAAGCTTTTATTCTGAAATTACTGCAGAACCTAAAACATCACCCAAGTTTTAAAACCATCCGTATTCATGTTTTAAGTCAATACACCCAATGGATTAACTTCCCAATATTTTTTTGGAGGTTTCACTGGTTGTTTAATCAATGGGTCATGTGCCATCTGCATAAACTCAAGTCTTTTAACTGATATGATCTTATTTATTTTGTAGGCACAGGAAGCCAAGAAGAGTGGAGAAACTTCTTACAGTTTGTCTTACCTCCCAAAAAATTTTAAGATTCTGGTCCCTGCAGCTGCATAGAAAGAAAGCCCTGTCTGGTGTACCAACCATAACAAGGCACAACCACCAATATATGAAGTCAATTACAGAATAAAATAGTTATGTGTGTGTATTGTCTGATGTTAATCTTCTTATTAATTTTAGGTATTTGAAGAATGAGGATGAAAAATTCAATTCTGCGAGTTCTGCAATTTACATGCTCCTTCTCATTGGCATTGGCAAAAGAGAGGAGGAGAGTTGTCTTGCTGCAAGTAGGGTTGGATAAATATCTGAACCATATACGTTATCATATACCATATTCTCTGTTAAAGAAAGCACTGGATCTTGGAAACATAGGTGCCTAATAAGAGAGATTGCACAGCTCTTTACAATCTTGGTAGCAAGTTTATTACTGCACTCCTAAGGCCTGCCAAAAGTATGGTGGATGGGTTGGCAAGATTAGGACTTAATAGAATTCAACCATACTGGGGAATGATTCCCTAAAGAGATACTTAGTAAAGAAAATCAAGTGACTATTGGGAGCTAGGTCATCTGTTGGGGTGCTCGACCCAAAAATTGTTGAATATCATTCTTCCATACAATAAAACTTCATCATTATGGATGATAAAACTCTGTTAAAGAATAGACTACTGAAACCGTTTTCATCACCTGAACCAGAGTTCGTATTGACCTTGTCATTGTATTTTTAAAGCCTACGGTGCAAAATCACACCTAAACAATATGAATAATAAGTTGAAATACCATAGCATGTTTTTCTTAAGCAAGAATGGATCAATATCAATATTTGATACATTGATGAGATGTGGTCACAAGTGAAATGTCAAAAGGACTTGGCTATATAAATATTAGAATCAACATAACAATAAATTGAAGCTCCTCTTGTGGAAGGTTGCTAGGTGAAAGATGCACTGGTATTTTTGAGAAATGGAAACTTTCATTAAAAGAAGGGAAGGAAAGATGCACTGGTATTACTTGAATAGTTCCACATGGATATCATATTAATGTTGGATGCTTTAATTTAGTTGTAGATGATCAGATGATGTATCAGAGTCATGTCCTATCTAGGTATTGAAAGTGTCAGATGATTAACAAGTAAAATTAAAGAGTAATTTGTTCATACGATTGTATGAAATAGTAACCATACAAATAGAAAATCTTTCAAGGATAGGTTATTTACAGTTTTACACAGCTCAAAGTTTCAACTAAAACCAACCATGCTATATTTAGTTTGACAGTTTTAAAATATGAATCCTATCCTGATATTGGTAACATTACATCTTTTGTCTTCATCAGCTTTAGATTCATAATAAACATTATAACCAAGTCAAAGCTTGTTCTTCAAGGGTATCTAGAATAACAATTTCATGCATCCTGTGATTTCCCCACTCATCTATGCTCTTGCTTTAGGAGCATTATGTTTTTATAATGATTACTTTTACCTCTATCTCTATCTTGGATACCAAAATACTCACATAGGCATATCATATGTTTTGAGTCACTCATACATGACTCTGAGTGATCTTCATCTATCTTTCTTCAGGTTGTTGGAAAAAAGTATGTAAGGCTTTATCCTGCTTCGATATCAGAGGATCTTTATCCTTACAGTGAATCTATGCTTAACAATTCCAGCCAGGTAGCTTGTCTTCCAAGTCTCTCTTGCTTAAAAAAAAGTTCATTTGAGACAAGTTAATCTGGTATTTTGGTCATCTACCTGGTTCCTTTCGACAGCACCTTTGGAAGCAAGCCCTGTATTGACTATTGTTTACAACCTTTATCTTTTATTTTTACTGAGAATGTTCCCCTGTTTGCTAGATTTAATGCATTTTTTCAAAGTACTTTTATGATTTATCATTGATATCTGAGAACACTGGGTCAGAGATATCAATGCTAACTTTGAAAGAGAGGTGAAAAGGTTAAGACCTGAGAAATTCGAATTTGGATGCAAGGGATCATCATTTCTGGTGCCACTGGTTTGTAATGCTTCATCAATCTTCTAATTGGTGGTTTCTGAGTTCTATGCCATTTCTTTCTCATGTAGAGGATGCCAATCTTTTCTTTCAGCGCACTGTATATGTTCAAGTTTTGGATCCCTTGATGGATATGTTATGTGTATGCCTGTATGGAATAATTATATATCTTTCTTTTTTGGGTGTCAATGGGTACCTGATTGCCTGGATATCCAACGCAGGTGGCCCCAGTCAGGTCTGGGTTTGCAAACATTAGTCCTGGATGGATACCTGCTAAACTAATGATATGTGAATCTTGAAATTTATAAAGAATCAACATTTTCCTCTAAGTTTTAATTGTATTTGTGCAATTAATTTGGTATGGTCTGTTAGTCGTGTTTTTTGGTGGATTAGGTTCAGTATCCAATTGACCATAACTTGAATTGGCATATCTAGTATAGTTTTTGGGTCTGGATATGCATATACCTTGTCTAGATTTGACTTGTTGGTACCTTTTTTATTTTTTTGATGAATGTACCTCTATTCTTTCTACACCACTTGGATAAGGGTGTCTCTCAGTGATTCTGAAAAATAGGATATTTTTTTTTGTAAAATAAAAAGGGAATTGGGGACTCCACAAGTGTACTTCAATTTTTGAGTTTTAGTTTTTTTTTTTTGGTTTTTTTTTTTGTAATATTATGTACTATTAGTTTATAAAAATAATTGAATAAATGTTGGAAAAGAATGCAAAGTAGATGATGAAGCATAAGCTAATGCAAGCAACAATAACCAATTAAAATATTTGTAATCAACTATTTTAAATGGGGAAAAGATTCTTAAATGGGTCAAGTAGGGAACTTTGTGCATAACATGTTACACTTGCCTTGTGAAGGGATGTCATCGGCAATCCAAACTGTCAACCAAGTAGGGAACCCTAGGGATTCGTCACCTCTGCAAATTTTCAATCCTTATCAGAATCTCATTGTACAGACCCTGATATTTTGTTATACTATTAATTCAAATATACCTTACCTTCTTAAAAAAAAGTATACTTCGTAAGTAATATTGGACCTTGAAAATTCTATTTTTTAAATATTAATTTGCCTGAAAAAAGTGATTTATTTTGGCCACATACCAAGGGTTCTGGGATCAAATTATCCCTGTTAATAGTGGATTACAAGCGTAAAGTATGGGGTCATTTTGGGATCCAGATCAATTTGCCACATGAAAGATGTCTTGGTTGCTCAATCTTCATTTAATGACCTGACTAGCAGACCTGCTCCCATTAAATTGTCTTGTATTGCAGATATACTTATAGATTTGATAAACAGCATATTTCCTAACTATTAAGTTGGTTGTTTGCGTGTCTATATGTTTTTGACATGGGTAGTGTGTTTATTTTTTGTCTTTCTGTAATTAGTACATGCTTCAGATATTGTAGGAAAAGTGACTATGTTTCACATAGTGTGTTCACCTTGGTGTAATGGTAAAATCTTGCACTTGCAAGTCTGAGAAGCAGGTTCGAATCTGTGCCACTTCTTGGAAAAAATGCCAGAGGTTACAACTGTATCCAGTTTACCCCTCCCAAGACCTCAGATGGCTAGGACCAACTTTGGGTAATGGCCTTTTTTTTGTTTAATTTTCCAATGTTTTCCTCAACCCAATTCAGCATTAATCTCCATTTGGGGTTGGCTGCTCAAATCCTATCCCACCATTTTGCTCTATCAAGAACCATGTTTGCTGTCAAATTACAGGTCCTTAATTGTTTTCAATCACTTGAAATTATGCATTCTTTGGTTTTCCCTTTGCTCTTTGGGCCCTTGCATCAATTCACTCGTTACTGATGTATTCATGCATCGGTAATATACATTATATGAAGAATAGGCATGACAAAACCATATCAGTTGTCTACTAAGGGAAGAATAGGCATGTATGTTTGTATAATTGTAATATAGATGAACATATTAATACCAAAAAAAAGTATATACATGAACATACAAGCATTAGTTAAAGGCTCACCCAATGTTGGTTCCAGTGGGAGGGGTAGATTGGAAAAGGTCCAAACTTTTGGCCTTCTTTTTGCAATATATGTCAACATACAAGCAAAACAACAAATATTGAAGCTTTTGGGTTTCAAATATGATTTCATTTCACTTTTGATAAATCTATGAGTTTCAAATGTTATTTCATTTTATATTTATTTAATGCATGTAAGCTAGGTTTTGAATTGTTTTTTTTTTTATTTGTTAAGCTACGTTTTGAATTTCAATATTGATTTAATGAGACACTATTTGTTTTTGTGCTTAAACTATTGAAAATTATTTTTGAAACTATATCTTATTTTTCTAAACAAAACTAAACTATATATTGTTTTGAATCCAAAATAATCTATCAATTTACCTTTTGTTTCTGATGGCTTAATTCATCTTGGTTAGCTTTTACAGCATGGGAACCTTGTCAGTCTATCTTGGTTCTTGCCTTCTTTCAGCAACCAACCAAAATACGGACCTGAGCCTAGTACAGTTTGCCCATAAATGGAAATAGATTTGCTCCTCAGATTTAAAGTATCCTATATGAAGTTGGGGTTATACAATAAACCAACCAAAGTTGTGGGAACTAAAAATCCCGTGGGAAGTACACTGATCTGTCATCAACTGCAGGGTCATCTCCATTCTGTCTTTTGCTAGAACTAGTGTGGATTTTTGACTTGGTGGATAGGGTTGCTCCTGTTAATTCTTTTGATGTGGTTCTCAAAGAATTGCTTTCTCAAATTTTCTTGTATGGTTTTGCTGCATGTCAGTGTTTGTTGACTTTTGTTTCATTTCTCATTGATGTCTTTGTTCCAGCTTAAGCATGAGGCTCCTGTTTCATCACCTGCTTTACATGTTTAGACCTTGAAGAACTTGATTTTGAAAGCATATATGTATGGGAAGTTAATAACTCACTCACTGCAACAAAACCTTAAATGATATATATTTTTCTATTCCCCTTTCTCTTTTCAGGTAGATCTTGACAATCTAGATGAGAAAGAGTTCCCAAAGGTTCAAGGCTTGGATTTTGTGGACTGCATTTTAGAAGAAGGTGAAATGCTTTATATTCCTCCAAAATGGTGGCATTATGTAAGGTCTTTGACAACAAGTTTCTCTGTTAGCTTTTGGTGGAGCGATGGCTGCAACTCTCCAGGCTCCTGATTGCTTATCTATCTCATTTTGGTTTGTGTTCATACTTGTGTTCTAGCAACACAGCTGTCCTCAATTGAATAAATAGTGCTCTTTTTGTTGGGGAACCCCATCATGTTGATGCTCCCATTTGTCCTGTATATATCCTTCAGTTGAACTTAGTTTGCCTCGATCAGAAGGGAATTTTCTTTGGCAAATTTCTTGTTTTGGATAGTTTCGCGAAAAGGTCGCATGGTTGGCACCGTCTGTTTTTAATCAGGGGGCCATCTATCCGATACGATTTACATATAGAATTCCTTCTCTTTCCCCTATATTTTACACTTCCCATCCTCCATTTTCATGGTGATTCTGTTGGGGATAAGATGCATTTAAAGCAGTAACCCAAGATGCTAGTTTGATGAAGTAGCGTCTCCTTGAGTTTCCTTTTGTTAGCTTATCTCCGCGACTAGCATTCACCGGATCACAGGGTTTCTCGACTCTTGAAAAAATGGGGGGAAAAAAGAAACAAGGAGCATGCGACCCTGAGGCATGATCATGGTTGTGGTCTGTTAATTCCGTCGTAGTTTAGCTTTATTGACTTGTATGATGGCAGTTGTTAAAATATTGTGCATGATTTTCCACATATTAGGTCCATGGAGGCTGTAAATCTTAAAACCAAAAAAAGAAACCAAAATATTAAAGCTACAATCCCAAGGCTATGAGACGCGTTGATTTCAAGCTTTACCCATCATTAGTCAAATGTTAGCCCAGAAAGCTTCATCATGAATTTGTTCTGTCTACTATCTGTATTTTTTGTGTTATCTATTAACAAGTTAGATATGGGACTTCGTAGAATCGTAGGGCAATGACTTTCCTTGAGGCTTTATTTGTTTTCATACTCCCAGAATTGCTGACATTGTCCTTTTCTGCGATGTCGTTTGAGGTTTCAAATGGAGCGGAGGATGGCTTGTTTAAAAGGTATTTTTGGATAAAAAGTTGTGAGATCATGCCCTTCCATTGTTTAATGAAACACTTGACCATTCCCAAATGTCTTAATTAATACGATGTACAGGAGGTGTCTTGATAAATCAACCAAAATATTACTTACACATCAGGATTCTTTTATCAATTATTAATTCAAGTTGACTAAACTATGCTATGATATTTGCAAAGAGGGTTGGGAAGAGAGTCTATAGGGGATTAGGGGGAGAGTTTTTGGGTTGAGTTTTATTTGTGAATAGATATTAAACTACTTCATCCTCGTATTAGATTCTATTCTTTTGTAAGCTGGGTGGGTATGGTAACGAGTCTGACTGCTGTTTTAGAAAATTTCTCACACCTGCTTCCTAAAATATTAAACTGAATGGTGGGTAGGGCAATGGTTTGATAGCTGTTTTAGAAATTTTCTCACACCTGCTTCCTAAAATATTAAGCTGGGTGATGGGTAGGGCAATGATTCTGACGGCTGTTCTAAAAAATATTCCTGCCTTATCCTTTAAATCATACAATGTAGCAGTATTTGTTGAATCTTAAGACAAGAGTATTTGTTGAGTGCTTATACCTACTACTTCAGGAACAGGTCACAATGGTATTGGAATCTCACCAATTCAATATTAGCCGACGACACTATACTATATGCTAAGATGGTGTTTGTTCAGTTTTAGGGGTGGTAATTTGTTTTTTCATGTTGTGTCAAGGTAAGATTATTTGGACACATAGGTCTATATGAATATAATTAATCATTCTGTCAAAATTTCAGACATGAATACGATCACATTAACCCATTTATTTCAATACTAATGACATGTATAATCTGAACTGATATGAAATCAACATGATTAGCTTGTTTAAATTAAAGTATAAATAAATTTCAATAGTAAAATAAATATTAAAACTATAATCAATATATATATATATATAGCTGAAATGTGTACTTGAGAAGGCCTGAGAATGAGGGAAATGAAATCTAATAGTATTTTTTGCATTTTTTCATATAAATTACAAGAATACCACTCTTTACCAACCTCTCTCTCTCTCTCTCTCTCTCTCTCTTTCTTTCAAATTAAAAGAATGCCACTCTCTCCTATCAATTCTCTTTCTCTCTCTCCCTCTCTCTCTCTCTCTCTCTCTCTCTCTCCTTTTAAATTACAAGAATGCCACTCTCTCTCCAACTGAGGGAGACCTTAGCTTGGCATCTTGGCTGCTAGGGGGACTTGCATTCAAAGGTAGTCAAGTTTGAGCCGAGCCGAGCTCAAACTTTTGATCTCAAGTTTAAGTCTCTAATTCAAATTAACCACTGAGGGAGACATCGGCTTGGCACCTTGTCAACTAAGGGAGACCTTAGCTCGACACCTCGCCTGTTAGGGAAACCTTAGCTCGACACTTTAGCAACTAAGGGAGACATCGGTTTGGCACCTCGGCAATTGAGGAAGCTCAACACCTCGAATGATTGAAAGACTTGCAATCAAAGGTAGTCAAGCTTGAACTTCTAAGCTTTTAATTCGAGCCGAGCTCAAGTTTCTAATTCAAATCGATATCGAGCTTGATTGTTTATGAGTGAGTCCTACAACGTAGGGCCCCCTCCTCTAGTATCATAATTAAATGGTATATAAAGGCCTTGATGAGAATATATTTCCTTAGGCCATAATTGGATTGACACAAACTACATAATTTTTCCGGTCATAAATAAGTCATGTCAACCTAAAATTAACACCTTTTATTGGTGACTAAATAAGTCAACACAATTTTGATACAAACACGATTTAAGCATGGCTTTGAAAATTGGACAAAAAACAGAATTGATTTGACCATCGGTTCTTAGGTCAAATGATTTGAATATCCAATCCAAACCCTAGTTAGACGGTGTTTTGGTTCAAAATTGGACCTGGAGCCATAACCACTTCTCGAGTCAATTGGTCCAACCATTCGATCCGATTCAGTTTTCAAAACCATGGATTAAAGTTAGGGATGACAATCTCGATCCTTGTTCTGTCAAGGGTTAGGGATGGAAGATAACTTTTATGATCGAAATAATAGACGATTATGGATAGGGAATATGATCCCTACCTTGTTGCACTCTACATATTTGTATTTGTAGTCCTTCCAAACTAAGCCTAAGGAAGGGTCAAGAGTGTAAATACAAATATATATAATGTAAATATAACCATAGATAAGGTTTTGCACTAAACATATTTGTATTTGTACTCTTCACTTAGCATAGTTTAGGAAGAACATAAATACAAATGTGTACAGTGAAAAACTTTGTATTTTGTATTATTTTAAAAGTATTTGTACCATACATATTTATATTTGTATTCAAACCATTTAACTTCGGAGATTGGCTTCTAATAGGGCAAATCTGTGCCCACACCATTCTAACAACCTTTTGCAACTTTGCATTGGGAATATCTCCCCATGAAATAAAGCACACAAGTATAGAAATATTCTCAATACAAGGCAATAAAAACTGCCCGAATGGTAGGGCTGTTCATAAGAAGGCCCAACCCGACCAACCCAGACCGGTCCAACCCAAGTTGATCGGGTTTTCATCAGCACTGGTCGGTTTTGGGTTGTACAAATTCATAAACCAATGGTTTGGGTCAGTTTCGGTTTTCTTGTGTGAAAACCGAAACCGAACCAACTTAGTTCCTACTTAACTATTTAAATATATATTTTGATTTTAAATTAAATCGACCTAATCTATTTAAATATATATTTCAATTTTAATTTAAATATATTTTATATTTAAAACTGTTAAATAAAGATATTTCAATTTTACATAAAAACTGGAATATCTGACAACCCAAACTTGCACTACACAGGCACATGGGCCATGGGGGGCATGGATGAACTTAGAACCGAAACTGACCCAAACCGACTCAAACTGACCAGGTCTGTTTTGCTTAACACTGGGTCGGTTTCGGTTTCCATCTCAGGTAACCCGACCCGTGAACAACTCTATCGAATGGGCTTTGCCCTGACTTTAGCCGAACTCTTAACTTTGTATCCTTAATTTCTCACACTATTAATTGAATGAATATTTAAATTATCATTAAGGGATTTTTATTAATTCCCCTGCCTAAAAAATAGGCCTGTAAACGAATCAAATTCGAATTGAATTAGGCTAGATTCGAATCCGAAATCGATTATAAAAAACAATGTTCGAATTCGATTCGATATCCGACTTTCAATTTAAATTTGAATTTGATTATTAAATCGAATATTCGAATCGATTCGAATTCGACTGGCATGAGGCCTAGAATCTTAAATGATTGAGTTTACAAAGAAAAACAAATAATTAATTTGAGAAAAGAGGCAAGGGATTGACGATAACAATTGTGGGTTCCCGACGATGGGCCGAGTGTAAGTGTGTGATCATAGCGGTGCAAATGCGGTGGTAGTGACTAGTGAGCAATGTTGGCTGGTGATGTTGGACAGTTGAGGGCCTTGAGGCGTTGAGCAGGGACCAAGGAGATGATAGTGGCCGGTGACCAGTGATCGGCTGCTATCAAAGATTGGAAATGAAAGAAACAAAGGGAGAGAGAAAGAGAAGAAGAGTGAATAAAAAAGACGGAGGGAGAGAGAGGAAGAGAAAAAGAGGAAGAAAAATAAAATTAAAAGTTAAAAGAGGTAGAGGAAAGGACAAAAGAGAGAGAAAGAGAGGGGAGGGGGGAGAATGACCATTCAAGAGACATCATTACAGTTAGCCAAGATGTCAACATTTTTTTTATGATGGACATGATCCCTCTTTATGACTTTATGTTTAAATTGATATAAATTTTATATTTTATTATATTTATTATTAATATATATTAAAAAATATATATATATATATATATAATTAATCAAATTCGAATTTTATTGTATGGATAATAGGAATTCGATAAATTAATTGATAAAATGTTACTATTAAATTTATCAATCATTCAAATTCGATTCAATTAAGTTGAATATCGAATTAGAAATCGAATAATCGGATACCGTTTACACCAAATTGTTATTAATTTGCACCGAGGAAGATGTAAGAATAATAGAATATGTTAAAATGCGATGGGGCATCGGGGCATGTTATAGGAGGTTTCTAAAATAATAATAATTTATGAGGTAGGGGCTTTTCGTTGAAAGTTGACCGGAGATTTATTTATTTTTTGAAGACCGAAGACTGAAGAAGACCAGAGATTTGATTTAATTGGAATCATAGGTAATTTGATACTGCTAGGAACAGAAGTCCTTCGATCCTTACACGAAAGCAGCACAAGAGGCTGAGTTGGTCGGAAAAATAATTATCATGGATATAAAAACACAGAAAACATTGGAAATTTGGGGAAAATAACACATTAAACATTCTTCACACACTCGAACCGTTGCTCAGTTCCTTCTTCGTCTTCTTCGCAGCGTGTGCCATGGCAATAAATTCATCCAGAGCTTTGACAGAAGAACCCTTGTAACCTTCCTCGTCTCTAATGGCGTCCTTTATCAGCTCCTTCACAACACGGGCCTTCCTTCTCATCTCCGCTCCTTTTGTCTCACTACCCATCACCGACTCAATCACGCTTCTTATGTGCTCGCTTCTGACCTCACACTCGTTTCCCCTAGAAACCTCAACGCAAACGCCAACTTCCTCCTCCAAAAATTTCGTGTTGTAAAACTGATCGGCGGCGATCGGCCACCCGATGATTGGCACGCCACGGCTCAAGCTTTCCGTCACCGAATTCCAACCGCAGTGGCTCAGAAAGGCAGAGGTAGACCTGTGAGATAGAATATCCACCTGGGGTGCCCATTTACGTACCAATAATCCTCTGTTTTGCGCTTTTATTCGTTCCTCGAATCCTTCCGGCAACCAGTCATCTGCCCTGAATTCAGAGTTTATGTCAAATCCCACCGGAGGCCTAACGACCCATATAAAATTCCTGCCGCTTGCCTCCAAAGCAATAGCCAATTCCGTCATTTGTGACGCAGAGATTGTGTTCTGAGAACCGAAGCAGACGTAAAGAACAGAATCTGGAGGCTGCATATCGAGCCACTCGATACATTGATTCGGTGTGGTTCCGGCGGCTTTGTCCGTACGGGTTTTGTTGGTCAAGGAAGAGGCGGTAGGCCCAATCGCCCAAACGGGCCGACCACTCAACCTTCTGAAATATTGTAAACCAGTCCGATCGAAGTCCTCCACCGTGTTAAACAAAAGCCCGTCGGATCTCAACCACAGACGAACCTGTGTCTGTATGAATCTAGACCAAGCATCAGTCCCATTAGCGTACTTGATGTTGTTTGGGAGCTGGGTGCGGTGGATAACAGAGACCTCGGGAAAATCTGGTAGCAGGAACTCGGGAGAATCCGTTTGGCAGTGAGGGAGGTGGGACCACATGGAAAAGTAGATGGCCATGCCGTAAGCACCGCCAGCGTTGAAAACGGAATGAAATATACCCAGGTCGTCGGCGACCTCGGCCGACCATCCGAAAAACATGTCGGCGATAATGCAAAGAGGAGGACGACCATTTTGTTGATGGGTGATATCGGAGAGGAGGCGTTTGAAAGAGGGTTTGAGAGAGAGACTAGCTTCTAAGAGGCGAACGATGAGTGGATAAGGAAGGACATCGGTGTTCTCGGAGTCGGGTGGGAGGCCATGGTCGGCGCTGCAGAAAGGAAGCTCGGCAAAGCGGATGGTGGTGTTGGAAGGGAGGGATGAGCGGAGGTTTTTGATGTTGAGTGGGGTGTTGACGTAGGTCACAGTGTAGCCTGTTCTCTCTTGTATCCGGTGAGCAAGCGCCAAGAAGGGGATTAGATGGCCTTGAGCCATGAATGGAAACAGAACAACATCATTTTCCCTTTCAGTCATTTGGTATCTGAGAGAGAGAGAGGACTTGACCTAGACCGATGCTCTAGAAAGAAGAGACGATCTCTCTCTCTCTCTCTCTCTCTCTCTCTCTCTCTCTCGTGTTAGAAATAGAAAGATTTGGCCAACGAAGTAAAGAGGGAATCTAATCCGACGCATCTACTGACGTATGTCATGGGTAGGTTGGCAAAGTAATTTTGAAATGTTAGGGCAGTAGGGTTAAGTGGCCAAAACTAGACCTGTTCATGGGCCGGCTAGCCCGACGGGCCGGCCCGGCCTGGCCCGACCTCGGACGGGCTTGTGCATGAACTTTAGCCCGCGGGTTTCCCGAGCCCAACTATTTTACGGGCTGGGCTCAGGATTTGTCACAAAAGCTCGGCACGACTCAACATTTTGTATTTTATTGTAAACCCTAGTCGATTAACCTTTCCTATTCCCTCTTTTCATCTTTTATCTTTCTCTCCTCATTCTCACTCTCAATAATCGGTGCGAATTCAAACAAGCGACCACTGTTCACATTCATAGCGGTGAATCTTCTCTCTCCCTCTCTCTCTCTCTCTCTCTCTCTCTCATAGTTCTCACTTGTAGGGCACTCGCATATTCTCAGGATTTAGGAACCGACGAACTCAGGCACCGACGCTAGCCGCGCCACTAGTGAACTCAGTCACCCCTCTCTCTGGCAGTGAATCTTCTCTCTCTCTCTCTCTCTCTCTCTCCACCATTCCTCTCTCTCTTGTCTCTCTTGCAGTTCTCATTCTCATGCATTGTTGCATATTCCCAGGAACCAGTGAACTTAAGCATCGACAATGGCGAACTCAGGCACCAATGCCAGCCGCACGACTAGTAAACTCAGTCGTCCTACATTTCAGCCTCTGTTAGGTCGAGTTTCGGATTCGGGTCCAGACTTCAAGCTTTTTATGAAGGCCGGGCTTGGGCTCAGGCCTAAAAAAATCTTGTTAATAAAGAGCAAAAGCACAACCCACCCAGCTAGGTCTACTCAACACCCTCTACATCTTCTCTCGTCTCACTTTTCGCGTTTGATAACAATTTGCTTTTCATACGTTATATACGTGTGTATTTAGTATTTACCAATTACCATGTCTGTCCACACCTAAACAAATCGGAACAGTACATACAGGCACAACAATATGCACATTTCGACCTATAAACATTGAAAATGTCAAAAGTCCCCTATTCTATACATCAATTCCTGACAGTGAATTGACATCAATCCCGAGATACTTTGTATAAAAATTCTGATTATGGCTGAACCATCATTCATCTAATTAATAAAAAAAACAATAATAAATATTATTATTAAATATTTATTATTAAAATAATAATAATATTTTATTATTTAAAGAATTAATAGTATTTAGTAATAATATAAAATAATATGCTTAATAATAATAATTAAGATGTTTTTATTTATTAGTTAATAATGATAAATAAATAATAATATTAATTGAATAATAAATAATTATTTATTTCAATAAATAATAGTATTTGTTTATTAATTTAATAATATTTTTATTTCACATTCTTTTTAATACTATTTGTTTTATTTATAATAGGGTTTAATAATATATTATCAAACAATTTATTTCTAAGAGTAAAATAGTAAGCTTCATAGTTTGGGTGTTGGAGAATTGCTCCACTTAAAAAGCAGAAAATCAATTATACTTCTTTTCAAATTTTAGATCCAAATAATAGCTTTTTTATTTGCAGTCATGCATTGGGAACATCTTGGTACTTGTTCATTCATGGGAATATGTTCCCAATCTATGGTTATAAGAGTTGTGAGGACATTATGACAATCAAATTTGTGATGATAAAATCCGGGTTCATTAGATATGGTCTCATATTTTTACCGTAATTAGACTCATTTTAGATGTGATGAGATGGTTAATGCTATTTATTTAATAATAATAAAATATTATTTATTTAATAATAAATAATATCAATTATTATTATTATTTAATATTCTTAATATTACCAAATAGGCTATTTCTAGAGATAAAAAAGTAACTTTCATAGTTTCAGAAGTTGGAGAATCACTTCAACTCAAACAATCTTAATTGTTTAGACATTAAAAAGCAAAAAATCATCTTTGCTTCGTTTCAGATTTTAAATTTGAATAATAGTTTTTTGTCAGACATCAAACTTCAAGTTTTCAAATGCCACCAAAGTTTTGGCACAAAAGAAGGTTAGAATCGTATAGGAGGTGATCATAGGCTGACCACACTGCGTCATATCTAAGCTTAAGTCTTATATAGGCTCCTTGCTTACAACTTAAATCTTGTTTTTTTGAATATATATATATATAAGATAAAAACATGTAATAATTAAATTCATATATACCTATATACCATGGTTTTGAAAACTAGATTGAACTGTGTGGTCGAGCCATGACCCATGTCTAATTTTGGACCCAAAAACTATATGGCCAAGGTTTGGATTGGACGATTGTACTGTTTGACCCAAGTAGATGCATGGATTGTTGGAATGGCTAGCTCATCATCATCTTCACCATGATAGGTGATCCGTGTTCAGTCAAATGCATTTTTTATCAGATGATCCCAACTTTGAAAGTTAGAAACCAAGACCAACTTGGTAGCCTTCGGAGGAGTTTAAGCTGGGGAGACTTTCCAAGGGAAAGGTTCTGATGTTGCATGGATGAACCAGAATCAGAATATATTCAAAGCATTCAGATAATGTTAAATCGCATTCAAGAATTTGCAATATTTCACCATTTCCCCCTTCTATACCCTATTTTGCTTCATTTAAGCCGACCAAACTTGGAAATCTGACTTGTTTTCTCTTGTTATTTCTTCCTCCAATATACTCTAACTTTATTTTTCCTCTCAAAGGGCAGGTTTAGACATGGCAATTGGGTTGGGTGGGTTGGGTTAAGATACTTCAGGTTGATTTTGGGTCGGGTTGAATTTGAGGTTAGGTTGTCAAATGTTAGATCCTGATCCTAAGTGTTTGGGTTAGGATTGACCCATGGGTTAATTTTGGTTATTTTCAAAAAACCAAAATAAAAAAAAATAAAAAAATTTATGAAAGTTTTCAAAGAGTAAACAATAAAGAGTAAAAACTAAATAGTAAAAATTAAAGAGTGAAAACTTATAACAATGCATAAATAGTCCCAACTAGACCTAACATTAATGGGTTGACCCATGACCCAACTCAACCCAACCCAATTTTTTCTGGGTTGGGTTGAGTTGGGTCAAGTCATTCTCAAATCTAGGTAGCTAAATATAAGATCCTAACCTTGCTTTTTTGGGTTGGTTCAGGTTTGATTCACGGGTTGGATCAACTTTTTGTCAGGTCTAGGCAGGTAAGAACAAGTAAGCCAATTTTCATCTATCTTTGCAGAAATTTCCATTTCCATCCTTGTTTCCACTCCCCCCAATGGAAACAGGGTTTTTCCAATTCCTCTCTCAATGGGTTCTCCACTCCTTCAATTTTCTTATTTATATTTCATTTAACTTTTTAAATAAAACAATTATTATTTATAATCCTATTAATTTAATAAAAAGGGTAAGATTATGATATCGGAATTTGGAAAGATATGGCATCCAAAAAATTTCTGATAAATCATCTGAAATTATAAAAGTGGTAATCATCTGTGTCTTTATCGCATCATAGATTTTACCATGGGCCACACGTGTGGAGAATATGTCTCTAAGACTATGTTAGGTTTGAAGAAAAAGGTAGGAAAATGAAGAGAAACATAGGGAAACTTATAGAAGTTTTGTAAAGGTTTCCTACATTTTTCTTCCTTCCCCTATTTTTCTTTCAAACCAAACACAACCTAAAAGTGACTTACTAACTACCACACAAAGACCCTTCAAATTGAGTTGTCACTTCACTTTGATCAAAGACCTCCCTTATACTATGGGGTCAGTGACAAAGTCCCCCTGTACTTTGATTTCTTTTGCGACAAAACTCCCCTTGAACTGTAGCCTAGACAAAGACCTCCTTGGCCATTAAGTCAGATAACGGAAAAACATTAAATTACCAAAATACCCTCCCAAATATTTCCTATTTTATTTTTCTTGCTTTTATTTTTTCTCTTAAAAGCAATCGAAAACATTGGTCCGATCATGGTAGGAGAAAAATAAAGTCCAACTCAACTTTGTTTAAACTTTAAACTTGGTTGTATAAAACCAAAAACACCATACACAGTAATAAGATAAAGTCCGACATGCATTTTTAATAAAACTATAAAAGAGTCGTCGAAAGTTGTTTATTACCATTATTCCTTACGATTTACAACTGACAGCTTATTTCCTGTTTTTTTTTTTTTAATGAATGAAATTGCTATTTTCACTGTGTTTCTAAATAAAAGCTTATCTTCCAGGATACTGTATATTTTTAAAGTCATTCGTGCTTGTATTTCGAACTGAAAGTGGAAAAGCACAGGAATCCATCAAGGCTCTCTCTCTCTCCTTATCTCAGAAGTGTGGCATCTTTGGAGCGCAGAAACTGAACCTCCGATTGGCACAAAGCTGACAACCCGCAGTGGTAGAGAATCTTTTTGGATCTGTGAGAAAGAAGAAAGAAAGAACAAAGATTCGGCAACTTTTTCTTTTCCTTGTTCAAAGCTGAATTGAGGAACCAAGATAGATTCCAACTTTCAGAGTTTCAAGAGGCTGGTTTGAGAGGGGAGAAGAGAGAGAGAGAGAGAGAGAGAGAGAGAGAGAGAGAGAGGGGAGAAGCCAAGCCAGAGCTCTCAAGTCTTCAACCAGAAGAGACACCAGTTCAAGGTCACTATTGTCAGTTAGATGTGCGTTGCCAGAAAAGGAAGAGGGAAAGAGAGCAGGTGAGAACCAATTTAACTACAGTCTCCAAAATTAAATCCTCATTCACCATTGCGATTTGCGAGCAATAGAAGAATCACGTGCTTCCCCTACTCCTCTTTCTACCACCACAAAATTCACAAGCAACTGCGCAGGAACAAAGACCACGACAACTCTTTTTCCCTTCCAGTTGTCTGTCTGACTCTTGACCCACCAAAGAACTTTTCCATCCAATGTTTCAAAGATGGGTTAACACGTTTTTTTCCTTTTTTTATTAATCTTTGTTTCTATTCTACTATTTTTTCTTTTTTTCCTTTTTTCTTTATCAAGAATTGGGATTTTGAATTTCTAAAATTCTTGTCGCTAAACTCTGTCCTTATTAGTTGCTTGACAAAGCAAAGGGAGGGTGGAGAAAGAAAGTCAAGAACAATCAAAACCAAAAGTAGAATAACAGGGAACTGATTTCCGAGGAGAGGGAGGAGAAAAAACAACAACCATTCGTGTATGTTGTGTTAGAGCTGAGGTGGTGGGTGTATGAGTCACGAGAGAAGCTGCCATCGAGGTGGTGGAGTTATTCACTCACTCACTAAATGCTGGTTTAAACATTTCACTTGTCAAAAAAAAAAGAAAAAAGTTGTTGCGGCTATGACCAGAGAGTAGCGGAAAAAGAGAGGAAAGCGGAAGCTTTCATGTATCTTAAGGTCGGGAAGATGAACAATATTTTTTTTTTCAATTTTAAGAATAATTATCACATTGGTAGCATGGGATTAAAAAAGTACAGGGGGTCTTTGTCACAGACCCCATAGTACAAAAAGGTTTTGTAATTTATCCAAAAAAAGTCAACCTTAAACAGTTAAACCTTTATTTATAGACTCTTGTCGGTTGTGTCCAAGCAATCACACTCTGCCATTGCTTTTAGGTTAGCAAACCCAACCAGACCCGTCCCATGAACGGTGCCACCTATTCTTGGCAATGGTGATATTGATTGTCTCTCAATTTGACTAGTAACACGTGATGTCATAAATATAAACATAAAAAACAAATCTCTAATAATTAAGATTCAAGTCTTATGAATCACGTTTTTGTTATACGTTGTTTCATATAGATATCATTGAAACAAAAATGGTGCAACTGGGTTTTACTCTATAATTCAATAGTTACATGCTACATTACATAAAAGAGATTCCTTTGCAACATTTTCAAATTTCACAATTTTCAACTTATACCTTTTTGAGTTATTGGAATAAGAGTGTTTATTTTGTACCCTGAATTTTAGGGGTAGTGTATATCCTAAATTTCAATTAATTGCACTATTTAAACTTTGAAAAAGTGTCAAATTGGTCCCTGTCATTAATCGATCATCAATTATCTATTGAAAATATCAAAACTATCTTTCAAATGAAGACACTGACACTATTCATTGTTTTTTATTTTGAAACTGAACCGGTTACTTTCAAAGAAAAAAAAAATGAAATATGATGGAGGGAAACAATAACTGAAAGCAAAGAAATTAACTAGACAAGAATGTGTTTCAGATCTAAAGGTAGAAGACAATGACTTCCGTAGTCTAAAATTTCAAATACCTCAACTAGTTCAATCTCAAGATAGAAGACAATAAACAATCTCTTCTTTTGAAGGATAGTTTTGACATTTTCAATAAATAACTTACGGTATTAATATCAGTAACCAAATTAACAATTCTTGAAAATTTAAGAACTCCAATGACATGTTTAAAAATTAGATTAATAACTTGACACTACCCCCAAAATTCAGTTTTCGCTTTTAAAACCCGCTTCATGAAATGGGTTTAGTGTGGGCCAGCCTAAACCGGAACTTGACCTGAAGCCCAATTGAGATCAACCCGAATACAACCCTATTGGGTTAGCCCAGTTGAGATTACGGATGCTACACTGTTTTCATTCAAATTGAGCATGATTTTGGTCAAGAATCACTGTGGGAATTGTAATCGGTTTGGCTACGTCAGCCTTCATTACGTTTTGAATAGTGACTGTCGTGCCAGGCCCAATCCAATGGCATTGTAGCAATGTAGCAATGTAGCATTGCAACATTCGAACGGATTGCAACTTGTCCCAGTCTTGTCCTTCCGAATTTAATCTCCACGTATGTGCATGCAACCTCCCCATTAATGGGCCACCATCTCTAATACTAATACCTTGTGAGTTGTGATAGACCTATTAATGGGCCAGCTTTAGGGTTCAGTTCAATTTTGCTCTGTTTTAGATTCGGGGTTCGGGCTGGGCGCTTTAAAATTTTGTCAAAGGTCAAATCTGAACTCGGCCCATGGACAGATCTACTTGTAAACATCATATAAAGAGTGAAAATTTAAAAGCTAGATACTAATGAATGTCCATTTTGGAGGGATTAAGTGTTGTTTAAATGGCTTTTGAGAAGCCACTAAAAGAAGCTTCAGTGGAACATGGCTTCTAAAACATTCATTTTCGGCTCTCTGGGGTTATCATTAAATATAACTTGTAAGCTGTCCAAGTGGACCCACCTTGCAAAGCCAGAAGCCTGTGTAAACTTTGGCTGTTGGCCCCCAACAGCCTAGCCTGTTGAAAACGTTTTTGGGCATGATATGTCTTCATGGGGTGGGGTAAAAGAGTAATTGTATCTCTTCTTTTTTTCTTTTGATAAAAAATACAAATAGGGGCATGAATGGATTAACGCGGGAAAAATTTTGGCCATTGGGGACCAACAGTCAATACTGTTGAGAGTGATTTTAGGAATGCCACGTTACCATAAAAGTAGGCAAATTAGTAATTGCATCCCATTTTAATTTGATAAAAAAGAAAGACATGGGCGTGAATATGTGCCCAGCCCAAAACTGCTCTCAACAACCTATGCTATTGGACCCCAACAGGCAAAGTTATCCATCCCAAACAAGCACCGAGTAGGCAAGAACCTATAACATATTTCAGCATCACCTTCCACGAAGGTGATAAAGAATGTAGTGTATTCGAAAATTTGATATTTCACTTACATGAGTAACTGAGATATATTGACCAGGGGTTAGCATGAGCCAGTTCGGTTTGGTTCCATTGTAGAACCTAGAATCTACTCTATAGGGGTCGATTCTAGTTTTTTTTTGGAACTGAAACCTATCCTGTGAAGGTCGATTATGGCCTTGGTGGTTCCGAGGTCAATACTAGGGTCTTCCTGTGGAACCTATTCTTTGTTTTACTACCCCGCTTAAAAAAAAAGAAACAATATCTTATAAAAATTTGACTTTTAATAAATATAATATATAGTTTAAAACTTGCATTATCTTTATTGATGAAATTGCATAATTTAATATGTAGATTATCATAATATATTAATTTGTACATATATCATTATATGTACATTACTTTTAAAATATATCATTATAATTTAAATTTTGTAAATATTAACTTGTACATTACTTTTTATACACATTTAAATATTAAAATGAAAACAAACATCAAATCATTTAACTCAATGGTCAAGTGAGACCATGACCTTTCTAACCATGAGTGTTTAAGTTTAAATCTTCACATCCTCAAAAGCATTTTGGGGTTTATTTCAAGGCAAATTTGCTTCTAAGGCCGATTCCACCAAGGCCAAGCAAGGCCAATTCATTGGGTTGGTTCAGGTAGGTAAACCCTTAGGCCCTGGAACCAGCCTTGGTGGAGGCTGGTACAAGAATTTGGAACCAGACCTACCCTATAACAAATTGGGTATGATCGATTCAAGGCCGATTAGAGATTGGTTCCATTTGATTTTAGGTAAAACCTACACATTTGCTCACCTCTAATATTGACAACTCTGAAAGGGCCATTTTAATGGTTTAACAGGTTAAGATTGAAAGAAGCGACGTATATTACTTTAATGATGAGAGCATATTGGGTGGTGGAAATGGTGGTATAGAGTATGGTTTTGAAAACCAGAACAGACTAAACAGTTGGATCGGTTGATCTGGGAACCGATCGTGGCTCTGGATCTAGTTTTGGCCCCAAAGCTGTCTGATTGAGATTCAGACCGGACAATTAGACCATTTAATCTGAAAACTAGTTACCAAAACAATTTCATTTCTGGGTCACTTTTTAAAACCATGAATTAGAGAGAAAATTAGAGATAGTGGTGATACATTATTTTGGTTAAAGGCAGAAGTCATATATTCTACCGTGTGGAAACTCTAACAATTGAATGACCTAAATCCATTAATTCATTAATGGACACCACTTTATTAAACTGGACACATAGTTGGTTTCGTTTATTAGAGCATTACTTGGATGGATGTGATTAATCTGTTGCTATAGGAGGCCGTTCTGATGACATAGATCTTTGAGTTGATTTAGTATATCATTTGTATGGGTTAGAGTAGTTTAATCTTGCTAAATTATTTGGATAGCTGGTTGTTTAGTTGATTAATGTAAGTACTTAGGAGGCCATTTTGATGGTGTAGATTTTATATTTGTTTGGTGCATCGTTTTGGATTGGATTTCTATTGTTATTGAATCACTCGAATGGTGTGATTAATTAACACCTTGGCTCTTTGATACATGATATAGGTGGTTTTGATGAGATCGGATCTAATAGGTACAACATAAGTAAGCATATTAAATGTGATCCCAACTGGTTTCGATTGGTTAAAATCCTGGTACATTGAGGGTAATTTACTGGTGTCAGGAAACCAACCACTTTGATGGCTTAGACCTTTGGGTTAATTTGATACATTATTTGGGTGGGCTAGATTAGTTGAAGTCTTTCTATACCATTTAGATGAATGTGAATAGTTGGTTGAGATTAGGAATCCATGTTGGGTCAAGAATTCAGGTTTATTTAATACATTATTTTGCTTGGACTAGGGTTGTCTTTGGTACCATTGGTGTTTCAACCTACAACGTTATGAATTTGAAACACGGTTTATATCTTAAAGCGAATTGATATCTCTTTTCTTATTTCTTAAGAAGCATTACTCCTAATTGAATTAGGAGGCTAGTAATCCAAATTTTTATTTGGATTTAGATTCTATTAGAGAATAAGAGTTATTTTTTTATGAGAATGGGTGCTCTAAACCCATATTTGTCCAAATCATACGATTGTTTAAGTTGTCATGTGATTACTTGATTAATCCAATTAATCATAGGCTTCAAGCCCATTAAGCAAGTTGCTCACGTCCCTAGGTAGCTGCTAGCCCAATTGGTTCACTTTGTATGGCCCATTAAGCAAGTTGCTCAGGTTGAATTCACTGTCAAGTATTGTGAACCCTTGAATCCATCAATATGAGTTTTTAATGGGTCAGATATTTACATTAAATGATCCTTGAGCCAATCCATCCTATGAAGGCCAAGGACAATGAACTTAAGTAAGATATAACTTATCAGATAAAACAAGTTTCAATGGTCTCTTACACTTAACATCTCAACCCATAATAATTAAACATTGACCGATAGGTATTTGCTTCTTAAAACAAGAAAACATCAAATTGATATATCTTGAAACACCCTCAAGCATGGATTCTCATGGAAAGTGTTGTCTCTATTTTAACTCAAAACTTTTCCAACCAAACAGAAAATTTATCATTGAACTCAAAACAACTATCTGGCACTGATATGACAGCATTTATGTTTGTAACACCAACTGAACTGACTCAAACCAACAATAAAACAACCCCAAGATTTTCTGAGGAAACAATGGTGTTTTACTCTTAACCCATCTCTTGCTTCAGAAACGCCCAGAAACCCCGATAATTAATATCCACAGACTTGAACTTACAGGAAGAATTCAAGACTGAAGATTCACAATATCATTCTGGAGACCAACGCCAGAGGCTGAATAGAGCGCATCAATCAAGTCGGACACCGGTTTCCAATTTCCATGAATTCACTGCGGCCCATGTCCTGTCTGAATGGGCCACCACTCTGTGCATATGCAAGACCCACACGTCCACCGCTTCACCTCTGTTGCCTTTGGTGAGCGGTGAGTGATGAGTGTGGGAGAGGCGAGCTGAGAGCCTCTACTCCTTTACAGCTATACTTATTTTTATAAATTTTGAGTACAAAAGGAAGAACCTTCTCTAAATTATCGTTTTTATGATGAAATATTATAACGTCCTGAAGCTTACATCTCATGTTGGCAAAAGCACCCACTACCTGATTGCTCTCACGTTGTTGGAGAAATTTGGTCGGATGAAACCATCAATTAAAGCCTTTCTAAAAGATGTCACTACAATTTATCGGGCTCGACAAGTTTCATTTGAAGAAACAGATCTGACCCACCTACAGAATTGGCCCAAGTCATGCATCTGTGCCCCAACCAACCCCCTCCCAGGTATGTCCAATGTAATGTTTGCATACCCATATTGCAATTAACAACCTTATGGGTCGTCGAGCTTGTGCCTAGCAGTCTGAGACTACGTACCCCATTGTCCCTGACCAGCTCAGGTTCAACGTGTCCAGCCTAGTGTGACTAGCTATAACCTATACTGCAGCTTGGAATGAATCAGTTCCACAACTGATTGTTCTGAACTCTGAGAGCAGTACTTTGTTGAACATCAACTAAGTTGGATAATCAAATCATGATCAAGATTCTGTCTGAATAAAATGAATGATCTGCAGTTAGGACAGTTGTGATGCTAAACCATGTTCAGTCTTAACGTAAGAATGTTGCACATGAACTTTGAGTTTGAGGTAATCAAACACACATGTTCCACAAATAACTAGATGGATCAAATGGATACAGTTGTACTAAGTACTAACCCAATGTGAAACCAATCAGTCATTGGGGTTGATGAATTGAAGAGGCAAATCTGAACATCCAGGCTGATGTAATCCCACAAAAACAAGAAGGGAAATACTAATCTGCATTACCAACCATTGAAATGTATGGGGCTTCAAATTTTCACCTGACTTCCCTCGAATTGAAATAAAAAGAAGCTCTCTTTCAAGCACTTATTAACTTAAAATTCAAAACAAACAAACTTATACATTTGATTGAAGCTGCTCATGAACAACTGAAAAAATGATACAGCCTTTTGGTTAGTGCCATGGAGGAAGAGCAAAAATGGCACGGAAATGAATTGCAAATTAGCGAATGGCCTTATACTTACAGAGAACCTTACACCTAAGCACTCTATCTTGAACATAAAATCCTGGCATCACCATGATCTTAACTCTAGTTGGAGTTTGTGATCTCTGTTGTTCTACAAATATATCCTCCATGTATAGGGCATTAAAGCATCTATTCTCTTCAACTCTCAAGATTGCTATTGGGGGATTGAATGAGAATGCAAGCAGATGGAGTAACCAAATGCACTTGGCACTTACAAAGAATGATTGGAGTAGCTGTTCAGACCATGGTCTAGTCCAATTCAGTGTGGAAATGATGCAACTCATCTTCTGATCGCAGAACCTACTGAATTCTTTACTGTAATACTTGGTTCCCTTGCGTAGAACTTCATTCCAACTTAGGTTTCTCAGTGCAACAAATGATGAGAACTGAGCTTGGCGTTCTTGCTTAGGATCTAAGATTTTGGGTGAACCATTCTTCTGGAATATGCAGTTCTCGAAATCCTGAAAGAGAGACTGGTTTATGAGTGCTTCTAAATGGTACAATACTGCCTTTGAATACTTTGAGTTAAAAGTCAGCTTGTGTGGTTGGAGAAGCAAATTTAGGTTCTCCATCAAATTGTTGTCTGTTTCTTGAATCTGCTCAACAAGAATCTTGCAGAACTGTTTCACTGATAATCTTGCTTCAGATACAATTTGCAAAAAACCCTCCACCATTACTTCATGGCTAACAGGCATTAGGTTATCACCATTTCCATCAATTGATTTCCCTCTTTTCAGCAAACTAATGGACTTTTCAGGGACTTGAGCATCTTTTCCCAGCATTGCTTGTTTCAGAGCTTTCTTCAGCTCTTCGCAGTAGGCCTCAAGGTACTCCAGCTTGTGTTTCAGATCCCCCAAGGAAGATTTCATCTCTGATACCTCCATTAAAGCTGCATCTCTATGCTCGTTAGCTTCCATCAGTTCTTTCTTCAATGATTCGAGCGACATGATTCCCAAGCCCTTGAAAATCTGAGATACTTGTTCAGATTCTGTTCGGTTTAGGGACGTCTCATTCTTGTGCTTCTTCCTTAACCGAGGAAAGAGCCATGAGAAGATAGCTCCTTTACTCCTTGGTTGTGACTGAACTGTCAAGTGAGAATCCGATAGAGGCACTACGAGATTAGAATTCTTGATGATTTTGGACCCATTATCACTTCCAGTGGTAATAACCGCAGGCTTGCATCTATTGCAGGTTGTGACGGATTTGAAATCACTGGAACCGGTACTCCTGCTCGACTTCAAAAAATCAGCTCCAGGGGATGTAAGGGTAGTAATGTGGTTCGTGCAAGAACTTTTCACAGACTTATGATCTTCAGACAGACAGACATGGGGTTCTCTGCCAAACAAAACAGAAGGAAACCCCTTCCAGGAAGGCGAAATATCCTTTGTAGTGTCAGACGGATGGTCTCCATCCTCGTTTCCTACATCAAAATTTTCCGATGAAGTTTTTTCCCATCGATTGTGGTGAAACCCAGGTAATGACTCCTCTCCATAGCTCTGTTCAAAGTTCAAACTAGCACAACTCAATTAACTAGGCAAAAGTATCGCAAGCACACATTGGTGACCGCCACGATAAAAGAGATTAATTATCAGAAGGTTTTACTCAATTCTAAGCCTAAGCCTTAAAAGCTAGCATTACAGGAAAAACTCAGTAATGGCATTACAGCATATTAAATTTGCAATAACGAAATTTACATTAAATTAACCGATGACATCAACTCAACTTAGGAATTGATGGGACAAAAATTAGCCAACAAAACCCAAAAAAGGGAAACTGAGAAAACTCACCGGAGTAAAAACAGGGTAATCATGAGCTGAGAGCTGAGAGGAAGGACGTGAAAGAGAGGGAGAAGCAGAGCTAGGGAACCTGCGATTTGCAGGGCTGTTCCCTTTAATCAAAGCAGCATGAAGAGCTCTGAGCTCTACAGCTTTGGCAATGGCGACCTGGATTTCTTGCCTACTAACTTGATGGCGGTCATTGTTGCTGTTCTGAAAGCTTTGAGTAGCAGCTGCAGCAGCCATTAACAAGGAACGGAACAGTAACAACAGAACATAAATACCCCAGAGAAGAGAATATTTGATGGAGGGCTGAAGAAGCTATCAGAGCAAAGGAGAAGTGCAGTGGAAGATGAAGGGGCGAATATCTAATGGTCGGATTTAATTCGTGGAAAGGACGACCAATATCAAAATGGAGAATTTAGTAAACCAGAGAGAGAGAGAGATGGTGGGTGTTGTGAAAATCCAATGAGCCTTTGTCTCTGTTGTCAAATGGCTGGGCATGAATGCGAAGGAACGAGAGGAAGGGAGATATCAAGTGTAGCTAAAAGAGAGGCAGCGGGTGTAGTGTTTTCTACTCCATGTACATGTAAGCCTGTAAGCAGGAATGAGGCAAGCCAAAGTTGAATTGTCAAAAATACCCTTGAATTCCTTACATAATTTATGAGCAATGGATTATACCCTGTACCCCTCTCTCTCTGGTGAGTGGTGACTCTCCCTACCTATAATTTTGCAGGCTTAAGGGACGATCAATTCCATTCGCCACAGGCATATTTCAAATCGAGATTTGTGTTTCTTTCTCTTCTATTTGCTTGGGTGCTCCCATACGTACTTGTTTCTGTATTTTGTATTTGTCAACTTACATTGTGATTGACTAATGCATGGGGTCCACATTGTTGGGAGGGTCCCTTGTTTCATCTTGATTGATGCATTCATTTAATCAGGGGCACAAAAATAAAAGGACACTCTTGGACAATTTACCGTATTTTGTTATATACATGACAATTGATATTTATTGTACCATATCATATTGGTTTTCAAGGTCATCAAAAATGTTAAATACCAACATTTAGGACATATTGTCATATTCAATGTTTAATGCTATTTTCAAATAGATCAGTTATAGTTACTAATTAGAATAATTGGGTCTGAAGTACAATTTCATGCTGAAATTCAATTATAATAAAAAAGAATTAAAAACTAGACTACTTGGTCAAACAATCTCTATGGGTAGTTTTGATCTCCCTCGTTATCTTGGTCGCCTTGACGTGAAGCCAAGGCAAGCATCGGCATTTATGTAGTAAAGAATCTAAAGATGCAGAGAGACTAAAACACTGTACGAGATATAAGCTTTCTCTGACCTCAATGGCAAGATGCAGAGAGACTAAAACACTGTACGAGATATAAGCAAGTATCGATAACAGGAGGGAGGACAACTATTTATGGATAGCTTACATTTAAGGATGTGTAGAATGATAATTCAACTGTGTAATTTAGTAAATAACGAGGGTATTTTCGTCAACATAGCTCGTACCATTCTGTCCTCAATGTTGATTTCCTGGTGCGCTGGCAGGGGACAGAAAAAGACAATGACTCCCCAACACTGCCGCTGTCTTCCTTCCTCCGCCCAAACAGTGATTCCTCTCCCCCCCGCCCAAAGTTTTGGGGACCCAATTACCCTTGTGATTGCTTCTTAATTACAAGACTGACCTTCCCCACGGTCCTACTCCAACTCTACTTTACACAGGAGACGTGGGGGACTGTGAGATAATAATTTGTGCCGAAAGTAGTCTAGGTCACATGAAGGATATACATACTTAAAAGCGTAGGCTGTGTTTAGATATTTTAATGGGTACTTTATTCTTTGCTTGTTAAATTGGAATTCCCTCTTAGGATTGTGGGAATGATTTTAGGGAGAATGACCAATCAGCATATCAGAATTTTATCGTCTTATAGTACAGGGGAATGTATCCTGACCGTGAATTGATGTCAAATTCATGGACAGGATATGGTTTATACGAGGAAAGGGCCAATAGTAGGGAGGGCTGGAATTCAGAATTATGCATGGGATGCTTCCGTACTTCTCAGATGATTTTATCAATGGAAAGGGCTCGGTGATCCCCGTAACTACTTTGTTTGCTTTATATTATACCCAACCACTCCAAAAGAGGGCTAAGTTTGTCAACCTTCACATGCATGAAGCTTGAAAAGCAATTTTGAAAACAAAAAAGAAAATGAATCGAAAATGATTTATATAGAAAAAGGAAAAAAATTTGAAAAAATATAGGTGTCAGTTAATTGGGTCTAGCATATTTAACCAAATTTTATTGATTATATCCGTTCTGCTTCTAAGTTTTATGTTTAGATTATGATTGGGGCAGAATCTATTCTTATTATTTCAAACGGATTAAGACATAATGATATATAAAATTTCATAGTTTTTTTTTTATATAAACTTTGTTATATTTTGTCTAAAGATGCAAATTTCATAAAGAGTATATAAGATAGTTTTAATTAAAAAACACTTACTTTATCATCATAAAAAATAAATTTCTATTTCCTGCCATTTCCAAATAAAGTTATATCATAAAAAATTGATATTTGAGTTGTTATATCATAAGTAATTATAGATGTCAAATATAATGGGGTCTAATTGAGTCACATCCAATTAATAATTATTTTAGTTCTGTGTTTGATTTTATAAAATTGATCTGATCTCGTTTGAAAGTCGGATTGCCTACTTTGAACAATTTCAACTACATTGGGCTCAATTTAGGGTTTGAATCCATTGAAATTTTGGCAAAATTCCAATTCAACCCGAACCAAGTTGCACCACTATTAACAGCTCTAGAATTAGAAAAAGAAAAATTTTGGGGTGCAACTTGGATAGGTTTAAATTGGCACCCCTTTGAAAATGCTTTAGGTTAGAATGTAATATGTTTTTTTAGTAGAGAAAAAATGGTATTTCACATCCAAACCACCATTTTGAAAAAACTGATATATTTTTTTGAATTATTATTATTGAAGAAAAATATAATCTATTCATTTTCCCCTTTCCCATTCTACTCATCTCTTATGCACGTGCATTCAACTTGATATAAAATAAATTTACTTAATTAATGCTGTTAATCTGAGTAAATATATTTGCGCAAATGTCAAGGCTGTCCTATTATGGCAACATCACATGAAGATCACTACCGAATGTACAACTTCTTCTTTGTCGCAATCTTAGTGATGTTTTCATCCAAAATAAATAAATAATTTAAAATCTTAGTGATGTACTGATGTTTGTTTGCCACCGAGTCCGGTTCGATGATCCTCCCATATCATAACAGATGCAAAATATAGGCAGAACTCTTAGTGGGCCGGGGCTACAAAACATATATAGGATTCTTAATGGGCCGGGTGAAAGCAGTTCAAAACGTGAAAATTTTCAGATTTCAATCCGAAGGGCAGGGGTTCATAATTATTAATCATAACCCACGTCTGCATGTGGTGTCACAAGATAGATCCTAGAAGAGCTTTTTTTCTCTCTATTTATTAACCCGACAGGCTCCTTTTTCGGGGTTTCGGGTCGGGTAAAAACACCGATGTACAATCTTGTTTTAAATTCATCGAGATTGTTGTTGTTTTGACATGATTGGCATCTCTTATTCATTATTAAGACAAGAGATCGAGCACAAACCAATAATCACAACCGTCCAAAGTTTTCTACCCAACTCCTGATATGGGGTTCGGGCTGTCTCAAAAATGCCAAAATCAGGTTGGACTTTTTGTAACGTGTGGTGCAACAGCCAAGAGGGCAGCTGGTTCGTTTGTTTTTTTTTATAGAGAAAATCAACATGCATTTTGTAGAATTGCAGTGTTGTGGGAAGGGATAAATGACAATTTATTTTCAATTCAAACACAGGTCCGGGCCTCTGGGTCTGGGTTGTAAGGAAACAAAAGAGATGGCGTGGGCCGTGGGTGGGTCATTGTCTTTCTCTTTCTACGGAACAGGGAATAAAAACGAGCCATAAGAACCCGACAACCCGTTTTTTGTTGGGTTGTAAAGGGAAATGGCGAGCATGGCCCTATTTAACTTTGGGAAGTGAGATTAGAAGCGTAGTGGTTGCCGTCAAAATCTGGAGGCCCAATACATATGTCCCTTACTGGGCTGCCTCGTGGACCGCTCGGAATTTGTCGGGTTTTGGTTGTTCTATTCCCGTCAAAAGAGAGTTCCAATTATTCCAATCTTTGATCTGTCATTATTGTGGTAAAACACACCATTATTCTTTATTTTGCATGCGTAATCATATATCTAGTGCAGTTTGGGTTGCGGATCTCACTAATAAGTCTACGTTGTGGGCCATCCAACATCATCTGGCAATGGGGTCCATCCGGGTTGGAACTTGGTGGATGCCCACCACGAACCCACATGATCGATGTTGCTTAGGTGGGCGGGCCACGTGGACTTGGTTGACGGACCCGGGCATGTCCAACAAAATATACCCGACCCGAAGTGAAGCAAGCCCCGAGTCTCCTGACTTGAGGAAGATTGAAATTTGGAACATGAACTGCCGCCGCTGGTTCTTATGCAGTATCTAATCGATGACATGGACGTCGACATCGAAAACTTGGTTTTTCAAATGTAGGGGGCCCAACTCCCGAGCCCAAACAAGGGAATTGAAATGATGGTGCATCCGGCTAAGCCGTTCAAGACACCGCGAAAGTCGCAATCCGGAGTTGAAATCAAATGTTCATTCTTCCTCATGATCAATCAAAATCATTTTGGCGCCGTGACCCGTGAAGGAGACTCTTTTCCTTGTTCGATGCCCTTGACGCCCTACCCTGCCGGCTATTGCTTGTCGCCTATTCTACTAAAAAAAAAAAAATCGGAGAGCTTAAGCTTTGATTGAGCTGCATTAGATATTCTGAACATTTCACCAAATATAGGCTTTTCAGGTGGAGCTAAAGCCACCGCATGAAATTGGATAATATAGGCCTCGTTCACTTTTAGGCATGGTTTTTAAAACCGAATCGGTGATCGAACCGGTCAGGGCACCGTTTTCCGGTTTGGCGGTTCGACCTATAACGTCATAAATAAATAAAAACAAAAAATATTTATATAATAAAAAATAACATAGAACTTTAAATAAAATACAAAAAATACACAGAAAAATATAGGAAAAAGAACAACATATGAAAAAAATAAAAATATCTAAATATACATATAATAAAATATAGAAAATACAAAAAAAATGCAGAAAAAAAATCCAAAAATTATAGAAAAAATATGTAAGCAAGAATATGTAATGAGCACCTGATTTTTTGTTTTTTTTTTGAGAAGAGAAAAGCACATCAGTTCAGAAAAAAAAAATTATCTGAACATATTTTGAGAAGAAAACATAAATTTCATATCAAAACATATTTTGTGAAGAAAAAAAAGAAAGAAAATTGATTGATTCAATTGAATCAAGAGCTCCCTCATCAATCAGTAAAAATAAGGATTAAGGAGTTAAGTGTCCCTAGCAATTTTCTTTCAATCTCAAGTTGTCTCTAGAAAAATTAATTCATGCTTACTAAACAAGCAAAATATATATATATATATATATATATATATATATATATATATATATATATATATATATTACCATTCTAGTAGGTCCAAAGATTTCAAAAAATCAATTAAATCACAAAAAAAAAAATTATACCTTCAGGGATTCGTCGCGGTGGGCTCTGGTAGTCCGTCGCTACAAGTTGCCGCTACTACAAGTCGTTCGCCGTCCACCGCTGCAAGTGTTTGGGTACTCTTCGCCACTGCAATTGCTTGGGTACTCTTCGCCGCTGCAAGTTCGCTGGTCGCCGTCTATGTGTGTTGCCGTCGGATGCCGGAGTTGATGGCTGCTGCATATGGTAGGGTGTGAGGGTTGAGACTTGAGAGGACTAAGGAGTGACGAGGGAACTCGGGAACCCTAAAGGCTAAACCGAATAAGGGACTAGGGATTGGGATTTGAAAATTGTGGGATATAATTGGCATTTTATTTTTTGTTTTTATTTAAAACATTAAAAATAAAAATATTAACCTACAAACCACTACCCGGGTCGAACAGTTTAGCGGTCCAATCGCCCGGGTCAACGGGTTTTTTTAATTTTCAATGTTTTTTCAATTTTCCAATTTTTAGTAAAACCGGACCCGAATGGCTGACCGGTTATCGATTTTTCTAGTCTGATCGTCCGATCCAGTCCGATTTTGAAAACCATGCTTTTGGTAAATTATTTATCTGGGTAAATTTCCTTGGGAAACACTTACCTGTAGGTAAGTGTATTTACTCATATATTTTTTTTATTTCCCAAGTAAAAAAGGAAATAACCATTTTAGCCATAAAAACCCTTTATTAAAAGAGGCATTTTTGTTTCATTCAAGTGTAGGAAACTTTCCTGGTCCATTGATATAAGATAAGAATATAGGTATCAATGGACCGGGATTGGGTTGAGATTAATATAAATTAAAATGAATTTGAATAGATTGGACGGTCCAGAAATTGGATTGGACTGGTCCAAAATATTCATTGGATTGGATTGGACTTGGTCCATTTGTAATAAACTCACATTGGACTGGATCGGATTGGACCAAACCCAGACCAGTTGACACCCCTGGAGACAATGAGAGACTAGTGGCTAGCAATTACTTGGTATTTTGTTTGGCAAGCAAGGAATGAAAAATTATTCTCCTCTCTTGATCGTTCATGTTTATGGGTTATTAGTGCAGTAAACAAATCCATCCAAATTAATTTTGAATGGGGTCCAATCTAAAACCAGTCCATTGACACCCTTAATTGTCTCTACAAATATGTTATATAGTATTTGGTGAAAGAGCATGTATCATATACAAATAACTATTAACCATGTATGTATTGATGTATGATAGTTGGATTTAACTTTTATGACCTATACTCAACCCAAGTCAAATACCTATTTTATATGGTAATAGATATTCTTGTGTCAATTTAAAAAAAAAAAAAAAGAAAGAAAGAAGGGTGTTCGAGAAAACTCAAAACAATAAGCTCTCTCCTTTTGGGGGATTTTATTGTTCAGTCCACCTTATAAATCTTTACGAGTCTATAGTGTTGGGAACAATGACAAGCGGGAGAATCCATCAATATTCAAAAGGGTTGGGTATATGCATGTTCATTATTCTGAATTATAATTTTTTCTTTTTGAGAAAATGGCCAATTGTACTTAGTTTATGAACAACACAATGATTTTAATCTTGGTGAAAATACATTTTAAAAAAGTGAATTGTTGAAAATTAAATAGACTTTAATATGAATGGTTGGATTGAAGGATTAAGATATCAACATATCCAAGAGTATTGGTGTGTATCAATATGGCAAATAATATGGTATGTTTTTTATTTTTCTATTTTATAGGTTTTAAAGGGTCACATTCATCATTTTAAAGTTTTAGTTGTTTAAAAAAAACCGTTTATGAATATATCTAAACATATCTAGATATATTGATATTGCTATAAAACATAAGATACAAGGTGATGAAGGAAGATTTGGTCCACCTCTTCATTATGTGATACATGGCAGAAACGACAGCTCGGCAGAAGGGGTCAAGCCTAGGCGGGAACAAGGGGACACACCGCCGAACTGACCCACCTTGTAACAGCTCGGGATACACTTCGCCGAACTGACCCACCTTGTAACAGCTCGGGATAGACTTCGCCAAACTGACCCACCTTGTAACAACTCGGGATACACTTCGCCGAACTGACCCACCTTGTAACAGCTCGGGATACACTTCGCCGAACTGACCCACCTTGTAACAGTTCGGGATACCTCCGAGCTCAAGACCGCCTCGCTGAGCACTTCACATCATCTTCTGGGCACCAAATCCAAACAAGTCGTACCATGCCTGACACCAGGGAAGTCCGTGCCCGAGGGCGCCACGCCTGACTGACTTGGGATCTGACGTTTGGTAGCAGCACTCTAAACGGCCACCTGCCACCGCTACTGACGCCGCCATCTCCAGTTAGACGGTTAGGCAGTGACGGTTTTGTCTCAGTAGAAGGGACGACGGCCGAGTTGACAAGCGCAAGGGTAATCATACCCGATCTGACAAGGGCCTCGGGACGAGTACACGAAGTGACTATAAGAGCCCCCTGCCCCTCGACAACGGAGGTATGCAAACTTTGTGCTATCTGGTATTACCTTGCTTTTGAAAGATTCTAACTTGAGCTTCGGAGCCTCTACACCGGGTTCCCCCCGGAGCTTTCCCATCTCCTCCGTTTCAGGTTCCTTGCTACCCCGTTCGAAAGCAAGGCAGCGGACAGCTAAGACCGGCCGGATCGCGCTCCATCAATTGGCGTCGTCTGTGGGAAAACGCTTCAAAAAGCCTCCCTCCTAACTTCGATACCCCCTTTTTTCTTAAAAAAAATCCAACACTCATGGCCTCCTCCAGCAACACCGGACGTGGCACAGAGACAAACGCCACCAGGGAGCAACTTCAGGTCCCCGTAGTGTGCGTTGGACAGTTCACCATCCCCCTTTCGGCAGATGGGATCCCCATCCTGAACACGCCACAAGCAGTGGCACCCATAAACCCTCCTACCACAAACGTCCCATTTCCTCTCCCCATTGAGACAACCTTCACTAAACCAACTGCCGTCCCCCTGACAGCTAGCCAAGACCGATTGGAGGACCTGATGCAGTGCATGCGGGCAATGCAAGCCCAAATGCAACAGTTCCAGCAACACCAACTTCACCAGCACCAAGTGCTGCACAAGAGGGTGCAGCGCCAGGCGGCCAAATATGTCATAATAGACGAACGGTTATACCGACGGTCGTACACACTCCCCTATTTGCGGTGCCTGCGACCTACCGAAGCCGAGTTTGTACTCCGCGACAATCATGAAGGCCTGTGCAGTGGACACTTGGGGGGCAGAGCACTCGCCCAAAAGGCAATTCGACAAGGATACTACTGGCCAACGATGAAAGCAGAAGCTGTCGAGCTCGTCAGAAAATGCGACAAGTGTCAAAAGCACGCTAACATCCACCACCAACCTGCCTCCGACCTCAATTACCTCGCCAGCCCGTGGCCCTTTGCACAATGGGGCATCGACCTCCTAAGGCCATTCCCACCAGCAACAGGCGGAAGAAAATTCTCAGTTGTTGTAGTAGATTATTTTACGAAGTGGATAGAAGTCGAACCTCTGGCAACTGTTACGGCCCGAAACATACAAAACTTCTTTTGGAAGAACATAGTATGTCGGTTCGGATTACCTCGGGTTCTAATCTACGACAACGGCAAACAATTCGAGGATATCAAGTTCCAAGAGTGGTGCCAGGACATGGGGATTCGGCAAAATTTCACGTCAGTCGCGCACCCACAGGCTAACGGCCAGACGGAAGTGATGAACAGAGCCATCCTGCGCAGACTGAAAGCACGTCTGGATCGTGCTAAGGGATTGTGGGCCGAAGAGCTACCAAGTGTCTTATGGGATCACCGAACGACCGAAAAAGCAGCCACGGGAGAAACCCCCTTCAACCTCTCCTACGGCACTGAAGCGGTGATCCCGGTGGAAATTGAAATACCAACGTTGCGATTAGAAACATACGACGATCGGACGAACGGAGACGAGTTACGCACCAACCTCGACCTACTGGACGAGGTAAGGTACCTCGTGCACATCCGAACATCGGCATACCAGCAGCAGGTAGCTCGCTACTACAATAGCAGAGTCAAGCAACAAAGCTTCCGAGTCGGCGACCTGGTCCTTCGTAAGATTATGGTGCCCGAACCCGGCGTCGGCAAGCTTGGACCTAATTGGGAAGGGCCCTATAAAGTAAAAACAACGCTCGGGGGCGCATACGAACTCGAAACCTTGGAAGGCAAATGAGTACCCCGAACGTGGAACATCGTGAACTTAAGGCGATACTACCTATAAACCACCTAGCAAAGTGGACGAAATCAAGCCATGTGCCACAAGGCAAGCCGAGGAACTTCAGCACATTATCAGTTCGGCAAAAATCAGTTCGCGGCATAAAAGGTCATGGAAATTTAAAAACCCGGCAAAGAAACGGCTCGGGGAAGATGAGGAAGGGGAAAAAGACACTCCATTGCAAGAAACAGTACACTGGCAAAAAAAAAAATTTTACATGCCCGGATCCACTACTTCGCCATCGGAAGGCACTTCAACAACACCCGAAGGCCCTGCCTCTCCTTCAGAGTCCGGCTCGCCATTGGCAGCATTGGCCATCTCCTGAGTTATACGCGAAGTGGTTATGGCACTTACATCGAGGTCGGGGTATGTATTCCGGATCATCCACCGGCTCAACTTGAACCCCCTCCTGTAAGATTACACCATCAGATCGTCAAAACGCGGGGAGGCAATGTAGTTTTCAACTGTCTTCTTCTTGGCGTCTTCAATGCCTTGGGAAAAAATCTGTGTTCTCTCCCTAATGTCCTCCTGAAGATACTCGACTTGATGCTGCAAATCCAACTTCAAGTCCGCCATATGCTTGACAACTACCCCCATGGCTTCGGCGTCACGCTGAGACCTCGCCTGTCTAGCCATCGCGACGCGAGCAGCCTTTTCAGCAGCATAAGCAGCCGCCTCAGCAGCCCGGGTATTTGCCTCTGTAGCACGGAAGGCTTCTTCAGCAGCATGAGCGGCAGCCTCAGCAGCTCGCGCCTGTCGCGAGCTCATCTCCACTTGGGCCGCCAAGGCATGAATCGAAGAAGCAAAATGACTGCTCGATTCATGCTGCTGAGGCTGTCGCTCATGCTGTTGATAGCAGAAGCAACAGAATAAAAAAGGAAGACAGAATCTAACTTACCACCATGGCATGTGTTACGGCGCGGCAAGCGACCTGATTCAAGGGAAGATCGGTCCATGCCGGGACTTCCTCGGGGAAAGTAGCGTCCCTACTCTTCTGAAGAGCGTAGTTCGGCGTCAACACGCTCCTAAACTCCCCTTGAGCTCCCGAGCCTGAGGGCCTTGCCCGTGTATGAGCAGACCCGGAGTGAGCAGAAGCACTTGAGTACGCAAGAGCGCCCGTATGAGTGGTTTCAGCGTAAGGCGCCCCGGCAGTGTCGTGCACCGATGGAGTCACTTCGGGCTCCTTGGGCAGATCCTCTGGCGTATGGTCTGGGGCTTGGGGCTCCTCATCCAGGGGCAGCTCGTTACGAGTTCGCTTGGCGACCCGCTTCCTCCTCTTCATACCTTGGATCAAACGCCCCCCACGAGTTCTCTCTGCATCCATCACACCTATAGAAACGAGTTCGACATCAAAAAAAAAGAAAAAGCCGCATAGCCAGAAACCTACCCAAACTCAGGCCGGTTGCAAAAAGCTTAGCCTCCGTTAAGTAGTGGTGGCACTTTAAGCCTTGCCGTGTCCACTGCCGGAGACCCTTCACCGTCTCTTTATCAAGAGTTACGCCCAAATCGGGAGCGGCCTCACCCCACCCGGTCTGAAAGGGCCATCCTTGTGTACTTCGCACGCCGAAGTAGTCCCGCTTCCAAGCCGAGACCTTATTAGGAAGATCGTGCAAAAGCATAAAACCCTGGCGAGGAGAAAGGTATTACGCCCGTCTCCCCCCAGGAAGAGAACCCGCCTGTCTCTTGAGCATCAAGATAGAGGAGAATATCTCTAAGTTTAAGGGAAAGTTCTGCTCGCAAAAAAGGGAATGGTGACACCGAAGTGGTTTATGACTTCGATGAGAAGGGGATGGAAAGGAAGTCGCAACCCTACAGCAAGCTGCTCTCGAAAAATCACGATCTCGTCGGGACCGTGTTCCCAAGGAAAGCTGCCCGAAGGAATAAAATATGTGTACCCCCCAGGAAGATTATAAGACAGAAGTATGGATTGAAGCCCCTCAAGCGTCATGGTCGAAGGGCCAAACCGGTCTAGCATCTGACCTCGGCGGGAGGTAGACGCCAAACTGCCCGAAGCGACTTGACCTACTGGTTCGTAGTCCTCAAACTCCACCTCAGGATCACTGAGGCAGTTTGGGGACACGGCTCGGTTGGTGGAACCTACATCGGCTCTACTCGAAGAATCGTCTGAGCTATCAAAGCTAGACATTGGGGAAAAGACGAATTCAAGAAAGTGCTCACCGGAAAGTTTGAAGAAAAACCAAAGAACCGTGAACTGTATAAACAGCCTTGACGCGAGCTGGAAAAGACTTGGACGCGAGCTGAAAGGTTGGCGTGAGCTCAGTAGACAAACTGCAGAAGTGACAAACGTCCGCTGCGAGTTCTCTCCGCATCCATCACAGCTACAGAACGAGTTCGACATCAGAAAAAATGAAGGAACAGAGCAAGCAAGAAACCGCATAGCCAGAAACCTACCCGAACTCAGGCCTGCTGCAAAAAGCTTAGCCTCCGTTAAGTAGTGGTGGCACTTTAAGCCTTGTCGTGCCCACTGCCGGAGACCCTTCACCGTCTCTTTATCAAGAGTTACGCCCGAGTCGGGAGCGGCTCACCCCACCCGGTCTGAAAGGGCCATCCTTATGCACTTCGCACGCTGAAATAGTCCCGCTTCCACGTCGGGACCTTGTTAGGGAGATCGTGCAGAAGCTTAAAACCCTGGCGAGGAGTAAGGTAGTACGCCCGTCTCCCCCCAGGAAGAGGACCCGCCTGTCTCTTGAGCATCAAGATAGAGGAGAATATCTCTAAATCCAAGGGGAAATTCTGCTCGCAAAAAAGGGATATCGTCCCCACCAGGTTCCGAATAGAGTTCGGATGAATCTGGCCAATGGTGACACCGAAGTGGTTTATCACTTCGACGAGGAGGGGATGGAAAGGAAGTCGCAACCTTGCGGCGAGCTGCTCTCAAAAAATCACGATCTCGTCGGGACCGTGTTCCCAAATAAAGCTACCCGAAGGAACGAAATATGTGTACCCCCCAGGAAGATTGTAGGACAGAAGTATGGATTGAAGCCCCTCAGGCGTCATAGTCGAAGGACCAAACCTGTCTAGCATCCGACCTCGGCGGGAGGTAGATGCCAAACTGCCCGAAGCAACTCGGCCCACTAGTTCATAGTCTTCAAGCTCCACCTCGGGGTCACTGAGGCAGTCTGGGGACACGGCTCGGTTGGTGGAACCTACGTCGGCCCTACTCGAAGAATCGTCTGAGCTATCAAAGCTAGACATTGGGGAAAAGATAGGTTCAAGAAAGTACTCACCGGAAAGTTTGAAGAACAAGCTAAAGAACCGTGAAGACTGTATAACCAGCCTTGACGCGAGCCGGAAGAGAGACGCGAGTTGGAAGGTTGGACGCGAACTCGATAGTCAATCGCAGAAGTGTCAAACCAACCGGGGTCCCCCACTATTTATAGCTACAGTAACCAAGAATCGACCGTGCAGACCGAAGACGACACGACGGCCCACGTTCTTACTGGCTGCACAACCCTTAAGGTCGAGATGTGATTGGCGCACGTCCTTCCGAAAAAAGCGAAACGTCAGCGCATCTTTTTGAAACCGACGTCGCTTCGACACGCATCTTTTCGAAACTGACGCGCCGCACGTCTCCCTGACAGTCGACCGCGCACGTACAACCGTGGCGTGCCTTTTTGAAATGACCCGCTGTCACGTCCCAGCGGCGCGACTTGGTTTGAAATTTAAAACGCGCGGTCACAACCACCAACGTTCTTGAGTAAGCACGTTCTCAGCCTCTTTGGAAACTGAAAGAACCCTAGCAAAAGCGTCTCGTACAGTGAAGGTTTGAAGGATGGGACAAATCCACCAGCTACCTCGCGAAAACTCCCCGCACCATGGCAAGACCCTCGGCGCAAGGAGGGGGGGGGGGCAATTGATGAAGGAAGATTTGGCCCGACCTCTTCATTATGTGACACGTGGCAGAAACGATAGCTCGACAGAAGGGGCCAAGCCTAGGCGGGAACAAGGGGACACACCGCCGAACTGACCCACCTTGTAACAGCTCGGGATACACTTCACCGAACTGACCCACCTTGTAACAGCTCGGGATAGATTTCGCCGAACTGACCCACATTGTAATAGCTCGGGATACACTTCGCCGAACTGACCCACCTTGTAACAGCTCGGGATACATTTCACCGAACTGACCCACTTTGTAACAGCTCGGGATACACTTCGCCGAACTAACCCACCTTGTAACAGTTCGGGATACCTCCGAGCTCAAGACCGCCTCGCTGAGCACTTCGCATCATCTTCTGGGCACCAAAGCCAAACAAGTCGTACCATGCCTGACACCAGGGAAGTCCGTGCCCGAGGGCGCCACGCCTGACTGACTTGGGATCTGACGTTTGGTAGCAGCACTCTAAACGGCCACCTGCCACCACCACTGACGCCGCCATCTCCAGTTAGACGGTTAGCCAGTGACGGTTTTGTCTCAGCAGAAGGGATGACTGCCGAGTTGACAAGCGCAAGGGTAATCATACCCGATCTGACAAGGGCCTCGGGACGAGTACACGAAGTGACTATAAGAGCCCCCTGCCCCCCGACAACGGAGGTATGCAAAATTTGCGCTATCTGGTATTACCTTGCTTTTGAAAGATTCTAACTTGAGCTTCGGAGCCTCTACACCGGGTTCCCCCCGGAGCTTTCCCATCTCCTCCGTTTCAGGTTCCTTGCTACCCCGTTCGGAAGCAAGGCAGCGGACAGTTAAGACCGGCCGGATCGCGCTCCATCACAAGATGTGTCATATCACTATTTTAATCATTGCTTGAACTTTTTAAATATTTTGCATGTTGAAGAATGAGGGTTTATTATATTTTAGATCACTGGAACGACCTCTCAAACAGATGTCTATAAAAAGGCTTTGAACATTTAATTGCCTAACTTAGGCTATGTTTGGTATCATTGTTGTTTCTATTAGAAACAACATTTAATTGCCTAACTTATTATCTAGGGCTGAGTATAATTCAGTTAAAACCAAAAGCCGAATAAAAAAATTCGGTTTTTAGGTGTTTCAATTTCCGTTTCAGTTTTCAAAATTAGAAATCCGGTGAACCAAAAAAACTAAATTAACTAATTTTTTTATATAATATGTAATATAAATTATATAACATAAAATATATTTATATAAAATGTATAATATATAATATATTCTAATGAAGTTTGGTTTCATAATATATATTACTGAAATTTGGTTTTAACCGAAATTGCCAAAAACCAAACTGAAAATTTTGATTTCGGTTTGATTTTTTTTTGTTTTTAATTTTGGTTTATCCGATTTGGTTTTTTACTGAATAAACCGGATGCTCAAGCCTAATTGTTGCATACTCGCATAGATAAGATACCCACTTCCATTAAAAAAAAATGTATGCACTTGATCGATATAGACATTTATAATTGAAACATCAAGTCTGACATCTCATGAAGAAGTGGCAACGACACCAGTAACCTGTTTTATAAAAAATTTGTATTGATAAACCCCAAACCTTTTTGGCTCAGTTTGTGCTCCTTCCAAACTCAAACTCTTGTACAAGCATAAATGATACCAAATACAATTATTATTGCAATTGCCAATTCTGGGAGATGACTTAGGGGCTCAGAGTGTCCAAGTCTGGTTGGGCTTGGGTAGAAGCATCAGGTAGGAAGACCTAGATTGATCTTACCAAATTCTGCCATTTGGACGGGTTACATATCCAATCACAAACTAACACATTTGCAAGTGGCAGATCCAGGAGTCCTTGGAGGGATCCTGTGCCCAACCCAAATTGCATTCAGAAAGAGAACTCACTGGATTGTCTATCTGTTCAATCCCACAGGCCATATAAGCTCTAGCCCGACCTTACATTGGACCTGTGCCCAATTGACGAGCGGAAAATGTAGAAACTCCATTGAACCTCCAACTAGCAAATCGGTTCTCAATTCTCATCAACCCTGTACCTGCTGTTCAAAACTTCAAATGGGCCATAAAATTTACCGTCCTATTCAAATAGCCTGTGTTCAAGGCTAGTTATTGGGCTGATTTTGAGCCTGGCCCATCATAAACCCAAAGTTTGATAAGGTGAAACCTGAGCTGAATGAGGTTGGGTTGATGCAACAATTAGCCCAACCCGATGAAACTCTAATCTGATGCATTCGACCCTAACAATAAAGTAATCGGGTTAGTCATCAAATGCTCATTCATCGATGATCCACCCACTCCCAATGTATCCATCTACATACATATACAAATTAATTTTTTAAAGAACTCGAGCTGATCATCCTTGTGGAGGTTCATCAATCCCATCCATGGGCCTCCATCCCAAGCCTGGCCCAACATGCTATAACACATTGGACAAAATTGGAATTTTATCACTTATCTCTCCTCTGAATGACTATGGTAAACATGGATCGCAATCCCTGTCACTTCGTTGTTTTGAATCTTGTCCGTCAATAACATTCCAAATCTAACGGCTTGGGATCAGTAATACACTAATACCATTCAAAAAACCAAAACTAATTTCGAGTTCCCGCGTTATCTCATCGTTTCCTACAAATTCTCGTCGAGGCATCCCGTGTCAGGCGTGGTGCTTGGTTGGGTTCACTCTGCGTTTTCTGAGAAAGGTATCGATCTCTTCTTTCTTTCTGTCGCCGAGAGATATGGCCCGAACGAAGCAGACGGCAAGGAAATCGACGGGAGGGAAGGCTCCCCGTAAACAGCTGGCGACCAAGGCAGCTCGAAAGTCTGCACCGGCCACCGGAGGCGTGAAGAAGCCACACAGGTTTAGGCCTGGAACCGTGGCACTTCGTGAGATCAGGAAGTACCAGAAAAGCACAGAGCTCTTGATTCGGAAGCTACCTTTTCAGCGTCTCGTCCGTGAGATTGCTCAGGACTTCAAGACCGATTTACGTTTCCAGAGCAGCGCTGTCGCTGCTCTTCAGGAAGCCGCCGAAGCCTACTTGGTCGGACTCTTTGAGGATACCAACCTTTGCGCTATTCATGCCAAGAGGGTTACCATTATGCCTAAGGATATCCAGCTTGCCCGCAGGATTCGCGGCGAGAGGGCGTGAGGAAGTGCTAAGATGGATGTAGTTCTGTTCTTTCTGCTCCTGTTCTTCTTTTGTTCCTTTTTGCTTCGCTCCTGTGGTGTTCGACGAATGGTCATGTAAATTATTTTAATGTTGTGGGGTTGGATAGAAAAGATTCTGCTTACTGTCTCTGTTATTTTTAAACCTGAAATTAACTTTCATTTCTGTTTTCCCTCCATTTATGCGTAGCGGTTCATCAGTCTTTTTCTCTTCTTTCGTCCAATCTATACGTTTTGATCGTCATTGAATCGTTGGAATTGGCATTGGGGGATGTAGATTTCTTACAAAGCTAATTCTTTCATAGCCAAATCTTTTTCTACGTTAAATTTACTCTTTTTGATAAATTACCCTTCTAAGTGATACATTCCAACGCTATAAAAATAAAAAATCTAGGTGAACTCTTAAAACATTAAAACTTAGTCCTAAAGTATTTGATCGGAAGTAAATTCAGTATGAGATGGTGCTGTGCTGCTCCAAACTAATCTCTCATTCGGGCTCTTTGTGGATATGATTCTGAGCACATGACATCTCAGCGTGACAGTCAGGCCACAACTTGGTATAATGAGCTTGTTGAAACTCTAGGAGAATAATCCACTACAAAACACTTCATTACAATTCGTTATAGAACAGTTCACAGGACTGTGTCCATATCTCACGTCTCTCAGGTGATAGTACCGTATTCTGATGGATATCTGTCCCAATCAAATCAGTTTAACGAAAAGGTAATTGAATTTTTGGTAATCGAGTAGTGTGCATCTCCACTTTTACCTTATCATTATTCTCTGCTTTTTGTTGAGTTCTAATTTGAGTATTGGAGTGTTCCCTCCAGGTGAGTTCCTCGGAAATCTTTCATTTTCTTCTTCTCAGGTGTTATCAAGAGAGAGGCCCCTGCCAGCTAGGAGTGATCAGATATCGCGTTACATCAGGCAGTTTGGAGATTAAATGGAGCTTTTTCTTGCATGTCTACTCTTGTATGCATTCCATCTCTAACCTGTTTCCGCCCGAGAAACTGAACCATGCTTGCCAGACCTTTTTGTTCCATTTGTAAAGCAAGAGAGATTCCTGGACACATCCTCCTTCCGCTTCCAAAAGGCTGGAGTTGAAAATTCTGTCCCCTAACACGTATCTGACGATTTTTTTTTGATGCCATCTTCAATCATAAATCGTTGTGGTTGCAATTGGAATGGGTTGGCCCAGTAATTGGGGTCTCTCCCGATCTCCCAGACGTTAAGAAAGACCTAGGTTTTTGCAGGAATGTTACATCCCCAGATTTTGCAGTCTATATTCGATTTTCTTGGATCTAGAGGAAAAGCTGGGTGTAGCCTCAGTGTTTCCTTCACAATTGCTTTGAGGTAAGGAAGATGAGGGATGCCTGATTCTTCCACCAATATACTCTTTCCAACTACCAAGTCCATCTTTTCTCTTTCTTTCTCCAACAGGGCTGGGTATTCAATTGTCACTGCAGATGTTTCATTCCCCCCTGCAAATAAATCCCGTGAAAATATCATATAAAAAAAAAAAAGAATGAACTTTACTCCTTATTTAATTTCATCTTCTTTTAACAGATCAAACTGTTGTCTTACCAGAATGAATCCCTTGATGTTCGTTTCAGCTAATCTTATCTCGGCTTTCTCATCTTCAGATATATCAAGTACTATATCAAGAAGATTCTTTACACCACTTCCATCACCCATCTTCTTCAACCTCCTAGCTTCCTCATTCTCCATAATGATCTTTTCTATGATATTGTTATTGTCCAACCGCTCACGTATGTCTTTCATCCTTTTTCTTAGACCTTGTAAATCCAGATCCCTGCAAAGCCCAACGTAATCCGATATGTTATACCCATGGGCGAGCTCTGCTACGTCTTGCGCCACCCCCGTGGTTTCCTCAGCCTGATCTTCTGTTCTGGAGCTCCTCCTATTGCATTAACATTCTTGAAACTATGTTGTATGTTAACTTCATGACTTCATGGCGAACATCAACAGCCTTACCAACACGGGACTTGTTTAATAAAGATAGTATGAAGCGTTGCACCTCTTCCTTCTTTACTGGAATGAATTGGTTGAGAACCTGACCACTTAGGAGCTCAGACATGAGCTTTTTCATGAATTTCCAGTTGGGTCCATACGGAACGGTGACAATGTTAGCAGATTCATATGCTAGATAGTGTCCAGCAATAGTCACTGGTCGAGAAGAAAAGGTGATCTCGTGGGACTTGAGCACTTGTTTGTTTGGTTGCCTCATGGGAGGAGACTACTATACAAGGGAGGGAGCCGAGAAGAATGTGGATCAAAGGGCCGTAGCGTAGGCTTCGGTGAGGGATTGAGCCAATGTAGTGTAGGCTTCGGATGATGGGCAAAGCTAATGGGCCTGGAGGAAAGGGAAGTTTAGTTCTGATTGTCTTGTTGAAGATGAATCTAACAACTACTGTGGTGATGAGGGATAGAGGGATTCGAATGGCATAGCCCTGAATGCCGGCCATGGTTGATTGGAATGGAAATGAGAAGTTGGTTAGTACTGGAAGACTGGAAGGTGTTTACAGAAGTCCAGATGAGATATACAATTAATTAACACACACAAAGGTGTTTACAGCAGAGAAATATATCTGCTACCAGTCCGGATTTCCTATACTATTGGTGTTTAAAACCTATTTCCTCTCTACTAACCCAATCAAACAACACCTTCTCTCTCTCTCTAGTCATGTGATAAGCCCTACTCCCTTCAAAGTTCAAAACAAATGACCAGCCATTGTCCCCACCTTTACAAATATCTATTTTTTCTTTTTTTATACACAACTTAAAAAAAAAATATCTATTTTCTTTTCCTTTTACGCAGGGAAGAAAGATGAACTGACTTGTGTTAGCTTTTTGTTGAATCCATTTCCAAATTAACCGAAAGAAAATTAATTAAATTTTGCTTACTACTTCTCTCTTCTGTTATGAAATATGAACCTCGATCTCAGGTTGGAATTTGGAACTTGAGTGCAAGGTTCAAAATATTGATATGTCCAATACATTGGTAGGGGCGTATCGGGCTATATCAGTATTTTTTTTTTATTTTTTTTTTAAATTTTTTTCAAGGCCAGTTCGGGGAGGGGGGGGGGGGGCAGGGTGGTTTAAGGCTCCTCCACCCCCTGAACCGGTCAAAACCCCGATACATCCTTTATAGGAACATTTTGGAAAGCTCCCAAAATGATACATATCGGCTAATACGGGCCGATGCCTGCCAATACTTTGAACCTTGCTTGAGTGGGGTTATCCAAGTGATTAAGGTCCTTCCCAATTTCTTAGACATTCACGTAAGCCCTAATTTTTTAAGGAATCTTGTAATCTCCAATTGTGTAGTATTTAGTCTATTCTCTTGGAATTAAAGATACTACAGGGTGTAGCTTCAATGTTTTCTTCACAATTGCTCAGAGGTATTGGGAGATTAGGAATATTGGCTGATTGTTCCACCAATCTACTTTTTTCCAACAATAAAATCAACTTCTTCTCATGCTTTTCCAAACACTGATGGTGATGGGTGAGTGATGAGCTCCGCCAATATTGCTCGTTCTTTGTAATTGCAGTTGTCAGTCGGTCCCCGCTACAAACATCTCCTGTTATAACTTAGAAGTTCAAAATAAGAAAATCTAGTCATGGCATAACTAACTACTTTCATCTTCCTTTTAAAGATATAATTAGTTTCATCTTATGATATGCACCGATATACTGTGATATTTTAAATTTTGAATATTATTATCCCATAGATACATGGTGGCCATTATAGGTGTGTTATTTGGACCAAGTCCTATCTGGTCCAATATGAGTCCAGTACAGATGAACCAGGCCCAATCCAATCTGATGAATACTCTGGACTATTTTGGATTAGTCCAATTCAGTGTCTGGACAATCCATTTTGTTCAAATTGATTTTAATTTAGATTGGTTTCAAACCAAAACTGGTGCATTGACACTAATCTTTTATCAATGGACTGGATATTGGTTCAATCAGATCCAAACCATTATGAGTATATCAAGTCCCATCCAATCCAATAAATACCTTGGACCATTAAGTCTAGACTAGTCTAATTAATATGTTTTATTGGTCCGTCCAGTCTGTCCAAATTGATTTCGAGTTGCACGGGTCTAACCCAAAACCAATGCATTGATACCCCTAGTTATTTGAACCCCCCTCCTTTTTTTTCTAGAATTGGATAATATTGGATCCATTTACAGAAAATTAAAGATTAAATAGAGATAGTATGATAGCCAGTTTACCCCTTCCAAGACCAATTAATCTAGGCCCGAACTCAAGGTTTAAGACTTTGGATTAGGCTTGGATTGACTCTCATCCTGACCCTACCCACCCAAGTTGCACGCACTGTGATATTTGTAATTAGACTGAACAAATTAAAGTCAAGTGCAAGCCATGCATGCATTAATTTTGGATTTTTTAAAACTAATTTTAGATAATATTGAAATCAAAAGAGCTATGAGGAATGGACTTCCCCCATTGTGTAAGCCCAGTGAACCCAAAAAATAAAAGATCTTGGGTGAAATTTTGATAGTGTATTAATAATTTTTAAGGTTGCCTAGCGTAGCTTGACCCACATCTAAGTGTAATAATATTTGTTTGGGCCTAAGACATGGACAGGCTTGCTCATATTAATTATAAAGCTATGATTTTTTTACCAATTAAAATTTGTATTTAATTATATAATACTTTTTATCTAAATATTATATAAAAGTATTTATCATATATGCATATAATCTTCCAGGTTGAGCATAAGGGTTGCTTAGCTTGGGCCTTATCCATTAGGAGTATCATTGGACCCCAAAAGTTAGCTTGGGCCCTAACATTCCAGATTTGGATGTTAGGACTAGCATCTAATTAATAATTCGATTGGATATGGATTTAACCTTATCCAATTTGATTAAAATTCATGTATAATGAAAGAACATTATTTTATATATATGCAATATAATTATGTATATACATGTAGATATTATGTATAGTTATATAAAGTTTACAATTAATCAATTTAATATTTTATACTTATATGCATTTATTATACATATATAATTTAAAATTCAAAATCCAACATAATAATAATTAGATGTGGATATGGATTTAGAAATTTCATAATTGAACGTTAATGCGGATGCAGCTGGTTATGATTTGCCCTGGACTCAAAAGAAAATATTTGCTTGAGTATGAAAATTTATAGGTCCAGCCGGGTTGGGCTAGGTTATAATGATTTGTTACTTTAACTTATTATTATTATTATGTGTTAAAATGTGTTGTATCGTGTATCACACGTTACAGATTTCCAAACAAAGCATAACCATTTTTTTGAAAATGGGTCAACACAAACCCGTTTAGCTAACTTTCTTCACGGCAGTGATAAAATGGATTATACATTTTATTAGTTTTTATTTTAAATTTGCATATCTTTTTTAATGAGTCCTCGGTTTTATATAAATCTCTTATGTAGTATGTGCACTATGCACAGTAAAAGGTCTTAACTCATAAAACTTATTAATTATTTTAAAATGCATTAATGCAAAGTTATCTAATAAAATGAAATGGACAAACAGAATAAAATACAATATTAGAACACGGGTTTTATGTAATAATAACATGTATTGAAATAAGAGGACTTGGAAAACCCCAAAGTCTCTTTACAGATTTATTGATCCAATCAAAACTTACAAGGATTACTTATTTTTTATATTTTTAAAATAAAAAAATAAAAAATACAAAAAAAAGAGAAAATAGATAAATAACTTTCCTACAGAGTAGAGAGTAGAGAGGCATGACATGACATGACATGCCATGCCTTGTTTTATTATATAGATATAGATATTTAATTTTTGGACGGCATAGACATGTTATTAAATCAGGTTAATGGTAATGGATTTAGGCGAGGTACAGGGACACAGATCAAATGATGGGCTCTTGGGAGAGTCAGAGATGCGCTCTCTTCCATGTCTACTTTTGCATGCTTTCCATCCCCAACTTTCCACTCGAAACACTGAATCATGCTTGCCAGACCCATTTGCACCGTTTGTAAGCCAAGATTGAGTCCAGGGCATATCCTCCTTCCGCTTCCAAAAGGTAGGAATTGGTAGTGCTGTCCCCTAACATCTATTTGGCTTGATTTGTTTTTGCCATCTTCAATCATCATAAATCGTTCTGGTTGAAATTGGAGTGGGTTGTCCCAGTACTTAGGGTCTCTCCCAATCGCCCACACATTGACTAAAGTCCTGGCATTTCCAGGAATGTCATAGCCCAAGAGTTTGCAATCTCTAGTCGATGCTCTTAGAACTAATGGGGCACCCGGGTGCAGCCTCAGTGTTTCCTTCACAATTGCTTGGAGGTAAGGAAGATTAGGGATGTCTGATTCTTCCACCAATCTGCTCTTTCCAACCACCAAGTCCATCTCTTCTCTTGCTTTCTCTAACACGGATGGGTTGTTTATGAGCTCTGACATTGCCCATTCAATTGTCACTGCAGATGTATCAGTCCCCGCTAAAAATAAGTCCTGTAAAAAATACATTCAATTGTCACTGCAGATGTAACAGAAAGAATGACATATATAATGTATTAATTTTTCATGTTCATTTGTATGTTTCTTCTCATTAAATATGCTTCGCTATTCAGAAGCTAGTGCAATTGAAAGATCGCTCATTTTTATCAGGAATTCACTACAACTGTTTGTTTCAAAATTAAATTTCTGCTATATATATATGTGTGTGTTTACTGAAGTTAAAAGCTTATCTTTATAAGGGTAGGGTGAATGTATTTAAAGGGATAGGTGTAAAAAAATTTTCAAGTGGTGCCTACCTGATCCGAACTGATCTCACTACGCTCCACTTACTAACATTTGTTTTTTATCTTTTTCGGGTGTGGATGGGGTGAAGAAAGCTCGCAAGTGACAAAGTTGTGATGATGAGACAGTATTTTCAACGAGGAAGGTGGTAGACAGTGTATTCTTCATCAATCTAAATCTAAATTATTGGGTTTTGAACTCTGATTTAGAAAAGTTTTGAACAACAAAATTCGCCGCAGTGAATGTCAGTTCTTTCAAAATGGTCTTCGTGTGGATTGGCTTGAGTTGATGCAAGATCCATTCCACACCTTGTACCTTTGGATGGAATAATCTATATCATTGGGCCTTCCACTTTTTAACGGCGGACGATTTTTGAATGTTAAATGAGGTGGCTTAAACATCCACCGTGAAAAATTGTATAAGTTGACATTATACAATCAATTTTAACTTTTAATATTTACTTTATATATATATATATATATATATTATAGGTATTTATATCCAGGGATATCTGGGGAAAAACACAAACAGATCAAATTGTCTTACCAGAAGGAAGGCCTTGACGTTGCTTTTGGTTAATCTAACCTCAGCTTCCTCGTCTTCACATATATCAAGTAATAAATCAAGTAGAGTCTTTACGCCATGGTTATTACCTCCATCACTAGTACTACCCATCTTCTTCTTCTGGCTCCGAGCCTCCTCATGCTCCATGATGATCTTGTCTATGATATTGTCGAACCTCCGACGTGTGTCTTTCATCCTCCGTCCAAAACCTTGTAAATCCAGATGCCTGCAAATGCCAATGTAATCCGACAAGTTAAACGTACCGGCAAGCTCTGTTGCTTCTTGCGCCACCATTATAACTTGCTCAGCCTGATCTTCTGTTTCAGAGCATCTGGTGTTCATCATCATTCTTGTAATTGTATTATTTGTTAGTCTCATGACTTGTTGGCGAACATTGATGGCCTTACCAAGGAGGGACATGTTGAATATAGATTTTAAGAAGCGCCGTAGCTCTTCCTTTCTCATTGGAACGAATTGGTTGAGAATCTGTCCATTTAGGAGCTCCGTCATGCATAGCTTTTTCATGAATCTCCAGTAGGGTCCATACGGAGCAAAGATGAAGTCGGCACTGTCATACGTCAAGTAGTTTACAGCAAGAGACATGGGTCGAGAAGTGAAGTCAAGCTCCTGGGATTTGAGCACTTCTTTTGCTACCTCAGGGGAGGAGACTATTATACAAGGGACGGAGCCGAGGAGAATATGAATCAAAGGACCATAGCGGTTGGAGAGCTTTTGGAAACTTTGGTGAGGGATTGAACCCATGAGATGTAGGTGTCCGATGATAGGTAAAGCTAATGGGCCTGGTGGAAGACGAACTTTGTGTTTGTTTCTTGTCCTGAACAAGTAGATGGATATGGATGTAAGCACTAGTGTGGTGATGAGGTATACAAGGAATTCCATGGTTGAAAGGCAACAAACAATGAATTATTGCTGGTGATTGCTATATTATTAGCCGGCCGGCCTCCTCTCCCTCTCCCCCTCCCCCTTTTATGGATGCTACTTCAGCGACTTTTCTACTTATCCGCGCGTCACTGGTGGTCTAAATGTCCCCCTCACACCACAAAATCCGGTCCCTGATGTCAGTATGTCACCCTTTTCCATGAAAAAATTTTGCTAATTTGGATAATATTGAATGGGGTGGCTTTTTTTTATTTATTTATTTTTGACAAAACAAAATGAGGTGGCTTAAACATTCCGTGAATCCCCCTTAACGGTGTTAATTCATATCTGCTAAAACTGCATTGCTCCAAATTGATGTGATGTTTTCGAGGATTTGCTCCTCACAATCACAGAGGGTGCCTCACACCAATCTCACAGCACTTGGAGCCGCACATCGAGAACATCTCTGTATTTGTAAATTGCCATTTATTAGGAGATATTTTCAATGCATGACTACAGCGTGCTCTGTGAGCAACAGATCCAAATTCTTTTATTTCACTTGGTAGTTGGTATTGCTGATGGGCAGAGCCACAACATTGATCATGCTGGAAGTGAGTTGAAATGGGTTTTGTTGGAACCAGAAACCAATTCACTAAATAGATTCAAGTCTGACTTTAATAAATTTGACTTTTCATGTAAGGAGGAATTGGAATTTTCTTTTGAAAATATGAATAAAAAATTTGTGAAAGAAAAGTTCAATCACTAACTGTGAAAAAGCACTCAAATGTGCTCTCACCTTTTTCTTTTTTCACTATCGAGTTCAGCTCGGTTCAAAACTTGCAAGTTTGAGTTCGATTCGATTCGAGTTCGACTATAAGTAAGTTTTTTCTAAAAATAAAAATTATACATATAAAAATATTTTTATTTTACATACAACAAAATAAGAATTATAAAAATTATTTATTATTATATATATAAAATAAAAATATACATATACTATTATACATAAAAAATAAAAATATTATTATATATTAAAAATTATTTACTTTATATATATTTATATATATATATATATAATAAAAAATTATTTATTTATTATACTAAACTCGCGAGACTCACAATCCCAGATTCAATGGACACAACTTGTAGAGTGCTGATGTGATCTCAAATATCACATTTTCTTTCTCACTACTTTTCTAACGGACCGAATACAGTTCACTGATGACTTTTCTCCAGTCTTGTCCCTGGTCAATCCGTTATGCAATATTAAGGAGATTAACTAAGAGACATTTTCTCTTATTAAAAAACTAACCGAGACCCATGCGATATACTTAACTTATAAAAAAAACGTAAAATAACCAAAACTTATTGAAAAAGGAGATTAACTCATAGACGTTTTCTCTTATTGAAAAATCATTTTCAGCCCACGAGGCAAAGACTGCGACTGTGTAAAGTCTATTTTGCTTTCAATTAGCTGGTGCAGGCTTAAAGCGCTGGGCCCAGATTTGACCAACAAATTTCTGGTCCTGATGCGGGACCAATCCTGGATATAAAACCTAGCTCCAATTTGGAAAATTTCAGGCTTCGTAATTTCAGGCTTGGACGAAAATGATCACCCCTTCTATAAAGTTTGTAAAATGGGCAAATAAAAATGCTGGTTTGATAATAAAATCTGGCATTATTTTGCATTAGGGCTATTCACGGGTCGGGTTGGGTCAGTTTATAGAGGTTTTTCCCACCGATCTGATCTGGTCAGGTTACATGAGGTGGAAACCGAAATCGATCCATTGATAGGAAAAACCGACCTGGTCGGTTTGAGTCAGGTTGGATCGGTTTTGGTCGGTTTCGGTTTTGCTCCTGTACAAAAATGATAGAGAAGCCTAAAACTAGAAGGATACCTAATTCTAATTGTAATTGCCTAATGGGTTGCCTATTTGGTGTAAAAGACTAGAAATTAGGATAGATACAACTTAGTTAAATAAGAACTAGAAGATAGGGTTGTTCTAGTTCTAGTAGAATACTAGTTAAGAAAACCGAAACCGACTCGATATATCGGTTTATCATTTTTCCCAACCCGAAACCGATCGGTGCTGATGAAAACCCAGCTGACTCGGGTTGGGTCAGTTCGGGTTGGTCGGGTTGGGCCTTCTTATGAACAACCCTATTTTGCATGGAGCCACTAAAAAATTACAAGAGGGTATCTTCAAGTAAGGTTCAAAGTATTGATATGTATTGGTCCGTATCGATCGATACGTATCGTGTTGATGGTTTTTCGATACGCCCCTCCAGTAGTTGTATAGGGTCAGTCATTGGTTCAGAGGGTAGTTGGGCCTTAAACCGTCATTTGAACCGGTTTTGAAAAAAATAAGTAAAACCTAAAATATGCCTCTATCGACGTGTCAGACGTATCGATATTCTGAATCTTGGTCATAAGTAGAGCTATCAATAGCTAGGTTAGATCTGCTCTAGAATAGGGTAAATCCACTTTTGACTCAATTATAGATGGTGCTTGGAAGCGTAAACGCTTTTTGGGACCGATTTTCAGGAAAAAATGTCCATACTTCCAAGATCTGTTTTTCACAAAAAAACACTTCAGTCATATAAGCAATGATCAACACTATGCTATTTAGTAAGGTGATTTTAATCACCCCTTATCATGTATGTACTGACAGATAAACACTACGAAAGATACACATCAGTTAGTGATAACACATTCTTAAACATTTTGAATAGTAGGACACCTTCTCTTCACGTTTTGATGCTCACTAGTCAGAGGTGGCAATTCATCGGGTCGGGCTGGAAATGCCCAACTCAGATTCATTCCTGATAGCAGAAATGCAGGATGAGCTAGCCAAGCCTAAAATGACTTGTTTTTTCGCTTTGGATGCATGGACCGGATCAGGATTCAGGAGTAGCTAGCTTTTGTTTGGGACAAGGATTTTATTTATTTTTTGGATGGATCGAATCAGGATTCAAGAGTAGCTAGCTTTTGTTTTGTTGGGGATAAGGAATATTCCAGCATGAGCGATATTTGAACTGATGAGCATGGAAATGGGTCACTAGACATCCATCAAATAATAACTACCAAAATAATGTTGATTCGACATCATTTGCGGAAGCAAGTGAATGAAGAATACATATTCAATGTCATGGAAATGGGGAAGGAATTTATTTTCTTCCAAAATATCCTCCGCGTTTCAGGTTTTAAAAGAAGAAGAGATATAAGAGTAGGACATCAACAATTATTATAATAAAGATTCACACTAAGATAGATTATTCTAATCCAACCGTCTCTAAAGATTAACTAAAAAAATAGTTTAAATCTCTCTCCTAATTAATTATTACTTAAATATGGTTTCATGAAAAGGAAGATTTGTCAGAAACATGTAATTAGTTTTAAGTATAGTTAAATGAGTCACTTCAACACAATGGGTCTCCCTAGATTTCTACTGTTCAAGTGTTTTGAGGTCTCCATGATCTATATTCTGAGTTTATTTTAGATATATATATATATATATATATATACATGTAGTGAACAACTACAAAACATTCAATATAATTATAAATCATTCCACACAGGGATCAAGTTTGAGCAAACAGTTCAGAATCTTTTTCCTTCACCCAATGGGGCTCCATGTGTGAACACCGTTTTACCCTCTTCTTTAAGCCCCCACCATGCAATTGATAATAAAAACACTCGTGTTCACACAGACTTCTAATATGAAACGGAAAAAGATCAAACATTTCTACACTACAAATTCTTGATAAATAAACCAACAAGGTTGTGCATAATATGTATAAGGAAATTAAGTTCTCAAATCAAATTATTCCAAAAAAAATAGTTTAAATCTCTCTCCTAATTAATTATTACTTAAATATGGTTTCATGAAAAGGAAGATTTGTCAGAAACATGTAATTAGTTTTAAGTATAGTTAAATGAGTCACTTCAAGACAATGGGTCTCCCTAGATTTCTACTGTTCAAGTGTTTTGAGGTCTCCATGATCTATATTCCATGTGAGTTTATTTTAGATATATATATATATATATATATATATATACATATAGTGAACAACTACAAAACATTCAATATAATTATAAATCATTCCACACAGGGTTCAAGTTTGAGCAAGCAGTTCAGAATCTTTTTCCTTCACCCAATGGGGCTCCATGTGTGAACACCGTTTTACCCTCTTCTTTAAGCCCCCATCATGCAATTGATAATAAAAACACTCGTGTTCACACAGACTTCTAATATGAAACGGAAAAAGATCAAACATTTCTACACTACAAATTCTTGATAAATAAATCAACAAGGTTGTGCATAATATGTATAAGGAAATTAAGTTCTCAAATCAAATTATTCCAAAAAAAAAAATGTTGGTTTAACAGCAATTCCCAAGTTTGTGGGCCTTAAATTTCTGGTCACCCCTTAATGATTGTACCAAAGATTAAAGGGATCTAAGATGCCTACACCCTGAATGTACCTTCTAAACATTTCAAACTCCCCACCCCACCAACCAAAAGAAGATGAACAAGTCAACACTATACATCTTAACCTTTTCAATTTGATAAATTCTTGATTAATTCGTACAAGAAATGTTCTCTTCACAATGCCATTTTGAGAGTTTTTCAAATTAAGTCTCATCCTTCTTACTTATTCCCTTCACAAATGCATCTTTATTATTTGAATTAACCCTTTTTCCCCTTGAACCTTTTGTTTCAAACTCGTCTCAGAAGATCGTCCATAAGTGAAGGTCGTCCCTCAATGTTCACATTGAAATAATATTTAAGCTCTTCTTTCTCATGGAGAGGCCCTGATTTAGCCATATTTTCTAAAAGTGTCCTGTTGAGATCAGGTTGGCATTTTTCAATGAGACCACCAAAATGACTAGAATTCGTTGACCCTGAATGTGAAATGGAACCACATGAACCAAATAAACTTGCAGGAACATTTGAGAAAAACCACAGGTTTTCATTTTATCAAGTTCATACATATGGGTGCATAGACACAAGACAAACAAACTGGCTTACTGACTAAAAACAAATCCCAACTGCTTCAAAACTAAGAAAAAGCCATAGGATACTCAGTTAAAGACTTGAACCCCTAAAACTGTAAAACCCCACTAATAATCCTAATAAACTAAACGAACCAAGCTCTAGGAGAGAGAAAAAAATGGAAAGATGTCAATCCCATTACAGAATTTCTACCAATACAATAGCAATAACTCTCTAAAAAATGTGGATTTACAAGAACTTGGTTGGAAGATGAATCAACAATTTATTAGACACCATAAACATGCAAAATTAACAAATTTGGCCCTTGAAAAAAGGGGCTGAAATAAAACTAATGTCATTACACATTCATCTTTTCAAAATTCTAGAACTTTTGCAATAAGATTCTTTAGAATTCTTTAGACTATTTTGATCCACTAAGAAAATTAACCCTATTTCTGAGACTCCAACAACCTAGAAGAAACTTCTATAAGGCTCTTAACCAAAAGTTGAATTACCCAAAAATTATTAAACTGCAATTGGTATAGGAACCTGTAGAAACTTTCTTTCTTAATTCATGGTCTCCATCCCTTTTCCATGTTTGCATCAAATATGTTCTTAAAAACTTACCAGGATTGTTGGAATAAAAGATAACTCTATGTGCAGTCACTTGTAAGACATGTTACAATCAAGAAGTGACCAGATGCAACCAAGGATCTTGTAGCTAAGTTAATGTCAATGTGATATATGATCATAATCATAGGGTGGGTCACATTTATATATCTGATCTGGACCAGGTCTACCCTGACCCAAACCAGACCTAACCCATTGACAACATTATTTTCCCCTTAATCTTTAGTGATAAAGCAGAAGTTTCATTTTTCATGTTCTCATTTTAACATTATCCATCTGCTTGGGCTGCATACCTCACCTTTTCTTGTTCTCTTTTTTCTTCTTTTTGTTTTCGATGAAATTTTTCTGTATTATGAGAAAAATTGGCTGGTTCCAGTAGGGATTGTTGTTTTTTGTTATACCATTTTATCTAGATGATGGAAGTAAGGATTAGCATCTAGTTGAAGTTTATTTTCCCTTTAGGTTATAACTGTTAGTTATATTTATGATGCAAATTTAATTTTATTGTTTGTTGCTAATGTTAATATTATTGTTGATTTTGGTTGTATCTATTATAATTAATGGATCAGCAAAAATAGTTTCCACATTCTTGATGGCCTTTATAAATAAGAGGAAAAGAAACTACTTGGTCTCTTCATCTTTTCTTTTATTATTTTCTTGTTGTTTGAAAACCAAGCTTTGAGATGGCTTTGAAGTAACAATGGAACATGACTGTTTGCTGATTGGAACAGACCCTGATAAAGATCATCTGTCCAAGTTGATTAGATTTAAGAGCCTGATAAAGACCATAAAATTGTGAATGTGTCTAATCGTCTATGTGATCCCACCTGGCACTATGGAACCAACGGGTAGGGCGTTGGGTTATCCATCCATCTCTCAGAACTTTTCTGGTCCACACCTATTTCACTTATTGTCCTTGACACATCAGCCAATTCCCTCTCCACCACACATCTACAAGATGAATGGTTAATGAACTTCTCTACTCATTACAATCTGTTAGGGGTGGCAAATGGGTGGGTTGGGTTGGGTAAGGGTTGAATATCAATCCACCCATATGGATCCATCAACCCACCATGACCCATCACCAGTCATAGTTAAAGGGTCATAACCCACCCTAACCCTAACCGACCCTGACCCACTTGACCCATCCATATTGACCTTTAACCATCCTCACCCATACTAACCCACCAATTCTCACTTATAAATACAAAAATGGGTCGGGATGGCCCGTATACGTAAAAATAAATTTTGAGAGATTAATCTCTCTCAAGACTGTCACGTGACAAAAACGAGTCAAGTCAATCTGTATACCTGAAAATTCAAGAATTGTAGATAAATGCAGAAAATTGAAGAAAAATTACAAAAAATGTAAAAAGATACCAAAAGATTATAGAAAAATAAAAGAATTACCAAAATTTATGAAAAATACTAAAAGTTTTAGAAAATTCATAACTTTTACAGAAAAAATCAGAAAATATGCAAAAAAAAAAAAACAGAAAATTGTAGGGAATGCATGAAAAACACCAAAAAATGCAAACATTAGGGGAAAAAGCACAAAAAATTGTAGGAAATGCAGAAAAATACCAGAAAATTTTAGAAAATGTAGAAAAATACCAAAAAATTGCAAAAATACAGAAAATAATAGAAAAATTACAGAAAATGCAAAATAATGCATAACTTTTATACAAGTTCTTTCACAAAAGTACTTTTATGAAAGTACTTCTACAAAAGTATTTCTATAAAAATGCTTTCATAGATTGGGTGGGTTTCATGATGGATGGATTGGATGGGTCAAATGGGTTGGGATCAAGATTGCCAGCCCTACAATCTGTAGTGGTGTGATTTGTTATTGGTTCTAAAATGAGCATCTAGGCCAACCTATTACCAACCATGAATATGTTGGAACAGGATTCCTGCAACCAGCCCCTCAATAAAAAGGCCATCACCCAATGTTGATCCCAAATATCTGGGGTCTTGGGAGGGGTGGACTAAATACGGTCCTAATGGAATATATTAGATGATGATGAGAAAAGGCTTAAAGGAAAGCAAATACGTGGATTCTGATACATTGAATTATCTCAATACAATCCCTTTCTATGGAACAAGGGGTGTAACTTGGTTGGTATCATTTAGTTTAAGGTTATATTATCAAAATTTAAATTTTAAGTCATTATTTAAAATAAACAAATTTAGTTTTCAGTACAATTGGGTCTATCGGGTCTGGTCTTAATAGACCAACTATTAATCGGGACAGATTTGGATTTGTGATTTTGTCCCGATTAATAATTTGTTCGGGACTGGTTTTACCTAGACCCGACCCATTGATAACCATAGAAGGAAAGATCAATTCCCAAAGGAGGTTTGTTAGGAAATTGTTAAGCGGATCTAATTGAAGTGTTGTCAACTCCCAAAGGAGTGAAAAAATCTAATGACTCTGTGTCAAATACCCCTTATATAAGTTTTAGGCTGGCCCATGCCACTTAATCCAAACTTTCCCCACATATCTATATGCTACTAAGATGAATCTCCCATTGTAATATCTATATATCACCAAAATCTCACATTCTTGGTGTTGCTAGATGGTTTGTTGAATATCTTATCTATGGCACCAAAATCAGGCAATATAAATGATGAGGGCGGATTTAACCCTCCAATGACATTGTGACACATGGCATCTCAGAACAGATAGATGACACCTAAATACCACCTAAGTGATAATTTGGAGTCCTAGATCGTAGCTCGTCTTTACCCCGACCTGGCGACTTGCCTTTATGTCGACCTCGTGACCTTGACCACAATTCAAGTCGGCTAGAAGCACCTCGTCCAGGGCTGACCTGCAACACCTCGTCATTGGTCAAAGTGACCTCGATGCAAGGAGCGACCTCCCTCGAGGGCGTGCCAGCCTGACTAAGGTCCAGGTGAAGACCTGCGAGATGTGCACGCCGACAAATTCGGCATGCATATCCCGATACTCCCACGATTCTTGGAAGTTGGCCCATGTACTGAATGTTCCAGAGGATGGTCAACGTGCATGGTGGTTACCTCCGAAGATATCGGACCGCTTAGGCATGACCTCCTGGAAATCTTGGATGCGGTGTGTGAGGCCCACACTGAACAATGCCTATATAAAGGCACCAACCCCAAAGACCCGGGGGGGGGGGGGAGAAAAAAAAGAAAAGGTACAACCTCTCTAGATCTCAAGGTTTCAAATTCTTAAAGCATTCAACTCGCAGAAACTAACTTAAGCATCTGAGCGACCTCGCCGTGTTAGCCATCCCGAGTTCTTTGATCCATTGCCTTGTAGATTGATCTAGTTCGCTGCTCGATTGGAAGCTAGATCACCCTCCAACTGGGAGTAGTTAGATTGCGCAACATCAATTGGCGCCGTCTGTGGGAAATGCTACAAGAAGCTAAGTCCTCACATTTTAAAAGGCCAAGTCCTCTTCTTCCAAAAAGCTAAGATCTCACATTTTAGAAACTAAAGTTCTCACTTTCTAATTTCCATTTTTTATGAACTCAAAGGCACTTTTGAGCAGCATCGACACCTAGAACGAATACCGATTATTGGGGGACAAAAACACCTATGATGAACTTGGAGAACTCCCCTGTGATAAGCAGACAAGTTCAGGCCAAACTCAGCATCCCCAGTGCCCTAGATAAACACACCGCTACCGTGCTCTTCCCACGGTAGAGCCATTAGTGGTTCCCGTCAGGATTGAAGTGTAGCAATTCTATGAGATGAAGTATGAATTTCCAGATCTAAGCATGGGAGAAGCCCGATGTAGACAATAGTAGAGCATCATCAACTCATCCTCAACAACAGTCATTTAGGGCAAGGCCTCATCAGCCGTGTTTTGCGAGGTCGCCTCTACAAGACAAGCTCTTCGTGGCTTCTACAGGAGTTGGCGGCCAACGGACTGCATGGACGCCCTTGCAGGTCGAGCCTTCCAAGGCTCCTATGCGAGCTGGTGACCTAAAGTCAGTAGTGCTACCCCCGTAGGTGGAGCTCCCAGTGGCTTCTTATAGGAGTGGATGACCGGCGCCACTAACAAGGTTGATATAGTGTAGTCGTGGCCCTGAACTGGTGAATCACACCGACAACAACATTATGCCCTCGCAAGGGGGGCAAAATGTGTACGTTGTGGTCTCGCTAGCACTCACCCAGGAAGCCAATCTCAAGTGACGATGTAGAAGTAGCCACATCTTACAACAGAATGACCACCCACTTAAGCGAGCTGGTCAGGCCACATATCGGCTAAACAATATTATGGAGAGTGGACCGCGAATCGCTCCCAGAGCCTAAGGACTAAGGTGCCGAGCTGATAAAAGACCTCGGCACCACATAAGACTCAGTTGCCTCTTCGGCATGGGCAAAATCAAGGGTAAGGAGAGTGGAATGCGAGTCGCTCCCAGAGCCCAAGGGCTAAGGAGCCGAGCTGATAAAAGATCTCGGCACCACATAAGACCCAGTCGCCTCTTCGGCATGGGAAAAATCAAGGATAAGGAGAGTGGACCGTGAGTCACTCGCAGAGCCCAAGGGCTAAGGTGTCGAGTTAATAAAAGAACTCGGCACCACATAAGACCCAGTGGCCCAAGGGCCAAGTCGGTAGCACCATCCTCCTCATCGCCGCCCTCCTCTTTGGAGTCTAGGTTATCCAAGGCTTGGCGGGCCATGTCGTCTGTGATCCTCCAGGTGGTGATGACACTTGTGTCGAGGTCGGGGTATGCATGCCTTATCAACCACTTGCTGAGCTTAAACCCCCTACGGTAGACCTGCGACATCACGTCGTCAAACCTAGATGATTTGATGTAGTCGATGATGGCCTAGACCTTTGTCTCCCTGAGAACTTGATCGAAGATCTCGGTCTTTTCCTTAATGTCAGCTTTGAGGTACTCCACCTCATGCTCCAGGGCCCCCTTGGCTTCCTTAAGTTTATGCACCTCGAGCTGCGAAGCCTCCTGACCCGCCTTGGGGCTCTCCACCTCGAGCTTTAAGGCCTCCTGGCCTTTTCTGAGCCCGTCCACCTCAGCCTTCAGCCTGTCCCTCTCACAGGCTAGCTCCTCCTTCTCTAACAACAGAACTTCAATGAAGCTCTTTTGAGCTGCAACGTCACCTTCCGACTGATGGATCTTACACCAAGCTGCCCTCAGGTTAGTATGAGTTGCGCGAGATGACTCCTTAGCAGCCAAAGCTTGCTTCAGATATCTGTCAGACTGAAGGGTCAATGGGTGCACGACGGTGTTCACCTGGCAAAAGGAGGTCAGTCAGTACCAAAGAGAAAAGAATGAAAGAATGGGAAAATGATGATTCTTAGAGTGTGAGCTCACCACCATAGCATGGTTGCAGCACGGGCCCCAAGCTGACCAGAGGTGAGATCGGCCCAGTCTGTAACCTCTACGGGGTAGATAGCCTCTTTACTTTTTTGGAGGCTACACTGGGGGATCAGGATGCTCTCCTCCTCCTCCTGGCTCCCCGAGCTGGACACCGCCGTCTCAACAACATGATCAGCCAATTCTTCGGAAGCCTCAGCAGCAGCTTCGACGGGTTTAGGAGCTTCGGCAGCAGCCCCAGTTGGCTCAGCGACTGGCTCTGCCGCCACCTTAGGCTCCTGAGATGGTAAGTCCCCCTTCATATCTATCACTGGAGGGGCATTAGGGAGCTCGGGCTCCGAGATGGGAACCTGTGGGAGCCCAGGCCCCGAAGAAGGAACCTGTTGGAGCCCGGGCCCTGAAGAAGGAACCTGTGGGAGGTCGGGCTCATGGGTGGGGGTAATTGGGGGCTCGATGCGCGGCTTATTGGCGGCTCGCTTCTTCCTCTTCTTCATCTGGCGAAGGAGCCTCTGACCGGTAATCCTCTCTTCTTCCATGGGACCTGCAATAGAGCTCGGTGTCACTAAGCTTGAAAACACTTAGCTGATTAAGCGGGATGCTAAGGTAAAAATAGACCTACCCAGGCTCAACCCGGCCTGAATGAGCTTCTCTTCGGCATTGTAATCTTTGTGATCGAACTCGACCTGAGCCCATGAGTGGAGTGTTTCCCTCGTCTTCCTGTCGAGAGTAATGCCGGGGTCTTGAGTAACCACCCTCCAGTTAGTAAGGAAGGGCCACCCCGTCCTGCTCCGGACTACAAAGTAGTCCCACTTCCAGGCCGGGACCTTGCTTGGGAGTTTATGTAACATTTTGAAGCCTGGGCGAGGGGACATATAGTAAGTCCGCCTGTGCTCGGGGAGAACGCCCGAGGCGCTCTTCTTTATTGACAAAATAGAACAAAGGATATCTATATCTAAGGGAAGGTTGTATTCGAAACAAAGGGAGATAGTCCCGACCACTTTTCGAATAGAGTTTGGGTGGAGTTGGTCCAGCGTGACGTTAAAGCGTCTCAACACCTCGGGGATAAGGGGGAGAAGAGGGAGACGAAGCCCGTCGACGAGCTGCTCCCTAAAGATCACGATCTCATCCAGACTGTGCTCCCAAGGGAAGTTGCCGGCAGGAAGACCATATGAGTATTTCCTGAGGTAGGTTGAAGTGTTGGATGAGGTGCTGAAGTCTCTCCAACGTCATGGTGGACGAACTGAACTGATCTGGCACCCAACCTCGGTGGGAGGTGGACGCTAGCCTACCCGAGGTCACCCGTGCCTCGTGGGACGGTTGGGCAACACCAGGGTCACCCTGACTCCAGGTACCCACCTCGAGCTCGTCTAAGAGACTATCCCTATACATTGAATGAAATGAACTAAAAAAGGAGAAAGGGAGGCTTGGGGACTCACCAAGGAAAAACGCAACCGAACTAGAACTGGACGAGTTAGAAGACCCGAGCTGAAGACTCCAGACGTGAACTCATGCTAGACGAAGGATACTTAGTGGCGGAAGAAAATGACTAGGGTCCCCCACTATTTATAGCCGCTAGGCCCGGGCACCAACGGTCAAGATCGAAGCAATCTGACGGTTCTCAAGAAAACCGGTTGCGAGGCTCTTGAGGTGAAATCAGTTTAGCGCATTTTTTGGCGTCTGTGAAGTCTAGATCGCGTGACGTCCACGCGTGAGTTGTACGCAGCCCGGGTTTTTCCTTCCGAGTGAGCCGAGCGCCAGACCGGTCTGGCCAATGGGTTGCCCGACAGTGTGGCATAAGCGCTGAGTCAAGTCCACCCGGCGCACCGTGAACTCCCCGCACTGGGTCAGCACCCCCAGCACAGGGAGTGGGGGTCAGTTGATGGAGGGTGATTCGGCCCGACCTCGTAGCATAGGTACACGTGCGCGTGACCTGGCTTGACGAACAGCTCAGCCTAACAACACAACCGTGACTCGACAGGAGGGACTCGCCGAGTCCAACATTGGACGCTCGACGGGTTAAGCGACTCGCTGGGGACTAGCGCCCGACCAACCTTGACTCCCACCAAGTGTGGGTGATCCCGAGCTCCTTCTAGGGCCCGAACTCCTCCTGGGTCCCGAGCTCTTCTTGATGAGCTCTAAGCCTTTCCCAAGGGAACACCCCGATCCGACTTGGGTGTCCCGAAGTAGGGACACCACGACCCGGTGCCCTTGGCTCCCCTGTTGGGGATGCGCCTCGGGTAGATAGCAACTCGGCCCATCACCAGTACCTCGACATCAGGAAGTTCGACAGAATGCAGCTCGGCTCAAGATAGTCCGAAGGTCCTGAAAATATCTCTCTGACAACACCTGCCGAACCTGGAGGCTGCACCCCTGCCTCTTGGCAGGTGGCGCCCTACCTACCACCTCTGAAATATGTCTCATACTCGACAGGTACGCATTCGGCAGAGACGGCCCATGCTTGCCACCTCAGCCCCGAAAACAACGGCTGTCACAGGAGGACAGTGACGGTTGCACCCGATCTGGCAGTGGCTGTTATGCCTTATTTGGAGGCCTGTTATAAAAGTACCACAACCCCCAAGGGGCCAGGGTAATCTCAACCTCTGCGCTTTCTACATTCTTAGCTTCTTCCATACTTTCCATTTTCTTACAGAACTCTAACTTAAGCATCGGAGTGTTCCCACCGGGCGAAATCCCCGGGGATCCTTCATCTCATCCTTCTCCTCAGGTACCCTCCATCGCCAGTTAGGAGCCAAGTTTCGGCCAGGTAGGAGTGCCCGGATCGCGCAGCATCAGATTGAATATAAGTAGATACAAATTTGATTAGTTTATATTCAAATTCAAGTCAGTATATATTGGAATTCATATTGCAATCGCATATTGAATAGTATAAATAAATTTTATTAAAAATGACCAAAATATATATATATATATATATATATATATATATATATATATATATATATATATATATATATATTGAATAGTTTATATTCAAACGCCTCCCCATTCCCCAACAGTGGTTTCTCTCTCCTCTTTCTCTCTCTCTCTTTCCTAGTCTCCTCTCCGGTTCGTAGACAACAATTTGGGCTTCGGGCTCAAGCTCGGGCTTGGGCTTTTATGAGGATCGGGCTTGGGCCTGAATTATGTTGATAACAACAGGTGAAAGTCCAGCCCGACCCATGAATAGAAATGGGAGTGGGTTTCTAAACCTTTTCTCTGGCATCCCAAATTTATTTTTTCTCGATGAGATGGGGCGTTCACCATTATGAGATGATTTACAAATAGGCTCAATACGAGTTGATCTCTTAGCCAATTCAGCACAAAGCCACAGCATCTCCACAGGAACATCTTATGCATGCAATAATTTGTTTTGATTCCCAATTGAGTCCTTAGCTTCCTTTTTGATCATGAATACGGGCACATTCTTCATGGGTTTCTAATTCTGGACAGTCTTTTTCTTTTCCTGAGCATCAAACTAGCTTGCTTCCCTTCACTTGTTTCATTCATGCTGGTTTAATTACTGGAACAAGATCTGAGAGTTTTTGAAATATCTCATTCTCAAAACACACAGGATGTGGCAAAGACAATTGCAGTTCAAATAAAGATTAATAATAAAATTTGTTTCTACATTAATGAACTTGATTGAAATGAAGGCCACACGTACAGTTTTCCACTTTTCAAGTGCTTCTGGAACAAAGCCTTTGCAAAATACTGAATAATTAAAGGGTATATTAGCTTAGAGACAAGGAATAACAAAGTAAGGAAAGTGGTACTCCCTCTAAGGCTCTAAATAGAGAAAACAAAGACAATCTAGACATACTAGATGCATGCATCATAGACAGGTAGCTAGAATGGGCCGGGCCGGAGAGATTATTATTATTATTTCATACATGAATCAATATTTCTCCTTGGCGTAGACATATCTTATTAATTAACTCAGGTTATTGGCAATGGATTCAGGCGGGGTACAGCGTCACAGATCAAATGATGGGCTCTTGGGAGAGTAATTGAAGCACCCTCTTCCATGTTTACTTTTGCTTGCTTTCCTTCCCCAAACTTCCACTCGAAACACTGAATCATGCATGCCAGACCTGTTTGTACCGTTTGTAAGCCAAGAGTGAGTCCAGGGCACATCCTCCTTCCGCTTCCAAAAGGAAGGAATTGATAATGTTGTCCCCTAACATCTATCTGGCTTGATTTATTGCTGCCACCATCTTCAATCATCATAAATCGTTCTGGTTGAAATTGGAGTGGGTTGTCCCAGTACTTGGGATCTCTTCCAATTGCCCAGACATTGATAAATGTTCTGGTATTTCCAGGAATGTCATAGCCCCAGAGTTTGCAGTCTCTAGTCGACTGTCTTAGAATTAAAGGGGCAGGAGGGTGCAGCCTCAACGTTTCCTTTACAATTGCTTGGAGGTAAGGAAGATTAGGGATGTCTGATTCTTCCACCAATCTACTCTTTCCGACCACCAAGTCGATCTCTTCTCTTGCTTTCTCTAACACGGATGGGTTGTTTATGAGCTCTGACATTGCCCATTCAATTGTCATTCCAGATGTATCAGTCCCTGCTAAAAATAAGTCCTGCCAAAATATATCAAAAGAAATTACCCATAACGTACGTTCATTTGTATAATTTCTTTGGTATTATTCATAAACCAGCTGCAGCTGTTAAATTGAAAGACCACTCATCTTACAGATCTAATTGACTTACCAGAATGAAAGCCTTGATGTTGGCTTTGGTTAACCTCATCTCAGCTTCCTCGTCTTCAGATATATCAAGTAATAAATCAAGTAGAGTCTTTACGCCATGATGATTATCTCCATCACTAGTACTACCCATCTTCTTCTTCTGACTCCGAGCCTCCTCATGCTCCATTATGATCTTGTCTATGATATTGTCGAACCTCCGACGTGTGTCTTTCATCTTCTTTCCAAAACCTTGTAAATCCAAAACTTTGCAGAGTCCAATGTAATCTGACAAGTTAAACCTACCGGCGAGCTCTAATGCATCTTGTGCCACCATTATAGTTTCCTCAGCCTGGTCTTTTGTTCCGGAGCACCTCGTGTTCATCGTCATTCTTGTAACTGTGTTATTTGATAGCCTCATGACTTCTTGGCGAACATCAATGGCCTTACCGAGGATGGACTTATCGAATATAGATTGTAAGAAGCGGTGCAGCTCTTCCTTTCTAAGTGGAATAAATTGGTTGAGAATCTGACCATTTAGGAGCTCCGACATGCACAGCTTTTTCATGAATCTCCAGTAGGGTCCATACGGAGTGAAGATGAAATCGGCTGTGTCGTATGTTATATAGTTTGTAGCAAGAGGCACTGGTCGAGAAGAAAAGTCAAGCTCCTGGGACTTGAGCATTTGTTTTGCTATTTCAGCGGAGGAGACCACTACACAAGAGACAGAGCCAAGAAGAACGTGAATCAAAGGGCCATAGCGGTTGGAGATCTTTTGGAAGCTTTGGTGAGGGATTGAACCAATGAGATGCAGGTTTCCGATGATAGGTAAAGCTAATGGGCCTGGTGGAAGGTGAAGTTTGTTTTTGTTTCTCATCTTGTACAAGATGGATGTAACCACTACTATGGAGATGAGCCCTAGAAGGAAATCCATGGCAAAGCCTTGAGTGTCAGCCATGGTCGGAAGGGATATGGAAATGATTGAGATACAATTAATGCAACAATGTTGGTGGGATATGGGTTAACGTTGCAAATATTACTCCTCCTCTCCTCCTTTTATATTGCTACTTCAGCGACTTTTTTTTGGCTCAGTTTAATTCTAGTGCAAATGTTTGCATTCGTGGAAATGTCAGAGAACTGCAAGTGGGTTTTAGACTTTAGATCGTGTCAAGTTGTCCAGTATTTTAATTAGAGTTATACAGAATATCGAAACAAGCCAAAATCAGTATAAAGTTGTCTTCACCACCAATATGTTTTCCAAGTTAATCGGCCATATTCTTCCACGGTGTTTTATTTGTCAAAATGGGTCCCAAAAGTTCCATCGTAAGACCAGAGAATGGAAGAAGAAATTGGATGTGACGGAGTCACCTTCCAAGTTCCAACGCAGTCTCACAACGAACTGTTAGTTGAATTCAACAAGTGGGTCTTACACTCTTACTAGCCGTCAGTGACGACTCTAGTGTGTCCCTCTCATAATTATATGGTTGGGAAAGGAAAACATGAGACTGAATTGAAGATTGATTTGATTTGGCTGTTGGCGAATGATCATTCCCGTAAATTTTGATTTTCTTTATGTATGTTTCTTGCTGAAAATCTATATGAAGATTTTAGTTATTCCTTGACATTGAATTCGTGAATTGCTGAAAACAAAAAAGTGCATCATTTAATTTGTCTGAAAATCAAAAGGTTATCTAGGAACTACCCAAACCGCTATGGATATAAGAAACAAAAGAGTTGTAAAGCCCGGCCTTACTGACCATGACCATGATATGAGTTACATCAGTATCTCTTATGCTAAGAAGCCTAAGATAGAGTAGTGCTATATATTATTAAAAAGGGAAAATCTGTGATGCAAAAAGATATGTTATGGGAAAGAGTTTTGACAAATTAAAATCCACTCATGGATTTTGATAAATAACACCTAGGGTGAGTAAAAAAGTCGAAAAACTAAATCAATTGAAATCGAACTGAAAAATCGATTAAACGAACCAGTCGGTTTGGTTTCAATTCAGTCTTTTTAAAAAATTTAAGGTACTGATTCGATTTCAATTAATCAATATAAAAAACCGACAGGTAATCGAACCAACTGGTATACATGTTTTTCTATATATTTATGTATATTATATATATTATATTATATATTATAAATTAATAAATATGCATTATATATAAATATATATATATATATTTATAATTTTTTTATTATATACTTATATATTTTTATAATAAATATTATAAAATAGAAAAAAATGAAAAACTAACGAACCGAACTGGTCAACCGGTTAACCAATTTGTTTCGGTTCGGTTCTAGTTATTAGTTTTCCAAAAACCAGTACTACCGATTCAGTTCACTAAAAAAGCCCATGGTTCGGTTACCCGAACCGTGAGCACCCCTAATAACAACTTATTTGCTATCATGTTTGTGATTTTAGTTTATTTGTCAGTTGTTTTTCCGATATATCTTTTCCATATCATAATCGAACCCTATTAAAACCAATGAATCGAACTGGTCAACTGATTAACTGAACTGACTTCAATTTAATTTTGGTTACCGGTTTTCCAAAAACCGGTAGTACCAGTTTGGTTAAAAAAAAAGCCCCACGATTTGGTTAACCAAACCGTGAGCACCCCTACTCATTAAGACTGTGTTTGGTTTGAAGGAAAAAGTAAGGTAAGAAAGGAAAATATAGGAAAACCTTTATAAAACTTGTATACATTTCCCGATGTTTCTGTTCCTTTCCCTACCTTTTCCTTCAAACCAAACATAGCCTAAGGGTAGGCATGTTGTTTCCACTCCATTGTATCGGAGGGTCGTGTAATGCATCTATTTTCTTATTCTAACATATCTACTTTTCAAAGTCTTTCTCCGATGGCATTACATATTTCCACCACCATCAGTCTGAAGCTTTGTTTTTGCATGCGAAAAGTCTCAGACCCATGCCATCTTCATTCTTCATTCTACAAATTTTCTCCCAAGAAATATTAATGTATCCATAGCTTTGCTCTTTGCTTCCTTTCCACTAGAAATGATTGAGTTTATTTACAACTTTTTTCGGGAGCAGATTAATCAACATAATGATGGTTGAGATACTGCTATGACTTTAATTAGAGTTGTTCTACCAGGGACAAAATTTTAACTTGTCACGTGTTCAATCTCTTCTCTATTCTGTCAATCAACTCATTGTATGTGGCACTCTTACTTTTCTCATCAGCTAACCATGATCCCAGGTATTATGATTACTTTTGACTTTATTAAAATGCCCTAACACCGTTTTATATCTAATTAATATTTCATATGTTTTGCAATAATATTAAAACATTATGGGCAAATGGGTAATTAACAAACCCTGCGAACTCCTGTTTTGACAATCAAGACAACACATCAATCATTGTTCATGTTAGAATTGGGACACTCATATGCATAACCTAAGGATCCTAACCTTGACCCAACTGATCGAATAGTCTTCTTTGCCGCCATTAGTGCTTTTACCAAAATAAGTTTTACCACGTGGCTTTTGTAACAAACAAATTAATAGAGACAGAGATTCTAAAGTAGGGAAAATTTATGATGCCGGAAAAACAAGATATAGGAAAGGCTTTGATCAATTACAACCTTCAATAAATTTATGGTGAAAATCAACCTAATTGGTTCCTACTTTTATTATGTCAGTCAATTGGTTGTAAGTTTTTTGCCTACCATGTCATTTTGACATTATAGCCTAATCTTCCGAAGTGAAGTAAAATTCTCTCAACCCGTGAAGGTTACAAAAGCAAGCCAGAAGCCATCCTACATTACCATCTCTATGATTTTTCTTCTTACCTTTGCTGAGCCCTATAATACATTCCCATTGTGTATTGGGAACATCTCCCAATGATGTCATCATCACTTTTGATACTATTATCAGAAGATGTTTCTAATACATAACAGGGATATGGTGAAAATCAAAAAGGTTTCATTTTTTTTTCTTATCAACCGTTAGGATTCATGTGTGAATATAATCCCAAATTGAAAATAAATGAGAGGTGTAAGGGATTTACATAGGGCTGTCAACAGGTCAGTTTTGGGTCAGAACCAGGTAGAACCGGTCCTGGAACCTACAAAAGAGCTCATGGATTCGGAACTGACCCATACCCTATAGGGTCTGTAATTTTCAACCTAGAACCAAACTGATAAGTTCTTGGGACAATCGGGTCAAACCCGATGGACCCGATTATGCATGATAATAATATCCCTGCTAAAAATGCAATTAAAACATTGTAAAAACCTAAAATGCAATAAAAATATCAAAATATTTAAATGAACGAAGATTTCACATTTCAGAATAATATTTATTGATGACACCTTGGTAGATGAATGGACATCCAGTCGCCAGACGTACGAATGACGAAAGTGTTGTGCGATGGCTGATGTGCCTCCAGCCTCCACTCTCTAGACGGACATCACCGACTAGATAAAAGTCACTGAGTCACCACTTACCAGAAAACTAGCTCTTTGGCTTTTTCAAGTTTCGATTTCGAATGAGAACTAAAAAGAGAAAAGTGAAAAGACCAGTCTTCAAACTCTTCACTCTTCCGAAACGAAAAGGTTTAGCCGTTTAGGGGTTAGGGGCAGCATTTCGGTAGGATTTTGAAGGACACCCCACCAAAATGATACTTTTAACCCATTCTTCTCAGAATATAACATATCACACATATATATATATATATATATATATATACATTAAAACCCAACGGGGCCTTAATTTATTAAAACCCAACGTTGTTATGGAATCAGCTTGGTGCTGTGATAAATTCAATAAAAAAAAGAAAAAGAAAAACAAAAGGTCTTTTGGAAATATTGAAAGCCGTACATTAACTTATATATATGTAGGTATTAAGTAGTGAGTAAATACAATGTCACTACCTCCCACTTATTTATGAGGGCAGAGATTATTATTATTAATTTCATACAGCAAGACTTCTCCCCACGGTACTAAGGTAGACATCTTTTCAAATCAGGTTAATGGCAATGGATTCAGGCGGGGTGTAGCGACACAAATCAAAGGATGGGCTTTTGGGAGAGAAATTGACACACTCTCTTCCATGTCTACTTTTGCATTCTTTCCATTTCCAAATTTCCACTCGAAACACTGAATCACGCTTGCGAGAGTTGTTTGTACCGTTTGTAAAGCAAAAGAGATTCCTGGACATATCCTCCTTCCGCTCCCAAAAGTCAGCATTTGAAAATGTTGTCCCCTAACATCGATCTGATTTAATTTATTACTTCCATCTTCAATCATAAATCGTTCTGGTCGGAATTGGAGTGGGTTGTCCCAGTACTTTGGGTCTCTCCCAATCGCCCAGACGTTGACAAAAGTCGTGGTTTTTGCAGGAATGTCATAGCCCCAGATTTTGCAGTCTCTAGTAGATGATCTTAGAATTAAAGGGATACTGGGGTGAAGCCTCAATGTTTCCTTTACAATTGCTTGGAGGTAAGGAAGATTAGGAAGGTCTGATACTTCCACCAATCTACTCTTTCCAACTACTAAGTCGATCTCTTCTCTGGCTTTCTCTAATACGGGCGGGTTGTTTATGAGCTCTGACATTGCCCATTCAATTGTCAGTCCAGATGTATCACTCCCTCCTAAAAATAAGTCCTGCAAAAATATGAAAATAATCTAAGTAGTCACATAATGTATTAGCGTTAAAATTCAATCTAGACGCACAAAAGAGGAGGGACATTTTCATTTCATCATTGATAATTTGTTATGTCTCTATAAATTAGATTTTTAGATCAAATGGGAAACTGATTATCAAAAGAAGTTTTTGTATGTTCCAAAAGAAAATTAAAATAAATAAAACATTAATCTATTAATATATGTTAAAATAAAGATGGCTAGTTAGAGGGCCTCTCCTTTCTCCCTTACTCTAAAGGAGCACTCTTGAACTCTGTGTTATACCATTTTTATATCTCTTGAGTTGCCACCTCAGCAGTCCCCCTTTCTAATCACAAATTGCCAATTCATTCCCCTTTGATGAACAAAAGAAAAACCTAAAAATATCTAGAACAAGAATATATAAAGGAGAAAAAATCTATAGAACAAAAAAAGAAAAAAAAAAGATTAGGAGTAAGGGAGAGCAAGACAAGAAGAGAACTTGGATGGGTACAGTTAGTTTGAATGTTGGAAACTGGAAACCCCAACTGTGCAAGAATGAGTTCAGAGATTCTTTTGAATGTTGGAAGTTGGAAACCTTAGCCATGCATGGATGAGCGGTTGATAGATGCCATTTTGTGAAAGTATTTGAGAGAGAAATATTGAGATTGGGAGAGGAGGATTTCAAATGCAAGCAGAGATTAAAAGAAATCATAGAACCTGAATAAGACAATGAAACATAAAATGGTTAGAAGTTGAAGAAGACATTTAGGTTATGTTTGGTTTGAAAGAAAATGCAGGGAAAGGAAGGGAAAGGTATGAAAACCTTTACAAATTTTGTATAGGTTCTCCTGTCTTTTCCTTCCTTTCCCTACCTTTCCTTCAAATCAAGCATAACCTTAATGAATTAATGGTGGAGAGACGTTAAAAATGTTAAAATATTAATTATTTTTTCTCAATACATCATTATGTACGAATGGGGGAGGGGTTTTGTATGGATTCCAGAACTCCTGTCCACATAAACTCTGACCAAGTCTACCCACATAACATCACAGTTACACAAGGAGAACATCTCATCCTCCTAAATGGTATTATACAGGGGGAGATTTTCCAATTCATGGGGGTAGTGTATTATAGGTAGACATGGCTCGTGAACAGTAGATCCGGAGTATTTTGTATGCCTTATCCCTGAAAACAAATTCAAATGCCCCACCCCGTCCTGCCCTGAACTCCATGCGGATAGAAATCTCAATTCCATTCCCGTCCCCACAAGGAACATTGTCCTATCCTGCCCCAGTCATTCCTATTTATATGTTTGTAAATTTACTCTTCTATTTTTTTGAAACCTGCAAGACCCATGCATATCACATGGGTCCCCACTACTTACAAAATTAAAGCTTGAAAAAAACATTAAATCTCAGACTTGTATGACCCCTGTCCAGGGTTTTTAAAATTGACCCGAAGACCGAACCTGTCAGGGGTCCGGTTACCGGGTCAAACGGTCCGACCATCTGAACCGAATGATTGGCCCATTCTAATAAAAATAAAAAATAAATAAAAAACAGTCAAAACCATTCAAACGGTTTAAATGATTAACCACCCGGGTCAGCAGTTTGTTGACCAAAATCAATGTTTTTTTGAAGAAAATCTGATTTTGGGGAAAACTGAAACCAATCACCTAACCAGTTCCCAGTTTTTTCGGTCCAACTGTCTGATCCGATCCGGTCCGATTTTAAAAACCATGCCCCTATCATCTCTCTCTTTACTTTTTTTCTCCTTTTAAGACTCTCTCTCTCTCTCCAACGTTTCTCCCATCTTCTTTCTTTCGTTCTCTGAATATCATTATGAGGATAAAAAATTTCCGAAAACTGTAATTAAAAAAAGTAAGATCGAGAATTCATATTAGAAGACAAAACAACATATGATTTAAATTGTAAAAATAAGTTAGATATTTGAAGAAATGAATCATTGTCACCATTTGACTCTAAGGTGTAACCTGGATAGCAAAAGTCAAAACACATGCGTCTATGTATCTAGAGAGAGAGAGAGTGAGTGGATGGTAAAATTTGGATGAAAAACTTGTTCAAGACAAAGAAGATGGTTGAAATGAAGGGCAGTTAGGGTTTAGTTGAATGAAAGGGGTTTTGAGTGAGAAAACGACAAAAAGAAGATAAAACCAATTACACTAACCGTTAAACAAATTTCATCTCCTGACTATTTCAAGCATTAATATGACTTAGAATATTAATGGAAGACGGAAAATGTGTCCCATCATATTTTTAGCCCCTGATAATTGTTTCCTTTCAGTTGCAGTTGTAGAAGAGACAGTTCAATTGAGACACCGCTCATATTTTTATATGGAATTATATATATATATATATATATATATATATATATATATATTGTCATGGATTCGATTTTAATACCGAAAAGATATGATATCAGAAAAACTTATAGTTAATCAAATGTTATCATAAAAGAGGTGACCAATCAGATGATATTCTTTAAAATTCATGGGGTTCTTTGATTGGTCAAAACTCTTCTGGTTATCATAAATTTTTCTTGTAAAAGATGTTCTTCTAAGAGTTTGGGGGAGAAAGATTAACAGATCGAGATCAAACTGTCTTACCAGAATGAAGGCTTTGACGTTGGTTTTGGTCAATCTTATCTCAGCTTCTTCATCTTCATATATATCAAGTAATAAACCAAGAAGAGTCTCTACGCGATCACCTCCATCACCCATCTTCTCCCTCCTGGCCTCTTCATGCTCCGTGATGATCTTGTCTATGATATTGTCGAACCGGTGACGTACGTCTTTCATCCTTTTTTTAACACCTTGTAGATCCAGATTCCTGCAAAACCCAATGTAATCAGACAAGTTAAACCTACCGACAAGCTCAAGAGCGTCTTGCACCGCCATTATAGCCTCCTGAGCCTGATCTTCTTCTGCAGAGCACCTCGTATTCATCACCATTCTTGTAATTGTGTTCAACGTTAGGCTCAAGACTTCTTGGCGAACATCAACGGGCTCAGCAGTGCAGGCCCTCTTGAATATAGATTGTAGGAAGCGTTGTAGCTCTTCCTTTCTCAACGGAATGAATTGGTTGAGAACCTGGCCGTTTAGGAGCTCCGACATGCACAGCTTTTTCATGAATTTAAAGTAGGGTCCATACGGAGAAAAGACAACGTCGGCACCATATGTTATATAGTTTGCAGCAAGAGTAATTGGTTTATCAGAAAAGTCATGATCGTGGGACTTGAGCACTTCTTTTGCTGCTTCAGCGGAGGAGACCACTACACAAGGGACAGAGCCGAGAAGAAGGTGAATCAAGGGGCCATAGCGGTTGGAGATCTTATGGAAACTTTGGTGAGGGATTGAGCCAATGAGATGCATATGCCCGATGATAGGTAAAGCTAATGGACCTGGTGGAAGGCGAAGTTTTGTTCTTCGCTTGTACAAGATGGATGTAAGTGTAACCACTACTATGGAGATGAGCCCTAGAAGGAATAGCATGGCAAAGCCTTGAATGTCATCAGCCATTGTCGGAAGGGATGAAAATGAGATACAATTAAGGCAACGATGTTGGTGGGATAGGTCATAGGTTGCAAATTGCACTCCTGCTCTCCCCCCTTTTATAGATGGCATTTCAGCGACTTTTTTGCCTCTGTTTATTTTTTCTTCACCCTCAATTGGTTTATTTGTTAAAAAGAAATCCAAAATTTTCACAATACAATAGGAATAGAAAAATGAAAAGACAAAAACAATTTGAACTTGACGCTCAGTTTGGAAAAAGAGTACAAATAAAATATGTATAATACAAATAAGGGTTTCGAAATATAAAATATATTCAAGTTTTTTCACTCTACATATATATGTACTCTTTCCAAATTGAGCATGACGGTTTTTGGATTTCTGTTTCTGTGCAAATCTGTGCGACCCCAGCCACCTTCATACATCACAAGGAAAAGGGATGTTAAACGTGATGGTGCACGATCTGGTGCTAGTGAGGTTGCCTAGTTGAGCTGCAAGACAAGTATGTCAAAGTGTATAGGGTGATTTACTCAGTGTGTGCACTTCAATGTTTAAATTAGCGATTTGTATGACTGTTCATAGAATGTTAAAAACCATTCAGATCGACCCAACTCGACCTGATGTGGCCGGTTTTTAACTTAATTTGATTGGTTTCGTTTTAGAAATATGCATAAATCGATCGATCGGTTCGGTTGCGGATTATAACTTTGTAAACCGAAGTAAACCAACCCGAACTGACCACATGAATGATGCTTGTATATTCTAATTTAATCTTCGCAAAGAAAAACAAAAAAGACAAAAGTCTTTTTATGAGATAAACGTGCAAGAGGGTGGATGTGTGAAGTCAAACCTGAGTCTTCGGCCTAGCTTTCAGATATAGAACCACAAGTCTGGATTTTTAATGCTAATAGGACAGTAGTAAGAAGTCTAATCTGAGCCTTAGGCCTAGCTCTCAGGTATAGTATGGCAAGCCTTAGGCCTAGCTCTTAGGTGTAATTTGAGCCTTGCAAGCGACATCAAACTTGACGAAGTGCTTGATGGCTTCTTAAAATCAATTGCAAGTGGGTTTTTTTTTATGGCTTCTTAAAACCAATTGCAAGTGGGTTTTTTATTTCTCTTAATTGATTTTAATTGATTTAGTAGTCAACCCAATATAGTCGGTTCAGTTGAAAAAACTATGTATAATCGAACCGAACCAACCCGTATAAAGCCCTAGCGATTCCAATTAGAGAATATTTTCAATATTTATATCAGCTTTAAAAAAGGGATGTGTTATAGACTTTAATAAAGGTAAAGATTCAACTGTGACGTATCAGCTTTAAAAAAGGGGATATGTGACTTTTATCACTGATTACAGTTTTGTTACTTCATGCACCATATAAAATTTACTGAGTGCAACAGGACTCGGTACAAATTCTATTTTATTTTTGTTTCAGTAGGTATTTCGTATGATGTTCTGAATTTGTAACAGAAAAAAAAAATTGTGGTGGAAATAGTTACAGAAGATTTTACATCAACCAGGAGAACAGATCATAGTTACAGAACATATATACAAATCAAAACAAGGAAAAAATCAACGTTACTAAAACTAAGAATACATGACCAACTAATTGTCATCACCAAATAAAAAAAATAAAATCCAAGTTAGTTAGTCAGCCATAATTCTTCCACATGATGTGACCTGTGAGGATTGCCAAATCAGCCCCCCCACAAGATTGCCCCCATAACGTCCTGCAGCACATTCTGGTCATATATTGGGAATATCTCCCTAATGATAATCCCAGAAATGAATGATATTATTATCCAAAGATATTTTCAATACAGGGTGAAGATGTACTGTGGGACGTTGTGGGGAACATATTTGAATTTCAAAAATTCCACGGTAGAAACAGAAAAATCTGTGCGACCCAGTCCTCCAAAATAACAGGGGATGTTAATAAACCAACCTTCACTGAATCATCCTATCTATACTCTGATCGATCGTCTGTTGGACAGCCAGCCTTTTCTCTCGTACCGATTATTTGAATTCCGATGCAGATGTATTTGGTCACCTTCTAAAGCGCTACCTCCCATTGAACCCGACAGGTGGCTCTTTTCTAGTGAGCCGTCAGTGTTGATTCCTAAGCTCGCCTCATATCGATAAAAATTGAAGTCACCAAGATGAGTGTGACCCCAAGACCTGAATTGAATTCGAGTTCAATGCCTCATTCTATAGTTATTTGTTTTAAATTGTTGTTTTTTCTTTTCTTTTCAGTAGACCTGTTCATGGGGTGTGCCGGGCCAGGCTTTCTATATGTATCAACAGAATACATTGAGCCCAGCCCTCATATAAAGTTCGAGCCCAAGCCCAGCTAGAAATTTGAAAATATATATTTTTTCTTTTTATTCAATAAAAAAGTGTTTTATTTATATTAAAAACCTTCAAAACTCAAAATTAATAAATATCTTACTATTACTTAAAAAAAAAAGAGAAGAAAAACAAAGAAAAAATATTGTATATATATTTTTTATTAAATAAAATATATTTTTATTATTTAATATATTGTATCAAATTGGGCTTAGGCTCAGGCTTGGCTTTTTTGCGAAAGCCCGAGCCTAGCCCGAAAAAATGTTGAACCTGGTGCTTTAGGCCCGAGCCCGAGCCCACAGGCCTAAAATTTTTTTTGCTATACGAGCAACTAATACAATAAAATCCGAATAATGGACCGTTAATTCCGTATAGTAAGTATGAATAGTTGAACCGGAATATTTACCTTAGATTTCATATTAATCAATTTCCTATCTAAATCACTCAAAAAAGTTATTTCAGATTTCCTTCTTTCTCCTTCTATTAAGCGTATTATTTTTCGGTTTTTTTATTAATTTTCGAATCAGAATTTCCAGAATAGCGCCTTCTCTTTTCATAATCAGAGAAGGAAGAAGATTACAAGTTTTTGATTGAGTAGGAAGCAAGGATCATGCCTATAATCAAAGATGTCAATCAGTAGCATAATTGCATCAGATCCGACTATCTCGATTAATATAATTGTTTACGATTATAGATCTTTCTTAAAGAACTCTTTGTTTAATGGGACAGGATGGACCAGTTCTGACTCATTATTAATTGGAGGTTTGGAACTGAAATATTAGACCCAGAACTGAATCGATTATAATTGGGTCATACCTGATGGTTCTGATTATAGGTCTGGTTGGAAATTGGTTCTGCATATTTACTTTATAAGGTAGGGATTAGGTCTATCTGAATTCGGATTCAGTTCTTACAAAATTTGTGCTCACACCGTCCTCACATCACTTAAACAGCTGAGCATTTGGAACATCTCTCCATGAATAAAAAATGTGTATGTAGGGAGATGTTTCAAATGAGGATGGTGTGAGGACAAGTTTTGTAAGGACTGAATCTGATCTCGTTCAACATTTTTTCTTGAATTTCCATTTATGTATATATTTTATAAAATTTACTACATTATACAGCTTCTTTTCTTGGAATCAAGACTCCAGTAGCATGGAGGAAAATGGAGGCAAGCCGACTGAGATATGGTCCATATGGAATAAATTTTGCGTTTGGAGGGACTGGTGTGTTTGATACGGTGGTTGCTCCTGACGGAAACATCACCATGACCAAGCAAATCGACTTCTTTCAACAGCTCATCCATGATGGAGTGTACAGCAAGCTTGACCTAGATTCATCCGTTGCTCTTGTATCTCTTGCTGGAAACGATTATACCACTTATTCTGCCAGGAATGGCAGCACAGAGGTGATCCGTTTCTCCAACCAACTTCAATTAATTAGTGTTCTGTTTGGAAAAGATTTTGCTTTTGATCTTTCAGACCACAAATGAGCCATAGTGTTGTTTGGCAACAGATTGTTTCCTGAAGCCTCCCTGACTCGATGGGGTTGGAGATGAAGATTGTCTTGACGGGGATGAGGAGTGGAGTCCTCACCCCGGCCTGGTCCTAGATAATATTTTAATTTTTTCATTTTTCCTGATTATTTGACATTTGTATGTTTTTTCTTTGTTCTTTATTATTATCTCTTTGGATCCATCTGTTAGTTAAACATTGTATAATGTCACTTCTCATGCATTTTTGAGATCATTATACGGAGTAAAATCATCACTAGAGAATACCATCATCAGAAAATTTGAATATATCATTTGTTGTCCATGTGAGAATGTCATCATGGGGAAAAGTTCAATTAGGTGAGAATGATGTCAATGTAATTTTGGCATTATGTACAAATGGACCAAAGTGTCTATTTTTGAAAGTTGAGGGGGTATTCAAGTGATGCAATTGAAAGTTAAGAAGGAGTTAATTGGGGTTATCCGTGTCTTAGGTAGATTTAACATTGGATCTTCTCTATCGAATTGCCACTCCTCCAATCTACATTTCCATCACCTTAATTCCGTTGAAAGAGATACACCACCACACCTTGTCATTTCTTTATTTGGGAACCTATCCACTAGTAACTAGTAACTAGAGGTGTTAATTGATGTAGGACAATTAGTTTGGTATTGTTTTTGTAAGCAAATAGACAATTAGTTTGGTATTACATTTCAAGGATACTTGGATCGAGGTTTTGTGAGAGTTTTGGTTTTTGCCGTTAAATACAAATGAGGTCCAACAAAACAATTGCGTATTTGACTGCCTACGCCCTAATGATTTAACTAAAATGCTTTATGAATTCTCGTGCTTAATGTAACATGTTAGTTTTCACAACCTCTCTAACAATTTCAACCATCCTGACATAATGCTTTTGACCACGATACAATATTGCAAATGGGTTTTTTGAAGGAACGTTAAGCAATTGCATTATCAATTATCAAACAAAGAAAAGTCCATACAACGGTGAGTAGCTCCATCTGACCCACTACTGGAAAAAAAGTCTATAAGCCATCTCGGAGGAGACTTGAACCATACCGGACTCCATCCTCAACATGCCTACTAGCTAACAGATGAGCAAAATCAAAGGAGTTTGGGATCAAAACCAGTGAGGATCTCTATCTTCTATATGTATTGAGGTTTGGATTCTGCCTGCTTCTTGAGTAGTACTCTAGTCCATAAAACACCATTATTTTATTAGAATAAATGTACAACTATTTTGGTAGTTGGATGAAATTTGGATGTCTTGTTATAATTTTGCATATTTATCGAGTAAAATGGAAAATGACATTCTTGCCCTAACATCCATTTTGAGTCAATTAATTGAAAGCATATAAAAGGAATGAATTGCATTGCAGCCACACAATGCTGAAGAATTAGAATTTAAACCTGTAAAACTCCGATCCGGTTTATAATTATCAGTGTTTAGATACATTGAGAATCGATGTAAAACTCCACTTATATCGATAATTGATTTAAATACAACATCCATCCGTGTTGAACTCCATCAATAGGTGGAGCCAAGTATATTGGTGGAGGAGTCCTTGACCCCCCTTGACTTTTTGTTAAAATCATTATTTATATGGTGTCAAAAACGTAAATAAAGTGGTTCCTCCCCGTCTCAAACTTGATCTAAAATGCAATCATTTTTCTCAAAACACTACCTTTTTTGCTCTCTATCTCCTTTTCTTCTTTAACTTTGCCCTCTAAAAGAAGATTCCTCACTCCACCACTGCATGTGCTTTTACATCAATACACTTTTACATTGCATTCAAACACAGGCTATAAAAAATTTACAGTCAATCAACCAATATTATAAAAAAGAGATTATCAATCAAAAGGTATTCATGACAATTCACAGGTATTTGATTGGTAAAAGCCCTTCTATAAAATTAACTGTAATTGTTATATTGTTCTAAAATTAACAAATAAGGCATAATGGAACTTATCATTATTCATTTTTCAACCCAGACTTGCAGAGATGTGATGTTGCAGAATATCGAAACTAGGAATTGCAGGAAGAAGGAAGGCTGAGTCGTGCCATTCTGTTACTCTCCTTAAAACTGCATTTGCCCCCTACGGTGGAACCGGGTGATCGCAAATTGATCACCAAGATAAAACAGCTCACAGGCTTTTGGTGGCGTGCACTCGCTTACCAGACCTCCGCAAACCATAGAAAGGATGATGTTCAGATTACAAAGAAGACAGAGAACAAGACCGTCGAAAGAGAATGTTGTGTTTAGACTGGGTCAGCCAACTATATTTTTATTGAATGCTCTCAGACCCGAATGGACACCCTTTCAGACAGGAGCCTCTTCAGAACAGTGTTCGAAAAGGCACAAAGAGGAAGAAGTAAAATTCAAAAGTTGAAGAAACAAATCTAATGTATCGCATGCCCACGCCCCTGACCCAACCCGGCCCAGCACGGCACGCTCGTGTGAAAAGCACCCCCAACCCCCCTTTACATGCATGGAATATCTATAGTGCTCTCGTCTTATGGGTCCCTTACCCATAAATAAAGCAAAGCTATAAATACACTCAACTACACTCATTTTCTAAGCAATATAGAATAAGGAGTCTTCCCATGCACTTAAGCGTGAAAAGAAGAGAGAAGAGAGAGATTCTTAAAAATTTGAATCTCCTTCCAACATATATCAACCCATCTCTTTCAATCCATCAATGAGCTGCAGTTATAACAGCTTATATAACACTTCAAACCTCGTCCCTTTGCACGCTTCCCTTAACTTGCCCAACTTTAAGGTACTCAAGTCATCAATTCTGGGAAAAGATTATGGCCTGGAAATCTCATTTAGAGATTTATCTATACCACAAGATTTACCATGTATTCTTTTCATATAATTGATTGAAGGCATTGGGATTAGATTAAGAGCCCTACTTCTGTATTTTGAGCTTGTTCTCGTTATAAAAATAAGTTGGGCTTGTTCTCGTTAAGACAACCATGAACCGAATTGGCAAAGCTGGGCTTTACTTCACTCCTACCATGGTCGGATTAAAGCGTCTGACCACCTCTTGATTTTTACATTTAAGTCCTGGCCTAAATCTTAAATACCAAATAGTAAAACTTAAATCTAAACACATAAACCCTAAAGATTTAAATGTGCTTTTTTACTTTTTATTGTTATTCCTATAAAAGCAACACATATCAAGTGCTTGATACACATTTTGTCTCGCTTTTGTTTTCTAGAGGCTACAGCGCAAACCTCAAAAGCAAAGATTATTCAAAGATGATAATACTTGAGTTTCAACAAGTAACTAATGAATTATGTATGGCTCTAACATAGTAACATCTATCAAAAGCCAAGGGACTATTTTGTGTCTAGAGGAACGTAGAACTCATATCTTGAAGACTTGAACTTCAACAATAAGATAAGAAAAATAAAAATACAAAATACAAAATACAAATTAAATATATATATATATATATATGAAATATTTCAGCCACAATGCTTTTAATATTTATTTATAACTTCACTCCTCCCCAACCCCAAGGCATCTAATATGGAAATGGATTGAGGCGTACAATCGGGATGCCCATCAGCGGATGGGCTCTTGGTAGAATCAATCCTCCTCCTTCTGTCATGTCAATATATCCTTTCCGTCACCGACCTTCCACTCGAAACACTGGATCAAGCTTGCAGCAAGGGTTGTTTCCATAAGTTGCAGTGCTAGAGAAGCTCCAGGGCAACTCCTTCTCCCACTTCCAAATGGCAGGAAATGGAAATGCTGGCCTCTAACATCTAATTGGGCTCCGGTACTGCTGCCCTCTTGAGCTATGAACCTCTCAGGTCGAAATTCAAGTGGGTTATCCCAGTGCTTAGGATCCCTCCCAATTGCCCATATGTTCACATAAGCTGTAGTTTCTGCAGGAATCTTATAACCACCAACTAACACAATCTTTAGTGGATTCTCTTGGAATTAAAGGTTCTACAGGATGTCGCCTCAATGTTTCCTTCACAATTGCTTGCAGATATGGGAGATTAGGAATGTCTGATTCTTCCACCGATCTACTCTTTCCAATAACAACATCAACCTCTTCTCTTGCTTTTTCAAACACTGCTGGGTGGTTGATGAGCTCTGCCAATGCCCATTCCATTGAAATTGCAGATGTATAAGTGCCCGCAACAAATATATCCTGTCAGAATTTCAAAAGAAGAAGCAACTCATTGAGATTCCTCTTTTATACTGCCTATTTAGAATATATCATGCCTTATTTTATTATTAGCAGCCATTTGTGCCATGCACGAGATTTGTTAAAGAAAAGTGAAACAAGAGAAATTGAGAAGCGATAACTAGTAATTTAGTAATTTGGATTAATTATATTATTAATTTATAATAAAAATAATAAATTAACATTAATTACTTAATAAAATAATTATTTGTTTCATATGATATGTTCATGTTCTATTTTATTTATTTTATTTTATTAATGTTCAAGTGTTACAATTTGTTTCAACCCTATAGATTAAATTTTACAGTCATTTGGGTCATAAAAATTGACCTATAGAAGGAGTTGACCTATAGATTACAAGTGTTAGAAGTTGCAAATTAATGCTAATTACTTACAATTTGTTCCATCAGCCTTATTAATGATCAAGTGTTACAATTTGTTTCAACCCTATAGTCATTTTATAGGTTAATTTAATTAGGTTGTGGTTATAATTAAATTAATCTATAGATTAAATTTTATAGTCATAATTAAATTAATCTTAGGCTGAGGCTCACCAAATCAGGTACAACCCATACATTTGTTTGAATCTGATGATTGTAGATTATACCTATATACTTTAAAAACAATTATTTTTTAACGCTTTTATTTATTTATTTATTGTCATTTTAAACATAATAAGATAGTTGCTGATTAAATCCAATCCAAAATCTGACATAATAATCGGGTGAGGATGGAGATATAGAGATTTCATAGTTGAATGGGATGTGAATGCAGCTAGGCCCAATTTCAATCGAATTCATTTATAGCCTTATTTCCCATGTTAACGTATGGGCTTGGTGTAGATCTGAGCTAGACCTAGCTTAGAAGAAAATAGTTGCTTGAGCCTAAAAAATTATAAGTCTTGCCGGGTTAGGCTGAGTTATAAATGATCATCCCTAAGCGCAAGGAGTCTTTTGACATTTTATATTTTATTATTAATTCCAATTATCCAATTAATATTAATTATTTTTTAATAGAATTTAAATACATTTTAATATTTAATTTATGAATTGTTACTTTTTATTAATTTCTTAATTTTTAATAGTTGCTAGATAAAAACTTCCTAAAATATAATATTTTTTTTAGTATTTTTTTATTAAATTTAATTATTAGATTTCAAGTTATAATTTTTTCTCATTTAACCAATTAAATAAAATTTGAATATGCAACAAATAAATTAAATTTGGATGAGGGTAAAGCTCTCTCTCTTTGGAATAGAATAGGCTAATAATAGAAGAGGCCTATAGAAATATGCTAAAATAGGTTATGGGAGAGGTGGGACCTATGTCTTAGAATTCTCTAGTTCTCATTATTTTTAAGTGATTTAACTAAAATTGTAATTTTTTTACAGTTATTAAGTAATTTTTAACTGTTATTTGTTTATAGGTTGGGTTGGGCCCATGTTGGCCTTGAAATTTGTGGGCCTAATGTGGACTCGATCCTGGGTAAGACTGAAATGATCACCCCTAAGCAAACTGCTTTTCGGTATTATATTAATGAGGAGAAGAGAGAGAACAAAATAAAATAAAAAAAAAAAGAAAAAAAGAAATGAATATTAAGCAATGGAGTAATTGAGAAGAGAGATAACTCGTCTAATGAATTATTGGAAGAGAGAGGTTTAACATAATGATTAATAAGGAGAGATAATCAAAGGAGCTAATGAGATAGAGAAGAGAGAGTTAATGGTGAGTTAATGAGGAGAGATATAAGTCTTAAAAACTTAAAGTTGATTTGACTCTTTGAGTAATTTTGTTCAATTTTAAAATACAAATTCAAAAAAGAAAAACAAAGGAGAGCCATGTTAACGTGGCACACTAAAAATTGCCATTATTAGATAAAAAGATTATTAGCAAGAAAAACAAAAGACTCTTAACCTACTAATCATAGATTAGATATTATAGTTGTATTACTATCATGTCTCATATCTACAACAGGGAAGAAAAGCCAAAGTTCTGAAAAAAATTCACCGATGCACATAAATTAGGGCTGCTAATGGCTTGGGTCTACTTGATGGATCCAAATCAACCAAACCAATTATAGTGGTTCTGGTTCTATAATTTTGTATTGATTAATAATTGGATTATTACAGATCTTGTTTGTGTCGAATTGATTCAAATTTGGAATCGATTATTTTATTAAAATATATATATATATATATATATATAATATTTCAATTTTCTTATAATTTTTATCATATTTTAGGTTTGAAATAGTAAATTTTATTGATAATAAATAAATTAATATTAGCTAAAATTATTTTATTTATCAACATATAATCAGTTTAGTCTTTTTCTATAACATTTTTATTAAGTTTATATTATTAAAATTTAAATTTTAAGTTTTTTATTTCGATAAACAAATATAGTTTTTAGTATAATCAAGTCTCTTAAGTTTGGACCTGATAGACCTAGGGATGCAAATGGATCGAATTAGATTCGAATCAGGGCATATCCGAATCCGATTCGACACTGCTAATTGTAAATTCGATTTGAACCAATTTGTTTTCTTTAAAAATTAATAAATTATTAAAAAACAAATATACCAATTAAAATAAAGAAAAACAAAAAATACAAGTATCTTTTAACTATTTTCATCATATATATGTTTTTTATAAAAAACTAAATAACATTATAGATTTACAAAAATACAATATAAATAATATATTTATAAATAAATACAATAATATATATATATCGGATCAGATCTTCTCGAGTTGGATAGGGGTGATACAAATTCGATTCGAATATCCGAACTGGGGTTATCTGAATTCAACTAAATAGGATTGGATTAGATCATGATCCGATCCATTTGCACCCATAGATAAACCCGGTTATAAATCAGGATGGTTATGGGTCTGTGATTTTGTCCCAATTAATAATCAACTCAGTACTGGTTCTACTTAGACTCGACCCATTACCAACCCTAACTTGAATAGAATTTGGATTCGGTCCTCACAAAACCATCTTTACGATCTTCTATCGTCATGCATTGGGAATATATCCATACTTATATGTTTTCATTCATGGAGAGATAATCCCAATTAGACTTGTTCATGGGCTAGGTTGGCCCAGCTTGGCCCACTATTTAGTTGGGCTTGGTCATAATTTTAGGCCCGCGGGCTCGAGCCTAAAGCATCGAGCCCGACTTTTTTTTGGGTTGGGCTCAACTCGAGCCGGAGCCCGACTTGATACCATGGTTTTTAAAGCTGACCTGGAGATCGAACCAATCAAGGGTCCGGTTACTGGGTTGAACGGCCCGAACAGTCCAACCGTTCAACCCGAACGGTCGACCCATTCTGACAAAAAAATAAAAAATTAAAAAAAAATGAAAACCAGTCAAAATCGTTCGAACGATTAACCGCCCGGGTCAACTGTTTACTGACAAAAATCAACGGTTTAAGGAAAATCCGATTTTAGGGATAACTGGAACCAGTCGGTTCCCGGTTTTTTCGGTTTGATCCAATTTTGAAAACCATGCTTAATACTAAATATTAAATAATAAAAATATATTTTATTTAATAAAAAATATATACGATATTTTTTCTTTGTTATTCTTCTCCTTTTTCTTCGAAGTAATAGTGAGATGTTTATTATTTTTGAGTTTTGAAGGTTTTTAATATAAATAAAACACTTTATTATTGAATAAAAAAAATCTATTTTCAAATTTCTGGTCAAGCTCAGGTTAGGATACGAGCTTTATATGAGGGTTAGGCTCGGGCCCAAGACTTAGGTCCGATGGTCGGACTGAACTCGTGCTCGAGCTTGAATATATTTTGTTGATACATATACAAAACCCGACTCGGCCCGACCCATGACCACGTGTAATCCTAATGCACAACTACAAGCGGATCTCAGCATAATGTGAGGACATTTTTGTTGAATTGGGATCTCCTACCAACAAAAGACGTCCCAACACCCTCCCAATTAGATGAGATTTGGATTTTCTCCTAATGGAGCGCTCCTTAAACTAACCTGACACATCTTATCGTAAGATTGGGAGTTCAAATCTGCGCCCCACAGGCTCTCGCCCCACCCCACTAATGTCCCATACGCCGAACGTCCGCCATCTGTCCCTTCGCACGCAGTTAGTTTGTCCCGCATGCGGGGCTAACGGCTAACGGAACGGCCGTTAGCTCGTTCCCTGACCCCTCGTTCTTCTCCCTTCACCCGAGTTATCTTCTCCTTTTTCGGCACCGACGACCTACAACGACAATCGGCGATCATCCGGAGGTTGAAACTCCTCTGACGAGAGCTTCGGAGTAGTATGACAAGGATGATTTTGTTATCTCTAGATCGACTTGGACTCCGCAGAGGAGGGATTCGACGGAGGTTCCGACGGAATATTCCTTCCCAACCGGGTTTTGTAAGGTTTGGTCGAAAAATCGTCGGAGCTAGCCCTGAAGGTATTACTACACTCACACTTTTTAGCGAGAAGGTAACATGTACCGGCCTTCTTGGTGCACGTTATCAGAAGCCAATTTTCTTTGTTTATAATTTGCATCAATTTCCTCGGCGGTGGAAGGAGATTTTCCCGTCGTATTGCCATGAATCCGGCTGGCCGCCCGGCGGGAATGCTTCTGGTTTCTTTTCTTTTTCAGTTTTTGCTACTTTGTTTTTTTTTTTTTTAATTTCTTTTCGTTTTTCATAATTTATGGACATTATATGTGATGAGAAAAAAAAAAAAAAAAAACTGCGTTTATTTGCCGCTAAAATCTATGGAGAAATATAAAGATTCCAATTTCTAATTACATAGTTCTGGCACTGTTCGATCAAGACAAATGCGTGAACAGAGATCGCAATTTATAGAGAAAAAGTTCATAGAAATGTATTTGGGAAAATATTAACATTCCGATGGCATTGTTTACTGTGACTACTGATTAGGTGGAAGGGCGTTACGGGTGGCGAAGACGAAACGAAACGATACGCTGGAGAACACGTGGAAGATGATAACGGCCGGCCGGCCGATGCCACTGACGAGGCATCTGAAGAAGTCGGAGACGTGGGAAACACACGGTCGCCACAGCAACCCGAGCCAGGGAACGCAAGAGCCAACCCCCGCGAAAGTGAAGAAAGCAGAGACGTTCAGGGACCGTACTAATCTGGGGACGTCGCTGAGTCCGTCCCCGGGTGGTTCGGGGAAGCTTCAGAAAGAACCGTCGCTGAGTCAAGACGAACTGAACCGGCGGGTGGAAGCGTTTATAAGGAAATTCAATGAAGAGATGAGGTTGCAGAGGCAGGAGTCGTTGAATCAATACAGGGAGATGATTAACCGTGGAACCCATTAAAAGAAAGAAAAGGAAATGTTTCTGTTTTTCCATTTCTTTCAGAAAATTTACGAGGATGAGGGAAGAAAATAGTCTCAAGTCTGCTTGACTTTGTTTTGGGTTTCTTTATTTATAGTATAGAAATGGAATTTGTTATAATGGATGTCTGTATAAACGACTGATTTGTTTGCAGTGGTTCTTTAAATCGAATAATAAATACTAATAGTTTGATTGCATTAAAAAAAAAAAAAAACTGTTTCTTCTTCTTCTTCTTCTCTTTACATTTGATCTGACAGAAGGAGACCGCATTTCCTTGAGTTTTTTGAGGGTTTTCATGGGTCGCCGCTCCATTGAATCATCCATCGTTTAAGCCAACTAAAATTTTTTACAGTCTACAGTCTCGTAATACTTCTCCGAAAAAATTACGATAAACTACTGGGTTTGTAGGTGTAAAAGACTGATGTGACGTACAGGACTCCCGGTTCCGGCGGAGGATTCAGAATAAAGAATTCAGAGTGATAAAATCCAACGCCAAGTGTTGCGCATAATACAAGGGAGCGAGAGCAGAAGATGTGTTGGACACTGGACAGAGAGCTCTCTTATCGGGCTGCACGGCCCAAAAACAAATAATCAAATAAGGGGGGTGATCGCCGGTTATCGTTGTAGGTCGCCGGTGCCGAAAAAGGAGAAGAGAACTCGGGTGAAGGGAGAAGAACGAGGGGTCAGGGGACCGGCTGTTCAAGCACGCGGGAATGTGAAATGTGGAAATGAGGGTTCTGAGATTTGAATTCGATTTTGGGATAGTTTTGGGGCTAACGGGACGGCCGTCCTGTTAGCTCCGCATGCGGGACAAGCTACCTGCGTGCGAAGGGACAGATGGTGGACGTTCGGCGTGTGGGGCATTTGTGGGGCGAGAGCTGGTGGGGCGCATATTTGAACTCTAAAATTGGGACCTGCATTGAATGAAATGTGTAGTATAAGATCATGTTCAAGGGACTGTGGATCTCCTACTCATCAAACTCTACCCACAAAATACTACCTCCATGCATTGAGACTCTCCTTAATGTAGTTGCGATCTCATGTGGGTCGTTGTAGATAGAATCGTTGTGGGTTGGAGATCTTAACTTGTTCGAACTTTTAAGGGTGTTGGAAGGACTCCGGATCTACTCTGCCCACTTCTACCCATATCCGATGCATTGGAAACATCTCCTCGTGCATTACAGATGAGCTGTTCCCTATGTGTAGCTGCGGGGGTAGACGCGGGCAAAGTTGTAGACTCGGAACGTATTTTGTTGGTAGGAGATCCGGGGTCTGAATCCGAATTCTCTCGAGTCTCGAATGCTCTGCTTTATCTTTTGATTAATGGCGCTCGCAAGAAAGTGCTGCGTGTCAAGGCAGATTTTAACTCGTTTTTATTGAGGACCGTAAGAAAATTAAATGCTGCAACCATGACCGCAGAAGATGTGATTAAGCCCATATTCTTTAGATCCAAATCTCTGTGACACTGCCTACGAAAAAAGAATAATTGGGCTATGAACTTTCAATTAAACAGGGGAAAGAAGAGATGCGATCACTATTTTACCAGAATGAAAGCCTTCATGTTCTCTCTGCTTAATTGCATCTCCGAATTCTCCGCTTCTGCGACATCGAGTAATATATGGAGCAGATCCTTCGCTTCATCTCCCATCCCCTTCTCCCCCCTCACTTGCTCATGCTCCCTTAGTATCATCTCCATCATCCTATCCAACCGCTCGTGTATGTCTTTAAACCTCTTTCTCAAACCCTGTAAATCAAAGTTCCTACAAAACCCTATATAATCCGATAAGTTAAACGTACCGGCGATCTCCAACGCTTCCTCAACCACTGCTTTGACCTCCTCCGCCTCGTCTTCTGTTTCCAAGCACCGCTTGCTCATTGTCATTCTTGAAATGACGTTGTTGGTCATCCTTATCAGTTCTGCTCTAACACCGACGGCCTCACCAACTTCCGACTTGTTTAAAATCGACCTCAACAGCCATTTTATTTCTTCTATTCTGACAGGCAATAACTGGTCCAGAGTCCGACCACCTAAGAGCTCTGACATGCATATCTTTTTTCATGAATTTCCAATAAGGCCCGTATGGGGTGAAGCTGAAGTCGGCGTTGCCATATGACAGATGCTCTATGGCAGAAGACTAGGGTCGGGAGGAGAAAGCGAGATCATGGGTCTTGAGGATTTCGCTCGCGGTTTCAGGGGAAGAGGCGATGATGCTGGGGTCAGAACCGATCAGAAGGTGAAGCAAGGGGCCGTAGCGGTTGGAGAGCTTATAGATAGCTAGGTGAGGAAATGGACGGAGGATATGCAGGTGTCCGACGATCGGCAGCGGAATAGGGCTTGGCGGGAGGCGACTTGGGGTTCGCACCGTGGAGATGATGGCTCGAACTGCGATGATGGAGAAGAGGCAGACAAGGAAAAGTATGCCGTAGCCTTGAAGGTCTATCATGGCGCCAAGAACACAGTAGCGAGGGAATAGGGATGAATGGAACAGAAAAGAAAATAATTTGTCGGCAGCGATACGTTGTGGAATATTTTATAAAGGGTAAATCATCGGAGAAGTACGGATACATGCGATGCAGAATTCTGAATTCCAGCCGCCTAGCACTATCCCTCTCCCCCTATAAACCACGTTCTGTCCGTGAATTTGACATCACGATTAAGATGCATTCCCCCTGTACTAAAGGATCTGGGCCGATTGATCATTCTCTTAAACATGATCATGATAATGGCAATAAATGGTAACGTTAACAGGTTTACGACCAAATGATTGTATGTCTTATAATCTGTAGTTGAAAGTGACTGATGTAGGACATAAATGATTTTGGGGTTAAAGTACTCTGCAACCCAATGCAGGACCTTGAATGAGAGTACCCATATTCTATTAGTAGTGACGGGATCTGTTTCTCACAAATAGTTATTTTACAGGCACATCCACCATGTAATGGGAACATCTCATAGGCATCAGGTGTGAGGAGCAAATCCTGTCTTTTATTAGTAGCCCCTCTTTTATAAATGTCATCTTGTCTATGAATTCTGCATCGATTCACGGTCAGAATTTATTTCTTATATTATAGGGCCACAAAATTTTGTCATTGACCAATCAATCATTCTCTCAAGATTCTTTTTCGGTACAAAATACCTCCACCTAAATATCAATATCCGTGTATCCGCATTAATTCCTAGCAAGTACTTACCCGACTTGCTAGCACCTACCCGTGCATGTCTCAAAAGACAATAGTTGGTGATGAAGGTGTTTGGCATTGATGTTGTTTTTGAGAAAACGACACCTTGTAGGTGCCACATCATAAAAAGCGGTGCTTTAGGAAATGATTTCTTGTTTGATACCATTTTTCTATAAAAAAAAATATTGCTCCAGACCATGCCTTCAAAATCAGGAAAGTGTGGCTTGAAGAAACACCAAATTTAGTAGGTGTTTGGCATCAATGCTGAGAAAATTGCACCGTTTTCTTATAAAACAATGTTCCCACATAGGCTGTTTTCTGAGAAAACAACAATGGTTTTGTTTGGTTCTAGTATTGTAGAACCATTTCTAGCATTGGTCTATATTATCCAACGTCCAAAATGATGCCACATTGATGACAAACCATTGCACTGCTGGCATCAATGCACCATTTTCTCAGAAAACATTGAGTTTGTCATTTATCAAGACCACACTTTCCTTTCCAAAGTGTGGCTTGGAGCAACGCTTTTTTTTTTTTTTTTTTCTAGAAAAATGGTACCAAAGAAGATGGTGTTTTCTGAAGCATTGTTTTCTCTAATGTGGTGCCTATGTGCCACCATTTTCTCAAAAAGCAACATCGATGCCAAACATCACCTTAATGTTTTCTTAGAAAACAACCCGTTGCTGCCAGCGGTGCAATGAAGTGACATCATCTTGGATGTCGAATAATATAGACCAATGCTGAAAACAGTTCTACAACACTAATACCAAACAAAACCGGTGATTTTTTTCCATAAAAAAACCTATGTGGCAGCACCATTTCCAAACAAAAATATCAGGAAACGGTGCTTACAATTTAGGCATACACAACACTATTTTGTGTTCCAGCACCGATGCCAAACACCTACAATGTTAATAGTTGTTTAGCCATTAGTTGAACAAACCCGTTGAACCACTCACAAAAAGACAAAAAACCCAAAATGAAGTTTCTTTCAAGGTCATTTGAATTCGAATTCCTTCCCCATTTCAAGTCTCTCCTTTGCCCTAACCCAAGCATCCCATTGGCCACTTACCACACACTGGTGTCTTATAACCTTGGAACGGTGGCAAGTATTTCAGCAAACAATCTCTAGTCTCTCCAATGATTCCATTATTCACACTCTTCTTTTCATCATCATCTTCTTCTTCTTCTTCCAAACCTAATGTTATTTTTGCTCGTCATCTTCTTCTTCTTCCAAACCTAATGTTATTTTTGCTTAAATATTTTCAATAGATCAAAAAACCTTTAGCAGCTCACACGGCGATTAGCATTCACGATTGCTTTTCTATTTCAAGATTGATCTCTAAAAGGCTTCAATATACATTAACTTTATCTAATTGATAAAAAAAAATTATATTAATTTGTACCTAATCACCATGCCAAATGCTGCTCCCTAAGCTTCAACCAAGCAAAAACTTCAAAACCCTATTTTTTCTTCAATTTCTTCAATTTCTTTAAAATTGCTCCTAGGTGTAAAAAACACTCGCAATCAATCTCCAAATCTTTAGAACTGCTCGTCGCTGCAAGTCATCCGCCGCTACAAACTCACCTGCCGTAAAGCCTAGAAGTGTTGCAAATTGCAAAAAACGTTGGCTACCGCTGCAAACTCACCGTCATCGGTCGCCGTTAATCGCGATCGTTCAATGTGTGTTGCCATCGAACGTCGGAGGTGCTGGCCGCCGCAGGTGGCCAGTTGGGGGTGAGGAATGGCCACCGCTGCAAACTCACCATCATCGGTTGCCGTTAATCGCCGTTGGCCGATGTATGTTGCCGTCGAACGTCGAAGGTGCTGGCCACCACAGGTGGTCGGTTGGGTGTAAGGGCTGAGAGGAGGGAAGAACGAAGGGTTAAAACGAAAATGGGGTTCTAACCCTACATTCGATTAATTGATTTGGGATGGAGATATTAAAGTAATTTTATTTTTTTGTTTTTATTTTATTTTATTTACAACAGTAAAAATAAAAAAGAGAACCTACGAACCACTGTTCGGGTTGAACGATTTAGCAATCCAATCGCCTAGGTCAGCGGTTTTTTTACTTTTTCAACATTTTTTAGAGATTTCCTATTTTTAGTATAGCCAGACCCGGGGGCCTAACCGGTTACCAGTTTTTTCTGGTCCTATTTTGAAAACCATGTCCCAAAAACTTATGGCTAAAAACAGGCCATATATTGGATGGATATGGAAGATTTATCTATACTACTTTAAAGAGTAAGAATGGCCTCAAGAATATTTCTGAAATTTTTTAAGGACAATATTTATCCTCTATATTTAAATTTATTGATAAAAAATGAGGGCAAATAGGGTAATCGGTTCTTGATATTAAATGATTTGAAAATATGTAATTTTAAGATATTCAATGCATTCAATTCTCTCTCATCAAATGCAACACTTAAGTTATTAAGTTGCATTCATGTTCATTGAATCATATATTTAAGTCATTTTTTTTCTCATCATTAAGTTCTATTAATTAAATCCATACTTAATAAAATAATAATTCCAATAACACAAAAGCTTATACATTTAAAATCTACCTAGTAAAAACAATGTTTTCATCTAGGTGGTGGTAAAAAATTAAATCATTTAGGGTCAAATGGATTAATTCATGTTGCCATGATTAAATAATAAAATTAAAAAAATAAATAAATTAAAAAATTTGAGAACATTTTTAACATACATATTAAACAATAATAAGTATGATAAATAAAAAATGTGTTTATTAATGATGGAAATGGAATGTAAAATTTAAAACCAATTGGAAATAAAAATATTTTCCTATTCTCTCTCATTAAATCCTATATTTAAGATATATTTTTTCCATCATTAAATTCTTGTAATTAAATCCATAATATTAATTTTAATAGTATAAAAATAAATATTTTGAAAAGTAATTTGAAAACAAAACCATTTTTTTCCCTCTTGATGGCAGACAAGCAATTCGACCATTTGGGGTCAAATGGATTAATAAGTAATGTCATAAGTAAATAATAAAAAAATAAATTAAATAACTATGAAATGTAAGATGTATTTTTATTAATGTTGAAAATTAAATGACAAATTCAAAATCTTTCTAGAAATGAAATGATGTCATAATCAAATAATAAAATTTTTAATAATAGAAAATACAAAGAATCACAAAAAAAAGATAGAAAAAATTTTGGGCACATATGTAATGTATATTTATAAATAAAATAAAATGTTGGGTGCATCTCTAATATTATGCATTCATTATATTGGGTACATCTCTAATATCAATGATGGAAATGCTAGAAATCAAACTATTTTTCTTTCTAGATTGTGGGTTAGTAGTTTGAGTCAAATGATATCATAGACAAACAAAAATTAACTGTGATAAGTAAAAAATATTTTATATAATATAAAAAATATATATAATTTAAAAGAAAAATTATAATCAATTATCAAAAACAGTAAGAATATACTTAATCAATTTTCAAAAAATAAGAATAAAGATACTCAATTAACTAAAATATAAGGGTTATTTAAAAAATTTAACCATTTTATGTATGGGAACCCTCCATGTATTAGATGCGACACTGAGACACGGGATCGCGCGAGGCCGGAACGTTTTCTTTAGTTGGTAGGAGATCCGCATACGAGAAATTGGCAAGTGAAATTATCTTCCTCCACTCACTTTATTGGATGATACCCGCTATTGGTTGTCCGTTTGCACTTTAAATAAATAAAAGGGCTTAATGCGTACCCACAGGCTGAAGAGTTCCCACTTCCCACCGGTCTTAAAACGGGAATAATCAATTAAGCGTTGTGATTATCTCCTTAATTAACACTTAATCATTTTAGTTGTCTCTCAGGACAGCTTAATTGGTTCTTTCAAGGATTATGCCGTTGGATTGGAATCTTTTAGCTGGGGATTGATTGGATTCTACACGTAGGATCATGGATACAGCAGATTGAAGTTCGAATCAAAGAATCCAAATGGTTTTAGTATAAAAGAGAGGAGACGTAACGGAATAAAGAGCATAGTTCGACGAATTTCTTTTCTATATACATGTTTTTTTGCCTTACGCCACTATCCATCTTTGTATCTAAAAACTATCCCTCCATTGCATTTGAGATCGCTTCCGTGTGAATCAAAGTGGAAGGTTTTGAATTCTGATACTGTGCAAGCGATGGAGCTCCCCGTCATAGATCTTTCCCCATACTTGGAAATTTCCGCTAAATTTACCGGCGATCACCCGCCATGTCTAGAGAGTGAGCTCGACCCACAACTGAAGAGCCTCTGCTTGGAGGTCAGTCGGATCCTAAGCGAAACAGGGGCTTTGTTGGTGAAGGATCCCAGATGCTCTTCGGAAGACAACGATCGCTTCATCGACATGATGGAGACTTACTTCGAGAAACCCGACGAATTCAAGCGTCTTCAGGGACGTCCTCGTCTGCATTATCAGGTCTCTATAAAAAAAATCTTTTCTTGTTCTTATTCTATAGTTTTCCTTTTGCTATATCCGTTGATTGTTATACTTTCTATTTAATTTCTTGTTGGAAGTTTTCTCGCTCCGCTGTTTATTGTATGCCTTAGCACTGATATTTGTTAAGCTGTTGAAATTATAGCGATTTACGCTTCTCAATTCTGTTTGTAATGATCGATTTGGCCCTGAACTTCATGGAACTTTATTTATAGGCAAATGACAAGGATTCAATTAGATAAACAACTAAATTGGAGAAGTAAGTTTACTATACTTAATTAAGTAGATCTTATTGCGCGAGACTGCAATTTTCAGTACATCAACCAAAATGAACAGTCTGTCACTGGAATCTTCCTTTGAGCTTTTCTTCTCAGTTTCTTATAATTCACTTTTACCATCACGGCATCGCCAGAGCACTACCTTGGCACCAATTGAAAATGTATATGTTTTCATCCAGAACCGTGGCTTCGACTAACTACCCTGTAATTTGGTGTTAATTTCATCATCAATGTCATCACACCTTTGGGTGGACTTGAAGGGCTTTCTCTTTTAGACATCAGGGGTCAACTTAGTAATGTAGGCTTTTATTGTTGCTTGCCTGCTCTCAGAACCGTGCAAGCCATATAACAATAACCAAATTGGTTTTCTGGCTCTGAATATTTCATATCATGCAATTAAGCTTCAGCTGTATCAGTTTCTTCTCCTATTTCCTGGTCAGTAGGACGCCTGAAATAAACTAGATGATTACAAACTGCCGTACTTAGCTGTAGCTTAATTGTACTGTCTTCTAGCCATTGCAGATCAACCTTCCTTCTCCCATTTATGCATTCTAACCACTCAGTGCATCAATTTAAGTTGATAAAGCTCCTTAACTATCTATTTCTTTTTTGTTAGACTATTAATGAATAGATAATTTCAAAGATAAAATGCTATTCTAAGTCCATAGGGTATGGGGACTGTACAAGGGCTGAATTATTAACGGCTACAGTCATTGGGATTGGCTAAATGCTTAAATCCCTAATTTCAGAAAGGTAGTGGTGGAAGGGGGTTTGAAGGTGGTAGTAAGTTGGCTCAAAAATAACTACATTTTCCTGGAAACATAGGCATTTTATGAGGGAAGAAAAATCTATTGTTAGGGGGGTTAGAAGAACATATAGTTAGGTTCAGATTAGGCAAGGGATAAATAGGAATAAGCTGTATTGGGGGGGTTTGTTCCCCCGAGGGTTGGATTGTAATATGCATAATATATAAATGATACAAGTGGGATGAGTAGCAGATGCTAGCCTATTAAAATGAGTGCTTAGCACACAGTCATTTTTGTATAAAATTCTTTTATTAATCAATAACATTGTGTCTGGTGCTGACCATAAACAAATTCCAAAGTTAAAATGACAGAAACAAATCCTGTTGCCACCAGTGTTTGGGGTTATGGGTATGGGGGACAGGCTACCCCGTTGTGTAGCCCCATGAAGCCAAAAGAAAAAACAGAAACAAATCCAACTACATCTAATAATCTCTAAAACGATGTTATTTTACCACCTCAAATAAGGAATGCTATTAGTCATTCCAAAAGGCAGTTTTTTTTTTTTTTTTGTTTATTGCTATGTCTTCCCACATAATTATTTTACTTCTGATAATACACATAAAGTTCTCCCATTAAATGAATAAATGAATCAGGGTACTTATCTTTAATTGCATCATCTTTTTTCCTCCTTATTCTTTCCCATGTTAGCTTTCGACATTGTTATGGACTGAGCAATGGAAGATATGAACTTCCTCAAGTACTAAGCAGAATTAAGAATCTTAACAGCCTCATTACTAACTGCATCTCTGGGTTATTTGAAGAAGTTTTGCTTGATCTGGAATAACAGGTTGGTGTAACTCCTGAAGGGGTAGAGATTCCACGGAGTCTGGTAGATGTGGAAATGCAACAAAAAATAAAAGCAATGCCAAAGGAGCATCAACCATCCACTCCTGTAGGACCAGACCCCAAATGGCGATACATGTGGAGAGTTGGTCCACGGCCATCTAACACCCGGTTTCAGGTATCATAACTTTTTCTCCCATTTTGTTTTGGTGTTTTTTTTTTGTCATATTTACCAATACACCCTAATAACTATATATTTTGACTTGGCATCCTGATGTGTAGGAACTTAATTCTGAACCTGTTATACCTGAAGGTTTTCCTGAATGGAAAGATACTATGGATTCTTGGGGTTACAAAATGATTTCTGCAATTGAGGTCAAGCACTGTGCTTTTGCTTCTTTTCTCCTTCCCTTTATGCTTATACACTTTAAATTTGTTATTTACTTCAAAATTTCTTTTCAGGCTGTTGCTGAAATGGCAGAAATTGGGTTTGGGCTGCCAAAGGATGCATTCACTTCACTTATGAAGCAGGTAATTAAGATTAACAATTATCCATGTCTGAATGTCTACTCTTACCGAGTATCTATGTTGTCTTTCTCATCATGAGGATCTTCATGAATGAAAGATGATCAAGAACAAGAAATTAGCTTTACCTGGTCCTACTGGTTCTCAATGGCATTTTATTAGGAATGCTTGGATATTGCGATAAGTGATCTCATGGAAGTATTCAAGCATTTTTATGAGTCTGCAACCTCAATGCAACACCTCCACTTTTGATTTGCATTTCTCACAAGAACACTGCTCTAATAGGCAAATGGCTTTGGAGTTTCCTTCTAGAGAAGGACAGCCTTGGGCCTGTGGTGAGATGATTGGCATTTTAACCCTACTTTCCCTAACATCTTTAGCCTCCCCCACTCCAAGGATGTGATGATCTCCTCAATCATTTCACTAGGAGACTATATCTCTCTTGGAACCTTGATCTCTGCCCCCCCCCCCTCCCAAGGGTGATCTAGTTTCACTTCTATATTTCCTCTCTAATTTATTCTTCTCCTTTGCTCTCAATTATCATGTTTGGTCTCCGGTCTCTCTCTGCATTGGGTATGTTTTTAGCTAAATCCTTTTTGGATGTTATCATTTGTAACTATGCGTCAAGTATCATACCAATAAATAAGGTTTGGATTCCAACAGCTCTCCTTGGAATCTCCTTTATTTGGGAGGGTTAGATCAACATCATTTGTGATCTCCTTCGAAAAAAGAGGATTTGGATTCCCAAAATAGTGCTAGATCTTCGATTCTTCCCTCATGTTTGTGTATTGTGTTTATTCAATGGAGAATCTGTCACTCATCTCCTCTTGCATAGTGATTTGATTAGGAGACTTTGGCATCTTTTTTTATAAACTTGGAAGGGCTTCAATGATGGGTTGCCCTAGGTAACATCTGTGGTATGCTGAGTACCTGGAGGGAATGGTGGCAGAGGTAAAATCCATTGGAAAACCATCATCCACGCATTCCTATGGGCAGTGTGGGAAGAGAAACAAAAGAAATTTTGAGAATGAAATATCTTCATAGATGATGCATACAGAATTCAGTTTGACGGCACTTCTAGATTCAGTTGTAGGCTCAACCACTGTCCCACTTGTATGGCATCTTCCTTAAGTGTGACAAGACCATTCTTTTGACGTATACTGGTCTAATTAAGGATGTTGGTTCCACTGAATCTCAGATTAAAGTCCTTCATACGGGTATTCACATCACCAATCAATTATGCCATTCTCATTTAGTAATTGAGAGAAATTCTTCTAACAGCATGGGTAGAGCTAAACTCTTGTCTTTTCTGACAAGAATAACCATTTTAGTTCACATTCATAAATGGAGCTCATAGCTCTACAAATTTATCTCCAACCTTGATTAGTTGCTTTATTTTCAGGGTGCAAAACAAGTTAATGCCTATTGAGAAAAAAAAATTAATGCCTAATATGGTGATAAACTTTCATCTGTTTGCAAGTTGTAAAGTATTTATTTATTTATTTCTTGTGATTGATCATATACTGACATGGGAACATTGATAAGAATGGGTGCTTAGGAACTCCAAAACACAAGGGATATTCTTTATGTGGTTTAGAAAATTATATTTGATACAAGTCATATAACTATCTTATGAATTTCAAATTTCTATTATCCAATAAATGTTACTATTATATTAAGGTAGGATTTCTCTAGGTGTATGTGAACTGGAAAAGGGAATTTTGCAGTATACAGTTAAGTTGGCATAAAGCTGCTATTCAAAATTTATTACTTGCATTCTTAATTATTTGGTTTTATTGAAATTGCTACTACTAGTACTATTTCATAATCATTTCCCTACATGAATTATCCCTCAATTTTAGAAGAATTGGGCTCACATTTTCTGACAATTATTTCGTTTTGGAACATCAGGGACCCCATTTACTTGCACCTACTGGTAGTGATCTGCAACGTTATGGACGGGAGGGGACTGTTTTTGCAGGATATCACTATGACCTTAACTTCTTAACAATACATGGCAGGAGCAGATTCCCTGGTCTAAATATTTGGTTGAGAAATGGGCAAAAAGTAGAAGTGAAAGTTCCAGTTGGATGTCTCCTTATACAGTCAGGGAAGCAGGTACGAACAGAACAGTCATTGATAATCGGTGCTTGATCACTGATCAAGAATCCATATTTTCAGTTTTAGGGCAAGACATAGGCTATAGGGCTATAAATGGGCTAATTTGGAATTGGGTATGCCTTGATTTGAATTTGATCCTATTAATTTTCAAATTCTAATAAAATCTTACCCATCAGATTCTGATTAAACTCAGATCAGATTCAGATTTTCTGTATGATTAATAAATTAAACTAAAAAATTACCAAAATTTTATATTATATTTTATTAATAAATTCATTAGAAACAACATAGATGCTATATAATTAATAAATGAATTAAAAATAACTTCCATGAAACTTGTGAGCTTTAAATGAAAATATGATATGTAAACTAACTTTGCTGTTAAATGTATTTTAATTTTATATAAATATGTAAATACCTACTAATATTGTTGGACTTTGGTCTTCATTGAATTGGATTGGGGTGGATCCAAATTCAATCCAATTAAACGGATCTGATTTTTTAGACCCAAATCTAGTTTAATCAGATTGAATTTCAACTCCAGATTCAGATAATTGGGTATCATTGACAGCCCTAATAGGCACAATTTGATGGGTTCTCAGATAATAATTCCAGCAGGGAGGGTGCATGAAGTGTAATTTAAAAGTGGCATGTAAAGTCATGTCGGAAGTTTACACTTGAGCACAGAACTTCTGCTGCAGTTTTGCTGGTGGTGCCATTTAACAAGGACTCGTTTTTTTTTTTTTTTTTTGAAATGCTTTCATGTCAGATACTCTCATCTATACTATATAATAAAGCAGAAGATGGTTCTTTATCGTTCGCATCATTGAATTGATTGAATCAACAACCCTGCAAAGTGCATAGTGCAAACCTTGTAATTGATTCTAATACCATATCATCTGCTTCTTTTTTGTTAGATCCAGAAAGATTTGAATGATGATAAATTCTTTTGATTACCAGTTTCTGATTTTCCAAAGCCGTTACTGCAGGAGTCATCTCCTAGCTCATTGGTATGGTCCAGATGTTATAGCACATGCACCATATTGTTGGTAGTGAAGGAAACAGTACTTTTGAAATGTTGTTTCTGGTATTGGGTCATAATAACAATAATTCTTTTTATATGAACATTATAATTTAAGTATAATCCATTCATGTATTTTGTGTGGATCATGATTAATATAAAATGGAAGAGTTTTTTCTTGTAAAAATTGGAATTTTGTCTCAGTTTCTCTCTTCCCAATGTTCTTCCTTATTTTTTTTTCCAAATATGCATATTTTCTTAGTTGCACTTGCTTGTATTTCTTTGAAGTCTGCTTTTCATCAACCAATTTTCTTGGCAAAAGGTGAAAAAGAAATTTCCCCAGCTATGGTACATGATATTATGTTTAGGAGTTTTTCTTCTGCCTTTTCTGCAGCTAGAATGGCTGACTGGAGGGGAGTGCTTGGCAGGAATGCATGAGGTTGTTGTGACTAGTAGGACAATCAGTGCAATTGAACTAGCACAGCAACAAAATCACAGCCTGTGGAGAGTTTCTTCAACAGTGAGTGAAGCCAACTACCTGCTTCAAAAATTTAACCCTTTTAAAAGTTAAAGATGGTCATTTTATTTGGAGCTTCATAGACTAAATGTTGAATGTTTCCCTTTTTGGTTAACCAGTTGTTTTCACACATTGCATCCGATGCCATGCTACAGCCTTTGGGTCACTTCAAAGATTCCCCACTAGCTATCAAGTATCCACCCATCTGTGCAGGAGAGTTTGTCGAGCTAGAGCTTGCAGTAATCAATCTAAAAGGAAAGAAAGAAGAAAAATGATAAACTGCAATGGGATGAAGCAAGTTGTTGGCTTCTGATAAGGCCTTTCGCTTTTTTTGAGGATCTAACCGAATTCACAAGGGAATGGAATGCAATAGTGAAGTCTCATTGTTCTCTGACCAGAACAGGCCTTGGTATATATTACAGGTGATTTTTCTTATTGGAATGTTCATCTAGGAAATTCAAAAAATGTATTGAACATATACTGAACTGGTGGGAAGACCCCTGAATGATCATGATTTTATTCACAATGTTGGCTGTTTCTTTTCTTTTCTTGGTTCTCTTTTGACAAAAATAACTTTTTTTGTTCCTGTAAATGTTTTAGATACCAGACCAGACATGCTGGTTGAACTGGATTCAACTGGATCTAGACCAAGGTTTAAAATATTGACAGGCACGATATGAAAATATTGCATCTCGTGCATTTCAAACAGTGGATTCTTAATTTTTTTTTTTTTTTCAGCCTGATAATTGACGGATAGGCTACTGAGGATGACTCCTAACATCTGAAACATTCAAAACCCCCCAATATCTCACTATTTCGAGTATCGAGGACCATTGATACCAATACAATATACATGATACGATATGTATCCTTGATCGACATTTCTGGTTTGCTACTTCGCTTGCTCATTCATTTTTAAAGGATTGGTTGTTTCTATTAGGAAAATGTATGCTGGGATTCCTCTCCTTGAAATAGTGAGAACTGAAATATTTAAATAACCACATGCATGGTTGGAAGGTTTTACTAATCAGTTAATATCCAATCCGTTTCTCCTTGATGGAAGTCCATGATGCATTGCATTAGGCACTGCAGATTAACAGGGTGTTTGGTTCTGTGGGCGTTTATTCAATAAATGCTGCCACTTAGGTGCCACTTCCAGCAATTCTCCTCTCTTGTTCTTCTGAATGCATCGAGAATGGCAAAAGTGGACTTCTGTTTTTGTGCATGCCTACCATTTGGGGAAATTGTTTTTTACAGCTTCCACAAATGGTTAGGCGTTTTTTCACTGTTACACTGATGTGGAGCATAGTAGCGCCTAGTTGTCATAAACAATTATAATTATTACTTTTTTCAGTATTGCAAGCAAATAAAGTACAAATGTTGAATGAAAAAACGTTAATGGAACCAAATACATACTAGATCTAGCTATGAATTTCATCTTGTATTTGGGTCCTCATGAGTGATGATCAACTGGAGATGCTGTCAGGAAAAAAAAAACAGCTTTAAACTCATTTTCCCAAAGTTCTAAAGTGGATGAGAATTCAGCACTGGCAACTGGACTCACACTGTGGGAGCATCCCCATCCCATTGATCACTATTCCCAGTTCAAACTAAGTGAGCTGATTTTTCATCTGATCTATACAGTAGAAAGTTACCCAATTAGCTTGACTAGGGGAAGTTGCTCCTTTGCCTCAGAATTGGAATCAAAGAATCTGTTTGAGAATACAGTGCAGAAAAGAAATATTCATAAAATTTCTGTTCTGTTCTTTGGTCAGAATTTGTGAACCAGTTTAATACGTCATTGAATCATTGGTTTATCCAATACCGATACTTCAAACCACGCACCTTTCTCTTTTATATATATATATATATATATATATATATATATATATATATATATATATATTATTCAGGATTGGACTATAATATGGAAAAGATATGATATCTGAAAAACTTCTTACCAGTCAACTAGAATCATAAACGTGATAGCCAATCAGGTGTTATATATATATATTCTGTTTTTTCCAAGAAATCACCAAAGAGGTCATGAAATATGAGTTAAGAAACGGTTTAACTTGCTATGCTCAATGCACTCAGCTCTAAAGCAAGGGTAGCACACAAAAACGGCATGAAGCAGTATGGTTTAGGTTAGGAAAACAGTGCACGATTCATGATAATAATGAGCCATTTCCTGGGTATATAAAACCTATTTCTTGGAGAGGATTCTCAAAATAGAGACAGAAGAGGTAGGATTCAGCCATGAAGGTTGGGAGTACTAAGGTGGTGACATTTCTGGTGTTCATGGTGGCCATGGCCAGCATGGTGGAGCATGGAATGGGCCAGGGATGCAGCAGCACATTCTTCGCCGCCCTTGTCCAGCTGATACCATGCAGACCTGCTGTAACCTCTTTCAGCCCCCTGCCACCAACTGAGGGTTGCTGCAATGCTGTCAGGATGCTTGGGCAGCCTTGCCTGTGTATGCTCGTGAGTGGCCCTCCAATAGCAGGCGTTGATCGCAATGTGGCCATGCAACTCCCAGCAAAATGTGCTTTCAACTTTGAACCATGTAAGCATCTCCTCTATTTATATCATCAACTTTGAACCTGTTTATAGGCCGGGCTTTACACTGTTTCAAGCTCGGACTTTAGAACGGGTTGGAGCCCATTCAAAATTTGGCAAAAACTAACCCTGAGCCCAGCTCATGAAGAGGCATCATAACTGTATAATTGGATGTTGATAGATGCCTCCTCTGAGAAGGAAAGGGGAGAATGACTGATCAGCCCAGCTCAGCTTTCTTAACCCCACCATACAGGGAGGATGAATCCTGACCTTGGATTGATGCAAAATCCACAGACAGGATGCGGTTTATAGGGGAGGCTACTAGTAGACTATGGGGGGAAGGCTGTAATTTCAGAATTCTGCATTGACTACAGTGTACTTCTCCCAAAGGAAAATGTGCAGTACTGACCAAGCTTTTTTTTTTGTAAATATCATCATCATCATCATCATCTAAGCCTTATCCAAATTCTATAGATCGGCTACATGAATCCTATTTCACTGTTCTGTTTTGTTTTAATATCACATCCATTGTTAAATTATGAACACTTGTAAATGTGTATTGATGCTATTGAAAATTATTCTCAAATACAGGTCAAGTGGGTATGTAGACCGGGATGCAGTGCCTCAAATCCTTGACAAATAAAGTTATAGAGAGAGAGAGAGAGAGAGAGAGGCTGAAGACGTCTTTTATTAATGTAAAATGATGCTAATGCTGCTAATAATAACAGCATTCCTCAGTCTGGGTTATTGAGTTATTGTATTCCGCTTTTATAGTTTGTCCTAATTAGTTAGTTACTTTGCTTCTTTGTTTCTTCCCATTTTCTTACTTGCATCTTTAGACTGGGGCGAACATTACTATTAGATAAAACTGCAGTTTTTGCTTCATTTTTGGGTGCAAAATTTATACTGCCAATGAGCGCAAGTTTTATGTCAGATGTGCAAATCTGTAAACAAACAGAACCTGAAATTTTTTATGAAATTCGTGTGAAGGCTCCTACCATGAACGTTGGAGCACGGATCTGCTGTACACAGAACGCTGCCCGCATCCCATGCACGATGTGTGGCTACAATGTCCTAATATCCTATGCATAGCATGTGCACACAGCAGATCTGGAGTTCTGGACTCTCAACATTGGCCCATCAATGCGACGGGCTTTCACTAACTTTAATAGGCCTATCAATGCACTGCAAGGCCTCACTACAAAATAAAGGTTGTGACATGGCCCATTAAAGGTAATAAGAGAAATGTTTTAAAGGTGTGTATGACATGTTTGTATCTTTTTTTGTAAGGATGAAATCTCGCTATTACCGGGGTTTGGTTGGGATACGAATCCAGATCACCTGCCAATAAAAACACATTCCAGCTCTCTATCAATATAATCTCACATCACACATTTCATACATGGTGGGGTCCAGTCTCATAGTGAAATGTGCCGTGTTAGATCAAGTTAATAGAGGGTTGGAGCATGTTTTATTGGCAGAAGATCTTAACTTATCTTGTACTTAAAGGGTGGTAATACTTCACCTTTTGGTTAACTGAACTGATCAGTTTAATTTTATTTTGATATTTTTGAAAAATTAAAAGACTAGTTTGATTTTTTATTAGCCTAAAAAAATGGTGGTTAATCGAACTAACTGGTATATGTATTTATATATTTAATATATATCATACATTATATTTAATTATTTATAATATATAATATTATAAAAATGCATATTCATAATATACTATATATTATTTATTATTTATAATATAAGATATTATATATATTTGGACATTTACTTATAAAATATATATTATAAATATAAAAAATCGAGAACTAAACCAGTCAAAAAAAAAAAAGTTGGTTCATCGGTTTCGTTGCAGTTCGGAGATTTGCAAAAACCGTGACATCCCTAATAAAAATCCCTTCGAATTTCTATATTTCAGCACTTTGCCCCCTAACCGGCAAGCATTGTTGGTGGTGAAAGTAAAATTACTAAATTGTATATTTGAGATTCTATGTGGTTAATAACAACAATTATCATAATGATGAAAATAGCTATTCTAAAGTACAAATTATTCTCGAGAGGCTGCTGCTGAACTAAAAGTTTAGAACGGTTTTTGTTAAATGAATTAAGAATAATATGTTAGAATTAAAAGTTTAGAAAAATCAGGGCAAATGGTCTCATCAAATAACATAAGATTAATTTGAGACATTTAAAATATTTAAAAGAATATATAAAAAATTTAACTGACGGAATGCTAATAGGGCAAGAATCCAAAAGTTCATGAGGGTTCTTTATTTGTTTCAAAACAAAGTTCAGGGGCTAAAGAATCACTACCCCTTAACTACAGGGTGGCTTCCTGTAATTTATCCTATCTTTATTAACTGTTCCAACACGATCCAACATATGTCTCCAGTACACACACATGTCCATGGTGGATATCTGTCTTATGAGGCTGGATCTGCTTCTTACAAATCGCACCTCACTCTAATCTCACAGACACATTCCGCCATGTATCGAGAACATCTCCCGTACTTATGTGGGAGATGCTTTCCATGCACGGTGAGATGTGCCTGTGGGGTCGGCGTGAGATGCGCTCTAATCTGCGGACACTGCTCAAGTTGGAAGGTGTTGGAACGGCAATTTACCCAAAACTTCAATTAAAATTTAAAACTATAAAAGAGCTTTCGCGGCAAATACCAGGGATGAAGGAAGCGAGCTTGCGGAAGCGGAAGGCGGGAAACCCAACCATAGAAACTGCCTCAAATTAATAAAATCCCCTCTGAAGCTCTCTCCACCCGTCTAAGCATTCAACCGTCGGAGCTCGGATTCATCACTGTTACTTCCTAATGGACAAATACGTAGTTCCTCTCTCACCTTCGCCTGAAAATCCTAAACCCATTAGAAGGTAACATTCTTAACATCGCTCTCTCTTAGCTTTTCTTGATGGCTTTGCTTTTATAAATTTTGGTGCATACATAGTCGATGTAATTCTTCATTTGTAACAAGTATTGAACCGAGCATTGCTGTTCATTGAAGGCCCAGGTGGAAGAGGAGCATTGTGGAACTAGATGGCATGTTATCTTCCAAATATCGCCACGAAATTTCTAGTTTGTTGCTTGATTCCTACTCCGAGGTACACCTTTTTTATCTATTTATGCTCGAATTTGAATGAAGAACCTCTGATCGGTGTGTGTCTGTCAACTGATTTAATCGGAGTTGATTTTACCACAGTACTGAATTCTGTGCTATATTCTTATTGGTAGATTGGAGCTTTTGGCCATTTATACCATATTGGCGGAGCAAAATGCCCAACGCACGTATGGAATTTCATTATCCAGCTTTCAGCGTTTGATTCCTGAAACCTGATTATTTATGTATTTTACGGAATGAATTGAAATATCAGAATTTGTTTTGCAGATGAATCGAGTTGGTAATGTCACCAGTACAAGTAACCAAGTGCCTATTAGAAGGTTAGTGCTCTGTTTTGCATTATCCAGTGCTCTACATTCTTTACGTAATATTACTTATTCCCCTAACCGCCTACAATCATCACTTGAAGCACAGTTTTAACATTCTTGTCCATGATATGGATAATTATGTCAGGAGGTGTGGTTGTCCAGGGTTCGACAATGATATGGAAAAGATAATATCCGAAAAACACCTGACCAATCAACTGGAATCATAATCGTACAATATGATGAAAATTGACACAAATTAATAATAGCTACCTACAATATGATGTTGGCAAATGAAATTTTTTGGAAGGCAGCAAGTAGAAGACATAAAACCTAACAATTAGAGTATTATGATCTAAGCATGCTGATTGACGCCCTTTAATCTGAAATTGCCTTATTATTGTTCAAACTCCTTTAGGGCAAAAGGAGCCAACTTTGTTTTGCTGATCTTGAGGTTGGCATTGCAAATGAACCTAGGATTTTTTTTTTTTTTGTAGAAAATGAACCTAGGATCATGCAATAAATATAGATGATTAGGAAAAGTATGATTAGAAAGTATTAATGTGTCCATACTTTTTTTGGGGGCTGTGTTTGTGTGTGTGTGGGTGTGTGGGAGGGGGGGGGTATAAATTGCAACAAAAGTAAGGGTTATGGAGATGGGACTATATGTTCTTGGATTGTAGAATCTTTTTTCTGCATATTTGAAATGACTAACCCCCAGTATTCTGCTGAAATGTGAAATTCAAAAACTAAAGCCTATATCAGCTTAATTTCTTTCAGTTCTGAAATGGATCGAAACGGGGAAATCTGGAGACAAGAGGAATTGGTCTCCTCAATTCCACCTCCAACATCAATTCCTCTCCCATCCAAATGCAACTTAGTGGTTTTCTTTTCTATAAACACCTTTTCCTTTTGTTTAGCACTTTAGCTTCCCAGGGAAAATTGTCTTTTTGGTTAGAGCAGATTGAGAATCAGTCATTGAGGCACTACTGAAATTCAAATGGCGAATCATTTCCATCAAAGAGACAGAGGGAAATATTATGCTTTTTGTCCATTACATCTTTTCTTGAAAGGTATTATGCATCTTTATTGCTTTGTTTAGGACAGAGTGGTTATTCCAAAAGAGCTTATGGACTGTATTATTATCCAGTCCACCCCTCTGAATACCCCAGATACCTGGGACTAACATTGAGTGATGGCCAATGTTTTAAGATTTGAACTGGACATAAAACTGGAATGCTCACTGGGTCACATTTTTACCAGTAACTGGGAAATTAGCCCTTTCAAAACATGAAAACCATTATTTAACCAAGACCCAGAAAGGGCATTGGGCCACTGTGTCACCAATTCAACTGTCCGATCAATGTTTTAAAAGGCATGGGAGGCATACTCCCGGAGGTATGACTCCAGGCGAGGTGCCCCCGGAACACCCTGAGGTGTATGTTGGAAGCATTTATGCTTATGAGGTGTACGCCTCATGCACGTCTTGCACACAAGAGAAACAAGAACTCTTCATCTCCCTCCTCTTGAGGAGGTTTATGCCTCCTTGTGCTTGGGAGTCTTACACCTCTTGCACTTTGAACTATGCCTCATGCCTCCAGGTAGTGGAACACCTCAAGTCATGCCTCCATGTTTTAAAAGATTCCAATCCGGTCTAGTCCAAGTCTTACAACACTAGTAGTGGCCTTTATATAAATATGATGAGACAGCAATATCTTTGAATGATGCTTCGACCTCCAGTGGTCCCTCAGCAACCCATAGCAATGGTCTTTAGTTTCTAAAATGATCCCCAATGTTCCCTTTGAGCTTCTTGCAACAGGATAGGGGTTTTTCCAACCTTAGAAAATTAATTCTCAAACCCCCATTTCTTTTGATAGTGAAAAAGGTCAAAAGGGCTTGATATTTAGTTGTTGTGATATGAAAAATGGTTAATTCTTTTTATGCTTTGACACTGACAAGGAACTGTTCTCTAACTCAAACAAATTGATGTCAGAACTCTCATGAGGATCAATCGAACTGAGCTTTTGGGCTTGCTATTGAACCTTTGCTTCATGGGTCTTTTTTCTTGGAGGGGAAGAATTCACAACAAAAGCCTTTTTGGAGTTGGAAAAAAATGGTCTGGGTGTGGATGATTTTAAGGCAGATGTTTGACTTGTAGCTGGTTATTGTTCAAGTCATTTCTGGGGTGTGGGGTATAGAGGGAGATCTGTGGATCATTTGTGGTGGTTTGTTAGTGAGATTTTTTGGTTTAAGGTATGGGAAGTAAAAATGTGTTATAACTTATAAGGGGAATGCGAGGGTGCTGGTTTTTGGGCTTTGAGTCTTTTTTCTTCTATTTTTATTGTGGGTGATATCTTATCACCTTTTTTCTTGTAATCTCTTTCTTCCTCTTAATAAAATTTTCTTTTTGATTTATTACAAAAAAAGGGATATTTCAGTTCCACATTGGAAACTAAAATGCTCAAAGGTTTGAGTTAGCTCTATGTTAGTTATCTACAAATGTATTGATTTTGTTATAAACATGTATTGATTATATATTTATATTATATATGGTCTAATGGGCATGTGATATCATTTCATATATGTAATCCTGTTTCTTTCCCTATAACATATTCTACTTGTTTCTTCTTCCATCTCTTGATCTGTGGTCTATATTTTGTTCTTTATACATGTGTTATTATGTTTATGCTGACATCTATTTTATTTTCATATGATGTCGGATAACTTTTCTCTCATAAATTTCTTTTCAGGGAGGGCATTTCTGGGGTGGAATTTGACACAAAGGTGAATGATGGATCTTCATATGCAGTGTCATCATTTATCAAGTGAAGACATTTTGTGATGTTCCTGGTTGATTAACAGTGTTCAAACTTTTTTTGTTAATATATGTGTTATATATTGTTCTTGCCTGCAGAGGGTGTAGGATCTGGTTTTACAAAATAAATATTCTGCCTGATAATATGGTGTATTGGGATTCTGTGGTTTGCAATAAATGTATGGGTTTGATACTTTGCTTTGGCTGTTTTGAAGAATAAATACTACTAGAGTTTTTTTTTTTTCAGAAGTTAAAAAATATTTTCTTCAAAAAATATAAAAGAAAAAGAAGATAAGTGTTCCATATAAAGTTTGTCAAGTTATTTTTTGAACCTTATAGCTACCAAGCTTGGGGTTGATTGGGGAAACTGGAGAACAAGAGATCCTCTTCCTAACTAGGGCTGCTCTTTATGGAAAAGCATAATGAGGTTCTTCCCCTTGTTTGAAGGGGGTATCAGTCTTAAAGTAGGCAGGGGGGACATGGTTAGATTCTGGAAGGATCATTGGTGCTTGGATCACCCTTTGGCTGAAGAGTTTCCCCTTCTCTATCAGTGTGTTTCCAACCAGAATGCTTCGGTGGCTGATTTATACACAGTCTCAAGTAATGAGGTGACTTGGGTTCCCCAGTTCAGAAGAGGCCTTTTTGATTGGGAAGTACAAGAAACTATGAGCTTGCTGGAAACTTTACAGGCTCAGAGCATTGACTTTAACCAGGATGACCAGTGGATTTAGACTTGGTCCAACGAGGGTAGTTTCTCAGTAAAATCAACGGCCAGTAGACTCAGCAGTAGAGTAGCAGTGAGGGACTTTCCTTCTAAGCAGGTTTGGAATTCAATTAGTCCCTCAAAAGCAAATTTCCTTGTCTGGACCATGGCTTTTGTTACAGACAGTATAATTAAAATAGGAAGATGTTACAAACTGTATAATTAAAATAGGAAGTAAATACTAGGGAGATATGATGTTACAGACTGTATAACTAAAATAGGAAGTAAATACTAGGGATATATGATTTACCTGGATTGTAGGACAGATTTGTAGGAATTTGATTAGTCTTCTTTCCTAATATATTATTTCCTAACATAGAATTTGTAACTTGTATATATACATACGAGATTGATGAATAATACAACAAATTCTTCTTCTTCCTCAGTTTACTCTTATTTTACATGGTATCAGAGCATCTAGTCTCTGCCTGCCCTTTTGTTTTAAGTAAACAATAGGTAGAGGAAAATTTCTGGGTGTTTCGGGTCACCTCCTTGGAGCAGTCAGAGCATCTAGTCTCTGCAAAGTTCGGCAGTCAGCAGCCCTGCGCGTGTGTCTCACGCACTGCCTAAAGATTCTGCCACAGTCACGTGCGTCGGCACGTGGAGGCACATCTGTTGCCGGAAAATTTTTTTCGGTCGTTGTCTTTTGGCTCGCCTCGTCTTGTATAGCACATATTTGTGCTTTGTTACGTGCATATCCATTCCAGTGTTTTCAACAGGTGTGCTCTGTTGATTTTCGGTGTTTAAAATATTCTGTTTATTTGAATTTTGAGATTATGACAGACAAGAAATCAGTAGTTATGTCGGATGTTATTCCAGTGATGCCAAAAATAACTGAGCATAAGCTTAATGGCTCTAATTATCTGGATTGGAGTAAATCTGTTCAACTATATTTGCTGAGTATTGCTATGGATAACCATTTGACTGATGACCCTCCTAATGATGACTCGAGAAAGTCTTGGTTGAGGGAGGATGCCCGTTTGTTCTTGCAGATACGCAACTCCATTGAAAGTGAGGTGGTTGGTTTAGTCACTCACCGTGGATTTGTTAAGGAATTAATGAACTATCTAGAGTTCTTGTACTCCGGAAAGGGGAATATTTCCCGCATTTATGATGTGTGCAAAGCCTTTTACAGGGCAGACAAAGGCTATAGATCTCTTACAAGCTATTTCATGGATTTCAAGAAAACATATGAAGAACTTAATATGTTGCTTCCGTTTAGTACTGATGTGACTGTTCAACAAGCTCAGCGAGAAAAGATGGCTGTTATGAGTTTTTTAGCTGGCCTACCTTCTGAATTTGAGACTGCTAAATCTCAGATTCTTTCCAGTTCAGAGATCTCTTCTCTACAAGATGCTTTCAGTAGGGTCCTTCGTACAGAATGTTCTCCACCTGTTCAGCTAGTAGTGCCCTTGTCAGCCGCAATAATACATCTGAATTAGGGAGACAACAATACATGAGTGGTAGTGGTAGGTCAAGTAACTATGATAGGAATACTAATACTCGTGGGCAGGAGTTAGGAGAGATAGTGTGTCATTACTGTCATAAGCCAAGACATATGAAGCGGGATTGCAGGAAGTTGCAGAATAAGAAAACTCAGTCAACCCATATTGCATCCACCACGGATACTTCTAAGAAGTCTGTTATGATATCTGCAGATGAATATGCCAAATTTGCTCAGTACCAAGAATCATTGAAACCTCAATCTACTCTTGTTACTGCCATCGTCGAGTCAGGTAAACCCAATACATGTCTTGTTTCCTTCTCTTCAAAATGGGTCATTGATTCTGGAGCTACAGATCATATGATAGGTAATTCAAGTTTGTTTTCTACCTTTGAGTCACATAAATCTACCTCTCCTGTTACTTTAGCAGATGGGTCAACATCTTGTGTTATTGGGTCTGGCACAATTAGTCCAACAACATCGTACCCTTAATTGTTGTGTCTCATTTTTTCCTGATTATTGTTTATTTCAGGATCTTACGATGAAGAAGATTATTGGTAAGGGACATGAGTCTGGAGGTTTCTACATCCTTGATACACAAGTTCCAAGATCCATAGCCTGTTCTGGAGTTGTAACCCCTTTTGAAGCACATTGTCAGTTGGGCCACCCCTCTCTCCATGTGTTAAAGCAAATTTGTCCTCAATTTTAGAATTTGTCGTCATTAAATTGTGAATCTTGTCAGTTTGCTAAACACCATCGTCTTAGTTTGAGTCCTAGAGTCAATAAACGAGCTAATGCTCCTTTTGAATTAGTCCTTTCAGATGTTTGGGGTCCGTGTCCAGTTGAGTCCAAATCTGGGTTTAAGTATTTTGTTACTTTTGTTGATGATTACTCTCGTATGACATGGTTATATTTAATGAAAAATCGTTCTGAGGTGTTTTCTCATTTTTCTGCTTTCTATGCTGAAGTTAAAACTCAATTTAATGTTTCTGTACAAATATTGAGAAGTGATAATGCTAAGGAGTACTTGTCAGAATCCTTTCAAACTTACATGCTTCAGCATGGCATTCTTCATCAAACTTCTTGTGTAGATACACCATCTCAAAATGGGGTTGCTGAACGGAAAAATAGACACCTTCTTGAAACTGCAAGAGCTTTGTTATTTCAAATGAAGGATCCTAAACCTTTCGGGGCTGATGCAGTTTCCACAACATGTTTTCTGATTAACCGTATGTCTTCATCTGTCCTTCAAGATGAGACTCCTTATCATGTTCTATTTCCAAATAAAACATTGTTTCCTATTGAGCCTAGGGTATTTGGGTGTACATGCTTTGTTCGGGATGTTCGTCCTCAGGTTACCAAACTAGATCCAAAATCTTTGAAGTGTGTTTTTCTTGGGTATTCTCGTGTTCAAAAAGGGTATAGATGTTATTGTCCTACTCTTCACACATATCTTGTGTAAGGTGATGTTAATTTCCTAGAAGATACACCTTTCCTTCCATCTACTCCTCATTCAAGTCAGGGGGAGGATGATGATTTGTTAATCTATACTGTCACATCATCTGGTTCACATCCTATTGAATCTGCTCCTGCCAGGCCTAAGCCACCTACAGTACAGGTTTATTCTCAGCAACCAACCCCTCCAGATCCATGTCCTGCACCAGCTCCTTCGTCGGCAGATCCAGTCTCAACTGATCCTGTTCCTTCGTCATCAGAACCAGTCTGTAATGATGATCTTCCTATTGCTCTTCGTAAAGGTAAGCGTAATCGTACTTATCTAGTATCTTCATTTGTGTCTTATAATCATTTGTCGTCCTCTTCTTGTTCTTTTATTGCATCTCTTGATTATATCTCTGTTCCTAAGACTGTTAAAGAAGCTCTTTCTCACCCTGGATGGCGTAATGCTATGATTGAGGAGATGAATGCTTTAGAGGACAATGGTACTTGGACCTTGGTAAATTTACCTGCAAATAAGAAGGCTATTGGGTGTAAATGGGTGTTTACAGTTAAAGTTAATCCTGATGGGTCCATTGCCCGATTGAAAGCCCGTCTTGTTGCTAAAGGATATGCTCAGACTTATGGAGTGGATTATTCTGATACCTTTTCTCCTGTTGCTAAACTTACTTCTGTCAGGTTGTTTATTTCTATGGCAGCTACTTATAATTGGCCCCTTCATCAGTTAGACATCAAGAATGCTTTTCTTCATGGGGATCTTCAAGAAGAAGTTTATATGGAGCAACCGTCTGGCTTTGTTGCTCAGGGGGAGTATGGGAAAGTTTGCTATCTTCATAAGTCTCTGTACGGGTTGAAGCAGAGTCCTCGCGCCTGGTTTGGAAAGTTTAGTTAGGCAGTCGAGAATTTTGGTATGAAGAAAAGTAAGTCTGATCATTCTATTTTCTTCAAGCACTCTGCCGCTGGCATCATTTTGTTAGTTGTGTATGTGGATGATATTGTCATTACAGGTAGTGATACTATAGGGATTTCATCCCTTAAATCCTTTCTCCACACTCAGTTTCATACCAAAGATTTGGGAATGTTGAAATACTTCTTGGGTGTCGAGGTAACAAGAAACAAGAAGGGAATATTCTTATCTCAAAGGAAATATGTACTTGACTTGTTGTCTGAGACGGGAAAGTTGGGAGCTAAGCCATGTAGCACTCCAATGATTCCTAACTTGCAGCTCACAAAAGATGGTGAATTATTTGAAGATCCTAAGAGATATAGAAGATTGGTTGGAAAGTTGAATTATCTTACTGTAACTCGTCCAGATATTGCGTATTCAGTTAGTGTGGTGAGTCAGTACATGTCCTCTCCAACAGTTAATCACTGGACAGCCGTAGAACAATTTTTGTGCTACTTAAAAGGAGCACCTGGGCGAGGAATTTTGTATGGCAATCATGATCATACTAGAATTGAATGTTTTTTAGATGCTGACTGGGCAGGATCCAAGGAAGATCGAAGGTCTACTTCAGGCTATTGTGTATTTGTTGGAGGGAATCTAGTTTCATGGAAAAGAAAGAAGCAGAATGTTGTCTCACGTTCGAGTGCAGAATTGGAATATAGAGCTATGGCCAAGTCTGTGTGTGAAATAATGTGGATATATCAGCTTCTGACTGAAGTAGGTCTTAAAACTTCAGTACCAGCCAAGTTGTGGTGTGATAACCAAGCTGCTCTTCACATTGCATCTAATCCTGTTTTTCATGAACGAACTAAGCATATCGAGATTGATTGCCATTTCATTCGTGAAAAGATTCAGCAAGGTTTGATTTCCACAGGTTATGTGAAAACGGGAGAACAACTGGGGAGAACAACTGGGAGATATCTTCACGGAGGCTCTTAATGGGGTTAGGGTTGATTATCTTGTAACAAGCTGGGCATGATTAATATCTATGCTCCAGCTTGAGGGGGAGTGTTACAGACTATATAATTAAAATAGGAAGATGTTACAGATTGTATAATTAAAATAGGAAGTAAATACTAGGGAGATATGATGTTACAGACTGTATAACTAAAATAGGAAGTAAATACTAGGGAGATATGATTTACCTTGATTGTAGGACAGATTTGTAGGAATTTGATTAGTCTTCTTTCCTAATATATTATTTCCTAACATAGAATTTGTAACTTGTATATATACATACGAGATTGATGAATAATACAACAAATTCTTCTTCTTCCTCTGTCTACTTATTTTACAGCTTTAAATAAATGCCTGTCCAGAACTAACCTAGAAAGAAGAGGCTTGCAGATCCCTGATAATTCTTGTTCTCTTTGTGAAACACATCCAGAGTCTACGGACTATCTCTGTATTCACTGCCCGGTTGCTGCCCAGGTGTGTTACCATTTCTTGAAGGCTGTGGGGATATGTTGGGTCATGCCAAAAGAGGGAAGCTGGTCTGTACTTCTATCCCGGCTGCAGTGCTCTGGGCTATTTGGTCTGAGAGAAGCAACAGAATATTTAATCATAAAGTGAGAAGGCCCGAGGAATTAGTACAGATAGCTGTTAGTAAACTGATATCCTGGATTTCAGTTACCCCAGAATTCAAACATGTAAATGTAACTCAGTTATTGAGAAATCAGTCAATTTGGTGTTTGTAATGGGGGGTCCCCAGGCCTGCCTTGTTGTTGGCAGGTTTCTGTTTGTACTCTCAAAGTTTAGTCTAATAAATTTACCTTACCTTTTCAAAACAAGCATTGTGAACCTTATAGTTTTCGTCTTGTGTTTGAAGGGACTACTGCATTTTCTACTACCATCTGTCCCCCCTTTTCATTTTCTTGTTATTTTTTCTATTAACCATCAAGTTTATCAGATTTTACAGAGAAAATTATCATAATAGAGTATTATTAATCTTTTAGAAGTTTTTCGTGTGCTTCTGTAGTTGAAGTTGGTTGTCTTTGATGAATAGAATAATCCACATATATCTATATTCTACATGATGGTTCAAGGCTAAAATGCTTTTATTTTTGAGTTTGAAGCCTTTCATTTTATCATGCTTTAGTAAGTGAATTGGGTATCTTCTTTTACCTTTTCTTTTAAACTTTTATTTATGCTTTCTGTATCTTGTTTGTCTTAACAGTCAATTTATATTGAAAATTTCAGGGAATATACTTGGCATCAGTAACAAAGTCGGGGTGCTTAACAGTTCATGATTTTGAAACTCTTTATTGCTTGAGTAATGGTCTATCAACATGTAAGTTCATGTGTTGAGCTTGTTGGCATATAGTTTTAAACTATATAGCATGACATCCTTATTGGTCCTTTTCCCCTATAACTTTATACAAGTGAAAAAATTTTCAAGTAGATATGCATTGGCTTGCTTTAAATTATGGTTTGCTTTGATTAAAGCATAGGCTGATTTTAAAGGCATATTCTACTTCACTTTTACCAAGATTTTATTTGCGAGGAGTTGCATGAAAAAACAGATTCTAGATTTATTTGGGGGCTACTCCTGCCAATATATGGAACATTTATTTGGAAATTGAGCAAGATTTTTATCTAGTTATAATCTCCTCCATTGTGGCATATGCTTCTAGATAGGCATATTACATGCACTAATAATGGAGGATGTGTCTTACTGGTTTATCATGTCTCATCTAATGATTCTTCTTCTCACTTTTTAACTTCACTTTGGTAGAATCGCCCTCTGAAGCAAATAGATCTGAAGAGACAATGCTTCTTTTTCCCTCCCAAATTTCAATAACAGTAGGCATACAAATTACACCGATTCATTTCTTTTCTTTGTAAATGTAATTTCATTTTTAAGCTCCAATCTAGCTCACTAATAAAGAGTTGTTGTTCCTGTCAAGACTGTTGGAACAGACCAACAGAAGGCAGTTAAGCAGTTTTACAAGAGGAGGCCACGTCAGCACAACTAACCATCCACTTGTAACAACTTCCTTGTGACAACTGTAACAATCAAGATTGTAAAACTATAAGTAGTAGAGCAAGAAAGGGAATGGGACATTGATTGTTTCAGCATTAAACTCTTTTTCCCTCTCTCTCTCTCTCTTTTCCTCTCTCTTCTTCCAAGAATTCAGGAGGTTGGCCCCTCGAAGAGCCCTGAGTTAGGCAGGTCCTAACAATTTGGTATCAGAGCCAGCATGAGCAACACAAGAAACACGTCAGTAGACACCCGAATGGATTAGATGGAGGTAGAGATCCATCGAGTGTCTTCAGATCTCAAAGAAATGAAGGAAGGCTTCACTTCTCTCCTCCTTTGACTGGAGCAGGGGGCAACGAACATTGACAAAGGAAGCCAAGAAGATCGTAGTAATGAAAACAGCCGCAGAACAAGGGCGACAACAAGAATAGCCAAAATCGACTTCCCCATCTTCTTAGGTGGCGACCCAACTCCCTGGATTCTCAGAGCCGAAAGGTATTTCGATTACCATGAAACACTGGGGCAAGATAGGGTAGCTCTGGCTTCTGCGCATCTTGAAGGGGAAGCTATCCTCTGGTTTCAATGGTACAGAAGGGGGCACCCTCATCAAACCTGGGCAGACTTCACAGACGCCATGACTGTCTGTTTTGGATCATTTGGGCTCGAAGATCTTGATGAAAATTTGGCAAAGCTACGGCAGGTGGGATCAGTAAAAGAATACCAAATGGAGTTCGAAAGGCTAGCCGTGAGAGTCCAAGGGTGAACGGAGAAGGCATTGGTGGGAAGCTTCATCGGCGGCCTAAAAGAGGAACTGCGACTAGAAGTGAAAGCGATGCAGCCCACTTCGGTCATCAGTGCGACAACACTAGCTAGATTGTATGAGGACAAGTTCAGTCGAGCAAGAAAGGTGTAGAGACCATGGGGTCCCGGAGCAAGAAGGGAGCAAGAAAGGACAACAGCACTAGACAAGGAGGAAGGAGTACTGGGCCCAGGCCCACTGGTTTCTTTCAAACGGCTGACCTGGGTAGAGATGCAAGCCTGCAGAGACAAAGGTCTCTGTTACAACTGCGAAGAGAAATTTGGGCCGGGACATCGCTGCAAGAAACAACAAGCGTTTCTCCTCCAAACAGATGCCGAAGAGGAAGACGACATCACCGGTTGCGGAGAGTCTAACCCAGGGTGGGAAATACAATCCAATGGCACGCTTGAAATATCCTTACAAGCCCTTACGGGACTAGCGTCCCCTCAGACAATGAGAGTTGCAGGACTGGTCCTAGGACGCCAAGTGTCAATCCTCATAGACAGTGGTAGCTCCCTTAACTTCATAACTCAAGTCTTGGTGGATAAAATGGGACTTCCGGTTCAACCCACAACGGCCTTTACGGTTCATGTGGCCAACGGTAACAACCTATCTTGCAATAGCATTTGCATGGGCCTACCACTAAAGATTCAAGGTCATCAGTTTGCGGTGGACCTATATCCTCTCCATCTCAATGGAGCGGGCGTGGTGCTAGGCATTCACTGGTTAAGACAGCTAGGACCCATGGTCTTTGACTGGGCCCGTCTCACCATGGACTTCACATCAGGAAACTCTAAAGTCCATCTACAAGGGCAAACATGCAAGGGCCCAAGGACCATCAGTCTTGCAACACTGACAAAGCAAAGAGGAGATCCAGATCAGCCCATATTCATGCATATGGACTCAAATTGGACCAGGCCATCCTTAGCTAACAGCAGCCCAGATAGGCCTAGAGACTTCCAAAACCGCCTACAACAACTCCTTCAGCACTATGGCAACGTGTTCAAAGAACCCCAAGGACTGCCACCACGCTGGGAGCATGACCACCGCATCACCCTCATGCTGGGATCAGCCCCGACCAATGTAAGACCCTACCGATACCCTTACTTTCAAAAATCTGAAATCGAGAAGCAAGTTCAAGATATGCTTAAGCAAGGGATAATACAGCCCAGTCACAGCCCATTCTCGTCACCGGTACTATTAGTCAAGAAAAAGGATGGGATGTGGTGGTTTTGTATTGATTACAGAGCCCTTAACAGCATCACCATTAAAGACCGATTCCCAATACCAGTCATTGATGAGCTGCATGATGAACTCAGTCAAGCCACCATATTCTCAAAACTGGATTTATGAGCTGGGTATCATCAAATAAGGGTACATAGGGAGGATGTTCACAAAACGACTTTCAGGACACATGATGGCCACTATGAGTTCTGGGTCATGCCATTTGGGCTGACTAGTGCTCCAGCCACATTTCAAGCCTTGATGAATGACATATTCCGGCCATATTTACGTAAATTCATCCTTGTTTTCTTTGACGACATATTGGTCTATAGCCCCAATTGGGAGGAACATCTGAACCATCTACAGGTCACCCTTGCAACACTTGAGGCCCACCAGCTATTTGCTAAAGAGTCCAAGTGCTCCTTTGGACAAAACCAAGTTCACTACTTGGGACATGTTGTAGAAAAGGGGACTGTAGCGGCTGACCCAGATAAAATCTCCAGTATACTAGGCTGGCCGCAACCCAAATGTGTGAAAGAATTGAGGGCCTTCTTGGGACTGTCCGGGTACTACTGCCGCTTCATCAAAAACTATGACCTAATAGCTACCCCATTGACCCAATTGTTGAAACAAGACTCTTTTAACTGGTCAAACCAGGCCCAACAAGCTTTTGAGCAATTGAAACAGGCAGTTGCGAGACCTCCAACATTAGCACTGCCCGATTTCACAAAAGATTTCATCATTGAGTGTGATGCCTCGGGTCAAGGCGTTGGGGCTGTTCTCATGCAAGAGGGGCGACCACTAGCTTTTTTCAGCAAGGCCTTAACATCACAAAAGTGGGCCAAATCAGTTTATGAGCGAGAATTAATAGCAATAGTCTTAGCAGTCTGATGAGTTACCGCTCACCTCGGAAGCCCCTTCGAGGGTGGCTTAACCTCCTGAAACAGAAGATGAAGGGAGAGAAGAGAGGGGAAGGTAGGAAGAAGAATGACTCAGAGAGAGAGAGGTAAAGAGATATTCATTCACATTGTTTATTATATGATCAGTGCCTTATATAGCTGCCCTACATGTGTGCAATCATGGAGAGAATATCTTCTGGTGGCAGGGTAACTAACTCTGGAAGGTTCTAAGTGTAACTAACTCTGGAGAGAATATCTACTCCACTCCCATAGTTGGGTTTGGAGGGAGTGTTTGGGTTCCAACACAGTCCAACGTTGGCGATCCTACTTGATCGGTAGACGGTTCACAATTTGGACTATCAAAGTCTGAAGTTCTTATTGGATCAATTAGTTCTATCCTCGGAACAGCAACACTGGATATCCAAGCTACTGGGGTACGACTACAGAATTGAATACAAAGCAGGGACTGCTAACCGAGTGGCAGACGCCCTCTCATGGCACCCACAGTCATTTCAATTACTAGTATCTTCCCCAACTTCTCCACTCCTAGATCTACTGCGAAAGAAGCCCAATCCCATAAGGAGTTACAGCAGTTGAAGGCCCAAGTATTGGCAAATCCCTCACTGCACCCCGGGTACACAATTATGAATGATCTACTCTTCTTCAAAGGATGCCTGGAAATCCCGGCAGCCTCTGCTCATCTCAGAAAGCTCCTGGAATTATTCCATGCCTCACCCACAGGTGGCCAATCCGGCATCCTACGAACACAAAAGCGCATCGCCACACAATTTCATTGGAAAGGCATGCGTACATCTATCCAGAACTTCATAGCCGAGTGTGCAGTATGCCAACAAAACAAGTTGGCCACTACAACACCGGCAGGCCTCTTGCAACCACTCCCAATACCAACCCGAGTCTGGGATGATATATCAATGGATTTCATCACGGGATTGCTCGTTTCTGCCGGCAAAACAGTTATCCTTGTGGTAGTAGATAGACTGACAAAATACAGTCATTTCCTACCTCTATCACACCCATTTACAGCAGCCACAGTTGCTGAATTATTCCTCCGGGAAATTGTGCACCTACATGGGCTCCCCAGCTCAATTGTATCAAACAGGGGCCCTATCTTTATGAGCCGTTTCTAGGCTGAGCTTTTCCGCCTACACGGGGTTAAACTATTCAAGTCAACTAGCTACCACCCCCAATCTGATGGACAGACAGAGGTGGCTAACAAGAGTCTCGAAACATATCTGAGATGCTTCGTGGGAGATCAACCAAGACAATGGGTGAAGTGGATCCACTGGACTGAATGGTGGTACAACACCACTTTCCATAGCGCCGCGGGGATGACACCCTTCAGAGCTTTATATGGTCGGGACCCTCCCCCTTTACTTCCTTATGAAAAAGGAACCACCACAGTAGCGGCCGTTGAAGAACAGCTAACGCAACGGGATGAGGTGCTAAGGGAACTGAGACATCATCTCTTACAGGCACAGCAATGGATGAAGAACACCTATGATAAACACCACAAGAATGTCCAATATGAAGTAGGTGATTGGGTGTTTCTCAAATTACAACCCTTCAGGCAGATTTTGGTTGCAAGCCGACAGTGGAACAAACTCAGCCCGCGCTATTTTGGCCCATTTAAAATCCTGGAGAGAATAGGATCAGTGGCCTATAAACTGGACCTTCTGGCAACATCCAAACTGCACTCTGTATTCCATATCTCCTTACTGAAGAAGGGGCCGAAGTCAGGAGTTATTACAAGTGCGACCCTTCCCATATTTTCAGAAGAAGGACAAGTGCAGACTGAGCCAGCCCGCATCATTGATTTCAGATGGGTGCGCCGGGGAGGCAGAGTCATACCAAAGGCATTAGTTGTTTGGTCTAACCTTCCGGAAGAGGATGCAACCTGGGAATCCTACTAAGATCTGCAATCTAATTTTCCTACATTAGACCTCGAGGGAAAGGTCGCTCTAAAGGAAGGGGGGATTGTCAAGACTGCTGGAACAGACCAACAGAAGGCAGTTAAGCAGTTTTACAAGAGGAGGCCATGTCAGCACAGCTAACCATCCACTTGTAACAACTGCCATCCACTTGTAACAACTGTAACAATCAAGATTGTAAAACTATAAGTAGTAGAGCAGGAAAGGGAATAGGACATTTATTGTTTCAGCATTAAACTCTCTCTCCCTCTCTCCCTCTCTCTCTCTCTCTCTCTCTCTCTCTCTCTCTCTTTTCCTCTCTCTTCTTCCAAGAATTCAGGAGTTAGGCAGGTTCCTAACAGTTCCATACATGCAACCAGGGTTCTGATCCTCCCAAATCTGGAGATGTGCGTTTGAAGTGTTGTATGAGCATAATACCAATTAGGTTGAAAGGAAGGCCAGCAATGTAAAGTATGATGTTCTTTTTGGTAATAGAACTGAATTCTGGGAGGATCTTTGGGGGGGGGGGGGGATATGACTCTTAGGGATGTATTTCTAACATTCTAACCTTGTATCTGTTATATTTGAACAAAGAAAAAGTAGTATCCCAGTGTGTTTCTCTTTTTGAGCTGGGATTGGCTTGGGATTTGGGTCTTAGGAGAGGGTTAAGGGATTCTGAAGCTTTGTTACCTGGACAAGGCTGGATACATTGTCTGATATGAAATTTACACTAAAAATTGATCTGGCATGATACAGCACCCTTGTACAGGTATTGGGTATCATAGTTTGCAACATAGATGAAAGAATTTGGATTGTTTATCCTACTAGTAAGTCTAGTATCTTTACTTATTCTTCCTTTTTCAAGTACCTAACCAGTAATCCTGTCTCTCTCTCGGGTTCTCTTGTAGATGCCATTTGGAAAGAACAGGTACCACCTAATAGTAGAGCTTTCTGTTGGGAGGTATAGCAATGTTTGTGAGAACTGAGAACATTCAAAGAAGGCCCAATTGGCACAAAATACACTGTTTGTGGAACAAGTGAAACTAAGTCTCATTCAAAGAAATATATGCATCCAACATTTAGGAAATTTTCTTTGCTTTGTGCGGCTACAAGTGGAATCAGTTGGGGATATTGGTAGTTTGTTGAGGATATCTTTCTTCTCTCTGCTGAAAAAAGGGGGAAATGTGGAGATGCATAAGGGCAACAATCCCATTGGGTGAAACCAATGAAAGTGTTAAATGTTTCCATTGATGACATTGCAAGGAATTGGAAGGTTGTAGCATGCTCTTTCATGATAAGAAATATTACAAACATCCCATGATGACATTGTGAGGAATTGGCAGGTTATAGCATGCTCTTTCTTGATAAGAAACATACAACATCCCATGGCTCCCTTGAACTGCAGCTTTGATGGTTGCAGTTCAAGGAACCCAAGAGTCTCAAGAATTGGGGGAGTGTTTAGAGATGCTAATGGTAACGTACTAACCCTATTTTAGGGACCTATCAGTCATTGTGATTTAATTTTGGCTTAATTGCAGCCTGCCATGGTCTGAGATTGGTTGTCTCTAAACTACATAGATATAGTGTGAAAAGAGATTCAAATATAATTGTGAGGTATCTTTAGATGAAATTGGATGAACAGATTATTTTGAGATCAGCCAACTTCTTGGTTAATGGTTTGGCTAAACAGGGAGCAACTAGAAGTCTATTGTATTGGGGTTTAGTCCGCCAAGATGGGGTTCTGTAAATTCTGTACAGTAGGGGTTAGCTAGAGCTAGCAGAAAGAAGGGGTGCTTGGCAGACATATATTGTAATTCATTATTCCCAAATATTTTAATAAAGCATTTTGATTGTTACTTATAAAATGAGTAATAATCAAAGTGGTGTTGGCACGTGCACCTTCTCATAAATACACAAACTGATGCAAGTTGATGGCTATGGAAGAGTTAGGTGAAGGATAAAAGGGACATGGGTTGAGATTATGAGAAGTGATATGAGGCTCAGTTTTTGACAAAAGATATGGTCCTTGATAGAGTAGAATAATGAAACAGGATTCTTGTAGCTGAATCATATAGTTGCAATAAAACTTCATTAAGTTATAAAATAGGTTAATTCATTTTTCTGCAACAAGGCAATTTTGGCAATGCTTTCCTTCATTGTTACTCAAAAGTATATTGATCTTGATTGGCACTGCAGCTTCCCTTCCATAGTTCTATGAGAATGGAGCTGTGCATCTATAGGCTTTCTGGCTCATGCTTGATAAGGCAAAAAGAGTTCTTTGCTGTTCTCTTGCAAATCCTGATTTTGTCTTGATCATACTTTCTAGAATTCTGAGAAGGGCCTTGTTGGTGGTTTGTACTTGCTCATCTTCCTAGGGATAGGTTTGGGTTTGAGCAGTGAGAATTGATTCTTAACTTTCTTCTAAGTTTTAGACCTTGTGGTTTGCAAAGTTTCTGCTATGCTGTGAATTTCAGCAATTGATTCTTAACTTTGGCCTGCCCTTTTTTTCTTATATCTTTTTCCTTCTATATCTTGCTATTTAATGGATTGAATTGATTTGATTTGATTGTTCAGGTGTAAAAGAAGATGAAACGAAGCATTTGGTGCACCTTACCACCCATCAACTTGATGCTGTTAGGTGGAACCTTAGTAACCAAGATGAGGTTTGAATTTCATTTTATTTTGATTTTTTATCAGCATTTTATTTATGTAGTTTAAAGATCTCCTAGCATTTTCAGGTCATGTATTTATAAGAAGGTGGACGTGCCAACACCACCTTGATTATTACTCATTTTATAAGTAACAATCAAAATGCTTTATTAAAATATTTGGGAATAATGAATTACAATATATGCCTGCCAAGTATCCCTTCTATCTGCATGCTCTAGCGAACCCCTACTGTATGCAATTTACAGAACCCTGTCTTGGGGATTAATACAATGGATTTATATTCCCATTTGATAAAATTTACCTAATGATTCCCTGAAACAAGAAAAATGCATCATTCCACTATTTAGTTGAACTTGGAGTCATGGGTATCAGTGCATATCAATATGGCCAATACTCTTTTTTTTTTATAATAATGAAGGGGGGGGGGTGGAGAAGAGGTCCAAGACCTTTTAAAATTATCAAAATGTGTGTATTGGTGTCCAAGCATATCTAAGTACACCGATACCAATATAATACACCCAATACAGGATGTACGGTATCAATATTTTAATCCTTGTCTTAACTAAACTAATTCAGCCCACCTATAGGTTTGGGCCTAGAAGACTAGCTTGGAAAGAAAGACTTTATAAACTGTGACTGGGAGTAGTTTAATAACCTGCTCCCAATCCAGCAAATTTTAAGGATCCAACACTATGTCTTTTGGCCTAACAGTGCTATGCACTCAGCTACGTGGATGGTTTGGTTATTCAAATTAGTTATCTAGTCCCAATTAAGCACAATTAATTGGAAGATCCTGGAAATTATGTGCTATTTTGGTTACCCAACTTTTGACTGATCTTGATGTTAAATGTTCTCTTGTTTTGAATAAGAACTTAACTTGCAATTTAGTTGTTGTTTACTTCTCCAGGTTGCTTGCTCATCTATGCAAAGCAATGAAATTCTTCTATATGATATAGGTTACATCTCTTCTGAACCAATTGAGGTAAGTCTCTCATTATTTTGGGTGTTTGTATCATGGTATTGTTGTACCTTAACAAATTAGATGAAGCAATTTAATATCTATGTTTGGAACTAGGTAGAACTCTCAAAAAGCCTTCTAGAAGTAGACTTTTTGAACCTCAAGTTTGACCTGAATTTTGAAAATAAAACAACTTCTAAAACTAACGTCTACCAAAATAAATAATAAAAACAACAGCTCCATACTTAAAAAACTCAAAAAATATAAAATCCCATGACAAATCCATTTTCTATTTCATGAATCTTCCATAACTCGCTCAATTATTGTTCAAACTCATAGTCTTGGTCTCGTTGCAATTTTATCTCTATTTTCTGCTTGAGGACTAAAATTAAAAAAATGAGGAATAACTTTGAGTATCATCTCTTTTATGGTCCACATCAATATAACTGAATAGTACAAACATCGATCAGTTTACAGTTTGCTGAAAACATAACAAGTCAGTGGTTTAGCTTTAGAAGAACCTATTTTCGCTAGAAATTAATCCACCAGTAGGAAAGCCAACATGTTTATTAGTTTGATGTCTACTTATAATAACATTTTGGTCCAACCCATTACATATTAACTATGAGGTTATTTGGAGTTGCATCTAACAAAAAGGTAAAGAAAATTAAGAAAGTTTGTAAGAGAAGTAAAGGGGGTCATTTGCATGCCTCTGAAGATTGTAGTTTGTCAATTGCTAGGGATTTTGGTGCTTTTGTTGTTAGATTAAGATTGTAGTTTGCTGTTGGTTTTCTTGGGTTGATTTTCTGTTTGGGGTGTTTTTGGGCAAAGGGCTGTTTTTCTTTGTTCTTTCAGGTAAGTTCTGGTCACCTTTCTTGTATTCTCTTTTCTTTTAGGGTAAAAGAATTGAACCTCCCCTGAGGTTTCTCATAAATATTTATTCCTGTCCTCTGGTTTCTGACAATACTTAAACCTCCCCTGTCACGTTATATTTGACAGAAATCAATGAAAAGATCTTTCTACCCTTCTGCCATATTTAGATTTTTAAGAAAACCACCAATGTATAACCTGAGGAAAGAAAGAGATGGGATGGTTCTATCCACAAATGAGGTGGAAGATGGGTTTTTGAGTACAGCCAAAAGGTGAAAAAATAGGTGAAACTTGATGGATTCTAAGGAAAGAAAAACCATCAGATAGAAAGCGATGGAAATGTGAGATGGAGCAATCTCTGCACTAAATGAGGGCGGGTTGTACCGTATTGCATTGGTGTTAAGTCTTGGCTGCAAGCATATGAATGAAGGTGGTTGAGAGTTGAGACATAGTTAAAATATATTTGTGAAGGTGCTGCCAAAACATGTCCCTTATTTGCTTTGTCTTTCCAAAAACCTGTGATGGAAAATGAAATCAAGAGCCCTGCAAAGTTTTCAGTGAAGTTGAGTTTGTTGCAGAATAAATGCAAATTGGGCAAGAGAGATGGAGAAGACCAATAAAAATGCAAGATGGCAAGGGGCCAGTTTTCTTTCATTCTCTCCACCTACCTCCTACTCTGCTTCTTTCTTGCCTCAATTATGAATTTTTTCTTTTTTCATCTTTGTCTTCTCTCACCATGCATTCACAACTGAAAAGAAGCAAATAATAATGGAAACTAATAGCTTCCTCTGCATTTTTTTTTCTATTTTGGTGTTTAAGACGGAGGCATCAAGGAAGCTAACCTTTTTTTTCCTTGAATCTGTATCCAAGTGATGAAGCTCGAGTTTTCTTTTCAATGAGATCTGGTTTATGGTGATTAATTAGCTAATGAACACTGATTGGAATTTTTGTTTTTGTTTTTTCCCCTCTTTTGATAAAAGGGGCGCATCCATTCTACATTGACTTTTATTTTTCTTCTTTCTGATTTTTATTTTGTGCAGCTTCCTTCTACCATTTCTATCTGTTATATATGGTCTTATTTTCAGCAAGTCATTAAACACGACGAACTAAGGGGTAAATTTGGGTAATTGGGTTTCTCAAATATTTCACCCAATGTGTAAATGGGTTTACAAGAAACATCAAGGGAGGTCTTAGTCCATTTTGAAAAGAGAGGGGAGGTTTCGTGATTTACAAGAAACATCAAGGGAGGTTTATGTCTTTCACCCTTTCTTATAATGAAAATTTTATTTTATTACCAAAAACAAATATTAAATAGGTGGTTTTTTGTTAATTCCTGGCTGTTCATAAATTATAATTTCCATAAATTTAGAAGTGGTACAAAATGTATAGCAACAAGTCCTAATATATATTTTTTATTATAGGTTATATATCAAACTTCTGCTTCTAATAATTTTTAAATTGTGCAAAGAAAATTCAATTCTTTTGTTGTTGATTTTGCTTGTCAATGATTTGTGCAGACGATTATCTTGATCTTTTCTTGGAGAACTAACAACTTCTTTCCACCTGTACTTTGGATAGTCTTTGGCTCCTATGCATATTAGTAACAAAGCTTTGTGGTCCATCAACCAATATTGACTGAAAAAAAAGAAATTTCATGATCCTAATAATATAGCCACTTAAAGTAGGATGTGAGAAACATGTCATCTTGATCTTGTTAGTTCACACATCTAGTGCAGTTGGCTAAGTCAATACAAAATCACCATGCAATATGTCTTGAAGCATGATCATAAATATTTGTTATGTAAGACTAATTCCCAATGCTTGTTTTGATTCCTTCTATCAATAGGTGTTAAGAAGGAGGCCTACCATCACTGTGCATGGATGTGAAGTTCGCAAAGGTTTATCTGATATTGCTTTTATTTCGACTGACAAGTCAAGGTTGGTATGTTTTGGTTCAAATATGATTACTTGCGCAAGAATTACTTGTTATCTCATTGGATCAAGTAGGTTTATTGTCCTTTATGTGATGGCATGATCATCATATTTTCCCGACTTTTTTTCAAATTCATTTCTTTCTTGGCAAGGCATGGTCCTAGCAAGGAGAACAGCCACTTAGTTTTACTAGGGTATTTAATGGAATTTCATAGAATAGCTAGCAATTTTTGGAGTAATCACATGTAGACCTGTTCATGAGCTGGGCTTGGGCTTGGCTTTTTGTCAAAATTCTAATGAGCCCAGCCTGAAGCCCAAGCCTGACACTGTAAAATCAAGCCCAAAGCCGGGCCCATGAACAGGTCTAGTCACAAGGAAATCTCTGAAGATAAGAAGTCAATATTATGTTGTTAATTGTGCTAATGCTGATTGCTTTCACTGCCAAAAGTTATACTTGTGTAAAAAGGGCAACCCAGTGCATGAGGCTCCCGCCAATGCAGGGTCTGGGGAGGGAAAGATGTATGCAGCCTTACCCCTGCATATACACAGAAAGGCTTTTTCCAATATTTGAACCCTGGTTACCCAGATCTAATGGAGCAACCCAACCATTGCGACAAGGCCCACCCTCCCAAAGTTATACTTGTGTAATTTGTCTGAATGCTGACTGAATTTTCTTTGGTCGTCTGTTTGTTTCTTTTCCCTGGAATGTTGATTTTGTGCTTTTCATATTAGTTGATTGTGCTAACTGGTCTTACGTTCACTATCTTTTGTATAGGTTGCTTGCCTCTGATGTATATGGTGTTGTCAATATATGGGACCGACGGATAAGTAATCTCCCATGTCTTGAGCTTATGGCTAACAACCATGATACTCTAAATAGCATCAAGTTAAATGTGGAAAATCAGGTTTATATTGAAATCAAGAACTCTACGTTACATTGAATTGATAAGTCTGCCATATGCATTTTCATGCAAATAAGATACATCCTACATCATCTCTTTGATATATCACTTCAGATTTTTTTTTCAGTTTAGTCCTTTGCGTTGTTGGAATAATTTTCTGGTTGACATAGAAATTCCAGAATAAGCTTGTAAGGTCCAAACATGAAAGAACTCTCTTTTGTGAACATGCCAAACCTTGTCATCTTCTTTCTTCTGGTATTGAAACATTAATTATTTTAATATATTAAGATGCAATTGGGTGGCTTTAAACAGAACGGAATGGTGAAACAGAATTCATGTAGCTGACCCCATGTAGTTGGGATAAGGCTTGGATGATGATGGTGATTAAGATGCAATTAGAAAAATAACTGGCTTTAATGTTTTGCATTCTGCATATGATATACTTGTGTAGGACTTAATGTGCTGCACACTGAATCATCTGCATTATTATTATTAAAGGAGAAAAAGCCACCCTCAGCATAACCATAGCAGGTGGACAAACTTACAACAGACCCTCTACACAGGCCAAAAAAAGAGTACAACAAGAAGAACCCAAAGAACAGAACAGAAAAACAGAAAAAAAAAAAACCCTTCTTGTAAGTTACATCCCAGGCCTGGGCAACCCCAATCCAGAAAATCCTTTCCTACCCCCACCTTGCCAAAGAATCAGCTAACATATTTACACTCCTGGGTACCCAGGTGAGTGAGATGTTCAAACTGGCACCCAAGTAATGGGCAAGGTTCAAAGTATCAACACGATACACCCAATATGGGCACATCGTATCATATCTTTGGGAGTTGATACACCTATTTACAGGTGTTTTCACAAACTGTTTTTTTATTACATAATATATATATATAAAAAAAACTGAAATTTGAAAAAAAAAAGGTTAAAGTATTGATACACCTCTGCCAATACACAGAGGTACACTGATACTTTGAACCATGGGATAGAGCTAATCTCACCAACAGCCTAAATTGCCAAGGTATTTGTTCTTGAGAATTCATCCATAAAATGACAGCTGGCAGTCCCCCTCAACGACTATGTTCATTAACCCCTGCTGAACGATCAGTTTAAGGCCTTGAATTAAAGCTACCAATTCTTTCCTTGGGGAGATTCCAAAACCAGCTGGTCCTGAGTAACTAAGAATTACATTGCCACCAGAGTCCCTAACCACTCCTCCCACTCCAGAATTCACAGGATTTCCAAGACAGCACACGTCAAAGTTTAGTTTATAGCTTCCTTCTCCAGGTCAACTCCATTCCACTACCCTTTGTTGTACCCTGTTATTAAAACCCACAATAATGTTCCAACCTCTTAGCAGGTCGTCAGACTTAACCCATTGAATTCTTTGCTGATCTGAGCCCAATGTGCAACCCTTACAGTTGTAAATTCAATCAACTTCTTCACTTCTTTGTGTTTTTCTTCAAAAATTCTGTCATTCCGTTCACACCACAAATCCTACAACGCAACCCCTCTTACACACTGCCATAAAATTCTTCCTTCGAGTAGAGATCTCATTATATGTGGTTTAAAAAGGTCCACCACATCAGAGGGTGCGGTCCACACTTCTCCCACCAAAGAGATAAAAAGTTGCCAAACCCAAGAAGCATAGGGGCACAGCAAAAAGAGATGGTTGGTACTCTCCCCATTCTTCCAGCACAGAACATAAACATGGGGAGAAAGAGACCAATTTTTACACTTCCTTTGGAGTCTATCACAGGTGTTCAAGATTTTCTTAGCAGGGGGAATTGTGCTGGATGCCTGGACCACATTTCTTAGCAGGGAAAAGACAGGTTTTTGTCTTGGTTAAGGACCCTAAAAAAGGAAGAACAAGTGAAATTGTGTTTAACAGACGGAATCCAAACCCTCTGATCAACACCCAAAGGAGTTAGGACAATGTCTTGAAGTAAACATATATTCACTTTTGACCTGGAAACTAATGAGTAGGGCTGTTCACGGGTCAGTTCAGTTCGGTTACACAGTATTTTGGAAACCGAACCAAACATCTCAAGTTGGCTATTATGCCAACTGAAGCCGACTGAAAAGTAGCACAAACTGACCTATAATAATTCTGTCGGATTTTCAGTTTGGTTGGTTTAAACTGAACCGAGATCTCTTGGATTCCAAAAGGTGGAGGTCTGGTCAGAGTTCAGACTCCAATTTTATGATTCAGGTTGTCTCTGGTAAGTGTTCTCCCCCTTGGAAATTGTGGTACTGGCAGACTTGTTTTCAACAGCTGACTAAAGGGCTGGAGATCCATTGCTCTCATACCTATCATGAAGGAAATCGAGTAGCTGACAGTCTTGGTAACCTTGCCTGTAACACGGCGGCCCACACTTTCTTTGACCATTTTGATAATCTGCCTCCTAGCATCCGGTGTCTGCTTTTTGATGATGGTTCTGGTATTCTGTACATTTGCGTGTAGCCATTTTTATTTTCTCCTCTTTCAGACACCTTTGTTTACTACGAGTTGAAGGGGATTTGTATAGCTTTTCAGAGGGGTAAGGTATTTATGTCCCCTCCTCCTAGGTTTTTTCTTGAAAATTAATAAAATATACGGTGGCCACCCCTCCACTGCGAATGTTTGGGGTTAAAAAAAAAGATATGTTGGATCTTTTTTTTTGTATTTTTTTGCAGTCTCTTGCAGCTTGCTTCGGGTTCCGTGTGAAATGATGTAGAAATTTTAAAAGAAAGAAGACAAATCATTATGGATCGTAAGTTTTATGACAATTGTTTAGACAAGTAAAATAAATTCATTTGATCATTTGAATATTTTATTCAAATATCAAAATACAAAGTAATGAAAAAAGTGACAGAATTAAATAATGGATAGGGGTTATATGCATTTGCCTAGAAATGGTATAGGCCTAGGGGGTAGGGGCTAGGATTTCAGACCTACTTGTATAAAACAAAATGGTAGGTCATGTCACTGTCTTGAGATATGTTAGAAAAAGTGGTTTAGAATTTTTACTTTTATGGGAAATGAGGAAAGTGGGACATATGAGAGAGAAAGAGAGAGCTGACTTGATTTTAACAGCTATAACATATCCCACTATATATAACGATTCGGGTCAGTTTTACTCGGTTTATAAACTCATAAACTGCAACCCAAACCAATCAGTCAGTTCATCTATATCTTTAAACTGAGACCAACCGGAAATTTAAGAAAACCGGCCAACTCGGATCGAGTTGGGTTGGTTTGACCCAACTCATGAACAACCCTACTAATGAGATGATATTGGTGATATTAGATGATTCCCTTAATCATCTGCATTATATTAAACTCATTCACTTTTGACATGGAAAAATAAGCAAATGATGATGTGATGATGGAATGGTGATCCCACATATAAGGTTGTGACCATCCGTAGATGGTTACCAAAATAAATTAATGAATCAAAACTCTCTTAATATTAAACAGCCTTGGCTTTCAAAAAAAAAATGTATACAGCCTTGCCTCAACCATACTAGTATAGTTCCAATTAAGTATCTAATTCTTTTAGAGTGGAATCAGGGGTTTTCTAATGCATTTCGTGAAACTTGATATTTGAAGAATGAACTCCGTCAAATAATTACTTGAAGAACTGAAGGATATATTTGAAGAATGAACTCCTCTTATGAAGGGGGATGGATAAAAGTTGGGTTGGGCTTGGATGAGTATGTCATGTCTCAACTAATTTAATTGACTACATCTTTCTGTAATAACTAATTAACTACACCTTAAATGGTTGAATGATTATGCAATAAAAGGAAATTCTAGATTTTAGGTTCATTAACTTAATTTAAGTCTTTCATTCAATTTTAAGACAAAAGATAACCTAATAAATAATTAAATACATCCTTCAGTTCATCATCATCATCATCCATGCCTTATCCCAACTATATATCCTTCAGTTCTTCTGAACTAATTTCATTATTTTGTTGCTTGTCTGACTCTGTGAGCATGATTCTCATTTTTTCATTAGTGTTCTTATGATTGAATATCTTCTACTCCTAGTCCTCAATCTATGATATACTTGTTTATTTGGTATTTGGGAATGTTCAGAGCAGAATATTAGGAGATCATTCCTTAAATTTGGAGGATACAAAATGATCACAATGATGTAACCATTTTTGTAAACTCCCTGAGCTTTTCAAAGAACCTTATTTCTTTGCTTTCTTATAGGTTGTCTTTGGTGCTGGTAAACATGGGATCATCTATGCTTGGGATCTTCGTGGAGGAAGAACGCCTGTTGCTTTTCAAAGTAACAAAGAGGTAAAAAGGGTTAAACATACAATTTTCTATAAAATTTGAATTTCTATTTTATTTGCCTTTCATGTACCATTTTGTTTTGGCAATCCAAAGATGGAATTAATTGTATATAGGGCAGATATGTTTTATGGATAATTAAGCCAAATCTGAAGTTGTGGAATGAGACTGAATTGTTCTAATTTCCAACATTTGATATGTTTTACATAAATAGAAAAACATAGGCATGAATTCACTCTTATTTAAAGGAAAATAAAAGGAGAAACTCTAGATGTTGTAAAATCACATTGCATCTTCTCTCTTGGAGATGGACATGACATGTGTAAACTCAACTGAACCAAAAATAGCCTGATCCTTACTACACGAGATTAGCTATGCAAATCCTACTTAGGCATTCATCCTAGTAGGGTCCATATCATCAGTCAAATTGTGAGTCCTCAAAATTTTTCCTTATATACCAACCCATATCCTTTTTGGTCCTTCCTCTAGCTCTTCTAGAACTTTCAACTTACATCTAATTGCTCCTCACTGGTGTAACTGGTTGTCTTCCCTGCACATGGTCCACAAATCTTAGTCGATTGTGTGGGTGTGTGCTGGGTGTTTCAGATATTCTGTTTTAGTATGGTAACATTTTTGGGGAATGGCTGAGTTATAGGTAGGAGAAGACTAATAACTGGAAGAAGAGAGTTTTGGCGAGACACCTTCCTGAGAGTCAAACCCTTTTTTCTCAAGTTGAAGTGGGTATATATAAATAATCAGGGTTGGAGACATGTAAATATGACAAAGAAGTTTGTTATTACAGGTTCCCTTCTCTGTAACCTCAAGGGGTCCTCTCTCTATAGTCAAGTCATCTTGCATAGAATAGAGGACTAAATAATATTAGATCAAAAGAAGCCCCATACCCAATGGTTTTCTTAACCCGCTAACCAAAACTTAATGTCCTTATATGTGGATCCCTAATGTAGACCACCCAAACAGTGATTTTTTGCACAATCTCATTTATGGAACCTCTTACTAGTCTATATTTGTAAAGAATTTTATGGTTTTTCTCCTATCTATCCTACATCATGCAAATATGCAGAACTCAGTTGATCCGAATTGACCCTACCATTGCTAGAAACCAAAAGATACATAGATGCACATCCACCACCACACACACAGTATGGAAGATTCTCAGACCTCTATTTGAATGACTTGTTTTTTATGCTAAAAGAGTAGAGATGAAAAAAAAAACATGTCCCATGGGGTCAATATATGACAAATTGGCATTTTAAAAAGTGACTTGGCAATTTAGGAAAGTATAGGTAATAGCTTTTCCTATCCATATACAATATAAACAGTTCCTCTTGTTAATATATGTTTACCTTTTCCACTTACCAAAAATAAATAAATTTTATATTTTTAGGAGCATTGCTACATGACTTCAGAACATGTCCAATGGTCATGCTGTCAGATTTTTCTTTGTGATATTCATACACCACTGGTAATTTGAATCTAGTATAAGTGGCCGTTAGATAACAACTGAAGTGACTGAACTGAATGGATTATTGTTTGTTTTTCAGTGAACAAATTATTTAGGAAGTTGTGATATCCTTAATAGCTGAATCTGAAGTTGGACTGATTACTATATACTTGATTATTTTATTGTTTAATTATTTTATCTACTAAGTCAAAACAATAAGTCATTCAGTTCAGCCATTACCAAATAGCCCCTGAGCGTACAATCTATTCATCATATTTGTTGTTTGATTTTTCCTTTCTCAGGCACGTCACCCTCCATTAACATCTTTAAAGATATCGATGATGTTAGAGAAGATTAAGTCTTTGAAGGTACTGGTTTTCATAATTTCGGTTATTTGTTTTTTTATTTGTTATGGTTTATTGTACATCCCAAGTTCCTGTTCAGCACCCATTCTGGTTATTCTTTTTTTTTTTTTTTTTGTGTTATTCTGTTTTAAAATACTTCACTTTTGTACTATATTTAAGTATCTATAGTGTATTTCTGGCATACCATTCTATTCATTGTAAGTGAAAAGGTATGATCTAAGCTGGACACCCCTTATAGAACCAACCCTCTTTGGCCTATATAATGTGTCTCATAAGTTCTTCCTTTCTGAAAATTTAAGGAGAGAAGACAAAACCCTTTTTTCTTCTGTATGGTCAAGCAGTGTAAGCAAGCGAGACCTGGCATCCCCCCACCCCAAAAAAGAAAAAAGAAAAAAGAAAAAAGAAAAGAAAAGAAAAGAAAAGAAAGAAAGAGAGAAAGAAAGAAAGAGAGAGGTAACTTCCTCTACTGTTCCCATGAAAACCAAACCTGGGCTTCCAGGCTGAGCCCACTCAGGGAAGATTCAACAGTGTTTGTATTTCAAACAGTTTGGTCCATCCCTTCAATATGAGATATTGTTGCATGGACTAAAAGGAGCGATGCAATTTTAGCAATATATTGTTTTCAGCAAAGAAATTTCATGTATTTGTGCAAAGGTTTTACATGCTATTTTTCCCATATAAAATTATTGCATTGTTTGCATTGCTGAAAACGATGGGACGCTTTTATGTCATGTGAGTTGGAAACTCTTATTTAAACTCATTAAAATTAGAGTTGATCCTTGAAATAGCCTATACTTTTATGTCTTTCAGGAACAATCAAATATTTTCTCCAAGGAAATACACTCAATTGACATTGACCCATCCTGTCCATATCAATTGGCATTCCATCTTGATAACGGTTGGTAGGTTTTGAAAATAGTTTCAATTTTGTATAATGTTTTCTTATTCCCTTTACTATTTTGTATCATGTTAATTCATGTCAAGTGTTGTATGCTACTGATTCTGTTCTGTATAACATATGCATGGCTTTTTTATATCTTCTCTGTAACAATTAATGCTTTCCCAGTTCACTAGCATATGCAAACTCATTGAGGAAAAGAAAGGGAATTGTGGATACCAAATACCAAAATGCACGTTGATTTTATTAATGACCTAAAGTAATGAAAGGGAAAAGGTATCATAATGGCCTTGAAGAAGTAAAGTATAATGTGAGAAAAATGGGTATGGTTTTAAATAGTTTATTTAACCTCTAACTCTCACAAGTGGTGGATACAAATAGTTTTCAAGTGACACATGTGCATTGCCCACCCCCTGCTTGGTTGTAAGTGAAATCGAGCAACTTTTCACATGAATTGACAGTTTAACTGCAATATATTGTCCGTTCTCTAAAACTAACTGGTTACTTTTATGACTTTGTGGGGGCTAGGGATGGATCAGAGACATCAATCAATTGCTCATACTTGAGAAAACCATCATGGATACCAACATGTTCGGTAGGAGTTTTCAATATGCGATTTATCTTGTTGATATCATGGTTCTTCCAGCTAGTTATGTCTATATCTGTATGTGATTTCTTTTTTTTTTTTTTTTTGCATAATATAAAAGAATTTGATATTTAAGGGAGTAGTGTATACCTACCCTGAAAGAAAGAGCCTTATATGATCTTTCTTTCCTCTTCAAACATTGTATTCAACACCTCATGTCCAAGGTTCAAAGTATCAATACACCCAATATGCACGAACATGCATATCGGGCGTTTCAACACTATCAAACATTATGCTTTTTTATTTTCCTTTGATATTTTAACAGGGGCTGTTTTAGCAGTAACATTTAAAAACACAAATTTCTTGAAAAGCCTTGAAAAATGGTGTTTCGGTGAGCCCTTGATATGGGTGTATCATATCAAAATTTTGAATCCTGCTCATGCCACCTACCCTTAAAAGAAAGAAAAATGGACAAGATAGATGGAAAGGATGCTAGTCTTGCTAGATAGTTTCAGGAAAAGTAGTAGCTATTGTCAATGTGTTTCATCTGCTTGTAAATTATTAATTCAATTTCACTCTTTGAGCATTTAAGTTGAGGACATTAAATATTGTTTCAAGGAAATGGCTAATCATTCTCATGTGTTTCGTCTGCTTATGATCTTTTGTTACTTGCACCAACAAGGGAAGCACACAATACTAATGTAGCAACAACAAATGAACAGTAAACTAATTCCCACTGGTTCTCCAAATGAAAATAAATGGAATTAAACCAAATTCAACCCCATTTTTCAACTTAATTTAGATAGTAAGCACTCAAATTGACTGCTCCTGATCTTCCAAATCATACACCAAAAAGGTATTATGTGGAGAAATTAGAATTGTAATGATTTATCTGGTGGGGTAATAGCATAGGGCAAGTCAAACTTTGCATGCCTTATGTTTGCTGTTGAGTAGCTATTTGAGAACTTCTCATTGGCAATACCATGAACTAGTGAACTCAAATAATTCTTGGTCAACCTGGGTCATAATCATGAGCTCCTGCTTCACCTGCATCATTTCAACTTTTTACACCTATAAAACAGATGACATTTGAACAAAAAAGAGCACACAATTGGATGTTGTTCTAGTAGGGAAAGTTTCTGGTATTGAGAAGTTTATTTCTCTTTTAAAAGAGATTAGCCTATTGGATGTATTTTCTGATGCAGATCTATGCAGTTGGGGCGTCCTCAAATAATGGTATTCATCTTTTAGACTTCTATCCTGGCCCATCGTCCACTTGCCATGTGGACTTCAAGTAAGAAAAGCAAGATTTTTAATATATATATATATATATATATATATATATATATATATATATATATATATATATATATATATTTGGATCAATGCCCTTGTTATGTTGGTTAATGTCATCTTTTGCACATGGCTAATTCTCATAGTTCTGGATAATTGTTTGCTGATTTTCTCTGTTTCTCTTAGTGAGGATATAGGTAGTGTTTCTGAGGGTAAAAGACGGAGCATGCAAAACAGATTTGTTCCCTTGTCAGAAGGTGTTACTGTTTGTGCTGCTCACCCCCTGAATGGTACCATCATAGCTGGAACTAAGGTAAGCATTTTTACAAGGATTATTTTTTTTATTATTTAACAAGGAGAAAAAAATGATTTTCTTTCTTTTTCTATCTCCTGCTTAAAAAAGAATAGGTCTATGCATAGCTGTGGCCCACGTAAGGGTGTCAATGGACCAGTTTTGGATTGGACCCTGTCCAGTCCAAAATCAATTTGGACGGATTGGACGGACCAACAAGACATTGGATTGGACCAATCCGGTCCAAAATATTAGATTGGATTGGACCTGGTTCGTCCGTAACAAATTTATATTGGATTGGGTTGGATTAAGCCAATATCTGGTCCATTGATATAAGATAAGAATATATGTGTCAATGGACCAGGTTTGGGTTGAAACCAATCTAAATCAAAAATGAATTTGAACAGATTGAACGGTCCAGACATTGATGGACCAGTCCAAATTGGTCCAAAACATTTATTGGATTGGATTGGATTGGACCTGGTCCATTTATAATGGACTCACATTGGAGTGGATCGGATTGGACCAAATCCAGTCCAATTGACAACCCTAGGCCCTTGGACTTGCTTCATTTCCCTCCTTTCCCTCTGGTTTTGTCTCATATGGTCTCACATTATTAATTTATTCATACTTTTATATTGTTTCTACTATTTTCTAGGTTCTTAAAATACATGGTAACCTCCTTGTATAAAGCTTTTTGATTGTTTTGGCTTCATTTGCTTTAGCATTTAGTAAACGCTGTGGGCGTTTTTTCAATAAACGCTGCCACATAGGTGCCACTTCAGCATTTAGTTCATTATGCTGATCCGTACGCATAGAGACTCACAAAAGCTGGCCTTGATTTATGTGCATGTCTACCGTTTGGGGAAGCTTCATTTTAATGCTTCCCCCAACGGTTAGGCATTTATTCACTGTTATGTTGATGTGGTGCCTAATGGCGCATAATTGTCATAATCGGTTGACATTATTAATTTTCTCGGTTTTGCAAACAAATCAAGTACAAACGTTTAGTGAAAAAAACACCCATGGTTCCGAACACACGCATAATGGGGGCCTACACACTCCCCATTGGAAGCCTTGTTTTTCACTTCTTTTACATCAAAAGTGGGCAATCTTCATGCAACATTTTCCAAGTTCATTGGCTTTATATTTATACCTCAAGGATTGTACTAAAGTAGACCTAAATCATTAAGCTGATTCATTCTAAAATAAGTTTCACTCTGATCACATTTTGATTTCAGCAATCTTCTTTACTGGTGATATCCCAAAAGCGCCAGTCCTGTTGTAATGGAGATTACAATCGAATGGACGACAATGACTATTAGGATCTCCGACATGAGTTTAATATCTCATAAATTCAAGTTGCACTCAACTGCTAATATTCAGTTTCACATGGAAGGCTCTTACAAATTACAATGCTCGGTACTGTTACCTACTATTGCAGCCAGAGATGCTGGTGATGACTACAACACGGGAAATACTACTAGTCCAGAGACAGCTTGTTAACACATTGTTCATTGTACATAGGTAAACTGGACTAGAAAGCAAACCGAAAAGGAGTCAGTTCAGTTTGATCTTGTTTCATTAATGTTCAATCCATAATGAATTGATGTTATTGCTTTTAAAGATTGAGCAGAATAAAGGAAAACAAAAAAGGTTAAGGTTGAAGGAAATTTCTGACCATCTGATCTCGAGTCTTTTGTGAGGATCAAGTACAAGGTTTAAAGTATGATATTCTGGAAACACAAAAAGTCTGTATCCATCGTTTCAACCATCAATAATCTATATTTTTTCACTTTGATAGCCCAAAAATACATATATTAAGAGGAAAGTTAACTTTTCAATCTGTTACCAAAGCAAAAAAAAAAAAAAAATTCAAATCTATTAGCAATACCTAAACCTCGGTGTTTGGCATAGAAAACTGATACGTATCGTATGATACATATTGATACTTGGAACCTTGTTCAAGGGTGAAAGGATTAATTCATCAAATTGTATCAACAAGTGGTAAGTATTAGACATCCGGTGAAGGCCCCAGACAAAGAGATATCTGAATTCTGTTTTCCGGTGACACAAAATACTGTTTATGAGCAAACACAGAAACCTCAATGTTATGGCTAGACTGGAAGCGCACGTCTGCCGCATCAAAAATCGTGTGAGCTTTGGATTTCTTGTTGTAAATATAGATTAAACACTAAAAATACAGCAGAAGAGATGTTGGCGGTAATTATTCATGTGTTGGCAGTGAGGTGAGGTATTGGCTCCATTGTCTATTCAGGTTTCGAGAACCGTAAAACATCCAATAATGCTAAAATAGCGCCTCTTCTCTTCAACACTGAAATGCAACTGGAAAAAACAAATGGGAATTTCTGCTTTCCAAGTAATTCCTGGACGACCAGATTAGAGAGAGAGGGGTTTGTAAAATGTCAATTGATTTATTCGATGAAATCTGCAAAAAGTGCAAGGGATCCTCTGCAAATAAAACTCTGCACACAGTGGAAGTATGTGAATTCATCCACATTGGAAAGTGGAAACATATCCTTATGAATTTAACATACATGTGCATATGGAGTGCTAATAGCAAGGGTAGAGTGTTACAAGTACATGTAGCTTTCTATTGAAATTGAAAGCCGGTTAAAACCGTTCGAACAGTTTGAACGGTTCAAACGGTTAATCGTCCGATTCAGTGATTCTGACTAAAATCAATGGTTTTAGAGGGAAATTCAGTTTTTGGGGAAAATGACCAGCTCCCGGTTTTTCTGGTCCGACCATCCAGTCCGGTCCAGTTTTGAAAACCATGCTTAAAAACTTATAAACAGCAAACACATATTCAGTTTGGGTGTCAAGTTGAAAAAAAAAAAATCAAGCATTTAATACAATTCTGGTTGTGTCCATTTATAGTGTGTTATTTAGGGCAATGGCGCCAAAAATTCAAGTAAAAATTTTTCAGACCCCATAGGGGTGGAGTGCTGGTGCTCTATGCTAGACCCATCTATAAGTTAGTGGTGGCTCAATCAGTCAACCCCCAACCTAATTGCAACCCGTTAGAAATATATAACAATATTCCAGACTCCAGAGTAATGGAAGATGGGATGAGTCCTGCCTGCGGTGAAAGATAAACAAACCATTAACCATCGGCTTCTTAAGTATTCCATAATGAAACCGGTTTGGTTTGTTTTGGTTCCTCACTTCCATTCCAACTTATTCCCATGATGATTGATCCTTATGTGGTTACTATAATGGCTACTTCGCTAGCATTGGATGAAGAGGGTTTCTGTTTCTTCGTTGCGCCTTAGTTCTGTGGCATGAAGGACCGAGTAAATGCAGAGATGGACGGCTGAGATCTTGGCGTACCAAACCTGCATATCCGAGACACTAGCCCATGGAAGAAAAGTGCAACCTGGAACTGCTTAATCCGAATTGGGCTAACTGGGAGGCTCTATGCTCTTCCCTCGCTTAGTTGCCTTTTTCGTGTATCAGAGCCCAGCATCGACTGGCATATTATTTAAACTGTAGCCCGCAGTACTGAATCGGACCTCATCATTTAAGCTTCATAGAGGGCGAGGAGAGAGAAAATTTTTTGTTCGAAGGTTTCATCTGGTCTCCACTGAAACTCTGTTCGACAGCCTCTCCCATCTGTAGATATCAGTTCTTCTTCATCAACTTGAGCAAGGAGATTCCTTCAAAAGAACCTGTTCGGGGTTTCCTCCCGTCTCTCTCATCTCCGAGAGGACATGACCCAGTTCGAAAGCTTCCATACTTCTCCACTGAGACCGTGTCTCAACAGCAAATCGCCTCCATCATTCGAGTTCAGGGTGTGCTTCTTCTCCTGTCTTCACTGAAGCACCTGTTCGAGTTTTTCCTTCTTCTCATCTTCGAACGAACCGGCGACATCCAGCTACAGTCGTTTAATCACTGCAAATGAAAGCATATATTGGTGATTTACTTCGGCCAAGGATACAACCATGGCTCATATTCGCATATCAGAGTTTCTGGTCAAGAAACCCTGCGTATATTTGGGTTTTTTGATCCTCTACGCATCTAAGAATAAGATTTGCTCGTCCTAGAGAATTGAAAGCTGGATATCAGTCCCAAATCCAAATCGGGTATTAGAAACCCTTATTTATTTATTTATTTATTTATTTTTGTTTGATTCCATTTATTTTCTGGGATTCTTGAATGATTCATGCTCTCTTTTCTTACCCATCTTAATTAATTATTTACATTTTGAGGATTAATACCACTCAAAGTTGAGAGCTATTCGATGCATAAAGTCGTTCAAGCCTCTAGACCTGTTTTGAGCGCCCAAGTATCATCGCCCATCTTCTTTTGCGTACTAGCTTCAGTCGAACGTCACTGTGCATAAGGAAACAATATGCATAAAACCATAACACATTGTCATTGGCTTCACTGCGCATTGGCTTCTAACGAACTGGAACTCAAACATCTCCAACCTAGTGTGATTGTTCAAACCTAGATGTATTCATCTTGGAAAGGACTGTCTATGGTAACTGTTTTGTTTTATTGCAACTTTGAGCTCCTACGGCTGCCTACACCAGACTCTATCAGAGAAGAGGTCTAATAAAAGGGCCAGAGATTGAAGTAGTGAATCAAACTAAGGGACAAACCAGGTACCATCCTATTGCATCCAAGACTGCAAACAATCAAGATTTAGTTTGGACCTGATGTTATGCACGAGTCAATTATGGTGAACTGGGTTACCGCTACTTCTGAGAGTGGATTGCTTGAGGCATTTCAGCGAAAACAGCTAAGCTTTTCTCTTTGCCTTTATTTATTCTATTCTCAAGATATGTCTGTTGCATATGGTGAGCAGTTTAGAATTATTGGTTTGAATTAGTTTTTGTATAAGCAATTACTTTAGGGATTTTAATTGAAATTCTTGCCTAATTCACGGACTGCATTGAGCTTTGTTGCAAATAGGAGGCTTATTCCTAAAACATTTGAAGTTTTGAAGTTGTTTTAGAGACTTGCAATATATTAGGAGTTGTCTCCATTTTCCCTCGTATTTTCAACCTTTAATTCAAGGAACCAAATTAAGCATGGCTTAGTGGCCTGTTCATTTCCTATTTAATAGCCTTAGAAATAGAAACTGTTCAAGTTGGGTTTTGTGCATTTTGACTCTCTTAAATGCTACCCGTTTTTCTATTTCACAAATTTCTTTAATTGGTTTTCAAGTGGATTTTACTGTATTTAAATCAAAGTAAATTAAATTACATTGATGACTAAATCATACTGATTGCAACAATTGATCTTATTCTTTGAATCTAAAAATATTTGATGCACGTCTCCTTGGCACATCATGGCATGCTTGGAAATGGTGTTATTATAAGGTATTTGAGGGAACAAATTTCACTTCATGGGATGTTACAGCATCTGCAAATGTAGTTTATGGAGCTTCTATTTCATCTTGATAATTCTACTCGAGTGACTGCTAACTCGCATCATCCCGCTCTTAATGGGGTTGCTCACTGAATTCCCCCACCGCCCCACTGTCTCAAGTTTAATATTCAATGGTTCTTCAAACCCTTTTGAAGTGATCGAGCAATTAGATTGTAGGTGGTCTTTGCAGAAGAAGCTGAGTCTTTTGAACTTTGCATTGAAATTTGGTTTGATTAGAATTCAGATCGAGAGTGATTGTCTTTGGCTTCTCAAATTTCTGTTGAAAAATGCTTCACCACCTTCCAGCTAATGGAGGATTGCAGAAGTTTAATCTATTCCTTTGCTATATATAGCTTCCATCACATAGGAGGAAATTTCAACCGAATGGCCCATAACATCTCAAAATTTACTTGTTCGTTCGATCCAAAACATCTATACTTGATCTTAAGAACAAAATTTTTTCACGACTTTATTGTAAACTATTAAAGTATTAATCTTCTCATTCATAGGTGCAATGGTTGGATCTGCCACTTAGAGGGTGTTCTGCAGTGTGGATGAGAAATTTGTGGGTAACTCATCCACACCACACCCTATGGCAAGGACCAATCCACACCACACCATAATCCACAGATGTTCTAAACTATGGATAGATTGTACAGACCAGACTATTCTACACCCACGGTAGCGTTTTGTAGGTGAGGTGGAAATCCACACCACACTTCTTGATTCCATATATCTCATATACATTTTATGGGAGATCTACACAACCGATCATAAATGTCTAATTTTTGCATTTTAGATGGTAAATAAATTGAAAAAAGGCATCAATATGTAGACAATAATTGCATTTTTTAAATAATTAAAAAATATTATTTTAATTAGTAAAAATAAAAAAATAATAATATTTTAAATATTGTTTTATTCATAAAATATTAAAACTTAATATTTAAATAATGAAAAAGAGTTGAGAAGGAGAACCATCGGACTTGTGCTAGAATTAATATTAAAAATTACTATTTTATTAATAAAATGTTAAAATTTAAAAATTTAAAAATTATTAAAAGATTAAATAAAATGAGAGCAATTAGACCAATGTAACGTAGGTGCGTTACATTGAAACCTTCTCACAAATGGTCCACACCATAGTTTAGACCATCCACGGGAAAATACTATGGACAATAAATTGGGGTGTAGTCCGTCCCTATTCACGCTATTTTGTGGACAGGGACCATCCACACATAGCAAATCGCCATATCTTACTATGGATAAGACCAAAACGATTCCCGTCTATGATATATATATGCTACTGAACACCACCTTAGTCACAATTCCAATTTGGATCAACCTCTAATTGGTCACAATTCTAATTTGGGTAAACCTCTAATGGAGTCCTTTTTTAGACCATTGACCCATATGGCTTCTTTAATGGAGCCCTTTTTTAGACGTGGAGTTCTTTTTTATTATTTTTTTATGGGATAGAAACTACAAATTAATATGTGATCTTAATTATTGACACGAAAAAAAAGCTAGAAGTTGCATGGGAAAATATGGACCACTTACTTGCAGTCAAGTAGAACAAAAAACCATTAAACTAAGCAGGTACTTTGCCTAAACGTGGCAAATATAAAGAAGGTAATTTTTACTAATTAAAAATAAATAAATAAACTAGTGGCAAGCCCGTGCTGAACACGGGCAACATTTAATTAGATATAGGGGAGATAAAGTATGTGTTTTGGTAGGGGTGAGAAAAAAAAAACTAGAAAACCAAACCGATCAAAACCAAATTGAAAAATCAGTTAATTGAATTGATCGATTTGGTTTCAATTCGGTGTTTTAGAAAAACTGAAGGTGTCAATTCAGTTTCGATTAACCAATATAGAAAACCGGTGGTTAACCGAATTGATCGGTATACATATATTTCTATATATTTTATATATATTTAATATTCATTATATATTACAAATTAATAAATATGCATTATACATAAATATATATTTTATAATATATGATATATTATTAAATATTTTAAATATAATATTTTATTATATACTTCATAATATATCATGTAAAAAAAAACAAAAACAAAAGAACTAATGAACCAAACCGTGAGCACCCCTAGTGTTTGGTAGAGCTTTCGTTTATTAACTAAACATTTGCACTTGATTTGTCTTCAAAACTGAGAAAAGTAATAATGTCAATCGTTTATGCCAAATAGGCACCATTAGGTGCCATTACACGCTATATTAGCACAATTGTGAATAAATGCCTAACCATTGGGGGAAACATTAAAATAAGCTTCCCCCAACAGTAAGTACACACATAAATCAAGACTAACTTTTGTGAACATTTATACATATGTATCACCACGATGAGCTAAATGATGATTTGATGATAATATAGCAACATTTTAATAAACGCTTGTCACAAAACGTCCACAAAACAATACACACAGAACAAAACATCTTCGTATGATGATTAAGTGGTGTCCTAATAGCTAGATATTCATTAATTATGTTTGGTTTCAAGATCACCATTCACCACAAATGTGTTCTTTTGAGATATGGTGTTTTGTTGATCTAGTTGAGTTTGGTTCTAATATTTCATAATACACCATATTTAATTTAATATATTTTGACAAAAAATATTTAATTTTCAAATCCCAAAGATGGATGTGATGGATCCTAAAAACCTATCATTTTAAATACACCACACCAAATTAAATAACTTGAACACACGACACTTTTTTAGTATATATTTTATTTTAAGGGGTGAACATTAATTGTGGCCGGTGAATGCTTTGTGCATTGTGAGTTTATGATGCAATATTTTGTTTAAAGGTCAACTCAATAGATGAAGAGAGGAACCATATTAATGAAAGCCACATGTGGCTGTTCATCCGGTACATTTTCTCTAGGAGCAATGTGAAATCCATCTCAAAATAAATAATTAAGATTTTTAGTTGATTTGCGAGACTAAATCAGGTTTGAACTGATAAAAATTATTTAACAATTAATAATATGGCACTAAATAGAATGAAATGGTGGGACCTTTATTTGCATATCTAACGGCTAGCGTTTGGATATTGGTTGATCTTGATTCGTTTATATTTGGATTCGAATTGAACATCCGTCTGATTTTTGTAGAAGAGTCTAGATCTCCTGCCAACAAAACGCATTCCAAACCCCTAAGACCCTACCAAATACCAAACCCCTACGGTATTATGTTGGTAGGCTGTTAGATTATTGGACTGGACTGATGATCGTCGAGAAAAAACACCCTAAAACAAATCAATATAATGAACCTAAAAGAATTTCTCGATCCAATACAACTTATTATGTTAATGGAGACAATCGAAATAGAGGGGAAATGGGAAAAAATACATGAAAAAATGGGGAGAAAACCAAAAAAGGCTTTATTTAATCATTTAATTGATTATTCAATGATGAAAATAGAGAGGTCGAAAAAATCCATTCCTCCCTTCAATTTGAATTCATGGTTTTGGACAAACCATTCGATACTTGACACATGTTGGCTCTAATCAATGAAGAGGTTCATCAGGTAGGCCTGATGATAGTAGGCTTGTCAATGATACTCAAATATCTAAGGCCCAATTCGACATTCAATCTGATTATCTTGGATTCAGATTACGTATTTATGTAATTCGATCAAATCCGAATGTTACAATCTACATCCGATTAAGAATCAAATCAGATTTGGAATTTACCCAATATGATTTGATTAAAATTTGAATATGATTATATAATAATATTTATTAATTTTAATATAAATTCTATATAATTATATTAAAATTTATAAAAATATATTTTAATTATTATATTATATATTAATTTATATATAATAAATTTAGTATGTTCTATTTTTATTAATTTATTATATATAAAAGTTGAAAAATAAATATTTTTTTTATTTTTCTGGTATTTTAGAGAATTTAAAGTTGAGTTGGATTAATTTTGAATCCGATATGAGTTTGTTAGGATTCGAATTGGAATCCGAGTCTTTTAATCCAACCGAATTTCAGATCAAATTTGAATGTAGGTTCTTAATATTCAGATCAGAGGCGGATTTTGCTACATTCAATTAGAATCCGATCCGATTGCAGCCCTATTGGGGAGAAGATCAGATAAGGCCTAAGAGGAGAGAGGAGTAGGTTCCATAGCGGTTTTATTATTATTTTATTTGTTACAAGCATGAACCGTTAATTAAATAAAAATGGAAAAATAAAAAAACTTTTATTATTTTATTTTCTTTATCCAATTACAAGTGTTAATCGTTAATTAAATAAAATTAAAAAACTAAAAAGGGTAAAAATGGAAAATGAAAATTAGGCATTTTCACGAAACATTGTCACCATCCTCCTTTTTATAAATGGTACAAACAACATTCTCATTTTTTAGTATGGTATAGAAATTTTTATGATTTTCTATATTTTTGTAATTTTTTTCGTATTTCTTTGTTTTTTCTATAATTCATATTGTCTTCTTCATTTTGATGAGAAAAGTGCGTAGGATAAGAGAGATGCTATTTCTGCTTCCTCCTTCCAACTGTAAAGTATGGGGAGTGGATAAGATATACAATATACAAGCAAGGGTTTAAAGGAGAGAATTGGGGTTTTAAGATTTATGTCTTCGCTAGGGTTGTTCATAACAAGACCCAAACTGACCGAACCGACCAACCCGGTCCGATCCAACCCGAGTTGGCCGGTTTTTCTTCAGCATCGGTTGGTTTCGGGTTACAAAAAAACATAAATCGATGGTTCGGTTCGGCCAAATCGACCCAAACCGACTTAGATACATATTATATATAATATATTTCAGATATTATATATATATGATATATTTCAGTTTTACTATATATATATTTCAGTTTTAATATATATATATATACATATTTCAGCTTTATTTCAGAAATATACATATTATATATAAATTTCTTATATATAAAACATCAGTTTTAATCCATCAAATCATTTTTAATTTCCAGGCATCCAGCCTTTGCTTTCTTTGACTTGAATCCTTTACCGTTCACACCGAGAGAATCATTCACAAAACCGACCCAAACTGATTCAAACCGACCAAGTCAGTTTTACTTAGTATTAGGTCTGTTTTGGTTTCATTTCTAGGTAAACCGACCAGGTCGGGTCGGTTGGAAAAACGTCAGTAAACTGACCAACCCGACTTGTGAACAACCCTAGTCTTCGCTTCATGTGTGAATGATGACATTTGGCCTTTTGCCTCCTGTGGTTCTGCTCGTCAATGGTGGGGTTGTTATTTACATATCTAATAGCTAGCATTAGGATATAGGTTAATCCTGATTCATTTATATTCAGATTCAAATCGAACATCCATTCGATTTATATAGAAGAATCCAGATCTCCTACCAACAAAATGCATTCCAAACCCCTATGGCCCTACCAAGTACAATCCCAACGATATTATGTTGGTAGGGTGTCAGATAACCGGATTGGCCCAATGGTCATCAAGAAAAAACACCTAAAATGAATCAATATAATGAACCTAAGAGCATTTCCTGATCCAATACAACTTATTACGTTAACAGAGACAATTGAAAAAAAAAATAGGGAGAAAACAAGAAAAAAAAACTTCATTTAATCATCTAATTGTTTCCTGATGAAAAGAGAGATGTTGAAAAAATCCATTATTCCCTTCAATTCATATTCGTGGTTTGGGCAAACCATTCAATACGTGACACGTGTTGGCTCTAATCAATGAAGAGGTTCATTAAGTAGGTGCTTTAGGAGAAGATCAAATAAGATGAGGAATAGGTTCTATAGTAGTCTTATTGTTATTTTATTTGTTTTATCCAATTACAAGTATTAATCGTTAATTAAATAAAATTGAAAAAAAAGACATAACAAAAGGTAAAAATGGAAAGTGAAAATCAAGCTTAAAAATTTAAAAAAAAATGATAAAGGGTAAAAATGGAACATGAAAATTAGGCTTTTTGATGAAACATTGTCACCAACCTCATTTTTATAAATGAATGAAAATGATGAGATACAAAGATTATCCAATTACAATGTTAATTGTTAATTAAATAAAATTGAAAAAATAAAAAACATAATAAAGGGTAAAAATGAAAAGTGAAAATCAAGATTTAAAATAAAAAGCATGATAAAGGGTAAAAATGGAAAGTACCATTTTTATAAATGGCACAAATATATATATATATATATATATATATATATATATATATATATATATATATATATATATATATATATATATATAATTTAGTCATTTTAAGTGGGAATAGGATTGAAAATATATATGAAATCAGGGAAGGATAGGATTAGAAATATAAAATCAGCATTTTAAAAGGGAATAGGATTGGAAATATGAAATAAGGGAGGGGTAGAATTGGAAATATAAATCAAGGTATTGAACGATGGATGCTCATCCATTTCTCTTTTTTTATAAATGGGTAAGATTTATTGGACTCTTTTTTTTCTAAGTGAAAAACCTAACTGTGTAGGACTGTCAACAGATCAGGTCTGGTTTGGGATAAATAACAATCTATATTTTGGTTTTTGATAATATAAGCTTAATAAAAATGACAGTAAAATAAAAATTGCTTATATATTAATAAATCAAGTGTTTTTAATCAAAATTATCTTAAATACTCTCTGTTAAATTTTCTATTATACACATGAAATATAATAAAATTATATAAAAAAAAAGATTAGGAAAAAAACCAAAAGCGGTCCAAATCGGGACAAAATCATACAACCAGGGTTGGTCGGTTCGAATCTGTCGGTAGAATCGACCCGCTGACAGCCCCTATAACCGTGTCCAGATCCCCCCACCCATAGCACTTCATGTCTTCTTCCCTTTTCTATTCTTTTAAAGAAGGTCCTCCCTCCATACTCCATAGTCCATAAGAATCATCAAACTATTGCAAATTTGAGGCAGACCGTCTCCATCCCATTCATGTATAACCCATGGCTCCCATTACTGATATCCAATACTATTGCTTCCTCTTCTGCATTTTGCTCGTTTCAACTCTTCTCTTTCGATCCTATGCAAAGAAGCCAACAAACCCAAGCACCTTTCCCCCTAGTCCTCCCTCCCTACCAATAGTAGGACATCTTCATCTCATCGGACCCTTACTGCACAAATCCTTCCAAAGCTTATCCAGACAATATGGACCTCTCATTAGTTTGCGTTTGGGTTTTTCTCCCTGCATCGTTTTGTCCTCGGCTGCCTTGGCCATGGAAGTCTTCAGGACCCATGACATCATTTTTGCATTTCGCCCAGAATTCGCTTCCACCCAACTCAGCATATACAATGGTTCTAATTTCTTCACTGCACCATACGGCACTTATTGGCGGTTTATGAAGAAACTCTGCATGACAGAGCTCCTTGCAGACAGGCAACTTGCTGGGTTCGTGGGTGTAAAGCAAGAGGAGATCCGACACTTCCTGCGGAGACTTCTGGAGAGCTCTGAAAGTGGAAAGCCAGTTGATGTGGGCGCTGAGCTCACAAGACTGACAAACAACATCATATGCAGAATGGCAATGACCACAAGGTGCTCAGGGAGCACTTACGAGTCTGAAGAGGTTAGAAAATTGGGTGATGAGATTGCAAAGTTAGGAGGGAAACTTGGCCTGGGGGAGATCCTGGGTCCCTTGGGAAAATTAGACCCATTCGGGTATGGGAAGAAGTTAAGAAATTTGATTGTCCAGTTTGATGAACTGTTGGAGAAGGTTTTGAGGGAACATGAGAATGATGGTGCAGAGGGTACTAATGAAGGAAAAGACTTGGTTGATATTCTCTTGAAGATATCTAAAGATGAGAAAGCTGAGTATAAGTTGACGAGAACCAATATCAAAGCCTTCCTCCTTGTAAGATCATCATTTAATTCTTTTTGATTCTCTATCAATCATCTGAAGGCTTAACTAATGCCCTTTCCCGCCTTTAAGAAGATATGATTAAGTTACAATTTTGCTTTTGTGCCAGGATATTTTTGCTGGGGGAACTGATACTTCAGCCAAAGCCATGCAGTGGACACTGGCCATGCTCATAAACCACCCTGACATACTCAGGAAGGTCAGAGCGGAGATAGAGTTTACAGTTGGAGAAACAAGATTAGTCGAAGAATCAGACATCCACAATCTTCCTTACTTGCAAGCGGTCATAAAGGAAACACTAAGACTATTCCCTGTAGTGCCCATCATCGGAAGAGAATGCACAGAGGACTGCAAAATCGGAGGCTATGATGTGAAGAAGAAAAGCAGGGTTCTGATCAATCTATATGCAATCATGAGGGACCCAGACTCATGGGAGGACCCAGACAGCTTCCGGCCTGAGAAGTTCCTGATGAAGTCCAGAGAGAACTTACAAAGACAAGAGGAAATCAAGAATCAAAGTAGTAAATTCCTACCATTTGGGGGAGGACGACGAGGCTGCCCAGGAGCATCACACGCATATACCATCATGCACCTTACAGTTGCCTCAATGGTTCAGTGCTTTGATTGGGTCAATGGAGATAATGGCTTAACAGAAGTGAGTTTGGAACAGGGAGCAGGATTCAACCTGCGCATGGCGCACCCACTACTTTGTTTTCCCATACCTGTAGCCAAATTACAGCCACTCATCCCTACAGTGCTATAAAATACATATATCCTTGCCCTTTTTTTTATTTACTTGCACCCTTTATTCCAACGTAGGCAAATATGGATAGAGAGCCCATTATTTTATGTTAAATAAAAAAGACTTTGTTTGGCCATTGTATTCGTTTTATGACTGTTTTATGACAAATGATTGCTTTAAATCAAAAGACTTTTAGGCTGCATTTGGCATTCCTTATTTTAGCCTGCGTTTGGAACTGATGTAAACTCCATGCTTTATTCATCATGCTTTCTGAAGTGGGGTGGCCCAGCCCACAAGTGCCAGACCCGGAGCCTATCGCGGAGTGCCCACACGTACCCGCATAACTCGCTGACTGTCCTCGTACGACTCCCATCTCAAGCGTTCATCTCCACCAACTTCCAGGTGGCTCAAGTATAAATAGGGGGTACCCTCCTCCGAGTGAGGGACCAAATCCTGAATCTAATCTCACTACTATACTTAAGTGTATTCACTTGGGGAATTTAGCATCTACGAGCAACTTCCTTGGAGTCCTCGTCTGAACCTAATTCCCCTCCTCGTACCCTCGTACTAACTTGACCGTCGAAGACTCTGCTTCGGGTTCTCACCCGAGGCCTCTAACATCCTCTATCTTGCAGCACTTCAGCTACCAGCCCTCGGCTTCCAGTCTTCGGCCTTAGCACTTCGTCCCCGAATCCTCGAAGCCTTTGGCCCATCTTCAGAGCCCAAGGGAGAAATTACTTTGTTGCCCTCATCCAATCCGAGAAGCAACACTTTCCGAAGCTCAATCGTCACTTTTTTGTGATTCAGTGTAAAACCTCATTGATGTTAAAATGCCCCTATTACATCGATTCCAAACACAACCTTAAAGATTTATTTCCTTTTTACAGTTAAAACATCGCTATAAACACTAAGTTTTTAAATGCAAAAGGGAGTCTGAATACATGGAGAATATTTTAGGCCCTTACATGGTGTTATGCAAAGGAGATGTTCCCATTGCATGGGGGCAATGTTTTAAAAAACGATCTGGAAATGGAATCGTTCTGGCTGTTGATTTCTGGGTCAATGATCTGACCATTTGGTTCAAATAAATGGCCCATTCTGACAAATAAATTAAAATAATAAAAATAAATAAAAAATAAAAAACAGTTAAAACCATTCACATGATTCGACCACCCAGATCAACAATTTATTAATTTTTTCATTAGTTTTTTATCAAAACTAAGTTTGAAGTAAAACAGAACCACTTGTCTAAACAATTTTCCAACCAAACAATTTGACCATCCAAATCAACGGCGGTTCAAAAAGGCATGGGGATCGCATTTTGTTGATAGGCATAGGCAGTTATCGTGAATAGGAAATCCGGAGTCTACGAGGAGACAAATCTTTAAAAGAAGGAGCAGCTTTACAGCCCGGCATAAGATTGACCTTCGAATTATTGACCTTCAAATTCAAAATGCTAGCCTGGCACTGATGTAGTGAAGTTTCAAATTGAAAAAAAGAAAAAAGAAAAACACGGTAACAAACAAAAGCTTTAAAGTCTTGGTGTGCATTTATTGCTCGATATTAAAATACCCACAAATACTCCTAATTGTTAGCGTTAGCTGCACCCACCCCCATATCCATAAAGTCCAAGTATCATCTCCTTCTTGTACACGTAATGTACTTGCTTTTTACATGTAGTTGACTTTCATCCATTCATGTCCCTTTCATCCCCCACTATTGAATGATTCAATACGGGGAACCAATAATTTTAAATTTACGTTTTAGAATAATTATGTTAATTTTATATATATTAACATTTTAAATAATTATTAAAATTTTAAAAAATAGTTTTTCAATAATTATTAAAATATTAAGAGTTTTGTTTTGTTATGATATGTAAATGGTTAATTATTAACTGAGATTAATAGAATATAGGCAAAAGTCAATGTGAATAACCACTTTTGCATTTTCTGTAGTTTTAAAAATGGATTGAAAATGATGATAGTGTATTATGGGCTTTAACAGCAACTTCTCATAAAATGTCGCGTTTCTAGCTTTCTAGAAAAATAAGGTCATGTGTCTGAATGGTGGGGAGCTATAACCTCATAATGGGCTATGGGTTTTGGTAGAAATTTCTCAAAATTGCCACATGTGTAGCTTTGTAGAAAATGAAAGGAAAATTGTCAAAAACTCACCATGAGTTTTCATTATTTCTCGTAAATTCACCACAACTTTTCAAAATGTCTAAAACTCACCATGTCACTAACTTGACGTTAAAGATGGACTTGGCAATTGGGTTGGGTGGGTCAAGTTCGGGATGGGTCAAGATACTTCGGGTTGAATTTTGGGTTGGGTTATCAAATGCTAGACCCCAACCCTAAATGTCCGGGCTAAGGTTAACCCATGGGTCATTCCCAAAAATAATTGAAACTTAAAAAAATAAAGAAAAACTACATAAAAAATGCCAAAATTAAAAGAATTAACCTTAAAATTTCATATATAAATAAAAAAACTTGAACATTTAACAATTTAAAGAGTAACAATAAAGAGTAAAGACAAAATAGAAAAAATTAAAGAGTGGAAACTTCTAAAAATGCAAAAATAGTCCCAATTAGACTTGACAATCGTGTAGCGGGTTGACCCCTGACCCAACCCAACCCAACCCGGTTTTTCATGGGTTGGATTGGGTCAAGTCGTGTAGCAAGTTAACCTAACCCTGCTTTTTTGGGTTGGGTTGGGTTGGGATGGCGGGTTGGGTCAACTTTTTGCCAGCTCCGGTTAAAGACACTAAGAACTGTTAATATATTACCATTTTAACCTTCATAGAAAAATATAAAATATATACATATTTTAATATTTAAATATGAAAAAAAAGAAATAGTTCAAAAAATATTTTTAAATATAAAAACACATAAATTACAAAAATATAAAAAATTTATAAAAATTGCACACAAAATAAAAAATTATTATCAAATTATAGAAAAACACAGAAATTGCTAATAAACAACAAAAAATACATGAAATATTATAAACACTAGAAAATAGAAAATTTAAAAAAAAATAGAAATTAAAAATGTAAAAAAAAAAAAGAAATTTGAAAAATGAAAAAGACCCTTGTCCTCTAACTTGCCATCCAAGGGTGATTTGGTCATAAAAATGTTATTTATGCTGACGTGTATACTTCTGTTAAGAAACATTAACGGTGCACTAATAGAAGGTGAATTTTGAAAAATAAAAACTTATTGACATGGTGAGTTTTAGACGTTTTGAAAAGTTATGGTGAGTTTAAGATATATGTTGAAAACTCATGGTGAGTTTTAGACAATTTCCCAAAATGAAAAAGCTATTTGTCTAAATGGTAGTAATGGGTTGTGGATTTTAATAGCAACTTCTCAAAAAATATCATGCGTTTAAAGTTGCGTTTGATAAATCTGAAATGAAAAGTAAGTTTTCCCGAAATAAGAGGCAAATTCAACATTATCAAATACTTCCTAAATTTAGAAACCTGAAAACCTTATTGTATATATAGTCACTTTAAGATCTGAAAATGACATTTAGATCTACTTTTACTTTTTAGATATGACCCAAATGCTTATTACCTCTGAAAAGTAAGTTTTTGAGAAATAAGAGATAAATTCAGCATAAAAAAACTACCAAATGATGGAACCGTAACCTGAAAACCTTATTATTATTATTATTATTATTATTATATCAATTCTGACTATCACAATTCTATTCCAGTTACTACACCCTTTAACTTTCAACCAAATTCATCTGATCCCCCGTAACTTTCAACTTGGATGTGCGTTAACATGTTCCCTTCGTGGTTAACAAATTCACCTCACAAAAGACTTTTCCCTCAGACCTCAGTGTGCTCTGTCATTAGAATCGATTCCACTCGAACACCCACCGGACACGGAATTCAATTGCTATCAAAAACGCAAACCAGAACGGCAAAGAAAACCATTTATCGATTATAGAGTTTATTACGATCTGCGAAAAACGTAAACCTGAAAATACAGACCCCACTAACGACGTTTATTGATTACCCCTTTCAGTCCTCCCAATCAATCAAAAAAAGCAAATAATGAATGGTTTGCTTGCAAGTTGTAGCACCATTTCACAGTTAATAAACAACATTACTAATCAGAAGTTTCTATTCAGAATCCTAAAAGCCAACGATTTACATGACCATCGTTCGCACATTACAAGTGCAAAACAAAAATAACAAAAGAGTAACAGAAACGAGGCAGCATAGAATCGTCTTAGCCTCCCTCACGCCCTCTCGCCACGAATCCTGCGGGCAAGCTGGATATCTTTAGGCATAATGGTGACCCTCTTGGCGTGAATGGCACAGAGGTTGGTGTCTTCGAAGAGACCCACCAAGTATGCCTCAGCGGCTTCTTGAAGAGCAGCAACAGCGGTGCTCTGGAAACGCAGATCTGTTTTGAAGTCCTGCGCGATCTCACGGACGAGACGCTGAAAGGGTAACTTTCGGATCAAGAGCTCCGTGCTCTTCTGATATTTTCTGATCTCACGAAGAGCCACGGTTCCAGGCCTGAACCTGTGAGGCTTCTTCACTCCTCCGGTCGCCGGAGCCGACTTCCGAGCCGCCTTAGTTGCTAGCTGCTTTCGGGGAGCCTTCCCTCCCGTCGACTTCCTTGCAGTCTGCTTCGTACGCGCCAACTCTGAGCTCTTCGAGTCTCTGTTCGACGAACCAACGTACAAGGACACAAATAACTATCGACTCCCCTCGTAGCTCACGGTGCTCTGGTCTGCGGTGGTTTTATGCAGAAACAGAAATGCGGGAGGTAAAAATTTTTGAATAATTGTGGCCGAATAGACACATAGAGCGCTACGGATACCGTTCGATTACCAATATCATCAACGGACGAAATTTGCTAAAAGGGATTAACACGGATCGCAATACGCAATCCCCGAGCGAACACATCGAAATGGGCAATTGGGCTTCGGGGCATGCTGAGGTTAACAACAGGCTAGGCTGATGGCCTAGTCCAATGACGACACTCAATGGATCCGGCCCATGTTTTCCTAAATCAAGTCCAATTAGTTAATGGGTTTGGACTTTAGAGAGGTCCTAGAGTGACCCACCAAATCATCGGCACTATACAACCATGTGAAGATTGAGGATCTCTTATGGAGCCATTTGCAATTAGTGTAAGTAGGGGATGTTCATTATATGATTCAGACCGCCAAAATGGATTGGTTCAGTAATTGAGTCAAGTGGAGCCAAATATCAAATTGGTTCGCTCTGGACAGAGCATGAAACTCGATTCCAACTCAATAAAAAATTATGTTTTTGGCACAATCCTGACCCCAGATGATTATAAATAAATTAGTATTAAAAATTATAAATAAAGTGGTATTGAGAACATTAAAATTATTAAAATATTATAAATAAATTATATAATAAATATTATTCGACTTGAGTCAAACTCCACTCGAACTTGGTTACTAGGAGCCAAATTTGAGTATTTAGCAAGCCGAGCCCGAATATTCACAAGTAAGCTCAGATTGATTACACTCTTAAATTCAGTTGAGGATTCTTCTAAATTTTTATTTACAGCTTCAATTGGGTTTCTTGCATTTTAGAAACCAAAACAAACTACAAAAATATGTTATTTGGACTTTCTAATTATGTAAGTCCAATAAAATGGCACAAACCATAATAAAATGGTTTGATTTCAAAAATTCTTGAACCATATTTTACTGATTTGGTGTGAGATCTTCTCTAAACCACACTGAGCTCAACTCTAAAACACCCTAACTGTAGAAGAAAAAGGTCGTTGTATTTAGTTCCTTTTTGCAGAATTTGAAGCTCTAGAGTAAGGACAGTTAATTGGGCCTTCTTTTTTTTTTTTTTTTTGGCTTCACGCAGCTACACAATAGGAGGGTAGCCCATCACCCTCCCTTGCCCCCCCCCCCCCCCCCACCCCACACACACCCCCAACCCTGGTGGGGGCAGGATTTGACCCACGAGTGAGAGATCCTACCAACTGAGCAACATCAGTTGGCCAATTCTTAATTGGGCCTTAATACGGATCAAAATTGTGCCTAATTAGCCAACTATGCTGCGTAGTATGACCCTAAGTAAAGCAGGCTAAAATCATTCACTCTACTACCAAACCTTTCCACTCCACCCATCTCACCATCACATTGGATCCTCAGTGCAGAAATACTTCCAAAACCTCACCAAATCATGATACATCATCAGCTTACATCTAGCAGCATCTCCCTGGCATCATTTCATGATTTTCATCCTCTGTTGTTTTAAGACCCATGATCTCACATTTGCATTACGCCCAGAATTCAGTATGGGTTAGTACAACACACAGAATGGTTCTAAATCTTTCACTGCATCTTCAGGCACACTAGCAGTTTTGAAGAAATTGAGAATGACAGAGCACCTTGGAAACAGCTAGATCAATTCGACAATTCCTCACTCTGAAACAAGAGATCCAAGAATTCTTATGGAGACTTTGAGAGATCATGGCTGTTCAGAAGCTTGCCAAAGGGACCCATTCATTCATCATCAGAATGGTAGAAATAAAATAAAAAATAGATAAGATTCATGACATGCAATGGCTGGATGTAATGAAAACCCCAACACCAAGAAAAAAAATGATCCTTAATGGCCATTTCAAGCTAAACAAAAGGTGTCCATCACATTCAACCCCATTTATTCAATAAAATTGTAGAAATTGGATAAAGGGTCATAGAATTGATTGATATATACTACCGTCATATGCCCATTCAATCGAGTTGAACAGCAGCAATGGTAAACAAAAAAAAACACTCCCATATTCAAATTCACAAAAACCAGGTATTTACACGACCATTGAACAGCCAAAGAAAAAAGAACAGCAAAATAACACATGCAGAAAGAACCACCCTCGTTCTTCTAATCTTTTTCAAGCCTTTTCTACAGGTATAAATCGGGCCGTGTCGATCGTGGCCCATGGTTGGCATCGCCCATATATATAAATTATAATTATATAATAATATATAGTATATAATATATTAATAAAATAAATATTTTTTTAATTTTATTATACTATTTTATTTAATTATTGTATATGAGCAATTGTATATAGGGATGGCAATTTTCCCCATCCTCGACGGGGACTCGGCCGACCCGATGGGGTCAGGGATGGGGATTATTTTGGCGGGATGAGGACAGGGACAGGGATTAATAGGATTCCCCAATTGGGGTCGGAGTCGGGGATGGGGATTGAGGTCCCCGACCCGGATTATATATATATCAAAACATATTTAAAATATTATTTATAATTTAATTTTTTTATTTACTTTAAGTAAATTTATTTTTCAAAAATAAATACTACTACCTAAAAAAAATTGAGGATTCAGGTCCCCGCGGGGAACCCATCCTCGTTGAGGACCAGGGATGGAGGACAATTTTTATCCCTAATGGAGATTGGGGATGGGGATGGGGGTTAATTTCATAATCGGGGGCAGGAACGGCGTATCCACGTTGCCATTCCTAATTGTATACATTAAAATTCATATAAAATTTTAAGTATTTTTTCATTTTCTCAATCTACAGCCCAGCCTGACCCAAGGCTTGTCCCACGGACCAACCCGACACATGGCACGGCCCCGTGCGGACTCGGGCCATGGGCCGTGCTAGGCCACCCCCCAAGATATCCCAAGGAAGGGAGGCGGCCCACCACAACCCATTTTACAGCTCTACTACCTTTTCCCGTGAATCCTGCTGACAAGTTGGATATCCTTTGACATAACGGCAACCCTCTTAGCATAATGGCTTAGAGATTTGTGTCTTCGAAGAGATCCACCAAATAGGCCTCGACGGCTTCTTGGAGGGTAGCGACAGCGCTGCTCTGGAAGCGAAGATCTGTATTGAAATCCTGAGCGATTTCACGGACAAGACACTGAAAGGGCAGCTTCCAAATCAAACGCTCTGTGCTATTTCCTTTTCTCACGAAGTGCCAAATGCCACAATTTCGGGCCTGAACCTGTGTAGCAACTTTATTCCACCAGTCGCTAGTGCTAACTTCCGGAGCAGCCGTCGTTGCCAGCTGCTTACGAGGCGCCTTCCCATCAGTCGATTTCCTCGTCATCTATTTCGTTCTAGCCATTTCTAAATTCGGCCAACACTCCTTTTTTCCGACAAAGATCGAATAACAAGGAGATTGATGGAACCAAGACTAACGAATTTGTGCGATGAATTGGAGGGAAATGATAGCTTTTATACAAAACTTTAGAGAAATGCGGGAATAAAAAATGTTTGCTTTTCTTGCCAATAAAGGCAACTCTTGGCCCCTAATATGAATAAAAATAAAAATTTTAAAATAATCTCTAAAATATAAAAACTTTTTTTAAAAAATATCAAATAAAAGAGGAAATATTAACGGTGAACAACGATGTCAAATCTACCTTTTCTCTCTTCTTTTTTCTTCTTCTTCTTAGAGATGAACAGTATCCCTGTCTGTAAAAATGGCATATTCTAAAGATTATATTAAAAAAATATATTTTTTTATTGATATTAAGGATCAAAAGTTGCCCTTATCTACAAGAACCCCTTTTATCTTCTTGGATTGAAGTCTAACCCTCCCATGGGTTGTCATCCGAACCTGAATTTGATATCTAAACCTAATGATGTTACATTGGATTAATCTCAAAAAATTTTATAATATATATAAGATCCATTTGTAATTTGATCAAATCTCAACAGATACATCCCAATCGATCCAATTTTTCCTATAAACAGTGCATATGTTTAGATAAAAATAACATACATTCATAAAAAGTAGATATAAATATCATATTTTCATCAAAGATTAATAACTTAACGTCTCGTGGAAGCTATTTAAATTTATTTTATTTATTAGGGAAAATCTATGATGCATGATACTTATTAGAAGAGTTTTGACCAATCAAAACCCACCCATGAATTTTGATAAACAATACCTGATTGGATACCATTGGTCAATAAATTTTCATATATCATATCTTTTCAATATCATAGTCAAATCCTATTTATTAATGTTTTCATCCCTCTGTTGACCTAGTCGATAGAACCATTCAAACTGTCACCCACCTAGGATTTTGGGTCCACCTGCCAGACGGTAAAAATTAATTTGAACTGGATGGTTTGATTGTTGGCCCGTTCAACTTGGTGATTGAGTCGCAAGTTGCATATTTAATGCATACAAAACTTTCGGAGGCCATAACTTTGCACTTTGATGTCTGATTGGAGTGATTTTTTTTTATTTTAGGTAACTTTTTGAGAAAGAAAACCCTTTTTTGACCTCAAATTGCAGCTTTTTAATATTTTTATAAAAAAAACTGAATTAGAAAACATAAATTAAATACAAAATAATACACATTACATATCTAAAACATATTTGTACATTATTTATTGCTAAAATATATTTATACACATATATGCGTATGAATGTATATATATACTCAATACATATATGCGTTGATGTGGCATGGTCTGAACTGTTCGACCCGATCAGTCGAACCGATGACCCGTGACCCAGAGGCAAAAACGGTTTGGCCTCCAGGTTGGTTTTTAAAACATTACTATTTATTAACAAAATATAACATAAAAAAAGAAGAATATATTGCACTTGAAGCAATACTGACATAAAATCCCCTCAAGGCTCCAATTTCAATAATCAATATACAAAATAGGATCGAAATAGTAATCCATTTTGTCTAAATTTGAATTTGAATGGTCTACATTCAACTTGTTTGCAGTTTATAGATGTGTTGCTGCTAGATATGGGCCAAGGGTAACAAGGTAATTTCCTTAGCATTCAAGGCCGACCATTCCGATCTGTAAGTAAGAGAAGAACACACGTTAGAGGCCCCAGGTGTTATCCCAGGGGCAGAGACTCCGACGGTCAAGTTAGCCAAATGCTTAAAGAGAGGTCGGACCAGGCAAGAGACGAAGGCTTAGAGCTTAGTCCTTAATGGCCAGAATAGTAATGAGCAATGAATGCTTCAATGAGTCCTTACCTTGAAGTGAGTGCCCCCTTTTATAGTTAACCTTGTCTTAGGAGTGGTTGAAATCAGTTGGTGATGTGCGGCTAGGATTTGATCTGGCCGACACCACATGTCGCGATTTGAGCCTGCCAAGTATCCCTACATCTAGATGGTTTTTTGAATTGGGGTTGACCGGAAAGGTTAGATTGTTCAATCTAGAAATTGCCTAGGAGATTGGTTATGTTTTTACCCCCAATCAGCTTTTGTCCAAAAGCTATTGGCTTGGTCAGCGATTCATTGACATAGACAGTCGAACATTCAACCCAAACAATGATTTTTAGGTGTTTTTAATTATTTTTTATTTTTAATTCTTCTAATTATCATGGGTCAATTTATTCAAATTGAATATTTGAACTGCTAACCCAGAAACAGTGATTAAAGAAGTTTCTGATTCCATATCGATTTTTAAAACACTAGTAAACGTATGCATACATTTGCACATGGCAATATCTCTAAGATAAAATTATTTATAATTCATGGACAGTTTTTGAACAGTTATAAACAGTTTTTAAACGGTTATAAGTGGATAGTTTCTGAAGTGAGAGTAAAGTACATATATGCCCTCTTTTATGCCCACTGTATGCCTAGACAAAGGGGTAGAAAACATCTTCTGAAAATTCTAGAAAGAAGGGACATTCGCTCTTTTATAGGTAGTATTGATTGGTTTATAACTGTTTGCCATCATGGTTGGGGTTATAAAGTAATATGGCTTTATGGAGGGCAGTTGCCAACACTTTGATAGGGCAAAATTGTTTATTTTAATAATAGATCCTTATGATTAAAATGGTCTTTGTCTTATTTATCTCATAAATAAAAGCAATATAAATAAATGTAATTATCCGTGTAAGTATTTTACTATGAGCTATTTACCCATATAAGTAATTAAGTAGCTTCCCAGAAAGTGCTTTTTGAAAGGCCCGAAAAGCGAATGAAACCTAAAAGATGCTTGTTAAATGACATATACGAAGCCAACAATCTAACATATTTTGAGCCAAATTTTATTACTATTTATTTTTAATTGATTTTGTTCATGATATGCAATATCAATATTTTGACCACTTTTTGAAAACTATTCTATTAATGCCACTGAATATCCCATTGCAATCCGTGTTTAATTCAAATCTAATATAAATCCATGCAATAGGATCTGTTTTGAATCAGAAAATCAAGGGGTGTTAGCCAACGTTTATGGTTTTGTGCAAAATGGCATCCAGCATCATGTTAAGAATATCTTCTGTACATATATTTAAATTGATAGGGAAATGTTTTCCAACGTACAATTGGATGTCCACACTTTCAGATTGTGGGCAGAGTTTTTGCTTACATCAATCCCATCTCCATTTACTTTGACTGCCGATATTTACACAAACACTTTTACTATGTATCGAGAACTACGGCCGTTTATAAGAAGGCCCAACCCGATCAAACCAATTAATTCGGACTAATCCAACTTGAATTGACCGTATTTTTATAAGCATTGGTCGGTTTCGGGTTATACAAACTCATAAACCGATGGTTTGGATTGGCTTTGGTTTTCTTGTGTGAAAATTGAAACCGATCCGAACTGAACTGGTTTAGTTCCTACTTAATTAAGTTGCCTCTATCATAATTCCTAATTACAACCTAACCTAGTCTTCTAGGTCCTATTTAACTAAGTTGTCTCTATCCTAGTTCTATAGTCTTTTACACCAAATACGCAATCAATTAAGCAATTACAATTAGAATTAGGTGTCATTTTTTACTTAGATTAAAACTTATAAAGTTTCTTGAAATATACAAATTTCAGCCTTCTTTCTATAAAACAGTTTGACTTTCTATTTTTTTGATAACTTTTGTCTTTATTCTAATTCTAACTTTTTAAATATGTTTTCAGAAAATATCTTAAAAACTTCAGATTTCAGTTTTCAATTTTCAAAATAGATATTTCATTCTAGGCTTCTATGTCCTTTTTGTACAGGAGCAAAACTGAAACGACCCAAACCAACCCAACCCGACTCAAACCGACCAAGTCGGTTTTGCTTAACACTGGGTCAGTTTCGGTTTCCATCTCAGGTAACCTGATCAGGTCAGGTCAGTTGGAAAAACCCCAATAAATCGACCCAACCCGACCCATGAACAGCCCTTTCAAGAACATCTTTCATAAATGACAAGGAGATATTAATAAAGTTGTATTTGGTTGCAGTGCAATTTTATTTGTACTTGTACAAAGGCATAGAGTATAAATGTAAAATTTTGTTTAATTTTATTTTGGGTTTTACTTTATTCTACTTCATGTCTTCATTTACTTTATTTGTACTGCAAAGTATGTAATCAAACAAAATAAGTTAAAATTTGAAACAAAAATAAATCAAAATTTACATTCAAATAATTTGCCTTGTCATTGTTTTGCATTGCAACCAAACACAGCCTAAAGCACACCTGTAGTGTCCAATATTGGAAGAGTTTGTGAGAATCGAATTCTATGATTTATTTCAATCTAATATATTTTCAAGCAGAGTACAAGTCAAGGAATTGGCGAAGAAAAACTTGAGGATTTTCAATAGATACATATCAGGGGCAGAAAGGTAATTTTGGGCCCAAAGCATGTGCATAGAAAGTGATTAAAGGGAATTTACCACGGTTTTCAAAACCGGACCAGACCAGATGGTTGGGTCGGAAAAACTGGAAACCAGTCATTTGATTGATTCCGTTTTTCTTCAAAACTGTTTTTTCCTCCAAAATCGTTGATTTTGATCAATAAACTGTTGAACCGGCCAGTTAATCGTTCGAACTGTTTGAACGGTTTTAACCGTTTTCCATTTTTTTAATTTTTTAATTTTTTAATTTTTTTGTTAAAATGGGCTGACCATTTGGGTCAAATGGTTGGACCATTCAAACCGGTAACCAGACCCTAACCGATTTGGTCACCGATTCATTTTTAAAAACCATGGAATTTACAATTAAAATTTGATGCAAACCACAGTGACAATGGGCACGACACATGAAAAGAGTCGACTTTGGCTCCCTTATAAAGGAAGAAAGGGCCCTATTCACAGTGGAGTGGATGTTAAAGCCACCTCAACGCAAGGTGCAAAATTCTTTTCAAAAGGCAAGATGTATGGCCTTTGTCATCCACGAGAAGGTTTTTCCAAGTTCGCTTTCACAGAAGCAGCAGGTTATCAACACTGAATTAATGCTATGTTTGGTTTGAAGGAAAAGGTAGAGAATCCCTACATTCCCTAATTTTTCCTTCAAATCAAACACAGGTTGCAAATCGCATCGGTTGAGTCCCTTGAGGCCATCCCTAGCCCAAATTAATGTGCTAAAGCCCAAGGTTTTTAAAACTGGATCGAGAGAACCATTATGGGTCTGGTTCTTGGGTCAAATGATTTGACCATTCCATCTGATTCAAACGGATCGTCCACTCTAACAAAATTTTAAAAACAAAAAATGGTCAAAAACCATTGTTGGGTCAATGATTTGACTGTTTGAGTCAGTGGTTTGCTGACTAAATCAATGATTTTTACCAAAAAGTGGTTTTGGGGTAAAATGGAACCAGTTAAGTGATCGGTTCTCGATTTTTCCTATATGCTCTAGTTTTGAAAACACTGCAAAAGCCAACTCTAATTCTAATCCCACCCAATCTTCAACCTGAGTTTATCCCAACAAGCAAGGTTTAAAATATCAATATGCACCATTAGGAATGGAAACAAGGCAGGGTGGGGCCAGGTTTTGCCTGTCCCGTTCCTGACCTCGAATTCAAATGCCCTACCCTGTCCCCATGGAGAATGGGGATCCCCAACTTTGTCCTACCCTATTCTAACCATTCCTATTTGTAGCGATGGCAATTGGACGGGTTGGATTGGGTTTGGTTTGGGTTGAACGTCAACCCAACCTATCTAACCCGCCAACTCATTAATGACCCAGTTATATAAAATTAAATGGGTTGGGTTCGACCCAAACCCGCTTTAACCCAACCAAACTTGCCCAATCCCATTAATCTTATATTTATGTACATAAAACCAAACTTGAACTATCTAATCGGATTGTCTTCAAGCTAATTACATCAAGGGTGGTTGAACCATTTAGGTTTGAATCAGTCCGGTCGGACCAGATCATGTTGGTTCAATCAATGGCGGGTTTACATGGACCAACCCATATTAGGTTTTTGCATGGGTTTAGGACCAAACCGACTGGCCCAAAGTGGGACGAGAAAAGCAAATTGGATTGATCAGAATTCGGGATGGTTCAATTCAAACCCTTTTTGGATTTGGATCGACCCGGATCGGCTTGCCCTACTTCGGGTCAAGTTCGAACTGGGCTGACCGACCCAAACGAACCAAACCGAGGTGAATGGGTCTGTTCATATTTAGACCAAGTTGAGCTGGTCTGAATTTGGATCAAGTTGATTTGGATTTATATCTATTTGGGTGAAGTATATTGATTCAAATCAAAACTAATTTTAGTCAATAATTAATAAAAAATTAATGCATTAATTATAAATTATTTCACTTAAATAAAAAAAAAAGACTAAGGAATTAATACTTATATCTTTAGTGGTTAACCCAATAGTTATCCACAACCCAACCCAACCCATTTAAATTGACCCAATGGGTAATCAACCCATTTCCAACCCGCCAAGTAAATGGATGGGTTAGACATTGAATGGGTTGGGTGGGTTCAGCGGGTTGGGTGAAAAATTGCCACCTCTACCTATTTCTGTGCTTATAAATTTATATATTATTTTTTAAATTTACCTAAAACTATTTTATATTATGTAATATATATTAACAGTTTTATATATATATATAATATAGTTGGGGCCGGTTTCAGACTAGATGGACAAATACCACAATCACCCTGTACCTAAACCCACCCTGAACCCCAATCGGTGGTAAAAAAACCCGCCCTAACGGGGTGAGCCCCCACGGGGACAGGACAAATTGTCATCTCTATGCTCGACTTTCAAGTATCGGTGACCTTTTAGACCCATACAATAGACATTATAGATTATATTTATACCATGCAAAAACATGCCGAAACTTTGGGCCTTGCCAACAAGAAAGGGTGTCCAATGGACCGGTTTTTGGGTGGACACCGTCCGATCGAAAGTGTTATGAATGGATTTGGACGGTCCTAAAATTGATATGGACTCAGATTGGTCCAAACATGACTCATCATTCTACCGAAATTGGACAAGGCCAAAAGTTTCAGACGAGCCCGCTGGTCTGTTTATTTTCATTTGAAGTTTGAACGTTGAACGTTTGAAGCGTGGAAACTTTCGAAGGCTACTTTGGCACCTCCGTCGTTCCATCTCAAAGTCTCTTCGACGGTATTTCATTTGAAGCTTCGAATGAACTCCGGCGGTATTTCCCCCTCTCCGGCTATCTTCCTCTCGCCCTTAACCAGCGCACCTCCCACCTCTCCATCTCTGCACTCCACCATCGCTGTCTCTGCCACAAGTGCCTGACACGCCACCGACAGGCTGGCCTCCATCTCTCTTCTGACCACCGGCCCTTGTTTCTGAAATCTGGCCTACATCTCTCTTCCGACCACAAGCGTCGATAAACTCATTACCGTAGCAAGCTGATCACCTGACTCTTTCACTCTTTCTTGGTTTCTGATGAAGCTACGGGCGTCACAAACAGGGCACCGATTTGATGTCGAGAAACCAGAGAGAGAAGAGAAGAAAAAGTGCTCACTAACCTGACTCTTTCACTCTTTCCTGGTTTCTGATGAAGTTAGGGCATCACAAACAGCACCGGTTTGATGTCCAGAAACCAGAGAAGAGAAAGTGGTTGCTTTGTAGGGACGGACGGCATGTCATACAATTAATTAAGTACATCGGCTCTTAGCATGCTACGCGGCAACTGGCGAGTGACAAGTGATGCCACCGGCTATGGCTGAGATTTCTCCAAATTTGTAGGTACGGACGGAGGCATATTATTGGGGAGGGGGCGAAGTTTCTAGCCTTCTAGGGTCTGTACGGCCGACAGCACATGGGACGAACCCAGCACGATAGTCCGTGTTGTGCTGTGCCTGGGTTTGAAGTCCACGGGATGTGACAGGACGATTCCCAAATTTTTTAATGGCGAGGGCGGCATGGCGGTGTCAGTGGCGGTGGCAGGTGGCCGTTTAGGGTGCTGCCGCCAAACGTCAGATCCCAAGTCAATCAGGCGCGGCGCCCTAGGGCACGAACTTCCTTAGTGTCAGGCGGTCTTGAGCTCAGAGGTATCTATAGGGCAGGTCAGTTCGGCGAAATGTGTCCCGAGCTGTTACAAGGGTCAGTTCGGCGAAGTGTATCCCGAGTTGTTACAAGGTGGGTCAGTTCGGCGAAGTGTATCCCGAGCTGTTACAAGGTGGGTCAGTTCGGCGAAGTGTATCCCGAGCTGTCACAAGGTGGGTCAGTTCGGCGAAGTGTATCCCGAGCTGTCACAAAGAGTGACTTCGGGCCCTCGGTAGGGAGTTCAGTCTGCTCGTGTCCCCTTGTTCCCGCCTTGGCCCCTTTTGCCGAGCTGTTGTTTTTGCCACGTGTCACGTAATAGAGAGGTCCGGCCAAATCTTCCCTCATCAATTGCCCCCCACTCCTTGCGCCTGGGATCTTGCCATGGTGCGGGGAGTTTCGCGAGGTAGCAGGTGGATTTGTCCCGTCCTTCGAATCTTCACCGCGCGAGTTGCTTTTGCTAGGGTTCTTTCGGTTTCCGAGAAGGCTGTAAACGTGCTTACTCAAAAATGCTGGTGGTTGTGACAGCGCGCGTTTTAAATTTCAAACCAATTCGCGTCGCTGGGACATGACAGCGGGTCATTTCAAAAAGGCGCGCCACTGCTGTACGTGCGCGGGCGACTGTCAGGGAGACGTGCGGCGCGTCAGTTTCGGAAAGACGCGTGTCGAAGCGATGTCAGTTTCAAAAAGACGTGCGCTGACGTTTCGCTTTGTTCGAAAAGACGTGCACCAATCACGTCTCAACCATAGGGGTCGTGCGGTCAGTAAGAACGTGGGTCGTCGGATCGTCTTTGGTCTGCACGGTAGATTCTTGGTTACTGTAGCTATAAATAGCGGGGGACCCCAGCCGGTTTGTCACTTCTGTGGTTTGTCTACTGAGTTCGCGTCCAACCTTTCAGCTCGCGTCCAAGTCTTCCAGCTCGCGTCAAGGTTAGTTATACAATCTTCACGGTTCTTTGGCTTTGTTCTCAAACTTTTCGGTGAGTACTTTCTTGAATCCATCTTTTCCCCAATGTCTAGCTTTGATAGCTCAGACGATTCTTCGAGTAGGGCCGACGTAGGTTCCACCAACCGATCCGTGTCCCCAAACTGCCTCAGTGATCCTGAGGTAGAGCTTGAGGACTATGAACCAGTAGGCCGAGTTGCTTCGGGCAGTTTGGCGTCTACCTCCCGCCGAGGTCGGATGCTAGACAGGTTTTGTCCTTCGACCATGACGCCTGAGGGGCTTCAATCCATACTTCTGTCTTACAATCTTCCTGGGGGGTACACATATTTTATTCCTTCGGGTAGCTTTCCTTGGGAACACGGTCCCGACGAGATCGTGATTTTTCGAGAGCAGCTCGCTGCAGGGTTGTGACTTCCTTTCCATCCCCTTCTCGTCGAAGTCATAAACCACTTCGGTGTCACCATTGGCCAGCTTCATCCGAACTCTATTCGAAACCTGGTGGGGACAGTTTCCCTTTTTTGCGAGTAGAACTTCCCCTTAGACTTAGAGATATTCTCCTCTATCTTGATGCTCAAGAGACAGGCGGGTTCTCTTCCTGGGGGGAGACAGGCATATTACCTTTCTCCTCGCCAGGGTTTTAAGCTTCTGCACGATCTTCCTAATAAGGTCCCGGCTTGGAAGCGGGATTACTTTGGCGTGCGAAATGCACAAGGATGGCCCTTTCAGACCGGGTGGGGTGAAGCCGCTCCCGATTTTGGCGTAACTCTTGATAAAGAGACGGTGAAGGGTCTCCGGCAATGGGACCGGCACTGCGCTGTCGATACTCAAGGGAGGCTTGGCATGCGGGCTTGGCTCAAGTACATCCCTTTACAATGCCAGTCCCTTGCCCAAGCTGAGTGAGCTACCCCGTTGCCCTTGGCGCACGGGTGTGTTCCGTCCCAAGCGGTTGCCTACCATCAGGGCACACAGGTGCCTGTCATCATCGGCTTACAGGAGACCCATCACATCGGTGCCAAGTCACCTCATCGGCGCATGGTCGCCTTCCATTATGGTTTTCCCCCTTTAGCACGTAAGCGGCGCCTCCCATGGACCGGTCTGAGCCAGGAGAGTGCCCCGGCCATTGGACTTGAGGTCATGATCCAGTGCTACTGACTTTGGTGGAGCCATCCCATCTGGAAACTCCTATCCTCTATGCGTTACAAAGGCTTGTTCTGGCCTGCCTTGGCCAGGACGCCGCACGGGTTCTTCCGCAGTAGAACTACCCCGTGACATCTTGGCATGTAAATTTTTTTTTTTTTGCTAATGTACTGTTTCTTACAATGGAGTGTCTTTTTCCCCTTGCTCATCTTCCCTGAGTTGTTTCTTTGCCGGGTTTTTAAATTTCCGTGGTCTTTTATGCCGCGAACTGATTTTTTGCCGAGCTGATAATGTGTTGTCTACGCCGAAGTTCCTCGGCTTGCCTTGTGGCACATAGGGCCTGATTTCATCCACTTCACTAGGTGGTTTATAGGTAGTATCGCCTTAAGTTCACGAAGTTCCACGTTCGAGGAACTCGTTTGCCTTCCAAGGTTTCGAGTTCATATGCGCCCCCGAGCGCTGTTTTTACTTTATAGGGCCCTTCCCAATTAGGTCCAAGCTTGCCGATGCCGGGTTCGGGCGCCATAATCTTACGGAGGACCAGGTCGCCGACTCGGAAGCTTCGTTGCTTTACTTTGCTATTGTAGTAGCGAGCTACCTGCTGCTGCTATGCCACTGTTCGGATGTGCGCGAGGTCCCTTACCTCGTCCAGTAGGTCGAGGTTGGTGCGTAACTCGTCTCCGTTCGTTCGATCGTCGTATGTTTCTAAACGCAATGTTGGTATTTCGATTTCCGCCGGGATCATTGCTTCAATGCCGTAGGTGAGGTTGAAGGGGATCTCTCCCGTGGCTGCTTTTTCGGTCGTTTGGTGAGCCCATAAGACACTTGGTAGCTCTTCAGCCCACAATCCCTTAGCTCGATCCAGACGTGCTTTCAGTCCGCGCAGGATGGCTCTATTCATTACTTCCGTTTGACCGTTTGCCTGTGGGTGCGCGACTGACGTGAAATTTTGCCGAATCCCCATGTTCTGGCACCACTGTTGGAACTTGATATCCTCGAACTGTTTGCCGTTGTCGGAGATTAGAACCCGAGGTAACCCGAACCGACATACTATGTTCTTCCAAAAGAAGTTCTGTATGTTTCGAGCCGTAACAGTTGCCAGAGGTTCGGCTTCTATCCACTTCGTAAAGTAATCTACCGCAACAACTAAGAATTTTCTTCCGCCTGTTGCTGGTGGGAATGGCCCTAGGAGGTCGATGCCCCATTGTGCAAAGGGCCATGGGCTGGCGAGGTATTTGAGGTCGGAGGCAGGTTGATGGTGGATGTTAGCGTGCTTCTGACACTTGTCGCATTTTCTGACGAGCTCGACAGCTTCTGCCTTCATCGTTGGCCAGTAGTATCCTTGTCGAAGTGCCATTTGGGCGAGTGCTCTGCCCCCCAAGTGTCCGCCGCACAGGCCTTCATGAGTGTCGTGGAGTACGAACTCGGCTTCGGTAGGTCGCAGGCAACGCAAATAGGGGAGCGTGTACGACTATCGGTATAACCGTTCGTCTATTATGACGTATTTGGCCGCCTGGCGCTGCACCCTCTTGGCCGCATTGCATTCTGCAGGGATTGTTCCGTCTATCAGGAAGCTCGCGAGTGGATCGATCCAGCTTGGCTCTGCTTCTAAGACGGGAGCGACCTCCTCTGTCCCCCCGAGAATACTAGGCTGAGGTAAGTCCTCTATGTACACAATTCTCATATTGTTGTGACTCGTACTGGCTAACCGGGACAGGGCATCGGACTCAGTGTTTTTTGACCTCGGGATTTGCCTGATGATGTGTGACCGGCAGTTGAGCAGGGCTTCTTTTACTTTGGCCAAATATTCGATCATGGAGAGATCGCGTGCTTTGTACTCGCCGGTAATTTGGTTCACCACGAGCTGAGAATCGCTCCAGATGACCAAGTGTTTTGCCTTTACCTTTCGCGCTAGGTCCAGCCCGGCGATCAGTGCTTCGTACTCTACCTCGTTGTTGGATGCCGCGAACTCAAAGCGTAGTGCGTATTCTAATTTTGTGCCGCTCGGACCGCACAATACTATTCCAGCACCGTTGCCTTGCCGGTTCGAGTAACCATCCACGTGAAGGATCCAGCGCTCCTCATCCCAGTTCACGCTTCGCCTGACCAGGAGAGATGCCACACTGGGTGCTACTTCACGGGGTTCGGACTCTATGGGCTCAGGTGCTCCGGGTTCGCCCGAACTGGGGACCTCAGACTCGACCTGTGGGGTTTCGTGGCTAAAAGTGCACTCGGCGATAAAATATGCCAAAGCTTGGGCCTTGATAGCGGTTCTCGGTTTGTACTGGAGGTCGTACTCGCTGAGTTCGATGGCCCATTTCGTTAGTCGACCGGAGACCTCGGGTTTGAGTAAAACTTGTCTAAGAGGTTTGTCAGTTAGGACGATGATGGTGTGAGCCTGGAAGTACGGGCGGAGTTTCCGAGCTGCTATTACTAGGGTGTATGCTAGTTTTTCTATCTCCGAGTAACTTGCCTCTCCTCCCTGCAAAATTTTACTAACATAATATATGGATCGTTGGACTCGGTCTGTTTCTTTTATCAATACCGAACTGACCGCCTCGTCGCTCGCCGAGAGGAACAATTCTAAGACCTCGCCCACCTCGGGCCAGGCTAAGGTTGGCACACTAGCGAGGTAACCTTTTAGTTCGTCGAACGCGAACTAGCAGTCCTGGGTCCACTCGAACCCTTTGCCCTTGACTGCCTTGAAGAAGGGTAGGCAGCGGTCTGCTGACTTAGACAAGAAGCGGCTTAGAGTGGCTATGCGGCCGTTTAGCCTCTGAACCTCTTTTACTTTCCGCGGTGGTTTCATATCTAGAATGGCTTTTATTTTGTCCGGGTTGGCCTCAATACCGCGCCGATTGACAATGTAGCTTAGGAACTTGCCCGAGGTGACGCCGAAGACACACTTGTTGGGGTTCAACTTCATGCTAAACTGACGTAGGATTTGGAAAATAGAATCTAAGTCTTGTATTAATTCTTGTGAAAACTGAGTCTTGACGACCATGTCGTCTACATAGCACTCTATCTTCGTGCCAATCAGGGGCCGAAATAGCTTATTTACAAGTCTTTAGAAAGTCGCCCCGGCATTTTTTATTCCGAAGGGCATGACTTTGTAGCAATACAGGCCGAACTCGGTTATGAAGCTGGTTTTTTCCTCATCGGATGGGCCCATCCTAACTTGGTTGTAGCCCGAGTAGGCGTCCAGGAAGCTTAGCAACTCGTTTCCCGAGGTCGCGTCCACTAGTCGGTCAATTCTGGGGAGGGGGAGGCAATCTTTCGGGCAAGCTCGGTTCAGGTCGGTATAGTCGACGCACATGCGCCACTTGCCGCTTGCCTTTTTTACCAATACCAGGTTGGCCACCCAGCTCGGGTAATGGACTTCCCTTATGAAGTTTGCTGCGAGAAGCTTCTCGACCTCCTCGTCAATCGCTCTCCAGCGTTCTGGGGCCAGGTTGCGTTTCTTCTGTCTAACGGGTCTGACGACAGGGTCAGTATTAAGTTTGTGAGTTATCAGTTCGGGGCTAATGCCGGGCATGTCGACCGCGGACCAGGATCTAAATTTTGAAGTAAAAAACTCACCAGTTCGGCTCGTAGGGGGTCTTCGATGGAAGCTCCAATGCTTAATGTGCGAGCTGGGTCCGTAGTTGAAGTCGGGATTGCGACAGTTTCCTCCGTGGGCGAAACTCGCTCCTCACCTTGCTCCGCAGGCCGCTCCAGTTCGAGGTCGTCGGCCGCCTTGGTTTTTCCCTTCAGGGCGGCAACGTAGCACTTGCGGGACTCGAGCTGGTCGCCCCGCGCTACCCCTATACCGAAGTCCGTAGGGAACTTCATGGCCAAATAGTATGTGGAGATTGCCGCCCGTAGGATATGCATGATCGGCCGCCCTATAATGGCATTGTATGGGGAGGGGGTCGCGACTACCAGGAAATCATGGTTGAGTCTGACCGCACAAGGCCTCGTGCCGACTTCCACAGGGACAGTTGCTTTTCCGAGGGGCCTGACTTCCTCTCCGCTGAAACCTACCAGGGGAGTGTTCGCGGGCTTCAGCTTGCTCCTCTGTAACTGCAGCTGGTCAAATGCTGATTTGAAGAGGATGTCCGCTGAGCTGCCCGACTCTACGAGTACGCACCTGACCTCTTGTTTCTCTCGTTCGGATTTCCCTTTAGGCGAGGTGGCCACTTAACGTATGGAGTGCCTTTGATCGTCATTAAAATCTCTGTCCGCCTCGTGTTTAACGGCGTCTAGTCCGTCCGAACTACTAGGGGGGCCCGGAATGACTGGTTCGGCTTCGGCTCCCGGGTTGGGTTTTTTCTATTCACCGGGTTGGAGAGCTCGCCTTCTCTCTTTCTTTTCTCATTCATGCCTTCAGTTCGTTGGTTGATTTCTTCCTCTGTCCTCATGAACTTATTCGCGAGTTTGAGGAATTCGGCCACGGTTGCGGGCTGGTTGGCCACCATGTGCCATTTGAATTCTTTGTGCGTCAACCCTCTTTTGGCCGTCGCGAGCTATACTGCGGTGTCCAATCGCGGTATCTGCAAGCATGCTTCGTTGAATCGCTTGATGTAGACCCGAATGGATTCTCCTTCTCTTTGGACTACTCCGAAGATGCTTTCCTCTGTTCTAGGGCACCGTTGGCTGGTGACGAAGTGTGCGGTGAAGATCTGCACGAACTGGGCCCAACACTTTATCGACCCGGGGGCCAGGTTCCTATACCAAGTGCGGGCTACCCTCCTGAGGGTGGTGGTAAAGGTCACGCACATGCATGATTTGTTGGCCTTGGCGAGGTGCATTTGGGACTGAAAGGCGTCAACGTGGTCGTTGGGGTCGAAGGACCCGTCGTACTTGTCCAGAGGTGGGAGTTTGAAGTCTCTGGGTAAGGGGACCGCCAGGAGTTCCGATGCGAGGGGGGAAGGAACCGAGAGAACCGGGGCAGCCCCTACCTCGTTCGAGCTCGTGTCTTTGCCTCTGAATTTCGACAAGGCGCGGGTGGCGGTTCGGCGACTTCGCCGTTGAGCGGGCCTTGTACTGGCGCTGCTGGCCTCCGTGTTACCGAGCTCGATGGGCCCGGAAAGCTGGTAGTCCGCCGCCCGTGCGCTGAATCGGTTTTCGGTGAGTGAGAGCTCGAGCTTGGAGCGCCGGGGTGCCGACCTCGCGGGTGAGGTTCCCGACCCGCCCGCGGGTTGCGAGGCGGGGATGACACTTTTCTCTCTTCGGCCTGGGGACGAGGCCTGGCTGTTAGGGTGGTTCTGGGGCCGGGAGGCCTTCGCCTGGTGGGGGTGTCCATCCTGCGGGAAGGCCTTGACCGGCCTCGGAGCGGGGTGGCGAGGTGGAAGTAGTGGTTGGTTCAGTGGCAGTTGGGGGAACTGCTGTTGATAGTGATACTGGGAGATGTTGTGCAGCACCGTGTGCTGGTGAAGTTGGTGTTGCTGGAATTGTTGCATTTGGGCTTGCATTGCCCGCATGAACTGCATCAGGTCCTCCAACCGGTTTTGGCTAGCTGCTAGGGGGACAGCAGTTGGTTCAGTGAAGGTTGTCTCAATGGGGGGAGGAAAGGGGATGCTTGTGGTAGGAGGGTTTACGGGTGCCGCTGCTTGCGGCGCGTTCAAGATGGGGATCCCATCCGCCGAAAGGGGGATGGTGAACTATTCAATGCACACTACGGGGACCTGAAGTTGCTCCCCGGTGGCGTTTATCTCCGTGCCACGTCCGGTGTTGCTGGAGGAGGCCAGAGTGTTGGGTTTTTTGAACAAAAGGGGTTATCGAAGTTTGGAGGGAGGCTTTTTGAAGCGGATTCCCACAGACGGTGCCAATTGATGGAGCGCGATCCAGCTGGTCTTAGCTGTCCACTGCCTTGCTTCCGAACGGGGTAGCAGGGAACCTGAAACGGAGGAGATAGGAAAGCTCCGGGGGGAACCCGGGGCCCTTGTCAGGTCAAGTATGATTACCCTTGTGTTTGTCAATTCGGCCGTCGTCCTTTCTGCTGAGACATAACCGTCGCTGCCTAACTGTCATCTAACTGGAGATGGCGGTGTCAGTGGCGGTGGCAGGTGGCCGTTTAGGGTGCTGCCGCCAAACGTCAGATCCCAAGTTAGTCAGGCGCGGCGCCCTAGGGCACGAACTTCCTTAGTGTCAGGCGTGGTATGACTTGTTTGGTTTTGGTGCCAAGTGATGCGAAGTGCTGAGCGAGGCGGTCTTGAGCTCGGAGGTATATATAGGGCAGGTCAGTTCGGTGAAGTGTGTCCTGAGCTGTTACAAGGGTCAATTCGGCGAAGTGCATCCCGAGTTGTTACAAGGGTCAGTTCGGCGAAGTGTATCCCGAGCTGTTACAAGGTGGGTCAGTTCGGCGAAGTGTATCCCGAGCTGTTACAAGGTGGGTCAGTTCGGCGAAGTGTATCCCGAGCTGTCACAAGGTGGGTCAGTTCGGCGAAGTGTATCCCGAGCTGTCACAAAGGGTGAGTTCGGGCTCCCGATAGGGAGTTAAGTCCGCTCGTGTCCCCTTGTTCCCGCCTTGGCCCCTTTTGCCGAGCTGTTGTTTTTGCCACGTGTCACGTAATAGAGAGGTCGGGCCAAATCTTCCTTCATCAGATTCCATGAAAATATAATTTTTCAGAGACATTAATGCTATGTTTGGGGGTGGATAAGTTAGCCACCCCTCCAAAACATTAATGCATATGCTTGGTTTGAAGAAAAAGGTAAAAAAAAGTAAAATAAAGGTAAGAAAATTTTTATAAATCTTGTACAAATTTTTCTATTTTTCCTTTTCTTTCCCTATTTTTCTTTCAAATCAAACGTGGCCTAAAATCACCTGCCTCCATTTTTCCATCTGAGTAAGTTGAAACGTGACTGAGCATTGACACCACAATTTTCCCGGATAATTATTGCTCAACAATCGTTTGTCCAGATAAGTAGTGATACCAGAAATTCCTATATAACTTAAGCAATACAATAAAAGCTTTTTCTATTTTAGGGATTGACGATTTATCCATTCAGTGACTTTGGCACTGAACGTTCACTGAACGTTCCCAAAATGGGTACTATCGGGTCAGGTGAAATCCAGAGTAGACGTCTGTTCGCTTTCCAACCCTTCTTCTCCTTTCAGGCCAATTCGAAAGAGAATCCAATACCTCTTGGTCGTGAATATGTGAATATTTTGCCTAGACAAGATATGCCTTATTTTTTTCAGATTTTAAATATCCAACCTACTAAGTTTTTTCCAACCGAAAAGAAAAATAAATCCATTAAGTTTTGGAGAAATTATAAATTAAAAGGTACAAGGAGTCAGATACGGTCTAGAATTCCCCTAACTCGTCTCCTTGTCTTCCCTAAAATTCCCTGAACTTTCTTATGATTTAAATATATGTTTTTCCCAGAAGAGAGACAAGTGATGAAATGCCACAAACTTGAAAGTTGAAATAAACGTGGACCAATTTTGAAAAGGTTCATCTTCATATAGGATTCCACGCCTGGTATTCTAGAACATTCACACACACCCTCGTAGATCACACGATGACCTCAATATTCTAAACTTTGCACAAAGTTTCTACCCACCAAATCTGAATTTGGGGACTGATATCCAAATCCCAAACTTCATACGCTCAAATACCTAAGGCTGCAAGTCGGGCCGGGTTAGGTTGGGTTGAGGCCAATCCTAATCCAAGCCTATGGTTTAAACCCCTAATCCTAATCCTAATCCAACCCGACTTATTTAATTCTAACCGTAACCCTAATTAATTTTTTTAACCCTAACTCAACTCGATGTCAACTTCGGGTTGGGTTGGGCCCAATACAACATTCCCATCCCTTAAACTCTAGTAGAAAAATAAGTATTTATTTATCACGAGTTATGACCTATGATAGAATTTTTCTCAAAAATATAAATTCATGAAATCAACAATAATGAAACATAAAATAAAATTATGGAAATAAAATCACTAATAATAATTCATAGGATCAAGTAAATAATTTGAATCTATTTGATAAGTCATGCAAAAAAATTACAAGACAAAAAGAAAAGACAATTGGTCAAGTACCTATGAATAACTTAAAGAAAGGCATGATAGTATGTAGGGGGCTATACAACTATCACGCATACACACTGATTTGTTTAGATGCATCATAGTTATATAACCCCCATATATATATATATATATATATTCTAGTACTATAGGAGGTCGGGTTCAGGTTGGATTGGGTTGCCCGAGGGATCAACCCTAACCCAACTCAAATTAAGGCCAGATTCAAGAATTTCAACCCTAATCCTAACTCGATCATCAACCCAGCCCAGCCCAACCCGACTCGGGCCAACCCGGCCCAAGTTGCAGCCCTAGAAATACCATGAAAAAACGTCATAAGTTCAAAATGGTGAACCAAAGTTTACCCTTTATTCCATCAATCAAGCTCGTGATGGGGGCCCATTAGTTAAGACTTGGGGCGAACTCATGACGTCACATATTTATACAAACAAAAAGTTTAGGACAAGACTATCACACCCAATTGCTCGAAAGTGAGAAGTCATGGAACCTAAAGGATAACTCCCCAGCCGTGTCTCTCTCAATCCTCAGTTCTGAGCCTTCAGGGAGCTCGACATCAGGTGGTAGAGGCAGTATTTGGCTCTCGTTGGTCGGACGTGGTAACTCCATTTCATATGGCACCGGCATCACAGGCGTTGGATTGGCCCTGAACCTGCCAATGCCTCCGCTCTGGCAAGCCAATGCTCGGTCCCACATGAAAACATGAATGAGAATCGGCTTCAGAGCGTGACGGTGTAATGACAGCTTCTGGCTGAGCGAGATGGTGTCATAGCACCGGATGGCTCCCGTCGAGGACACCATCCAGGGGAGCACTTTCTGGTTGGAAACTCTTGAAAGCACCAGGAGTTTAGAAGCTCTTATCGCCTCTTTGTACAGATCTCTAAGTCCTGATCGAGTGGAAGCCACGTCTTCTCCGGCATCCATCACAGAGGAAATGTAAATGAAGCCCTGTCCATCAAATCACACAAGAAAGAAAAATAAGCAAATCCACCGGAAATTTGATAAAAACAAATTCCCTTTTGCAGTAAATGCTTCTATCAATAAAAGTAGAGAAATGTCTAATACAGAACAAACTGGTGGAGAGGGCTATTGAGGCAACCTCTTCTGTGCGGCTAATGGCAAATCCGAGCTTTGTGTCTCCTTCCTTTAATTTGATCTGTAATGCAAACTCGCCACCAATCGGAGCATACCAGAGACGGACTGCTCTCACTACGCCAATGTCAACCCCATGGTAATCCTCAAAACCATAGAGACTGACATTGGCAAGGTTTGATAGGTCAGACAAGGAACCAGCATTGACAGTGGATGAAGCCGTCTCTCCAGAAATCTGCTCCATGATGTTAAATTAAATCCTTGGTCCCCAAAAACAATTTTCTTGCACTTGTTTTTCATGAATGAGGAATTTATATACCTTGGTAAGAAGAGACTCTGTCTGGATGTTCATGAACACAATAGGTACTCCAGAAGCCTGAGAGGCATTAAGCCAGGAGTTTGCCCTGGAGAGTGTGTCCTCCAGGTCATTGTACCGAGAAGCAACCCTGTCAGAGGCCTTAGGGAGAAGTAGCATAGACAGAAAGCAGCTTGAATTAGGAACAGGGAGTAACTCCTGGATCCTCCTCTCCCATGGATATGATACGTATCCATCTTGAAGCTGAGCCCTGCTCAAGGCAGAGACCACCCGGGTACTTCTTGAACCTGCAGACCCACAATTTTTCAGTTTAATTGCCGAATCAATAGCAGGAGGATTGCATTGATAACTATATATAATCATTAAATTCTCTTTTGGGGGCATTTTCCTTACGGCTCTTTACGTTCTAAAGATGCTTCAAGCTTTCACCCAATGACTAACAAACCAACACCTCCCTCCCCAACAGGCACACAAGAGTAGCCAAGGGTTGCCATCAAGATCACCCATGAGGCCATGACTTCTACAGATTCAAGCCAATCCAACCGGATTATGCAAAGGCAAATAACCCTTTTTTCATGGCACCATAAAGTATCTAAAGCAAATATCTTCGACCAATAAAGAAGAAGAATTTGATATCAGATAAAGCCTCAAGCTTGACGCTGATGACCAACACAAAGGCAAGAAAAGAAAGTTAGTTACAGATGCACAAAAGGAATTATGTATATCACGCAATGGAAAGTTTGAAACACTTCCATCCCTTCTGGAATTACCAGTCTGTTCTGTCGTATACTTTCTATTTGAAAATTTGAACAATTCTACAAATGTGAGACGGGCCCAGGTGTCTGATAATTTCTTTGGCATTAATCCATTTCGACTGCAATGGGATTGTCCATTCTGTGTGGCTGAACTTGAACAACGCAAATTATAGGGCTATTTGTGTGATTTTACATTTCCACACGTGTAACATGGAGGGAGTGTGGCACTGTAATCTCATGGCTCGAAAGTCAAAGGTCTTACCTTGCAGCTCGAAGCACTCGCTTTCCGTCCGGTCGACGAACCCGACGGCATAGTTAGGATCCTCGATCGACCGGAGCATGTACTGCTTCTTCCCGGCGAACTCATTGGGAACGATGCAAGCCTGCAACTCAACAAACTCGTCTCGGCCTCGTCGGATTCTGACATGAATCGAAGTCTCCTTCTTCTTAAACGAGTCGTGCAAGAGCTTCTGCACGCCCTGCTTGCCGTTCTTGAATGGAGATCTGACCCACATCAAGCTCCCGATCTTGAGCTCCTCCACGATGTCCCCGGTCTGAAGCATGTCCCCATTCCATTCATCGGCTTTCGAGCTCCCTTTCAAGCAGTCAATCGCCACCACCGCTACTCCTTTAGCTGCTGCTTCCGAGTTCTCCGATCCCTGGTTTCGATCCATGGTCATCTTGTTTTGCTGCTCCTTGAATCAATTTACGGGAACTTGAAGCAATAAATTTCAATCTCCTCCAGTCCTCACTCCCTTCGACTAAACAAACTCCACTTATTTCCAAAGAAATCTCGACACACGAAGCTCAGTTTTCAGACAGAGATGCAAAGAACGAAGCGGAACTCCTCATTCGAGGAAATATCAAAGTATTAAACCACCCTGAGATTTATAGTTTCCCCGAAGACAAAAACCAGATTCTCACGAATTTAGACTACAGTGAACAAGAATTCTCCCCCTCTCACCAATCAAAAACGAGAAAACAGAAAACAGAATCCTCTCCTCCTCTGGATTTTAAGATTCTGAAAAAAAATAAAGTTCATTAGATTCTGATTTCGCCAAGAATCGTAAATTTATTGACACAAGTAACGATCTCCATCGTCAAGAATTAGAAAAAATATTAAAATATCAACGAGAAATAGAAATTCATTAGTGTACGCGGATTACAAGAAGCTTCGCTCGGACAAAAAAAAACGGGAAAGCGTTCAAACGAAGGGAGGGTTCTTTACAGTTTACACTCATTGACGTCAGACCGCCGGATTGGAATAAGTGGACGACGCTCACCACTAAAATCCAGGTCTCCAACCAACCGAGTCAGGTCGCGTGGAATCGCGATTCAAGGCTAAGCAAGCTGTGGGGGCCTTGGGGGGATACCATTATTGGTGATTTAATTAAGAGAAGTAAGACTTTAGGAGAGTGGACTTACGCACCAATCAACGTGAGGTGAGTATCTCAACACCTGAGTCATCTGACAGCCGTCGGATTTATTAATAAACCATCATCTCTGTTTCTCAAGCTGCAATTTTATATTGTAACGCATTGGATCATGAGTCTTGATTTAGTAACGTAGCGGCTTCGACACCGTCGGATGGGGATTAATGAAGTCATCCGGGTCGATAATCCAGTCTCTGATTAGGTGTCTCCACGTTAAGTTGCTCTTGTTGGCTAGGTTGTTTTCCTTGGATCAGTCGTTAATTAGCCCTCCAAGTGTTTGACATTTGATGGGCTGATTAAGATAATATTATGCTAAGATCGGTACTGTTTAGGGTTTATTTCGATTGCTCCCTGGCTGGATTTATTTAATGGCAGTTGCTCCGATTGCTTCCTGGTTTCTGATGTCGGTTGGTAAAGAGAAATCATAGTTAATGAATCATTGTACGACAAATTTCCGCACAGATAAAATTTGTTAGGGTTCACTTTGTTTGCGGTGCAAATTTTATTTGCATTGGTGTAAATGAATGGGAGTAAATGCATTGGTGTCCTCGTACCTATAACCCCCGACCACCCTGATAATATTCGGATTTGATCCCAAGTCTCCATTACAAAGATTGATGCCCCTTTACAACTACCGATGTGAATTCCCATTACAACTAACGATAACCACAACCAGAGTTACCATTAATTGGTACTTTGTCTTATTGTTTATAAGGAGTAAAATAATGTATTATTTGCTTAAGATGATGTGATCTCCCACTTTATCTGGTGTTGCATGTAATTTTGCATCAATCATTGAGACGCAAATTTTGTTCTGTTAATGAATGCAACTGTGCAAATGACACAAAAAAGTGTAAATTTTGTATTATATAGGAGTAAGGATTAAAATATTGATATCATATATCCCGTATCGGTATCAATGTATCTGGATGTATTTTTATATACCAATATACAAATATTTTAAAAAATTTAAAAGGTTTCAAACCTCTTTTGAGACCCTCTCATTATTATAAAATAAAAAATAAACATAAAAGTATCGACCATATCAATACGTGTGTATCGATATTTTCATCCTTGGATAAAAGTGAAAATCATAATTATAATTTATAAATAAATGGATGCAAAATTTAAGCAGATGTGGAATTTGTATTCAGTTCAAATTTCCACCGCAAACAGAGCCTAAGACTGTATTTGGTTGCAGTGCAATTTTATTTGCACTAGTACAAATACATGAGAGTGCAAATGAAAAAAAATACAAACTTTGGCTTAATTTCATTTTTGGTTTTACTTTATTCTGTCTTAGGTATTATTTTACTTCATTTTTACTGCAATCAAACAAAAAAAGGTAAATTTTAAAATAAAAAATAAATCATAATTTACACTACCATGACTTTGCATCAATGCAAATAAATTCGTATTGCAATCAAATACAGTCTAAGACTCAGTTTAGAAGGAATACAAATACAAATATATAAAATGCAAAACTTTACATTTTGTATGTATTTGTATTGTACACAATTCCAAATTGAGCCTAAAAGTTTCATTTGTTTGCAATATAATATACATTTTCAGTTGCACTAGTGCAAAATTAATGGGAGTATAAATGAATTGAGAGTGAATTCAAGTTTGTTTTTGTACGAGACTTTATATGTTATTTTCAGTGCAGATGAGGTAAAATAAAACAGGTGAAATCTGAAGCAAATTAAATTAGAATTTGCACTTTTATATAGATTTGTACCGGTAAAGATGAAATTACACTGCAAATAAATGTAAGGAGGCACTTTTAGTACAAAACAAGAAGGTCTGAGTCCCCCCATAAATCATAAATTTTAAAGAAGGAAAGTAGGGTTTTATTGGGAGTTGGTAAATATATTGACCAATTAATCATAATAAAATAAAAAGTTACGTATACTTCACTCTAGGTGGATGTATAGACTTTTTTTTTATTAATTTAATAAACAAGAGATTGTATTATGTACGATGGATTGTTATGTTTACTCAATTAATCAGATGACTCTTCTCCTCAGGCTGTCTTTGGGATGTTTCAAAAAGTCAAATCTATATCCAGAAAACTCTAATTGGAACAATAATAATTTACGACTTAGACTAACCTAGGAAGAGAAAACCACATCTTAACACATTCAATTCAACTCTTTAGGCTCCGTTTGAATAAACTTTTACTTTTTAGCTTTGGGCTGTGAGGAAAATGAGTAAAAAAAGTCTAAAGAGCGTTAACACTATTAAGGCTCAATGTACAATGCTTAAAATTGGGGGTCTTTGTTCTTTTGGGCTTTATAAAGACAGAAATCTTGAATTTTTTTTTTTTTTTATCTAAGCAGGGTGTAAACGACACTAAGCGCAATTAATTAAAACAATAGATACGATTAGTGTAGCTTTCCTAGCAGCTTCTATTCAACCCTAACCCAACTTTAGTTGAACCCGACCAGCTTCTACGGAATCAATTGTAAATTGAAACCAATCGAACCTACGAGAAGTAAATCACATATGAAATGTAAGGCTATGATTGAACTGAGAGTTTGTTAAATTTTCAATGGATCCAAACCCTAATCGGAGTCCGATGAAACTTTAGCCAATCAAAAGCCCCTTAAATTTTAATTAATACCACCTGATTGTTGATTGATTATAAACTTTTCTCAGGTATCATGTTTTTCGAGTATCATAATCTTAATCCTTTTTTTTAAATGATTTTTTTCTTGGAAAAACGAATATCTTGATCTCGATGGACCTTTGATTAAAAAAAAAATGTAGGCCCACTATATAACTTAAAAGTGGGGCACATAACATGTCTGTCGGACAAATACTAGTGGTTCGGGTCAACCCGATAGACCCAACATTACTTATTACGTATAGGTTCTGGGTTTCTATTTTGAGTCCTGATTATAATAGGGTTGTGATTAGTTTTATTCACTTTGATTAACCTCGATTCTATAAACATATGCACATATGTACTTTAAACTTTTTTATGGTCGTATTATTTATTTATTTCCTTCTTTTGATGTACAGTCTTGGAATTCATCAAATCCTACCACCCTTGTTCTCGTGTCTGTGGGCCTGTAGTTTCTTGCATATATCTCAACTTGTACTTCAATCATGGTGGTTTTCTGCCGGTTCGGCCGGTTCCCTACAAAAGTATAAGTAGGGCTGTAATTGAGTCGAATTTGGATCAAAATTTTATTGAAACTTTAAATCTAAAACTTATTGGATTGGATTGAAGTCAGATTTAATTTAAATTCATTTTTGTTATTTTCAAAATAAAAAATTTAAAAGTTAAATTATAAATTTAATTTTAATAATTATAAAATGTATGTAATTATATAATATTCATACATATACAAAATTATGTTATATATTTATAAAATAAATTTTAATCAGATTTGATTCTTAACTTCGCCAAGCTATCTGATTAAATGGATGCAGATTTTAAGATCCAAATATCAGGTTTGGGATTTTGGAGTACATTAACAGTCCCAAATACAACACTAAACATCATCATAATAACGTGGACATGCAGACCAGGTGTACCGTGTAGTATTGTATCAGTGACCTCTCAAAATAGTTTTAAAGGTATTTTAAGAAAATATTTTTTAAAGGTTAAATAATATTGAAAAGATCTATTCTGAATTTAAAAAAAATTAAAAATATGATGTATTAGATGCAAAGTACTGATACGCCCCTTTTGGGGGGTGTATTAATGACAATTCGTACTCTGATAGGATCCATTTGATAATAACTGAAGAAGCTTATTGTTTTATATTTCAGTGAATAAGTTTTTAAATAGGTTGTGGATTCAAATGATGAAGTTGAAGTTCCATATCCCTGATTATTTTATTATTTTATTATTTTATACATTAAAAGATAAAGTAACAACCATTCGGACCCAAATAGTCCCTTAGATAAAAATAGAAAAAGGCAAAGACCATGACGTGGGAAAATAAAAGAGAATCACGAGTGAATGATTTCAGCCACTAATGGAATATGTATCAACCTCACTATTTCGAACCCAAAAAACAACAGGAAAAAAAATCAATATCAAATGTATTCACCAAATTCCAGTTGGATGGCGACTATTTAGATATCTTAGATAAAAAATGAAGGCATGGTTACTTGGTTAGGGTTCTAATGGAGCCATTTAGAGAGCTCCAAGCATGCTCAAATATCCAATATTGGGGGCCCAGAAGCCTCAATATAGTTTTTAGAGAAGAATTTTCAACTCAAAGATTCAAACAGGAAAGAGTTTGAACAGTTCACGCTTCACAGTTCATATAGTTTTTATAGGAGAATTTTCAACTCAAAGACTCAAACAGGAAATATGATGGGTTGAACATTTACTTGGTTAGGGTTCTAACGGAGCCATTTAGAGAGCTCCAAACATGCTCAAATATCCAATACTGGGGGCCCAGAAGCCTCAATATAGTTTTTAGGGAAGAATTTTCAACTCAAAGACTCAAACAGGAAAGAGTTTGAGCAGTTCACGCTTCACAGTTCATATAGCTTTTATAGGAGAATTTTCAACTCAAAGACTCGAACAGGAAAGAGTTTGAGCAGTTCACGCTTCACAGTTCACATAGATATGATAGGGTTGAACATTTGAACCAATATTCGGTCCATTGACACCCCTACCTTTCTTAGCTGGTGTTTGGCATCGATGCCATTGTTTCAGAGTCGTCTTTTGAGAAAATGGTGCTGTATGGATGAGGGTCTGTTGTACCATTTTTTGACAAAATAAATCCTTTTTTGTTTGGCATCAATGCTGTCACATAGGATGTTTTCTGAGGAAATGACACTTGCTTTGTTTGATATTGATGTTGTATAATCGTTTTTGCCATTGGTCTACATTATCCAATGCTTGCTCAGATAACGCCTTCCCCATTTCCAAGGCATGGTCTGAGGCAACATTTTTTTCTGAAAAACAGAACCAAACATCTCATTGTTTTCTGGGGCAACATTTTTTCTGATGTGGCGCTGATGTGGTGCCATTTTCTGGGTCAATGGCATCAATGACAAACAGCTCCTTAATTAGTCTCTCAAACCAAAATCTTATTTACTCACTGGCTATCAAACTATCAAGTACTTTACGAATGATACAAATTCGCAATTTACACATTCTTTCGTGTTGTTAATTGCAAATCTGAACTGAATGCAACTTCTGCACTTGGTTCATGTTTGATCAAGTTTGTTTTTACCTATTATATGCAATTTCACTTGGTGCAGGTTTTACATTTTCTTTATCTTATTTGCAGGCAATGCAAATTGTGCTCCCCAAAAAAATAATGCTCAATTTGGAAGGAATATAAATACAAATATGTACAATGCAAATACATACAAAATACAAGTTTTGTACTCTACAAATTTGTATTTGTACTCCTTCATAACTAAGTCTAATGTAAAATTTGCACCACATTCTGGTTACATTAATTTACTGTCATACAAGGTGGGGATAACTAGGGATGCAATTTGGCAGGCTCAGTTTGGGTTTTTGTCAAAAATTTGAAGTGTAAAATGCTAACTCGGGCCAACACAAGTTTCACCCCTAGAGATAACACCATTTTACTTATTATATTTTGCTCCTCCAAGCAAATAAACTTTCTCTGTTTTTCTTTTATTTGAAGTGGTGACTTCATCATTTTACCTTCCATTTTTACTTCTTGCAAACAAGGCTGCATTTGGTTGCAGTGCAATTTTATTTGTACTAATACAAATGCAAAGGAGTGCAAATGAAAAAAAAAAAAAACTTAAATTCTTGTTTAATTTTGTTTTGGGTTTTACTTTATTTTGCTTCATGTCCTAATTTACTCCACTTGTAGTGCAAGCAGACAAAATAAGCTAAAATTTGAAACAAGAATATGCCAGAATTTACACTGAAATCATTTGCACTGCCACAGTTTCGCATCAGTGCAAATTTATTTGCATTGCAACCAAACACAGCCTTTAAGACTCATTTTGGTAGGAGTACAAACACAAATGTATAGAGTGCAAAACCTTATATTTTGAATGTATTTGCTCTGTACATATTTGTATTTGTGCTCTTACCAAACTAAGCCTAAACAAAAATAAAATCAAAACTAAACCAATGTTTACATTTAACCCATTTGTGTCCTCATGCATTCATATACCAGTGTAAATTTCATTTGCATTGCAAACGGCTGGAGCTTAACCAACAATCTTTGATCATAAGTGTAAATAAAAGGAGTTCATTCAACCTTTGATGGAGAAGATGGTGAATGAGTACTGGCCAAACTGTATGAAAGGGAGGAAAAGGACATATTTACATCTTTGAATTGCAAACTGGGTTTTGCTTTGAAGTTTGCCAAGAAATGAAAACTTTCACAGTGTTAGTTTTAACTTTCAAACCAATATATACATACATACTTATATAGTAGAGGAGAGGGAAATACAGTCTCATAAAAATTCAAAACTGATGGAACATTATAACAATCTAAAAGTATATAGGACATTAAAAACAATACAAATATGAAAGAAAGATGTGCTCTTATTTTATGGCAGATTTGGAAGAATAAAAATAATAAAATCTTTGCTGGTACTTCGGCGCCCCCCAAATGATTATTGATGAAGGGTGATTTGGCCCAACCTCGTAGTCCAGGGACACGTGTGTGTGACTCAGCCCAATGAACAGCTCAGCCTGACAACACGATTGCGATTCGACGGGAGAGACACGCCAAATCCAACGCTGGCCACTCGACGAGTTAAGCAACTCACTGGGGACTGACACCTGGCCAATTTTGACTCCCACAAAGTGTGGAAGGTCCCGAGCTCTCCCTTCCCAAGGAGAGAGCACCTCGATTTTTGGCTAAGTGTCCCGAGGGAGGAGCACCTCGGGGCAGCACCGCCCCCAGCGCAAGCACTTTGGCACCTCGGTATCGGGACAAACCTATCCCAGGAAGTCCGACGCACGGTAACTCGATAGGCTGTGGGGAGGCCTATCTGGCATCCGTACCCACCAAACCCGGTGGCAGGGCTCTGATCCCTTGCCAGGTGGCGTTCTGTTCATCGTCTCTGGAAAGCATGACACGTTTGTCGAGTCCGTACCTGGCAATGGTAGTCTGTAGCAGCAACCTACGCCTGCCACACCTGCCCTGGCAGTAACGGCTTGGGTGGTGGCAGTTATGCCAAGTATGACCGAGCTCCAACATAAAAGAGCTCTAACTCTCACAAGGAAAATGATTTGAAGCTTAAGCATTTTCAACACTCTTACTCTCTACTCTCTCTTTGAAATTTTCTCCAGTTCTAACTTAGCCACCGGGAGTGTTCCCACCGGGATAATTCCCCGAGAACCCTTCACCTTCTCCTTCCTCTCAGGTGTCGTTCATTCTAGTCAAAAGCCAGGTCATAGCCAGTTAGGAATGCCTATATCGTGCAGCATCAATTATTGATAGAGCAATTTTGACTTTCAAAGAATTTAGAGAGTTGAGAAATGACCAAATTTCAATAATTAGAAAAAAGAATTGGAAGAACATTAAGTGGACCCCTCCTGAAGTTGGGCCGATTAAAATTAACTTTGATGCTTCCCGCTGTACCAATGGTGTATGTACTATTTAGTGCGATGGCTAAGAACCATGGGGATGAGATTCTGGATTTCAAAGGCTACTCTCTTGGTGTTTCTACAATCAACAATTCTAAAGCTTGGTCTGAGTGGGAGGCTCATAATATAGCGACAAACTGTAGAGATGTGGTGGTGGTGGTGATTATTGAAGGGGACTGAAAGCTGATTATCTCTTGTTTCAAGAATCAGACCCATCCTCCTTGAAACCTAAGGAATATCATCCAAGACTGCTTAAAGTTGAAGGATCAGTTGGAGGGTCGAATAAGTTACAGACACGTGTTCAGAGAGGCGAGTCAAACAGCTGATTGGATTGCTAATGAAGCTCATTCTAGGTTTGGTTCCTTGCATCCTGATCCTTGTAATCTTCTGAGTGATTTAGTAGCTATTTGTAAGGGAGACTTTTGGGGACGTACTACCCCAGGCTTGTGTAGCACATCTTGATTTCTATAAAAAATTAATAAACAAAAATATAGAGTAGCTCTCTGTCACTAGTGGAAGTGTAGGGACTTGATTGCCACTACCTCCAAAGTACAAGTTAGTTTTCTGTATTTTAATTCACATTCACAAACACCCCTTTATATCATTAAGGAATAGACCAAGCTTTGCAACAATGTTATTAATTTATCCTTGTCACTGTTGGCTATTAAAGATAATCCATGTCATTAGCATGGAATAAGAGAAGTCATTTCAGACCTAGGAAAAGATAATCCAGGATTCCAGATCATGAGCATCGAATAAGAATAAATTAATAATAGTCATGAAGCGAAAAATAATAATAATAAAAAGCATGGGTTAAGAAAAGATTGTCATCTGATTTCACAATTTTCACTAGTCTAAATAGGTATTCACTCACAATCTCAAAAAAAAAAAAAAAACGCAACATTAACCACCACCACTAATGAACAAGTCTTCCTTTAAACCCTTTTTATCATGTTGGTATAGTGACCTAATTACTAATTAAATTAGCAAAGGAGCCCACCTACGTCCCTTAGTTCCTTTAATTACTTAGATTCATTTTAAATTTTAATGACTCAATTCTCCTTGTTTATTATTTTGTCAGATGGATATCAATGGATCAGTTCTTTGGAAGATTTTGAGTTGGATTGAACCAATAGCTTCGCTTGATTGGTAGATGATGTTAACAAATTTCAACCTTTTGATGGAAAAATCTGGTGTAGACACCATTAAAAATTTGGAAAAGAGAAGGTGTATTATGAAGTCAGCTTCGCACTTATCCAATATTACCATCATTAGAGATGAGGCCCGCACTTATTCCGGATTCCCTGCAAGCAAAAACTCTATATACACTCTGAAATCATGAGAATTTAGTCACACATTGAGAATATCTTTATGTACCACTCGATGCTGTCCAAAGATTTTGCTTTGAGGAGATCTGGGCTCATTTTTAAATATACTAATATAAGATCAAAAAAAAAATAAGGCCAACTTTGTAGGTAGGTATATGTACATCCTAACGACTCAAGATCTCTTATACTTGAAACTAAAATGATTTATGCTAAGTTGTACACTAACCAATGAGAATTCATCAAAAAAAAATCTCAATTGTGATTATGTGGGAGAGGGTGGGTATGATATGGAAAGATCTTGCATTTTAGAGTTTCACCAATCAAAACCACCCCATGAATAATGACTTATGGTTTAAACCTATTAAAGTAATTTTTATTTAAATTTTGCTTCAAAAAATCACCGGTTGAAAAATGCCTTTTTCAGACCAAAAATATTTCTTTCCTTCAAGTTGGATATTTTTTTACTCCAAACAATCAATTTTTATAGTGGGTTTTAAGCCCAAAAAGAAAACTAGTTAGAATCATTTTCATACATTTAAACTTAAAAATGATTCCTAAAATCACAAAATTAATCAGAATTAATTAATTCATTGAAAGACAGCCCAACCAAACCAATAAGCTTTTAGTAAGACTCTTAAACAACAGTGGAGCAAGAAGGCCAGAAGGTCTATACAATTATTTAATAGCTAATGTATTTTTTGTGTTAAAAGTTGATAAGTACATATTAATCCCGGTCAAGGTCAACTAGGTAATTAGCTAGGCAACAACTCACCTTGGCAGGGCAAAACACTTTTGTACTTATGCCTTTATTATAATATAGTTTAAGAAATAGAGACATGAGCACAAAAATAATATGTTAATTACTTTTCTAAAACCAGAAGAGCTTTAATGAAAGTTCGTACATTTATATACATCATAATTTAACAGCTCAATGTGTTTATTGTTCATAACTAAATTAAATAATGTATTATAATCCTGGACAAGGAACAAGGACAACTAAGCCATGATCACTTAGGCAACAACCAGAAAAGCACATTTCTCCTAATGATTGTATTATCAACTAACATCTCTCTCTAGCAATTTGATTAAGGGGGTGGTAGAAATATATGAAAAATATCAAATTTGACTTTCAGGTAGAAATAGTAGTTTATATTGATTACTTCAAAATGTTTTGAAGGCATTTCAAGTAGAAAAATCTCTCTCATATAAATTTATATTTATCAACCTAAAACATAATAACAACACAATATCATAGTAAGATGATTGAACTGAGCCACTTCTGGAGAACAGAAGGATTGCTTATGTATATTACGAAAAGAGGGGATTTTAATTTGTGCGGAATAAAACCTATCACAGTTTTGGTTTTGAAATGACAAAGGGAAATTAATCAATGTTGATTTTAAGCGTTTGTTTTGTTTTGTGGATGTTTTGTAATAATTGTTTATTAAAATGCCATCATGTTATTGTTAAATTATCATTTTTTTTTCATTATGTTCGTTTGTATGTATTGATATTCATAAAAGTGGGTTTTGATTTATGTGTATACCAACCGTAGGTGAAGCTTCATTTTAATGCCTCCCTCAATAGTTGAGCGTTTATTCACTCAACTGTTGATATGGCTCTCAATGGCGCTTTAGTTTAATGGTTTATCAAATACTTTTTTCGGTTTTGAAGACAAATCAAGTACAAACTTTTATTTAATAAACTGAATCTATACCTGATGAAGGAAGTTTTGGCCCGACCTCTTTATTATGAGACACGTGGCAGAAACGACAGCTCGGCAAAAGGGGCCAAGCCTAGGCGGGAACAAGGGGACACACTTCGCCGAACTAACCCACCTTGTAACAGCTCGGGATAGACTTCGCCGAACTGCCTTGTAACAGCTCGGGATAGACTTCGCCGAACTACCTTGTAACAGCTCGGGATACACTTCGCCGAACTGACCCACCTTGTAACAGCTCGGGATAGACTTCGCCGAACTGCCACCTTGTAACAGCTCGGGATAGACTTTGCCGAACTGACCCACCTTGTAACAGTTCGGGATACCTCCGAGCTCAAGGCCGCCTCGCTCAGCACTTCGCATAATCTTCTGGGCACCAAAGCCAAACAAGTCGTACCATGCCTGACACCAGGGAAGTCCGTGCCCGAGGGCGCCACGCCTGACTGACTTGGGATCTGACGTTTGGCAGCAACACTCTAAATGGCCACCTGCCACCGCCACTGACGCCGCCATCTCCAGTTAGACGGTTAGGCAGTGACGGTTCTATCTCAGCAAAAGGGACGACGGCCGAGTTGACAAGCGCAAGGGTAATCATACCCGATCTGACAAGGGCCTCGGGACGAGTACACGAAGTGACTATAAGAGCCCCCTGCCCCCCGACAACGGAGGTATGCAAACTTTGCGCTATCTGGTATTACCTTGCTTTTGAAGGATTCTAACTTGAGCTTTGAAGCCTCTACACCGGGTTCCCCCCGGAGCTTTCCCATCTCTTCCGTTTCAGGATCCCTGCTACCCCGTTCGGAAGCAAGGCAGCGGACAGCTAAGACCAGCCGGATCGCGCTCCATCAATTGGCGTCGTCTGTGGGAAAACGCTTCAAAAAGCCTCCCTCCAAACTTCGATACCCCCTTTCTTCTTCAAAAAACCCAACACTCATGGCCTCCTCCAACAACACTGGACGCGGCACGGAGACAAACGCCACCGGGGAGCAACTTCAGGTCCCCGTAGTGTGCGTTGGACAGTTCACCATCCCCCTTTCGGCGGATGGGATCCCCATCCTGAACACGCCACAAGCAGTGGCACCCGTAAACCCTCCTACCACAAACGTCCCCTTTCCACTCCCCATTGAGACAACTTTCACTGAACCAACTGCCGTCCCCCTGGATGCTAGCCAAGACTGATTGGAGGAATTGATGCAGTGCATGCGGGCAATGCAAGCACAAATGCAACAGTTCCAGCAACACCAGCTTCACCAGCACCAAGTGTTGCACAACATCTCCTAGTATCACTATCAATAGCAGTTCCCCCAACTGCCACTGAACCAACCACTACTTCCACCTCGCCACCCCGCTCCGAGGCCTGTCAAGGCCTCCCCGCAGGATGGGCGCCCCCGCCAGGCGAAGGCCTCCCGGCCCCAAAACCACCCCAACAGCCAGGCCTCGTCCCCAGGCCGAAGAGAGAAAAATGTCATCCCCGCCTCGAAACCCGCGGGTGGGTCGGGAACCTCGCCCGCGAGGTCGGCACCCCGACGCTCCAAGCCCGAGCTCCCGCTCACCGAAAATCGATTCAGCGCCCTGGCGGCGGACTACCAGCATTCCGGGCCCATCGAGCTCGGTAACACGGAGGCCAGCAGCACCAGCACAAGGCCCGCTCAACGGCGAAGGCGTCGGCGAAGTCGCCGAACCGCCACCCGCGCCTTGTCGGAATTCAGAGGCAAAGCCACGAGCTCGGACGAGGTAGGGGCTACCCCGGCTCTCTCCGTTCCTTCCCCCCTCGCATCGGAACTCCTGGCGGTCCCCTTACCCAGAGACTTCAAACTCCCACCTCTGGACAAGTACGACGGGTCCTTCGACCCCAACGACCACGTTGACGCCTTTCAGTCGCAAATGCACCTTGCTAGGGCTAGCGAATCGTGCATGTGCGTGGCCTTTACCACCACCCTCAGGGGGGTAACCCGCACTTGGTACAGGAACTTGGCCCCCAGGTCGATAAAGTGCTGGGCCCAGTTCGTGCAAGTCTTCACCACACACTTCGTCACCAGCCGACGGTGCCCCAGAACAGAGGAAAGCATCTTCGGAGTGGTCCAAAGAGAAGGAGAATCTATTCGGGGCTACATCAAGTGGTTCAACGAGGCATGCTTGCAAATACCGCGGTTGGACCCCGCAGTGCAGCTTGCGGCGGCCAAAAGAGGGGTGACGCACAAAGAGTTCAAATGGCACATGGTGGCCAACCAGCCCGCGACCGTGGCCGAATTCCTCAAACTCGCGGATAAGTTCATGAGGACAGAGGAAGAGATCAACCAACGAACCGAAGGCGGGAACGAGAAAAGAAAGAGAGAAAACGAGCTCTCCAACCCGGTGAGTAGAAAAAACCCGACCCGGGAGCCGAAGCCGAACCAATCCTTCCGTGCCCCCCTAGCAGTTTGGACGGACTACACGCCGTTGAACACGAGGCGGACAGAGATCTTAATGACGATCAAAGACGCTCCGTACGTTAAGTGGCCACCTCGCCTGAAGGGAAATCCGAACGATAGAAACAAGAATTTGTATTGTAGTTTCCATAGAGACCATGGTCATAGCACCGAACAGTGTAATAACCTCCGAGACGAGATAGAGGGACTCATCCATCGCGGATACTTGAGAAACTTTATACAGCACAACATAAATAAAGCAGGTCGGCAAGGGGAGCACGAAAGGTATGCACCCGAGTCTAGCAACAGACCTGCCGAACCGTTGCAGAAGTAGCCTCTGGAAGAGAGGCCAGTTCGGGGAACC